>NC_138863.1:38978854-39708220 GCF_965194805.1 Balaenoptera borealis | reverse complement strand
ATTCAGAAAACCAAGGGACAAAACTGAACACTAAAAAAAGTTTCTTGTTCTAAGCCAATCAATTAGAAGGTCTGATTCGATTTGCCAAACACTTATGAAATGATGAAATGGAATAGGAAGTGAATGTAAAGTTTGGAAAGACAATAGACGATGGAAATAAATGTAGATAAATTTCCATATAATGTAAAATATGCGCATTAAAATATTTACAAAGCATGTGAATTTTTATAATGCTGACTTTAAAAGTGGAAGAATCAAAGATAATACAAACACACACTGTATAATACAAAAACTAAGATAAGGTATTTGTGTTTCCTCGGAACTAATATTGAATTTAGAAGATGTGTGACAGTTTTTCAATACCTGCCATATATATATATATATATATATATATATATATATATATATATATTCTGCTGGAATTGCTTTGTGCTCTTCAGATTTCTTTTTTTTTTTTTTTTTACTATGTTGCACCTTCAGATTAGCTGCACCAAGGGTACAATTTTAAAGATAAAAGAAAATTACTTACAGGCCCAGATAGATCAGTAGGCATTTCGGGTCAATGCCAACTGCAAAGTGTACAGGAGGTGTTTGCTCCCTGCAATGGAAGCTCTGACTCCAGGCTCTTGGAAGGCCTGAAGTGTGAATTAGCTCTGTGGATGCAAACCCTCCTTCAACTTGAAATATCCTCATCTCCCTAATATAGGAGGCTCATCCCAAGCTTAGATTTTTGAAAACTTCTCTCTTAGAAAATACATGATTTAGAAGGTTAAAACCTTAAGGAGAAATAGTGTTCAGGAAATAGAGGTCAGGCAGAGCCTTACAGAAGCCCTGAGGATTATTCTGCCATCCACAGAAGAAAGCAATGACGTGAGCACACTAAATAAACCTAATAATATCTGTGACACATCAATGATAATGGATATTTGTAGGGTTAATTTTTCTTACTGTACCTTACTGTGTGCTCAAAACTGTTCAAGGTCTCAATTCTACTGAGATTCAATGGGGTTGTCTTGTTCCAAATAATGTGAATCTTGAGTTTTGTTTTCCAGTTGGTGGTGGCTTGTTTTTGTATCTTTGGTGCTTGACCCCAATCCTCAAGTAGCTTTGTCATACAATAATTTTAAGAATTAAAAAAATTTTAAGTTCTAGATTGTCCTTATTTAACCTACTCCATATAGCCAAGTACCTATTTCTTAATCCTCTCTAAACCTTATGGTGATCTAGTCTTAAACTCTCTTGTAGCTTCACGCTGATTATTTCACTCAAGTCTCAATTGCCTCTTTCAGGACACCATCCAAATACTCCTCAGAGGCCTGGAATTTCTTCTGCCTCTTAGGTTTTCTTTCTTTTTGCTAATGTGCATCCTCTTCAACTCAGTTTTCTATTCCCAAACACCTTTTTCCTCTTTTTAAATTACCATAAACAAGAGTACTTTTCAGTTCTCAATGGCTAACACTGAAACGTTCAGGTTTCAGGAAATAGAATTGAGAAATAAAGCTGTTTGTCACAGAATTTCCCCTAAGCGAGCCTCAGATAGGAGAAGCAGTACCCATCAATAAGAAAATAGCCCACTGTTTGCTTGTGAAACTCAAATGATTGAGGTTTCAAGGACTGAAGGGCAGGTGTGTGAGAGGTGAGCCAGAGGCACAGGCCTCACTGGATACAGAGCCTGAAGGACAACATGGACAGAAATGTTCAGGCCACTTATCAGCAGGTCCCTGATTACTGCAATACTTGAGCAGACCAAGATGTATTGAATTCCTAAATTCACTGTTTAGGAATTCACTGTTTAAATTCCTAAATTTTAAACACCTCTATAGAGCTCTAAAATGAAATATTTTTCAGGCCTTGCAGTATTTAGTACCTGACACTAAAAGCCTTCCAAGAGAGCCAAGGTTAGCATTTCATTCTTTTTTTTTAATTATTTAATTTTATTTATTTATTTATTTATTTATATTTATTTATTTCATTTATTTTTGGCTGTGTTGGGTCTTCGTTTCTGTGCGAGGGCATTCTCTAGTTGCGGCAAGTGGGGGCCACTTTTCATCGCGGTGCGTGGGCCTCTCACTATCGCGGCCTCTCTGGTTGGGGAGCACAGGCTCCAGACGCGCAGGCTCAGTAGTTGTGGCTCACGGGCCTAGTTGCTCCGCGGCATGTGGGATCTTCCCAGACCAGGGTTCGAACCCATGTCCCCTGCATTAGCAGGAAGATTCTCAACCACTGCGCCACCAGGGAAGCCCCCTAATTTATTTATTTTTTTATACAGCAGGTTCTTATCAGTTATCTATTTTATACATATTAGTGTATATATGTCAATCCCAATCTCCCAATTCAACCCACCCCCCTTCCCCCCTTGGTGTGAGGTGATACCTCATTGTAGTTTTGATTTGCATTTCTCCAATAATTAGTGATGTTGAGTAGCTTTTCATGTGCCTCTTGGCAATCTGTATGTCTTCTTTGGAGAAATGTCTATTTAGGTCTTCTGCCCATTTTCTGATTGGGTTGTTTGTTTTTTGAATATTGAGCTGCATGAGCTGTTTATATATTTTGGAGATTAACCTTTGTCCATTGATTCATTTGCAAATATTTTCTCCCATTCTGAGGGTTGTCTTTTCATCTTGTTTATAGTTTCCTTTGCTGTGCAAAGGCTTTTAAGTTTCATTAGGTCCCATTTGTTTATTTTTGTTTTTATTTCCATTACTCTAGGAGGTGGGTCAAAAAGGATCTTGCTGTGATTTATGCCAAAGAGTGTTCTTCCTATGCTTTCTTCTGAGAGTTTTATAGTGTCCGGTCTTACATTTAGGTCTTTAATCCATTTTGAGTTTATTTTTGTGTATGGTGTTAGGAGTGTTCTAATTTCATTCTTTTACCTGTAGCTGTCCAGTTTTCCCAGCACCACTTATTGAAGAGACTGTCTTTTCTCCATTGTATATCCTTGCCTCCTTTGTCATAGATTAGTTGACCATAGGTGCATAGGTTTATCTCTGGGCTTTCTATCCTGCTCCATTGACCTCTATTTCTGCTTTTGTGCCAGTACCATATTGTCTTGATGACTGTAGCTTCGTAGTATAGTCTGAAGTCAGGGAGCCTGATTCCTCCAGCTCCATTTTTTTCCCTAAAGATTGCTTTGGCAATTTGGGGTCTTTTGTGTCTCCATACAAATTTTAAGATTTTTTGTTCTAGTTCTGTAAAAAATGCCATTGGTAATTTGATAGGGATTGCATTGAATCTGTAGATTGCTTTGGGTAGTAGAGTCATTTTCACAATATTGATTCTTCAAATCCAAGAACATGGTATATCTCTCCATCTGTTTGTGTCATCTTTGATTTCTTTCATCTGTGTCTTATAGTTTTCTGAGTACAGGTCTTTTACCTCCTTAGGTAGGTTTATTCCTAGGTATTTTATTCTTTTTGTTGCAATGGTAAATGGGATTGTTCCCTTAATTTCTCTTTCTGATCTTTTGTTGTTAGTGTATAGGAATGCAAGAGATTTCTGTGCATTCATTTTTTATCCTGCTACTTTACCAAATTCATTGATTAGCTCTAGTAGTTTTCTGGTAGCAGTTTTAGGATTATCTATGTATAGTATCATGTCACCTGCAAACAGTGACAGTTTTACTTCTTCTTTTCCGGTTTGTATTCCTTTTATTTCTTTTTCTTCTCTGATCGCTGTGGCTAGGACTTCCAAAACTATGTTGAATAATAGTAGCGAGTGTGGACATCCTTGTCTTGTTCCTGATACTAGAGGAAATGCTTTCAGTTTTTCACCATTGAGAATGATGTTTGCTGTGGGTTTGTCATATATCTCCTTTATTGTGTTGAGGCAGCTTTTTCTTATAATAAATTAAACATGAACCCTGGCCCAGAAATTAACTGTTTCTGGCTTATCATCGTTTTGGCCAAATGCTTTGATCTCTTAGTTACCAGACATTTCTAGATGTGCTAAATGAAGATTTGGAGTCTGGGGGCATGGGAGAAGTGCATTGCATTGCTTTTGACTGAAAATCTGGTTTGTATACAAATAAACCCAAATCTCGGAGCTGCTGTAACTAGTCAGATTCCAAGTTCTTCTCAAGGTGAAATAGCAACGTCCCAAAGTGTGTCATTGGTGGCATTTGTAAAGCTGTGAGGTGGGGTGCTCCATGTTGTAAAACATGACTCTAGACTTGTAACCGTACCCCTCATGTTAAAAAAAGGAAAGGTATGAAAAACTGAAAAGCCAAATCCAAACTACCATCCAAAGAAAAATGCTGATGCCAGGATTTTGGCAGGGTTTCTTTACTTGGCTACAATCATTTCAAGGGAAATGTAGTCTCTTTCCCCAATCTCATCTCTTCAAAGAAGCAAACTGAGGCAGAAGAATTAGCACTGATTTTCCTCCTGTTAGGACTCAAAGGGTAGGAGGGAGCTGTGTAATAAAGGAAATAGGATGAAACTCTTGTTTCTGTTTTCCAGAAGCTAATCTGAGGGTTGTCATGGTAACTCACCAGGGTATAAGACTATTGTCAGCTTCAGGGTACAATTTTGGGCTACATACTTAAAAGAGGACATCAAGTGCGTGCATTAAAAGAGTTAGAGAAAAATCTTTTAGACGTGGATCGAAACTGATTTCAGATTTTGGTTTGGACTTTTGAGACAGTGGGTGCCTTGGGAGAAAACAACAGAAATATCTTGCTATAAATGTCTTGCTAAATCTTGCTAAAAGTTTGGTGGGGTGAGAGGGGGAGCAAAAGAGAAGAAAAGATTCACACCAGGTAGTAGGACTAAAAGAAAGAATCTGAAAGTCAAAAACAGCTGGAGGCACTTGGTAATTTAAATATACACATTCTTATAAGAATCAAAGATACAAGAGGAATTGTGTTCTGCTTTTAGCTTCTCTGTTGTCATCTTGGTGTTACTTATGGAAGATTCCATTTCAGTGGATTTGATCCTATATTCTTTTCATTCTGAAATCATTGCTTTTATGTATTAATAACTTTATTCAGCTTTTCCCCTTTTCACAGAAAATCATAAATGAAACAAATTCTCTTTGCAGCAGATTCCCTTTGTTCATTTCAGAACAATTATTCCTGGTGAAGCTTTTTAACTATATGGAATTCTACAACTAAATTTTTATTTAATTTTTTGAGTATGGTAGTATCTAAGCCTGCCTCTTTGGTTTCTCAGATTCAAGTACCATATCCTTGGAGGAACAGGGCTCTGTACAAACCAGCACTGCCTTTCTGGAGCATTAGCTTTACTTGAAAATTTAGGGGAAAACAGATTATGGGATAGAATGCCAAATTCACAACAACATTTAAGACAAAACACAGAACTAGAAACAAATTTCCCTTTTGAGGCCGGACAGCTTTGCACAACCTGCACTTCCCACACCTGCCTTGTGATTCTCACTGTTAATACTTTTGGGAAAATTTTGAGAAGTCGCCATTCAAGCAGTCAGTCTCTTGGGGAAACCTGAGGACAAATCTAAACAGTGCAATGTGCCAGTAGCCCTAAATTACTATTTAATTATTTACACTTGGTTTGGGGCCTTGTGATTTGTCCTTTTATAGCAGTCACAAGGTGGAGTGTGGCTTAGTGTGACTTTAAGCCAGAGGTCAACAATCTACTCCCCAAATGCTGAATCAGGTCCCGCCACCTGTTTTTCTACAGTCCACAGGCTCAGAATGGTTTTTACATTTTTCCATGGTTAAAAAAAATCAAAAGAATATTTCATGATATGTGAAAGTTATATGAAATTCAAATTTCAGGCTTAAAGTTTTTATTGGAATACAGCCACATTCCTTCATTTATGCATTGTCTGGGGCTGCTTTCTTGCCATAAGGGCAGAGTTCAATAGGTGCCACAGAGACCATATGGCCCACAAAACCTACAATATTCACTATCTGGTCCTTTCAGAAAATCTTAGCGAACCCCTAATCTAAGTCATGATCTTTACCACTGCCAAGTTGCAGCCTGGGTTATCTAAACATAAAACATCAATCAAATTATATTAATATACTCCGCTAATGAGAGCTGTTCTGATAAGAGTTGCTTGTCCTGCTAAAGAAGCCTGGAAGTGCAGAGACCAGATTTCTCAATGGTAACCAAGAAGATAAGACACACAAAGAGAATACGAGAGATATTGTTACACTTCTAAGTAATCTCTTCCAAAGGAAATGAAAAACTTTACAGTGCTATTTGCTGTTAGGTTTCCTTTTTCATATCAGAAACCAAAATGCCTTAGTTTCAACCCCGTGGAAACGGTGGAGACACTCCCACTTGATCAGCGATTTTCTTTCTGAGGAATTAATGATCAGTGTGTGCAAGTTCAAACTCTGACCTTATTTGTCGAACTGTCTGAGGTTGAATGTGCTGGAAAAATGACAAAAGGAAGGAAGCATTTAGATATATGTCTTCTGAGACTTCATTCATCTTTGATTAGCTGAAGAAGCCATAAGAAAAGCTTTCTGGGCAGATAACCAGCTTGAAGAAAGATATTCTTTTGAATCAAAAATCTAGTTGTGATTTGTGATTCTATTTTAGCCAAGTCTCCTGTCTAACTCTAAAGTCTGGAGACTGTAGTACTTTTTCTTGGGTCTTAGCCAATCTTCTAAAAAAAACAGAACAATTGGATATACAATTGTATCATTGCCTTATCGGAGTGCTTCTCAATTTTCCTGCCCATGCACATACTGGGTGATGTTCATGTAGTGTGTGCTCAAGGTGATACATTATCCCAGGATCCGACTCATGCAAACACTTGTTTCACACTCAGGCTTATAGAATACAAGAGAGTATATGGAAAGTTATCAATCCACTCATGTATATTTTAAATAAATCTCAGTACATTTATGCCAGTTTTAGGACTTGTGAACAGCAAATTAGTTGAGACACATCTCACACAAATGAGTCACAAGACCTCAGTTGAATGAGAACTATTTAACCTAGGCAATATACCCAAAACACTGGATGCCTTGGCCCTTTAGCCTCGGGAGAGCATTCTCAGGGCAGCAACCTGGGTAACAGTGGAGCTGGTCTCAGCATCGGTGTCACGGTACTTGTGTGAGATGAGGCTCCTGGAAGTCGAGCTTGAACCGTCTCGTACAGCCCACATTTGGCTCCACCCCTGGCACACCTTGCCTCTTTCGAATTCGTTGCCCGTCAGTGCAGTGGGCTGCTCAGTCCTACTGGACTCAGGTACAGATAAGGGCTCAACCCTCATCTCTATGCCATTCCCCACAAGCTGCCAAAGGTTCTCCGAATCCTCACAAACTGCTAGGAGAAAGGTTTTGTGGCATCAGGATTACTTATTTCTGTGCATGCTCTCCAGAATTTTCAAGAATGGTCTCATTTTCGTTAGATATAAAGGACGCTCTTCAAGGTCATACCTTCTCAGAATCTTTGCCTTTAAGTATTTAGGACAGCAGGTACTTCAGGAATGAGCAGCCTCCAAAATTATTCGGTGTGAAAAAAAATCATTTCGCACATCGTGCCTTCCTTTAATGAGTTTAAGAAATAGAGGGGAAAGTTCTGGTACAGTGAATTTAGGTTAAAAGGATTCCTAGTTTTAAGGAGAAAATGAAACATCTTCAGTCAATACACTGGCTTTTAGATTTCCTGTTTCCTTTTTTTTTTTTTTTTTGGACTTTAAATATATTTATTTATTTTGGCTGTGTTGGGTCTTCGTTTCTGTGCGAGGGCTTTCTCCAGCTGCGGCAAGTGGGGGCTACTCTTCATCGCGGTGTGCGGGCCTCTCACTATCGCGGCCTCTCTTGTTGCGGAGCACAGGCTCCAGATGCGCAGGCTCAGTAGTTGTGGCTCACGGGCCTAGCCGCTCCGCGGCATGTGGGATCTTCCCGGACCGGGACACGAACCCGTGTCCCCTGCATTGGCAGGTGGACTCCCAACCACTGCGCCACCAGGGAAGCCCTCCTGTTTCCTTTTACAGCAGCCTATGGCTTCATCAGTCGTGAGTAGCAGAACTGATCCAGCAGATTAGCGGGGGAGTGCCAGGCAGCAGTAATGTGGCACAAGGCAAGTTAGGATAATTGTGAATCTGCGGGGAATCTTCATTCCTTAGAGAGTTGCGGGTCTAATTGCCGAAAACAGGGACACATCCCTAGTCCTGAAGTGGAAGAAACAAAGTCTTCTGAATATGAATATGGTGCCTGCAGTGTGTTCTGCAGAAGCAAGAAGTCTGCTCTGAATATAATAAGGCTTGTGGTAAAATCCAAGATTTAATTCATATCAGATCTCTAGATAATATATTCATACAGTATACAACTTAATTTCTGGAAATGGCCTACACTACTTGGCGGCCACGGACTCGACACTAAGGCTGCCCACAGAGCCCTGTGCATCTGGTTTGACTTTTCTACTTGTGCCCCCTGATCAAGAGATAAAGCTTTTTCTTTCTAGAAACAAACAGTTCTTCCTTTCTGACTTTGAACAATATCCTTTCTCTTTATTTTTTCTTTTTATTGTCTTAAATGCTTTATGACAAAGTCATTTTTTCCTCATTTTTCATTTCTTGTTTGCTTTTCCCATTTTACTTAGTAATTGTGTTACTTCAATTTAAACTATGAATATGCTGATGTTTTCAAACATCCTCTTTCAAAAGAAGAGATAGTGTTTGATAGATTTTCCTAGTGTCAGAAATCAATTTGGCAATATGTTGAAAAAAAAATGTACCATGGATTAGACTGGATTTTTCATGTCATTCTTATAGTTTCTATTTTTTACAGCTTTATTGAAGTACAAACTACATACAATAAAATCCAATAATTTTAAGTGTATATTTAGAAGAGTTTTGATAAATGTATAAAGCTCTGTAACCACTACCAAAATCGACATAGAGAACACTTTCATCACCCCAAAGACTTCCTTCCTGGCCCTCTGCAGTAAATCCTCTTTTCCTACTCCCTCCCCCAGCCCCTGAAGGGCCACTCATCTCCCTGTCACTACAGTCTGCCTTTTTAGAATTTTGTATAAATTGAATTATATTGCATTATGCTATTGTCTCCAGCTTCCTTCACTCAGCTTAATGCTTTTGAGATTTGTCCACGTCCAGTAGCTTGTTCCTTTTTATCGTTACATTTTATCGTTACATATTGTTACATGTATCAGTAGTTTATCCCTTTGGTGAAATAGTTTTCCACTGTATGGGTCTACCACAGTTTGTTTATCAGTTTACCAATTGATGGGCATTTGGATTGTTTTCGATTTGGGGCTATTACAAAGAAGTTTCTACGAACATTCCCATACAAGTCTTTGCGTGAATACAAGTTTTTGTTTCCCTTGGATAGATACCTATGAGTGAGATTACTGGGTCATATGGTAAATAAATGTATGTTTAACTTTTTAAGGAACTTCAATTTTCCAAAGTGGCTCTACCATTTTGCATCTCCCTAGCAACATATAAGAGTTGTGGTTATTCTACATAATTACCAAAACTTGGAATTAGCAATCTTTTTTACTTGAGTCATTATAGTGGTAATTTATGTGATTTTAATATGCATTTCCCTAATGAATAATGATGTTTACTTTATCTGAAATGACCTTTGGATTCATTGATTTTTCTCTTTCTGTTGTCCATTTTCTGATTCACTGATTTCTACTTTTATCTTTTTTCTTCCTTCTGTTTACCTTGGTTTAATGTGGGCTTCTCCTTAATTCTTAATTTGATTGCTTAATGTGAAAGCTTTAGATCTTTCTTCTCTTCTATATAAACATTTAGCATTATAAATTTTTCACCAAACACTGCTTTAGCTGCATCACATAAATTTTGCTGTGTTGTGTTTTTATTTTTACTCACCTCAAAGTATTTTCTTTTTACCATGTGTTATTTAGAAGTACATTGCTTAATCCAGATATTTGAGGATTTTCCATGTATCTAGAAAATTGATTCTTATTTCCTTCCATTATAGTCACAGTCATATGTTTTTATTTTCAATTCTTTTAAATTTATTGAGATTTATTTAAGGCCCAAATCTGATGCATTTTCTTGAATGTTCCACATACAGTGAAAAAAAAACCTGTGAGTTCTGCTCTTTCTAGGTGGAGTGCTCTATATATATCAATTAGGTCAAGTTGGTGATAGCACTGATAGATTTTGTTTACTACTGCATCCCAAGTACCTAGAGCTGTCGGTTCTCTAAACATATTTGTTGTATGAATGAATAAACAAGTGAATACATGATCTATATCATGACTATAATTATTACTTTTATCCTCCACTCAGAACTCTAAATATGGGCCTGGCTGAAGAATAATCTCAAATCTTAACTAGTGCCTCAATCTCACTGGCATCCAAACAATCTCATATGAGAAGTAAGTTGAAAGGCCATTCAGATCTCATTTTCTCCCTTTTATGTCATTTCTAAATCTATCACCGGAGGGTTTACTGCATATCCCTGGTTATTTAAACTTCAAGAGATTGCTGATCATTTCTTTCTAGATGTAAATTACCTTTCAATAATGTTCTGAAAGGAAACATCCAGAGGAAAAGACATTAAGTATATATATTTAAGGAGAGTCAGCACATATTTGATTTCAGGCTGGACTGCTGAGGATGGTGGGGGGGGGGGGGTGGCAGAAGGAAGGGAGGTAATGGCACTGAAATTTTTATATCATAAGTACATTCTTTAGAGATTGCAAATTTTTTAAAAATTAATTAATTAATTAATTTTATTTTTGGCTGTGTTGGGTCTTCGTTGCTGCGCGCGAGCCTTCTCTATTTGCAACGAGCAGGGGCCAGTCTTGTTGCGGTGCGCAGGCTTCTCACTGCGGTGGCTTCTCTTGTTGTGGAGCACGGGCTCTAGGCATGTGGGCTTCAGTAGTTGTGGCTCATGGGCTCTAGAGCACAGGCTTAGTAGTTGTGGCGCACGGGCTTAGTTGCTCTGCGGCATGTGGGATCTTCCTGGACCAGTGCTCAAACCCGTGTACCCTGCATTTGGCAGGCGGATTCTTAACCACTGCACCACCTGGGAAGTCCTGATTGCAAATTTTTTATTGTACTCTTTCTTTACAAAGCTTTTCTTTCTTTGCCTGACCCTTTTAAAAGAGATATTAGTCATGTTTGTGGTCCAGGAATAAAAAATGTAGTACTTGCAATCAAGATGATCAGTCTTTTTAGAGTAGCCTCACCATTCTCCCCAAAAGTTATATTTCATATTTATTTCTTTTCAAAATTCAGGCCAATCAACATTAATTTTATTTTGAAACTTTTACAACATCCTTGAAATTACTGTAGATATACTAGATGCCAGAAAACCAAGATTTCTGATTGGAATTGTAACTGCTTTGTCATTGTGAAGCCTATTAACTAGAGTTATAATTTGTCTAGTCTCCAAAAGTGGTGGGAGAGTTATATTTTTCTAAATTAATGCATCTAAATTAATCCACATAAAATTTGTGCATTATTAATGTCCAGCTTGGCTTTCTGTCATTTCAATTCTCTAAGAGACTAGTACCTTTTTCTTCCTTTTCTTTTTTGACTCCCTCCAAGGAAACCTTGATAGAAATCAAGTCTGGCCAGTTTTGTTAGTTCTTGCCTTAAGTTTAAGTACTATCTTTAAAATCATAGAGTCCTGCTTGGTAGTCTGAGGTATTGCTAATTAGGCCAAAACATGTCTTAGCCTGAGAATTCATCTGCATAATTTTAAGTTTTAACATGTAAGAAAGCTAGCCAAGAGAATACTATGTGTGGGTTTTTCTTTTTTTTTTTTTTTTTTGGTTAAACCTGTTGAAACTAATTTAACACAATTCTTTGTAAAAACTTTCCTCTACCTCCCTGAAATAGTTTAACTAGATACTGCTGTAAGTGTGCAAACATTAACTTGACATTCTCTTGTATTTAGCTCATGGTCTCCTACACTTTCCCCCTCACTATTTCTTTTTTATTACTCCCACAGGTTACTACGACCCAAAAGGGATTCTTTGTGGCTTGTTTTTTTAGGTAGTCAGGAAGAAAGATTCTGCTCTGGCATGAAGGAGAATTATTCCAAATCCAAAAAGAACTGCTCTGTTCTGAGAGCCTGAGAGGGAGGCCATTAGTCACAGCTCTGGGGACCGACACTGCCCCACTGAGGAAGAAGTGGGTTGTGCGGGGACTTAGGCAACAGGGGCCCAAACTACCATTCCCCAGGCTGCCACGGCACCCAGTGTTCCACTCAGCTAGAAAGCCAGCACGGACCCTGATCCCTCTGATGCCAAGAGGAGGAAATACATGCTTCCTCTGAAAAGTGGGTTATAAATCATGGTGCAAGTCTAGAGTAACATGGGTCCTCTATGTCACTTATACTTAGGAATTCAGTTGGGACGTTCTGGGATGGTACCTTGAGTACCTAGTGCCAGCCTGCTCTTGAAAAACCTTTCACTTTTTTTTTTTAATTAATTAATTAATTTATTTATTTTTGGCTGTGTTGGGTCTTCGTTTCCGTGCGAGGGCTCTCTCTAGTTGCGGCGAGCGGGGGCCACTCTTCATCGCGGTGCGCGGGCCTCTCACTGTTGCGGCCTCTCTTGTTGCGGGGCACAGGCTCCAGACGCGCAGGCTCAGTAGTTGTGGCTCACGGGCCCATTCGCTCCGTGGCATGTGGGATCTTCCCAGACCAGGGCTCGAACCCGTGTCCCCTGCATTGGCAGGCGGATTCTCAACCACTGCGCCACCAGGGAAGCCCCAAACCTTTCACTTTTGAGTGTGCTTTCATTTTGAGGCTGCACAGGGCCACTGACTCGTTCTGGCTTTAAGTGGAAAAGGCAGCCCTTCCTAAAAGGCAGGTGAAGGCAGCCCTGTGCAGGGCACTCTGCTCGCCTAGTGTCCTTATGTAGTAACAGGCTGCACGAGTGTATGTGGCTGCTCTAGGGTTATTCTTGGCAGGAAATGGTCTGTCCTGGATGTCTCTTGAGATCGTCTCTGAATTGTGATAGTCAGCAATTACAGGGAAGTTGCAGGACAGATAAGTCTGGCAATTATCACAAGCGCCTCAGAGAAAGGCCATAATGTGTGGAAACCACGTCTGCTCTTTCTTTGGCCTCTTAGCTTAAATTTCCCTTCCTCAGAGAGGTCTTCCTCTATCAACACATCTAAAGTAGAGTCTCATGTTTTTTCTTCTTACAAGTGACAGTTACTGGATTTGTGTGTTTGTCTTATTACCTATGTTTTCAACTCTCTCTATGAGGTGTTCACAAATATACCCCCAACACAAAGCTACTACTTGACACAGAGTTGGCATTTAATAAATACTCCTTGAATGAAGAAATGTCTTTGGCAACCTCTGACAGTGGCAAAGATGGGAGGTATGAAGGTGATCTAAAAGAACAAGAGGACAGAGAGTGAACAGCAGCTCTTTATTTTTACACCAAAACTGTTTTTTTTTTTTCTCTTGTGCAGATTTGTTTATTCAGATTTTTTTTTAACATCTTTATTGGAGTATAATTGCTTTACAATGGTATGTTAACTTCTGCTTTATAACAAAGTGAATTAGCTATACATATACATATACCCCCATATCTCTTCCTTCTTGCGTTTCCCTCCCTCCCACCCTCCCTATCCCACCCCTCTAGGTGGTCACAAAGCACTGAGCTGATCTCCCTGTGCTATGCGGCTGCTTCCCACTAGCTATCTATTTTACACTTGGTAGTGTATATATGTCCATGCCACTCTCTCACTTAGTCCCAGCTTACCCTTACCACTCCCTGTGTCCTCAAGTCCATTCTCTAGTAGGTCTGTGTCTTTATTCCCATCCTGCCCCTAGGTTCTTCAGGACCATTTTTTTTTTTTTTTTTAGATTCCATATATGTATGTTAGCATACAGTATTTCTTTTCCTCTTTCTGACTTACTTCACTCTGTATGACAGAGTCTAGGTCCATCCACCTCACTACAAATAACTCAATTTCGTTTCTTTTTATGGCTGAGTAATATTCCATTGTATATATGTGCCACAGCTTCTTTACCATTCATCTGTCGATGGACACTTAGGTTGCTTCCATGTCCTGGCTATTGTAAATAGTGCTGCAGTGAACATTGTGGTACATGACTCTTTTTGAATTATGGTTTTCTCAGGGTATATGTCCAGTAGTGGGATTGCTGGGTCGTATGGTAGTTCTATTTTTAGTTTTTTAAGGAACCTCCATACTGTTCTCCATAGTGGCTGTATCAGTTTACATTCCCACCAACAGTGCAAGAGTGTTCCCTTTTCTCCACACCCTCTCCAGCATTTATTGTTTGTAGATTTTTTTGATGATAGCCATTCTGACCGGTGTGAGGTGATAGCTCATTTGCATGAACAGCAGCTCTTGATCAGAGGGATACAATCTATTGGATATCCTGTACTACAGGGGCTTTTCTTGACTCTGCTACCTTTTTACAGATAAGAGATTCTGAGCAGCTGATGTTTCATTGTTTGTTTTTAGCTGACATCCACTGAGAATGCTAGGCTCTGTGCTCAGTGTTTTATTTACATATATTGTATCATCCGACCTGCACAACAAGTACCTTATAAAGAAGGTATATTTATTATTCCATTTTACACATAAGTAAACTGAGACTTGGATGTTGGGAAGGTGGCGGTGGCTACATAACTAACATAATAAATGACAATATCAGGAGCCGAACCCAGGTCTATCCGATCCCAATTATCAAACTCTTAAACATTATTAAACATGCTTTTACCTTGAACACAGTGAGATGGAGCAAGAAATGCAAAATGCAAGGATCTATTAGAAACTCTCTTAGCCTGGGTCTAATGGCCCAGTCTACATTTGGTCTTTCCAGACGGTGGAAGATTTCCAGTTCTGCCTGTGTCCTAATCTAGCAAAATCACAGCCTCCACAGCCATTTTCTTGTTTTGCTTCCTTGTTGGTGCTTACTCACCACACTATGGGGGGAGCTATCTACCACGTGGTATCCAGATGCAAGGTTTTCTCACCCTCAACAAGGCACGAGGGGTGTGGTTAGTTTAACAACAAACAATGCTCAGTGTCTGGTCAGATGTTTTTCCTAAAATTTTAATGATCCCTTAAAATTGCAACCTTCTTTGCCTTTCAGTTTTGAAACTGCTGCTGTGGTGGCCCAGGGCCCTTGGCAGTCTGGAAATGTCAACCACTCCCGTAGGGCATAGGCAACTCCTCCTTGAACCTAATGTCAGAAATGTTTACTAAATTTTCTCATTCTAAATTATCAAAAAGTTTTTCACAGCCAATTTCATACATATCTGTGCTTCATATTTACTTGCCGGGTAGAACATTACGATAATTATTTAAGATATATACAGTAAGTCCCCTACATACAAACAAGTTCTGTTCCAAGAGCACGTTTGTAAGACCAATTTGCTCGTAAGTCCAACAAAGTTAGCCGAGGTACCCAACTAACGCAATCGGTTATATAGTACTGTACTGTAATAGGTTTATAATACTTTTCAAACAAATAATACATAAAAAGCAAACACAAAAAATAAAGAAAACATGTTAATCTCACAGTACAGTACCTTGAAAAGTACAGTAGTACAGTACAACAGCTGGCACACAGAGGCTGGCATCGAGTGAACAGGCAAGAAGAGTTACTGACTGGAGGAGGGAGTGGGAGATGCTAGAGCTGAAGGATCGTCAGCAATAGGAGACGGAGGGCAAGCTGCAATTTCACTCACGCCTGACGACGATGGCACAGGTTCTGCTTCCTTGCTGGATTCGATTCTATCTACGCTCTTGAAAAAATGATCCAGTGATATCTGGGTAGTAGCTCATTTTTTCTCATCATAGATGAGATTCTTTTTTTAGATTCTTTTTTTTTAAAATTTTTTGGCTGCGCAGCATGTGGGATCTTAGTTCCCCAACCAGGGATTGAGCCCATGCCCCTTGCATTGGAAGCGCGGAGTCTTAACCACTGGACTGCCAGGGAAGTCCTGGATTGCATTCTGAACAGCTGCTGCAACCTTTCTGTACCATTCTACTTTAGGGTCACGTGCCTCAAAAACTAACAGTGCCTCCTCAGATAAAGAAAATCCCCTTGCCATTTCCTGCGTTGTGAATCTCTTCAGATCTTCAGTTACTTCTTCCTCTTGTCTCTCTCGTCCTTTCTCTGGGCCTCCAATTCCATCAGGTCTTCATTAGTAAGCTCCTCGTGTTGCACAGCAAGGAGTTCAATGAAGTCGTCCTCTTGCAGATCTAGCTTGAAATAAAGATACTGTACTCTGTACAGTACTGTACAGTAAAGTACAAAAAAGCACAACTACTTGTAGAGGATGCATGCACATGACAATGTATGCCAGAGACGTGAACTAACTTACATGATTGGACATGTGAATGCACGTTCGCATCTTTGAAAGTTTGCAACTTGAAGGTTTGTATGCAGGGGACTTACTGTATAACATTTCAATATATGCAGATTGCACTATAACTTTTAAAATTCATTACTCATTCAAACATGTGTGAAGGCCTAGGTGACAGGGAAGAAATAAAGGTAAGTCAGTCGACACCAAGGGGTTAAAAATCTAATTGTGATTATTTAAAACAAGACCCAGATATAATGGAATATTTTGATCTTCTGTTTCAAATCCTAATACCCAGCTTCCCTTCATTAACCAATCTGACACACAGACCTCCTACCCACAGGACCTGAGCTTCTATTCCTCTGTGTCCTGGTGATGGTTTGGTAGCTTAGCTTGCACGTGACAGAACACAGGCACAGGGTAGGGGACAGAGGAGCACTGAAGGGTAATCCATTCGCCTCTTGCTTCTCTGCCTCTCTGGTCCCAGCAAATGAGAAAATTCAGGCAACTCAGTCTGTGACTTTTCCAGGTCTGAATGTGGAGTAACATGGAGACATATAATCCAGTGATTCACCAAATTTTTTACAATCTTGTGTACTACAAAGATATGGCTGAAGACAAACTCAAGTTTAAGCTGCATTTTATTTTGTAAATGTTTTGTAAAGTTGTACTTAATGTGTTTTTTTTTTTTTTTGGCTGCCTTGCATGCAGCTCGCAGGATCTTAGTTCCCCGGGCCCGTGGCAGTGAAAGCACGGAGTCCTAACCACTGGACCGTCAGGGAATTCCCATACCTCTTGCATTTTAATTCCCCTTGCTTATTATCCATTCTAGGCAGAAAGTATTTAAAATCGCAAAAACACTTCTGTCTGCACCTTGAGGCCTACACCACCAAACATTAAGAATGGTTCATCTTTTAGGAAAAAAATGGGAAAAAAAATAGAGCTCTTTCAGGAAAAAAAAAATTAAAATTTCTTACGCTGCAATTTGAAATCAACCATGCTACTCTTCTTTAGGTTGTTTTTCGTCACTATACCTTAATTGTGTGCAGTCAAGATGACGATGTCATTGGAGATAAATGTTTTCTACATGATCCTGAGCAAGACCAAGCAATTTATTTCAGTTCAGCAAACATTTATCACAAGCCTAGGACCAGGCTAGGTGCTATAGGCAGGGAGTATAAAGAGTAGTAGAATCTTAATGGGGAGATGAGAGTACAGAAATGACTATGCTATAGAGTAGAACGATTATGTAAATGAGAGAGGAGATTGCAGCTGGTGAGGGTGTGGGTGTGGGAGGAGAGTATGGTGGAGCCGGTGCTAGGAATTGGTGTACAATATCATTTCAATTAAGAATTCCTCCAGACCATGACCTCCTCGAAGGCAGCAGGCAGGACTGTATCAAGGGTCACTGGTTTCTGTTTGGGGCATTACTTCTCTCCCACTCATGCTTCTCCCTTCCAGCCCCACTTCCCTCACCAAAAGAAGAGATCAATGCAAGGGAAAATTCTTTCTCTTCAAATGCAAAATGTATTATTTGGCTGAGGGCCAATAATGTAGACAAACCATCCACAAAATATAGTGAAGGTAAGGGCATAATTCATGCTATGAGAAAGTGATACAAACCTTTTGAGATTTCAAAGAATCATTCACAGGAATAAAAAAGGAGGGGGAGCAAGTAAAGCAGAAAAGCCAGGGGATGCGTGTTGCCAGTTTAGTACAGTCATGGTGTTATAAAAGGATCCGTCCAGAAGACCTTGTTTTATTTACTTAATCAGTTAATCACACTCTCTCCGAAACTTTTGGACTCAAGTGCAGAAATAAAGGTATTTATGAAGTCAGACTTGCACTTGCCAGGAAGTAGTAAAGAATGTCAATTTAGTCTCTGCTACCTGGTTAAGTCCTAAGGGGAAGATGAGCTCATGAATGCGTACACAGATCATTACAAGGCTGAATTAAAGTACATTAAATATGGAAGTCGGATATGAACCCCTGAGGGTTATACAACATAAAAAGAATAGTTGAAGAACGACCTGAAGCTTTAAAAGGGGGAACAGTTACTACTCACTCTTCAAGGAAACACCTATAAAGCTTAGGATTTGAAAACCGTAGTTCTCCAGCTGATCTAAATGAATGTAAATTGAGGGGGAGGGCCTTCCTTTATCCTTCCTTTTGTGGTCTCCACAGCCTCTGGACCCAACCGGACCCTATAACTCTTACCTGAATTGGATCGAGCTGAAATAAAGAGGTAAACATCCGAAATCATCCACTGAAATCTTCTTGAAAGGGTAAGTTTCATTTATTTACCAATTTTTAAAAATGATATAGTTACTTAGCAAAGTATATGCTGTTGGCTAAAAAGTTGAACATTTATTTTAATATTTCATTTTTGGGTAACACTGTCTTCGGTATGCCCCTCCCCCAGCCCACATGCACCAGAAGTGTCACATTCAGGGGGTGTGCTGTGCTATAAACCTTTGGCATATTAATGAATTGGCGTCACTAGGGGACTCAATGGGGACCAAAAGTTTAAACTTTAAAGACTTTAAAATAGAATAAAGTGGCTGCCAATTAAAATGAAGAAACATGTAAATTCATACAAAGGAATAGGAAAAAAATGTGAATTAAAGTCAAGACAATGCCGAGACTATGGAAAGCATTAAAAACGGAGAAGTAGGAATAGGAAGGAGATTTATGTGCAGAGACAGATTAAAGAACCATAATGTGGACAGGGGATTTTTTTTTTTAAGCAGGAGTCAGTTGAAGATTCTCAAAAATAATCCGAAGTGATTGAAAAGAGGTATTTGGTCCAAAAAAATGAACTAATATAGACATTCTTTTTTTTAAATTGAAGTATAGTTGATTTACGATGTTGTGTTAATTTCTGCTGTATAGCAAAGTGATTCAGTTATACATATATATATATACACATTCTTTTTTCATATTCTTTACCATTATGGTTTATCACAGGATATTGGATACAGTTCCTTGTGCTGTGCAGTAGGACTTTGTTGTTTAGCCATCCTATATGTAATAGTTTCCATCTGCTAACCCCAAACTCCCCACTCCATCCCCCTCATGCCCCGTTCCCCTTGGCAACCACAAGTCTGTTCTCTATAGACATTCTTTTTGACAGGTAATGACTATGCTAAAAGTTGTGGAGAACCACAAAAGTAAACAGTGAGAGTAAACATTTTGGAATAATGAAGAAAACATTTACACTGCATAGGTATACATTATTAAAATTTCAGGAATGTCTGCTTACTGTAATAACTAACACGAAAAAAATCAGGAAGACAAAATCTAGAAAGAAAAAAATACTGATTTGTTTCTTATAATCTCAGAAATGGACCTAACCAGACATATTTATCGTTAATGGAGATTAAATGATTACTTAAAAGTGAGTTTAGGCTCACAAGCAAATTTACCCTAGAGAATTCTGAAGCAAAAACTCAGCAATCACAAACCTGAAAACCTGGATGATTCTACCTGACAGACAAATGAGCCTCCAATATTGAAAGAAGTCCTTTTATTCTATGATATAATTTCAAATTCTTATTTACTCTACATTCAGCAAACTGAGAATCCTACTAGTAAAAAGTAAATAACAAAGCACACCACCTTGGAATTCTGCATGTCTTTAACTGCAAAGAATCTTTAGCAATACTGCAACTAAAGACCCAGGTACAATTCTTTCAGTAACAAATTCTGACTTAATTTGAAAGTAAATAAACTAATTTCAGACTATAAGTTTCACAAGGAATAAGGCATTAAGAATTTAAATCTTGTTCCGTGCTTTTCTTCCACAGAGAAAAACGAAAATGAAATGGGGGAGAAAAGTCCTGTAAAGAAAAAGTATTCAGTCAGCTTTTGAGTTCTTTGGTGTAAAGAACTGGTCATCAGAGTGAAATTTTACTAATCATTGGATTCTAGTCTGCTCATTTAGGTTCCATCTTGTATAAGCAGAACATCATGTATTTGCATGTTCCTTTATTTGAAGTGATTCCACGTTTAGGGTCAGTTATACCTTGAAAGGCTTTGTGCTTGCTTATTATTCCTGGTATAACAGAAATATTAGCCAATGTGCCTTTAAAGCTTGAAAGACCAGCAAATGTAATTCAGTATCTAAGTTTTTAAATTCTTTTGGTTATCTTATTTGGCATTTAACCGACCTTTTTACTAACTTCACTTTTTACTTAAATGAGTAAATTTTAGTTTTTCTGCAGGTATTTGAATCCATAATGACAATTTTGTAGATGCTTACACATGCTTTGAGAAAGTGTGTTGTGTGTGTTCATAACTTAAAGAAAATCAATATCTGTCTCACGTGCGCCTATTTAGAAGTATTCACCTAACACATCGAGGTATTATTCTATGCCACAGAAAAGATGAGTCATCAGCCTTTGCCCTCAAAGACATTACCATCTATTTTAGCTAATTTAATTTACAATTTATGTTCTTTTCATAGGATGAAAGATTAATAAGCTCTGCGTGTACTGAGTAGGCACCTTGCCTAAGCAGTTAGGAGATAAAAGGATTTTGAAGTCAGATGGACCTGGGCTTGAACCCTGGCTGTGCACACTTAAGACTTTTGTTCCTTGGAGGCTGAGATTTCCACTTATAAAATGTAGGTGCTGATTTTTAGCTTACAGAGGTGTCAAGAGGGTTAAGTGTGATAATGCATATAAAACACCTATCACATAGATAAGCCCTACATTTTTAGCCTCCCCCGCCCCCATATATGTTATTTAAATGAAACGCTCAGCTTTAGCATTGTCCATAATTTCCTCCCTTAATTTTGATCTAGGATTTTTAAATAATTTCATAAATGCAGCCAGGTTGTAATTGGAGTACTTTGGGAGGTGAATGAGGCGCAATCTAGTTGTTTAAAATTCAAAGATCACATAGGAATGCCAGAGCATGAAGCTCAAAAGCCCAGCCACAACCCTTCACACATTCATCACCAGTCATAGCGTCCGCTGTTAGAAATGATCTGCCAGGGCTGGGAGTGTCCCTAGGGAGAAGAACAGGAGAAAAGGATTCATCGTGTTTCTAAAAAACCTGGAGAAAAGTGGTGAAGGAGATACAGATTTGTTTTGCCAGTGTTCTATTTAGAAAAGAAAAAAAAAAAAAGGGCACATAAGTTATATCAATAGAATTTGACTAGAAATAAATATTGGGACTTGTCACCCTTCTGCACCCAATTTACCAGATCCATTGTGTAGTTTTTCACAGAGAGAACACAAAGGGAAGTCCTTTCATTCCTAGACAGCTCTCTGCCCATAGCCCTCCCTCCTTTTCCCATTCTGTTTAATCGTGTTGAACCATAAAGAAAGTAAACTTGAGGCCAAACTTTAATTCTCTACCTGAAACCCAGATAGTCGGTTTCCTCCTTGTCCTACTGGTCACTCTTTGAAACAATCTCCCTCAAAAGAGAATCAGGGTACTTCCTACAATGATTGGGGAGACAGAAGGGTGTCCCTAATCAAGAAATTCTGAAACTTAATTGAAGTCCTCAAACCCTACTAGTCTAGGGGGGGAGACTTTGTCATTCTTTAATTCTCCTCTTTCCACATTCCATGCTTAATGATTTAGGGAACGTTAAAAAAGAAAACCCTGGGTGAAGGGTTATTTTCCTGTATTTTTTAAAGTGGGACCATCTCTTTCACTTTTGTTGAATCTATTGGTATTTTGGTGGAGGCTTTCTAGCTTGTTTTTTCTTCCTCCACTGTGAATTTTCTTTTAATTTCATTTAAGAAAATTTAAATTGCAAAATAACATACATAAAGTGCACAAATCTTAGCGTATAAATAGTTTAGTGAATTTTTTATATATTGCTATACCTGTATACTTCAAGCGAACAAGATCTTAGGATATTTTTAGCACTCATGGAAGGCTCCCTGGTGTCACTTCCCATTCAATTAACCCCTTCATGGTAAACAGTCTTCTGACTTCTAAATTTTGCCTGATTTTGAACTTCCTATAAATGAAACCATAACTGTGTACTTTTTCGGCATATGGTTTATTTTGAGCAAAATTAAGTCAATGAGATTCATTCATACTGTTCCATATATCAGTAATTTTTCTTTTGTTTTACAGTATTCCATTGTGTGAATATACCACAATATATCTTTCCCTGTTGATGAATATTTGTGTTGTTTCCATTATTTGGCTGTTTTTAGTAAAGCTGCCTTGAACGTCTCCGCTGTGGATTCTTAATTTTCTCCAGGCCCCTTCTCTGTAGGACTGTGATGAGTAGAATTGTGGAGAGGATTTACATGCACCAGTTAATCTTGCTCCAGGTTCGTTCTTCAGATTACCTTGGTACAAGGAAGGGAGGAAGGAGAGAGAGAGAAAAGAAAGCAAGAAAGCAAGAAACAAAGAAAGAAAGAAAGAAAGAGAGAGAGAGTGAGGGAGGGAGGAAGGAAGGAAGGGAGGAAGAAAGAAAGAGAGAAAGAAAGAGGGAAAAGAAAGAAAAAGAAAGAAAGAAAGAAAGAAAAGGAAAGAAAGAAAGGAAGGGGGAAGGAAGGAAGGAGGGAAATGTGTAGGCATGTTAGTAAAAAACAAACTCATAATTCTTTGCAATGGCTAAATAAGTAACGCTTACATGATTACAGACTTCTTTACCTCACTTTTGGAAATAATCCATGCTCTCTGGAAATTACTTAAAGAGCTTTGACATATCCCTTTAAGATGTGATAAAGTCATAGTGTCAAGTGCAAGTTCCAGAGCCAAGTTCACTAGGAAGGTTGGTTGACTTTTGAGTATTTTTCCTAAAAGGTTTTTGTTTTTTTAACTTCATGAAGAGTCCAAACAGTTGAACAAGTCCCAGAGAGACTGAGGAAAACAGTGAAATGCGGTTTTAACTATTCACTGCTTTATGACGCTCCATTGCTGACTCTTTATCTTTTGATTCCTTATTCCACTTCCTCTAGAGTTTTCTGCTTTTGTTGTTACTTAATTTGCTCCCTCAAATGTGAAAAGTCATCAGACATTCAACTTTTCCTTTGAGCCCTAGAATCTACTACATTAATAAGTTATCTAGACAATTACCTAAACACCATCCCTTTTCAACTTTTATATATAGATCATCTTAGAAACTGGTCAATTAAAATAATCAGTACATGGTAAGTAGCAAATTAATTTTCAACAGTTTTTTCTTATTACAGAGATTTGCCTTTCTATCATTAAGATTAAGGATAGTTTTAAATTGTGTGTTCATTTTGGGAATGTTGGCTTATTGTTAATTGTGTTCTTGTTTGGTTATGGGGAAATATAGATATTCTCTGTAACATCATCACTCAGTGTTTGAAGTCAGATTATAGTCATTTTCAATTAAGTTCATGCCAAATGAAGATTGAGAGATTGCCTGAGAAATCAAATTATATCAAGCCATAGAACCTCCTAAGAGAAGCCACTTGGTACGGTAGAATAAACTGCAAATGATATGAAAATAGTGACAAATGGCTGTGCAAATATGGCAAGCCAAATTCTGGACATCAATTCTTTAACCAAGAAGTGTTCATCTAAAATCAAACAAAATTTGTCAATCTCAGAGTTTTAACGATCATAGGTAAAAATTTTTAATGTGATTAGAATTTGCCTATGACATTTTACCCCCAGCATTTAGGGCTGGATGAGTGGAGCTTCTTTGAGTGTTTTGCCTCACCACTCATGCTGGAAACATTTTTATTTAAAGACAGAATGGAAAGTATATAGATCAAAGTTGAGAGAGAAAAGATTAAGTATTCGTGTTAAAGGCGGTGGCCACAGAACTGCATTAGATATGTATATAAAAGGCTCGTTATTTGTTACACTGCTTGGAAGGACATTTTTGAGTTTGCTGTGTCTTCTTTAAAAACCACATTAGCAGCTCCATCTGGGAAAGAGTTCTCTGTCCTAACCAACATTCCAAGGCCAATTAGCCCTTTGTTAGCTCTGTAGTTCTGGGCTCAGAAAGGCTGAAGTGATAAAAATATAAATTGTGATTCTATTAGAAAAAAAATCTAGCGAGAGCTGGTTTTAAATTCCTGTGATAGTGTTTAGCTTGTTAAATGTTCGCCTTCAACATTTACAATTGGCTCAGTGTTATGGAGGAGAAACCTGTTGATACAGCTCCTTTAAGTGCGATGCGTTTCAAAACAACCCTGCAGATAGCACACATTCCTGTGGTGGGAGTCCGAGGGCGAACCGAAAGCCTTCCCCATTCATTCAAACAAGGAGAAAGAAACTGAACTTACCTCCCAACAGGTGAAGTTAAGCACGTCCTGTAAGTGGATTGATTTGTTCTATAAATCGAAGTTCTGTTCACAGGGGCCTTGAGAAGTATGCTTTCTCACCCGATACGCTTCTATTCCCACACCTCACCCCGACAGTCCCCCGGCTCACTGCTGGGAAAATATTTATTTCTTCTTCAGAGATGCCTTTCTTCTGCCTTGATTATAGTATTTTTTTTTCTTTCTTTTTAGCTCAAAAGGAGAATTTTTCCCCCTTTTCATCCTGTCTGCATGCCTTGTCTGATACATTGTTTCTCTTTTCTTTCGTTACTATGCTCCTGCACATCTTACAGACAAATGTGAGTTTTGTATCAAAATAATACAAAATAAATGCATGCTCTAAAATAATAAATAGTACAGCTCTTCTCAGTGATTATATTCTATGAGCATTTAAACTTTTGAAAGTGCTTAGAAATTTCTTCTTAAAGAAAACTATCAAAAAACTTCTTACAGAAACTCATTTTGTGAAGTTTTTTATTTTTGCTCTTATGGATTGTTTATAAAAATACCTAGTGTGTTTCAGAAATATGCATGTTTTAGTGTAGGGGAGGTTCAATAGTTTAAGACTTTAGACTGATTTTTCATTTGCAATTAATCTGTACATTTATCCATAGAGTGATTTTTATATAATATTTCAGCAGAGGTAGAGAAAAACATGACTCAGTGCAACAACTTAAAAAAAAAGAATAACTTAGTTAAGAGTTGCTGATATTATTCTTTGAAAGCCATGTCCTAGTATTGCCATTTAAAATTTTGTAACTGTTGTCAGACTCTGTAGCAAAGTAGAGGCTTTCTGAGGTGTATCTTTACCTGTTCTGAATTCCTCCCCTTCCCTGTGTTTGGCCCCCCAGTCTCAGTGGTTCTTGCTATTCAGAGACAGGCTCCTGAGCTGCTGACAATGTCTAGTTGGAGCCATGGGCTGCTCTGACTCATCCACACTTTTATCTTCTGAGATCATTCATTTTAGGAGCAGTGACATCAGTTTTCCAGGAGGCTGGCTAACTAAGACTACCACTGAAGGAATGAAGTTAAAGGACTTGCAATAGCACCTGATTCATAGTAGGAGCTCTATAAGCATTCGTTGGACAAAAGTGTTCAACTGTTTCTTCCGTGCCAGTTATATTTCTAACCAGGTCATGAGGGAGTGAGTTTTCTTTTTTGTTTGTATTGCAGTTATAACCCTGGCTTCGAAAATATTGTGACTCGACATTGTCCAAATTAAGTAAATAAGTTTTACTCTAGCATTCCAAGCCCTCCAAACCTTCCTAGCTTTATTTTCAACATACCCTTTAAATTTTGCTTAAGGGAGTCGTGAGGGAGGGTTGCTGAGCTGGTGGTGCGAGCAGAATTGCATATCCCACCTAAATGAGAGCAGAGTTGCATATTGAACTTTGTTGCACACACGATATTGTTGACTGGGATGGTTTAGCTGCTCAAGAAAATTTAATAGCCAAAATCTGCATTAAAAAACTTCTGCCTTAAAACAGTCTAAGCCTTAGACAAACTCCACTAATTCACCATTCCCTCTCTAGCAAATTGGGAGGACCCCGTCACCTTTTGATGGGTTCTACCTAATTTCAGTTACTTGCATTCTTGCCAGCAGTATAATTGGAAAAATTAGAACATTTACAACTAGTGGGTATGCATTTCCTCTGGGAAATGCCGATACTACTTAATGAATGGTCACTCCCTTGGAAAAGGACAAAATTCTCTAGAGCAGAACTTCTCAAACTTGACAGTGTATACAAGATTCACTGGAGATATTTTCACAGTGCAGATTCTGATGCTGTAAATCTGGGTTGGGGCCTGGGGTTCTACATTTTTAATGAGTCATAGGTGATGAGAATGCAGCTGGTCCACACTGTTGTTACCTGGGCCTTTTTTTAAAACTGTAGCTGCCTGGGTTCCTCCTCCATTTTATCCTCCTATCCCCTTCCTCACCCGTGTTTCTAATTGAATCGGCCTGAGTTATGGCCTGAGCATGGGGATTTTTTTTTAATCTCCCAGGTGGTGCTGGTATACAGCCAAGCTGAAGAACTTCTAGATCTTGTTTTTAATCAGTTTCTACTCGGCAATCCATCACTTACACGCATCACCTGCCTGGCTCCTGTAGGCATTTGAGTTTCTGCATTAAAAATACCCCATCCTTTCTTGAAGAAATCACATCAGTCTTTCAACACCCCTTTTCAAATATTACTGCATTTTTCAGATATATAATACATTAAAAAAATTCTTCTGGCAGTCACCTTGCTCTAAGTCCCATACAACTTTATTTGTTATCCTAAGGCAATGACCGGATTCTGCCTTACAATTATACGTGTATTTATCTTAACCTCCCTAGTTGATAAACTACCTAAAGGCAGACGTTGTCTCACCACTTTTATCTTCCCCTGTGGTTTCCCAAGCGGGGCCCCCACACAGTGCCCTGGACACTCACGTCTTCACTCAACAAACAGTCATGAGCTGACGTGCCAAGCAGCCCGAGCTATGGTGAGACATGCAAAAGCAGACAACTTCCTCTCTGCCTCTAGGAACTTCACAGTCACATGAGGGAGACAGATAGCCACAAATAATTTACAAAAACTAGCATAAGGGTTCAACCGAGACTTGAGGGAATCTGAACTTTTCCAGATTGGAAAGAAAGTCTTTTGGAGGAAATGATTAAGGCCTGAAGCATGTCTAGGTGGAGGTGGGGAAGGAGGATAAATAACATTTCAGAGAGAGAAAACTGTAGCATTTGCATGAGTTTTAAAATAAATTAAAAATTTTTTCAATAAAAAAAATCTTCCTACCCCATCCTCTGTCCACCCAGGTCCCCAGAGAGGTGCGAACTATTATTAGTGTCTAGTGAATCCTTTCAGAGTCTCTTTAAGCATGTTCAAGCAAATGCACAGTAAGCACTATCTTTTCACCTCTGAACCATGCTTTTTCCTCCTTAACAATTTGTCTGTATTTCTTCTCATTTCAGTACAGAGAGAGCTTCCTTATTTTTCATAAGAAAACACTGTCTTAAAGCTGAACATTATTTTATTGTGTGCATGTATTAACTAGTATATCCCCAATAGTTGGATTGCTTGCAGTATTTTGCTACTGCAAACAATGCCGCAATGAATAATCTTGTAATTTAGACGTTTTTCACATATGAAAGTAGATCTGTAAGATCATTTACCAAAAGGGAAATTGTTGATTCATGAGCATATGCATGTGTGATTTTGAGAGATATTGTTAGATTGCCTTCCATAAGTATTGTATCATTGTACATTCTCACCAGAAATATATGAGACCCCTTTTCCCTACTGCCTCCCATTAGTATGTTATCAAACTTTTCAATGTTTTTCAGATCTAATGGGTAAAAATAATGATATCTTAATAGTTTTAATTTGAATTTCTCTTATGAGTGAAGTTGAACATCTTATGATATTTTTAGGAGCCATTTACATTTTTTTTCTGTAAACTTCCTGTTTTCTTATTCCTTGCCCATTTTAATATTCAGTTGTTTGGTAATTTTCTTGTTGATTTTTAAAAGCTCTTTATGTTGTAAAGATAATACACTTTTTTGATGTGAGTTGCTAATGTCTCCCAGTCTTTGGCATTTACTTACAGTGTTGTGCAGTTTTTTGTTTGTTAGTTGTTTGTTTGCTTGTTTATTTTTACCTTGTAGTTGATTTTGGTTTTGACAGAGTTAAACTTATCAATCTCTCCTATTTTGATTTCAGTATTTTAAGTCATAGTTAGAATGGCCTTCCCCACTCCAAAACTATACATGAATTCTCCCATGTTACATTCTAGAACATTTATAGTTCTGCCTTTTTACATTTAAGTCTTTGATCTTTCTTATACATTTGGTATACGATGTAAAGCATGGATTTGAATGTTTTTGTATGCCCATCCACTGTCAAAATACCATGTATGAAGTAATTTTTTAAAAAAGGTAACTGTAAGAGGACTGAGAAAGGGAAGCAAGACTCAAGTCTAAGAGACCAGTTCTGATGAATTGGGAGACTGGGATTTACATATATACACTAATATGTATAAAATGGATAACTAATAAGAACCTGCTGTATAAGAAAATAAATAAAATAATATTCAAAAAAAAAAAGAAAAGAGAGACCAGTTCTAGGGAAATAAAAAGTCATAGGGTACCAAAGCACATGAAGGGTTAGGGAAATTTAAACATTCAATTTGTGTAGCAAGGTGGCCATCGTTTCCATTCCATTACCACCAACTCTTCTTGGTAGACATGACCAATCCATCATGGCACTTCTCCTTAGAGCATTGTTTTAGGCAGCCACTTCCAAGTAACCAAAATTGACACATTTGCCATCCTTAATGTAGGATTTGATTTGGGAGGAATAGGGGAGGAAGAGAAGTGGCAAGAGAGGGGGCTGAAAAGGCAGGAGATGTCAGGGTCTTGTATGTATATTAAACAATGGAGACAATGTGATTTTTTTTAAGGCAAAAAATGACTTGGTAAGTGTTTTGAGAAAGGAGGTAATGATGGATTGAAGGAGAGAAATCAAAAGCTCTTGTAGTCCAATACAGAGATGCTGAATACCTGAACTCGGGTAGTAGAGTGAAATAGAGGGGAAGGGCCATATTTAAGAGGTAACTCAGCAGGACTTGTAAACCAATTAGCTATATGTATGTAGTGAAAGAGAAGATAGAATAAAAAATTATTGATCCCTCAAACTTGGACATGTAGTAGTGCTGAGACCTAGACAGAGACCTTAGGAGGAGGAACAGATTTGGGGATGAAAAGACAATGAAAAGAATGAGTTTGATTTTAAGCTTTTAGATATCAGTACTATATTTGAACTCTTTGCATTTGCCTAGCACTGGGCTAAGACTATGATGTGTTTAGGACTAAAGAGAAGATTTAATGTTGATTCATACAAGGTAATTACATGAGGAAAGAAAATACATATAGAGAAGCTGGAAAATGACGTTTGGTCTATGAATTCCCAGTATGAAAGATGACTGCCTCTGAAATTGTCAGAAAAGATGGACTTGGCAAATAGAGCATGTAATAATAAGAACAACAAAAGCTGATACAAGTCTACATAAACTAGAACAGGAAGCATGAGTCAATCTTACAATAATAATTTAGCATTAGTTCCACTTGCCAGTCCCAGCATATTATGTCCGAGCTTGGGCTCCAGGACTTCAGGCATAAAAATCCCAGAGAACATTCAAAGCGCAAGAAAGATAATTAAAGGGTTAGAAATAATAGCTGAGGCATGAAAGTGTACTTGAGTTGGATTGGAGAACAGGAGAACAAATGGGGACTCCATTCACAATAGATGAAGGCACTAAAGAAATAAGTATTTGCCCAGAGATCAGAAAGGGAGTAAACTGTAAATTGATATGCATGAGATAATGGGGTAAAACTTCCTGAGATAAAGGTTAAGTATTAGATGACTGTTACATTTGGTAGTTCAAGTTACCTGGAGGTTGTGAAATCTTCTGTCTATGAATCTTTAAAGCATGGAGAGCATTTAGCAAACACTCTGTACTTAAGGATCCAGTTCCTGATCCTGTCAGCAAAAATCCAGCACAAATCTTGTGCAAGTGGCTGCCATAAGATCCCTCTTCTAGGACGTCATCTCCACCATCAGTGCCCCTTCAAGAGCCTTTCATTATTTAATAACTATTTTTGAATGATACACGTGAGACAGTAGTTTGGGTGCTAAGGAACGGGGGGAGGTGAACAAAACAGAAGAAAGAGTGCATCCAAAGTTGATAGAGTGCGGCCCTGCATCAGGTACTGAGCAAGCTGGCTGCTCACTTCTAAAACCCACCCTCTTGAAAGTCTGCCTCATGCCATAGTCCCCACTTCCTGAATCTTTTCTCTTGTTTCCTCCCAAATTCCTCCTGAGTCTGGTATCTCAGAGGTCAGTGCAGGGCACTGGAGCGTCCCTGCTCCAAAAATAAGAAGACAATTCAAGAGTCTGGATTTAATATTTTTCAAATAGAGCACAGACTGTCTGTAGTTTTAATTTGTCTCAGAATCATTCAAGACGTAATTTATTCTTTGGGCTTACTTTTTTCCTTTTGACTATCTGGTGTCTGACTGTCACTAGTGAATGTGACAGCATGATGCTCAATGATGGTGGTTACTGGAGATATATTTTAATAAGAGAGTGACTTACTTTAATTGCTCAGATAGGCAAAATCAGAATATACATCACTTAAGTAGTCTGTTTATGTAATACATGTAGATATACCATGTATTTTTAGATGTTTAGTAATGCAAAATACTTGGAAGGAAAGCTGCTACCAGAATACATGTTTAGAAATTAGCTGAATGTTGTTTAAAGGCATGTGTAGAATTGGAAATTGATTGCCATATGGATTGTGAGTTCTTTGATTTCTTTGAAGATAGTGTTTGATGGAGTTAGTGTCCTTCGTACTGAACTCAGCATAAAAGCACAGGGCTGTTTCCATCTTTGTAGAAGTCAACCATGCAGATTTAGAAGCTACCTATAGGACAGGAAGACATATTCTTCCCATTATTTTTATTTACAGATGCTTTGAAGCATCCCCATATCACTTGATTCAATTCTCCAGATAGAGGACCTGGCAGTAGCAGAAGGATTAAGGAGAAAAGTTGCAAGGCCAGCACAATTGGAAAGATCATTTTACTGGTAAACTTCCCAGCAATTCAGAGAAGTGCAAACTAACCAGAATAAATTTGTAGCAAAAAGTATGAAGTGACCCAGCACTGGAACAGAGTTTGGCTTGGAAATATAGATATAACGGGTGGATTTTTAAACTGTACATGAATAGGCAGATTTGATGACTCTTGGAGAACAGAAAATATAAGGAGTGAGGGGAGGGATCCAGAGAATCCCAAAATTAATTGTGTTTTTATAGAACAATTACCTATGACCGTAATAAATCCAATGACCAACTTCCCAAGCATAGGAAAATATGCTAGGTGCTTTATAAACTTATCCTGTTAAATCTTCATAGATACTTTGTAATGTAAGGAATATTGTACAGAAGAAAAAACTGAGGCCCAGATAGTTAACAATTTTCCCTACTTAGAAAATAGTTAACAATTTTCCCTACTTAGAAAATAGTTAACAATTTTCCCTACTTAGAAAAGTGCTTGGATTCAAATTCAAATCTATCTGGTTCCAAATCTGTACTCTTTCCTTATATCACATTGGTTCTTACTATTGTCCCTATTAGTGCACTTTTTACAAAACGAGTGATTTAGACTTTTCCTTTTAACTTCAAGCATTCCAACACTCCCAGAACTGTTTTGGGTTAAGTAGACCTCCTAAAGTGAACTTTTTCAGTTTGAGGCAGTTAGATGACAACACCAAAACTGTTACTAGTCAGCCATGCCTCCCAGAAACGGGTCAAAGGGATATTTGAAGGACAGAGGGTTTAAAGAGAACTCAAGTGTTTGGAAGAGAAGTTGTAAATAAAGCCAAACAACAGTTTGGACATCACTGATGACATCTGAGTGTGAGAAATGAGCAAAAAGGACAATAGCAGAGATTAGGAAGGCTAAATCAGCTGAGCCCAGAAAACATAACTGAAAGAGATACAGGAAATTAAGAGTAAAGTTTGTGTGTTAATGAATGATGTCACTTTCAGGTAGAATTTAAAATCCACTTGATAAAAAAGTCTTCTGTATTCAAGGCTGTTCTGCCACATTACACAAGGACACGTGTTTTCTTGACATGATTGAGTTTGAGTGTTCTGTTCCATCAATAATCTGACTTTTCCCCTAAGTGTAAGTTGCAATATTTAACTATTAATATTTCTGTTTAAGGTTTGTTTAGAATTGCTTCTAGCGACCTTAGAAGTTTTTATAAGAACATAGAGTCTCCTCGCTCTCCCCTCATTCCCCACCACTCCAACCTTGCCCACTATTATATAATTTATCTAAATAGATTGTTTCGTAATGATGCATTTTTGTACTAGAAGTAAATGTGTCCTTTTGGGCTCAGTATACATCTCTTTAAACAAAAGAGGCCATATTAAATCAAGTATTTACTGTGAAGCAAACAACCAGGACTCCACACATACAGAGTATTAAGGAGTAATTTTTATTTTGGCTCTACACCGCTAAAGTTAAAGGCAACCCATTAATGGCATGCTTTAGCTCTCAAAAAGAAGTTTGGCCCTGAAAAGAAAACATTTGGCTTTATAAAATGACTTATTATCAAATTTTAAATGGGGCAAAATGAACACACTATGTTATATACCTTTATTTATATTGTGTTTTTTCTCAGAAACTTCTTTTGAAAATGAAAGAGTCTGAAAACATTGTGAATATACTTTGTAACATTGCAAAAGTATTTCATCAAAGTAAAGATGTTTTAGTCATTCATTTAAGAAAAGCAAAACTCAAGCAAACAAACAAAAAACCATACATGCACATGTATACACCCTCGTAGGTACATAGACTGGGAAAAATTAGACCAAGGATTCAAAATGTAAATAAAGGCTTTGTCATTTCCTGAAAATGTATACTCAGGAAGAAAATAAAGAAGGGAGATTATTCAGTAGTCCAAATCTGGTGACCCTTTCCGTTGTATCAATATGTGAAAGAAGGCCTGTTGTTTCCATGTACTGAAAATGCAAGATGTGGTGATTGCCTACCCAGCAGGAGGGAAGGGTGGATGTTGTACTCATAAATTAGCAATTTATGTGACTATTTGAGAATAGTCATAATCTTTGTCCAGTAAGGCATTAGCAATTTAAAACTTTGCTGGCAACTCGGATCAGCCAGTTATATGAGTGCCCCATCACCAGTGTCCATCCCCACCCCCAAGCCATTTATGAAGTACCTACTGTGTGCAGGCCCTGGGATGAGAGATGAATGAGGAAAATGCATGCCTAAGATAAGATCTTTTGCCCATCCTGGACTGATTGCTCAAGGACACCAGCAAAGCAGGGATATGAAAAATTGAAGAAAGCTCAGCAAAGATAAAGTATCCAAATTTCTACATACAAAAAATAACTGGAGAGAAGCTCTTAATTTATGTATGCATGTAAATTTTGTATTTTGCAGTTTACAGCTTGGTATTGACTTTATGTGAACAATACATGAGGAATCACAATCTTTTCAGAGCTCCAGCCCTCAAAAATTCTAAGTGAGGCCCCGTCCTTGCCTCCCTTATCTTGAGGAGATGAAAAGCCTCTGATATTTTCTTCTGCTATGTACTCTTCCTTATTTTTCCCCTGGAGATAGCAGTCATATGATCAGAAACCCTAAAATTTGTCAGATTCCCCTTGGGATAAGAAGGCCTCAGTCAGATTCAAGTAGTGAGACCCTGGCAGTAAAAAATCTAAGTCTGTCTTGATGGTCTGACTGTTTAGTAGGGCTACTCTGCAATTTACCACTTCCTTCTTGATGGCTTTGTTCCTGAAAATTTGAGATGAGAGAGTAATGAACATTTTAGTTTGACATATGAAAGAGAAAATAATACAAGTACTTATTTTCATGACCACAAAATATAGATTACTAATCTATATAATTTCTTAAAAAATAACCACAACAGCAACAACAAGCCTTCTATAATTCTGTGGAAATGAAAGTAAAAGAGCTTCCTTTTAAAAACAAAACCACTTCTGGATTTTGGGAGGATTTTAGGGATTCTTATTGCAGGGCATAGACAGTAATTAGAGAGTGTCAGTTGGAGAGTAACTGTGCAAAGTGCAGATAAGGGTGAAAACGACGTCAGGGAAAATATCGTCAATGGGTAATAATTTCCCTGAGTGCATTTTCCCCAAAGAAAAGAATTTTCTATACAGAGTTACTCATCTGTACCTCAGGCTCACAAACTGGCTGGCAAGTTTTAGAGGCAGGAAAATTGATAAATAGTTGTAGCCTGGAGATACAATTTCTCTCCTTGCACATAAATGTCTTCCCATATCCCTTGGCTGTTTTTATCTCCAAGCATTAATCTATGTTTCTTGGGAAAAATAAATTCATGATGATGCATCAGTAAATTCTCAACACCTCAAAGATTGCCTTAAAATTATATTTTAAAATGTTACTTTTCTGAATTAAATTAAGGGTTAACTATTACCTAAGAAAATAATCAAAATTGGGAGATTTAAACCAAGGATATATGTGAATTCCACTTTGCTATGACTCTGGATAATTTATTTTTGATCCATCTCTCAAAAATTTGAAACAGTAGGTTTAGAAATCTGCATTAAAACAAAACAAAACCTCCCTCTATGACTCATAATTACCATAATGATTTATTTAAACAAAAGAGCTACAACTTCAATAATTATCCATTCTATTTTTAAATGGAGTAAACAATGAAGATGCTCATTTAAATACGTGGCCTGTTGACGTCATTCTGTGTAGAGAGAGGGCTGGTGATGTGATTTGAGCAGTACCAGCTTCCCACCATTAGCAACGCACCCTAAAGGCAATTATATTACCCAAATTAACAAAACGCAGAAGATAAAGTAACTACACGAATAGCTGAAGCGTGAGGAAGGGAGACTTCTAAGGACGTGCCAACTCTAACATTCTGCAATTCTCAGAATAATTTTTTTTATAACCCATAGCCAGACATTTCTTGTACAATAAGAAATAAGACCAGGAAGGAATTGGAAACAAGACAGGTAGTAAATCTGAGAGAAGGAAAATGTACATCTGTATATAGTATACTGAATGGCTGGATGTTGCATTGAGAAACTTTAAATACTGAGGGGCAGCCAAAACCCACTGGTTATCTTAGAGGGAAACAGTAACGCCACAGATGGGGGCAGATGGTTGTCAGTATTTGCAGACTTCACACTTCTGGTGGTGTCTGCTCTATGTACAGTCTATTAAGTGTGTTGTGGAAGAAATCTCTCTGTGAGTTAGACCTATTAAAATCAACTTTAGAAATGAACTTCTGGTATAAGTAACATTTACAAAGCTGTGTACATTGAGCAAGATGGGCAAAATATGAGCAAAATCAATGTCACGTCCACCTCGTTTACTAAAGTTATAATTGAAACGTATAAGTAAATGTTTCAATGTAACAATTAAAGTGTACATTGGAACCATAAACAAATATGAGCCGTTCATCATACATAAGAGAACCTTGAGGGAGCTATAGATGAATAACACAGGCTCCAAACTGGGAGTTTATGATAGAATACTTGTACAGTTGATGAATTGTTTGTACTCTGAACATACAAGGTTCTCCATAAACATTCGTATATCACAGACCCTCCATGGAGCATGAAACTGTAAACTAAAATGCTTGACTTCTTTGCTATTTAATTTATTCTTTCCTTAGAAAAGTTCAAGATAAATGATAATTGATTAACATCTTACATTGTTTTATATATGTATTTATATTTTAACAATTGCTAAATTGTTGTTATCACCGTAAAAGGCTCATCTTACGTTCACTCAGTATTCACATCCACTTTCATTCATTACTCAATACTTAGTATTTATTATGTGTCAGGCACTGCACCAGGCACTGGGAATACAAATTGAAGCAAATGGCCTCTGCCCTCATGAAACATACATTCTAGTGGAGAGACAAATACAAAATAAATAATCACAAATAATTCATTGCAAATTATGATAGGAACTTTGATGAAAACATATTGGGCGGGGTATTGCCTAGTTTAGATTAAGGGTCAGGAGAAGTCTTTTGAAGGACGTAAAAATTAAGCAGAAACCTAAATATATAAGGAGTTAGTCAGGAAAAATAGGGTAGGACAATTCCTCAAGTTTTCCAGGCAGAGGTCCTGGGCCTTCTTTACATTCTACCCAATTATTCTTGAGCAATCTTATCCAGCCCTGTGGTTTCATCTAAATACTGAGAACTCCAAAAGTTATTATCTGACTCACACTTCTCTTTGGCGCTTGACCTAGATATTCCATTACCCACTTGAGATCTCCACTGAGATGTCTCTTAGGTATCTCAAACTTAAAATATCTCCAACTATTAAGTCTTCATCCTCCACCCCAACCTCCACATCCACCCCCTCCTCCAGTCTTCTCACTCTTGGTAGAAGATACCTCCGTCTATATAGTTATTCATACCAAAAACCCAAAAGTTACCCTTGATCCCCACCTCACCCCACACACATTCTTATCCAGGGTAAAGCCAAGTCTCATCAATTCTACCTCCAAAATGTATCTCAAATCTGATACTATTCTTGACATTACTTCTACACCAGCATCTTTCGCTTGGATTACTGCGATGGCACCAGGGAGTTCAAACTGAACACCTGTGTCTGGATACAACCACAGCTATGGAGACACAGACTGAGCATGTCAGTCTCAGATTGGTGGAGGAGACTCTTTCACTTAATATTTTCCAGAGTATGTTATGACAGGGCTTTGCACTTTATACAAACGTCTTGCAATTTTTTTTCCAGAAGGCTAGTAAGGCTACCAATAACTTGAAACTGATTTTTCCCTGTGGCACCTGATTGAAAGGGACAATATGAAGAAGAAATATTTTCTGTACTGTTGCTGGAATAATTGAACAAGTTATTTCACTTGACATCTATTTTTAAAATGTCCAATTGAATCCCTGATTAGAAAATTCAATCTCTAATTAAAACACCAAACATATCTTAGCCCCAAGTTATACATATGCTTTAAAAAAGTTAAAGATGTTTTCTCAAAACACAACATTACTTCAAAGTTTAAAGAAACTTATTTAAAAAAAAATTTTTTTTTATATATTTTGGCTGCTGCCCGTGGCATGCAAGATCTTAGCTCCCCGACCAGAGATCAGGGATCGAACCTGTGCCCCCTGCAGTGGAAGCTGGGAGTCTTAACCACTGGACCGCCAGGGAAGTCCCTATTTTTTTTAAATGAGAGCAAATTGTTAGATGAATTTTTAATTTAATTCATGTAACCATAATTTACTTAAAAGTTGCTGATACCTTGTCTTCTGTTAGTGCTTCAGGATGGTTCAATAAACATGTTACTGAATGGAAATAGATTAATCCTTGCTGGGTCTTTGATTTGGAGTTATCTCTGAAAAATAACCTTGAAAACAATCTCAATTTGTGATTAAGAATATTTACCAGTATAGGAATTCCCTGGCGTTCCAGTGGTTAGGATTCTGTGCTTCTACTGCAGGGGGCACTGGTTCCATCCCTGATCCCTAGTCGGGGAGCTAAGATCTTGCATGCTGCGTGGCGTGGCCAGAAAAAAAAAAAAAAAAAATTTACTAGTATATAATATCTATGTCCATTTGCAATAGGAATGTGGGGAAAGTATTGATGTCATCACAAGATGAATTTTACTACATTCCTTTTTTTTTTTTGGCTGCGATGCGCAGCATGTGGGATCTTAGTTCCAGACCAGGAACTAATTTATATTTATATAAATATAAATTATAAATATAATAATAATTATTATTCTAATCATAATAATTATTATTCCTCTTTATTAGAGGAAGTGGATGTTGACTTTTACAGAGAGAGATGGTTATTTTCCTAAAGCCATTCTTTATACAGTAGACTAGATTTTCCTTGTAGAGGCAGGAACTCTGATCTTGGAAGGCACAAATAGCTGTGGATCATTTCTGATTTTCCACTGACACGCAGAGGGGAAGTAGATAGGAGAAATAAATGAAAGTAATGTTAATTTTTCCTATCTAGAAGACAGTTTGTTTCTCTTTTATTTCTTTGACTTATTTCCCCTTCTGAATCTCACAGTGTGATAGTCAAAGGTTAAAAAAATTGAATTAGAAATCTTCAAACCCACGTATAGGTATCAAAAGATAGGCCTGTTTTATCTTGAAAAGAACTCTTTACTGTAACCTGACAATTCACAAATACATTGTTACTTCTCTTACTCATGACCACATCTCCAACTTTGGTGGTACAACCTTTGTTGTGTTAACACAGAATAATGAATACTTCCTTATTGGTCTACTACATAATCTGAAATTTGATTTTTTTTAAAATTTTTATTTTATATTGGAGCATAGTTGATTAACAATGTTGTGTTAGCAAAGTGATTCAGTTATACATATACATGTATCTATTCTTTTTCAAATTCTTTTCCCATTTAGGTTATTAGAGAATATTAAGCAGAGTTCCCTGTGCTATACAGTAGGTCCTTGTTTGTTATCTATTTTAAATATATCAGTGTGTACATGTCAATCCCAAACTCCCAATCTATCCCTCCCTCCACCCTTTCCCCTGGTAACCATAAGTTTGTTTTCTAAAAGACTGTGAGTCTGTTTCTGTTTTGTAAATAAGTTCATTTGTATCTTTTTTTTTTTTAGATTCCGCATATAAGTGATATCATATGATATTTGTCTTTCTCTGTCTGACTTCCTTCACTTAGTATGATAATCTCCAGGTGTCATTTGATTTCTTGACACTTGGATAGGTTCCAAGGGCTTTGCCTCTGAACGCCTGGTTGCTTTCAGATCCTGATTACTCTATAATTCAGAAATAGTGTTTTTTTTTAGTCCCTCAAATTTTGTTATTATATTCTAATCCCTTTAACGGTTCTCATGTTTTTATTAAAATTTATTGTTGTCTTTTATTCGATTTGCCTCCATATAAGACCAATTTTAGTTGTTCAACTTGGTATGCCTCCTTCCAGCTATTGTTAAATGGCTTGTAATGATTTTGTTTTGTTGCTCATTTCAGGAAGTTTGGAATGTATCAAGCTCTAGTGAACAGGCTTTTGGCGTCTTTTGAATACTGATGGGTTGACAGGAAGTGTAAGATTATGTATGAATAAAGATGCTTTCATCTTTAAGGAACATAAAACCTGTCAAAAAGTCATTTAAACAATAAGGGAAATTATTACCTCACACAACAAGAATTCTAGAGATAGGGCAGTTTTGAAGTTGAATAATTCAGTGATTCAACAATGACATCAGTTTGCCCAGATGTTTTCCATCTTTCCACTTTCCGAAATTCAGTGTGTTGTTTGTCCTCATGGGCAGGTTATTGCTAGGTTTCCCATGTAGATGACAAAGTCCAGAGGCAGAAAAGGGAAATTTCTCCTTCCACATATCTTACTGGAAGGAAAAACCTCTCTCAGAGGCCCCTTTGGCTTATTGACCAGAATTATGTCACATACCTGTTCCAGAACAGATTGGTAAATGAAATGGAATATCATATTGCCTTAAGTCAGCAGTGGTTTATGGAACCTGAGGGCCCTGTGATTCTTTCAGGGAGTTCACAATGTTAAAATCGCTTTCCCTAATAATGCTAAGATATTATTTGCTTTTTTCACTCCACTCTTAGTGGAAAACAGCAACAGTGGGTAACGCTCCTGGTTGCTTAGCACAAATCAAGGCTGTGATATCAAAATGTACTAGTAGTCATTGTATTCTTTACCGCCAGGCTCTCACATAAAGTTTGTTGTTTTCGTTGTTTTCTGGTCCATACTGAAGCACTTTTGTTATTTCAGTCTCATATTTTAAGATTGAGTTGTAAGCTGAGATGGCTGCTTTTTTCATGGAACACTTGAAAAAAAACCCAAAAACCTGAAAGACTGACTAAGTATGGTTATTCAGACTTGGGTGTTTTGCTGACATTTTCTTGAAAATGAACAAAGTGAGCCTGTCACTTCAAGGAAAACAACTGACAATACTTGTTGCAAATGATAAAATTTAAGCTTTCAGGTGAAAATTAGAATGCTGGATAACTTGTATCCACCACTGTGAGCTTGACAGCTTCCCAGTACTTATATATATTTTCTGATGATATTGATGGTGATATTAACAAAAGTGATTTTTTGATATGGTGTCATGAGATATGTCGGCATTTGAAAGATCTTCATAATTCAGTGAATCAATATTTTCCCAATGACCAATGCATGTTACAAAATCACTCATGGGTGATTCAAAGACCAAAATAGACTAAAAGATTTAAGGGTAACTGAGCACAAAATTTTATTGATCTGTTTTCAGATTCCACATTATAATTAACCTTTGAGGAACAACCACTTTTTGAGTTTGGATGTAGTATAAAAGAATATCCAAAACTATCGGAAGAGGCTATTAAATATTTTTTTCAACTATTTATTTGTATGAGGCTGGATTTTCTTAATGTACTTCAACCAAACAACAGATTGAATGCAGAAGCAAATGTGAGAATCTACTTTTTCTATTAAGCCAGACTTCTCAAATTTTTTTTCTTATTCTGAAAAATATAGCTATTTTTCCAAAAAATATTATTTATATTAATATGTAACAGGTTTATTATTTTTATTTTAAAATTAATGTCTTTAGGATTTTTAATTTTTAGTTTCTAAAATGATAAACATTAATAGAGATGGCTCATAGATAAATGTACTTTGCACTCTTCAGTACTTTTAAGAGTGTAAAAAGATCCTGAAACCAAAAAGTTTGAAAACCACCTGATTTAGTCCAGAGCTTTACCATTTGGGCCCTGGTAGATGATTTTATGTTGTCTCAATAAAATCAGGATTCTCTTGACAGGATGGTTAATGGCTTCATTAGAGATCTGTGATCTGGCCACAGTTTAAATTGAAGGAGAATTTTTCCACGGGCATGTGGCAATCAGCAAACTGTGAATTGTCTTTGGGCAATGTTGGCAAAGGGTTCTCAGGCCTCAGGGACAGGGACCTCATACTGCAATGCTTGTGGGCTGCCAGATTCTAGGAGAAAGCTTCTTCAAAGCTGCACACAGAAAATGGACAGAAGTAGTTAGTTGCCTTTCATGTCCATTGGGGATCAACCTGAGTCTCTGGTCTGGCTCCCAAAAGCAATGGTGTTCTTTGTCCCAAGCTGGGGATGCTACTTTCTTTCCCAGGGGACACAAAACAATGATATCTCATATTACTGTCTCATACCAGGACTGGAGAACTCAGCTGTCCCTGGGCTCACCTCCAGGTTCCACAAGTCAGCCAAGGCTGTTTTGATTGATTGTTTGATTGGTAATTATTTAGGAATATTAATTCAGTGACACTTGAGGAAGCAGGTAGAAATAGAATTAAACAATATTTGTATGAAATCAGAGAGGATAATTGTGGTAAAGGAAACAGTCATGGATATATGCAAGGATCCTATTCGATGACTGGGCAATTATAATTCTCTTAATCATGATTGAGGACATAATAGGAACCACAGGATTAGGGTTTAAAACAAGGGCTTCTCCTTTGAACATAACTTATTTTAGTATCCCTGAGAGTCTGTAGGTAGATATATCCATTAGGCAGTTGGAAGTATGGTCTGACTTTTAAAAGAGAGATTAGGCTTAGAATACAGATCTTAGAATGTTCATCATGAAAGTCATAGTTGAAGTTATTGGAATTGGTAAGATTTCTTTCCCCCTGAGAGATAAAGTGATAAGACAAGGCAGTCAAAGGTAGAAATGTAGGAAATATCATTAAGGGATGGGAAGAAGAAGAATCCAGTATTAGAGACTGGAAAAGAGTGCTATTCAGGAAGAGAATTATTGAAGATGCTAAAGGAAGAGAGAGTTTCCAGAAGGAGACTATCCTACAGTGCAGGATGAAGATTATGGAAAGGAACTATTTGGCAAGTAAAGAATCGATGATGACTTTAAAAAAAAACTATTTTTAGAATAGTTTTAGATACACAGAAAAATTGTTGATAGTACAGGGATTTCTTATATACCCAACATCCAGTTTCTCCTATTAACAACTTATGTTGGTATGATGACATTTTTGTTATAATTAATGAACCAGTATCGATACACTATTATTAACTAAAGTCCATAGTTTACTCAGATTTCCTTAGTTTTTACTGATGTCTTTTTTCTGTTCTAGAATCCCATCCAGGTTATCACATTATATTTAGTCATCATATCTTCTTCGGTTTTGACAGTTTCTCAAATTTTCCTTCTTTTTGATGACCATGACAGTTTGAGGAGTACTGGTCAGGTATTTTGTAGAATGGTCCTGATGTTTTTCTCATGATTAGACTGGGGTTATAGATTTTTAGGGAGGAAGACCACAAAGGGAAAGTGCCATTTTAATCACATTCTTTCAGAGGTACATACTCTCAACATGATTTATCAGTGTTGATGTTGACCTTGATCACCTGGCTGAGTTAGTGTTTGTCGGGTTTCGCCCCTGTAAAGTTACTCTTCCCTTTTCATACTGTCCTCTTTGAAAGAAAGTCACTTTGTATAGCCCACACTTAAAGTGGGGAGTTATGTTCCCCCTCCTTGAAGATAGGCTATCACATACATTATTTGGAATTCTTCTACATGAGATATTTGTCTTTTTTGCCCCATCTTAAAATTTATTTAATCATTTATTTATCAGTATGGACTCCTGGATATTTATTTTATACTTTGGGTTGTAATCCAAAACTGTATTTATTTCGTTGTTCAAATTGTTCTAGCTTTGGCCATTGGGAGCCCTTTCAGTGGCTCCCATGTCTCTTTTACACAGCCCCGTTCAACGGTGACTTGAGTTAGCCATTTCACCAGAGTGGTGAACACAGGCATAACACTGTGTTAAGAAGTTAAACAAGTGGTGAAGCAGTGGAAGCAGAAAACCAGCTAAGTAGTGCCCCAAATCAGGATGAAGCTTAATATTTGTCTTTACAAGTCCTCTAGACACTGTAATCTCAGAAAAACACAAATAGATGGAAGTCCTAGCTGTGCCATGAGAAGCCCCAAAGCTTTAAACAAAACAAAACAAAACCCAGAGTGATAGAATTGGATGAATACTGAGGAGCCACTTAAAATTTATATCTGATGAGACCGAGAAAATACTTATGGTCTGTTCTTACTACTTTTATATTTGCCGTATGCTAATTTTTTCTTTTAACAGAGAGTAATGTGGTAAATGTTAATTATAACGTGAGTATGCCAGAATTTTTGATGTATTCAAAACTTCTCTGTGAATGCCAGCAGTGCAGGATTACAGAGAAAATGATTTGATTTTAGGTCTTATTTAAACTCCTGCAAAGACTCGATCTTCAGAAATGGTATAAAAATGTTTTCCAACGAATAGGTAATTTTTCTCACAATGAACATCTTCTAGTAGTAAAGCAATTTTAAAATATTTGGAAGACAAAAGTTGTGTTCATTATATTCCCTGATCATTTGAATTAACTGATGACGTTTTGAAATTTTACCAGGGGCCAAAGAATCAAGAGAGGCTTGGAGATGTTGTCTGATAGGGTGTGGACCGGGTAAAGAGGAAGAGACAATATTAGCTTATAACTCTTCCCACACATACTATTATCAGCCATGTTTCATGTTTTGGATCCTGGGAAGTCATTTCCAGCAGCCATTCCACTAGTATTTACAACATATCTACTTTGCAGCAAGCAATGTGCTAGAGGCTGAGGATACTACACTGAACAAGCAACAGTCCTGTTAACAAGCAATTGGAGAGTATAGGAGACAAAGTTTGGGGTAGACGAGTAAACCACAAGTGCCATACATTGCAAGCTATGTGCTGTGTGTGCAAGCATATAGGAGGTACAGCTAACCCAGAATTGGTTTGGGAAGGAAAAGGGGCAGGGAAGTTCCTCACAGTAATAACTAAATGAAATCCTGAAGGACAAGTAGGAGGTAATCGGATGAAGGAAGGGGAAGGGGTGCGGAGGAGAGGGGGCACTTTAGGCAAGGAAAAGTATAACATTTGGGGGAGTAATGAGTCTTTCAGTTTGGCTAGACCATAGAGTTCTAGAAGTATAATGTTCGAAAGATGTTATGGAAAAACCCAAACGAACTTTTTGGCTAACCCAATATAACGTGAACCACCTATGTAATTAAAAAAATTTTAGAAGTCACATTAAGAACATAAAAAGAGTCAGGTAAGATTAATTTTAATAATATTTCTATTTAGCCCAATATTTTAAAGATCATATCATCTCAGCACGTAATCAATATGAAATGTTATTAATGAGACATTTTTACTTTTTTTTGTACCATGTTTGAGAAATCTAATGTGCGAATTATACTTAAAGCGCATTTCAATTTGGATTAGCCACATTTCAAGTGCTCAGTAGTCACATGTGGCTAGGGGCTACTATATTGGACAGTATACTTGTAGAGTGAAGTAATAAGAGATAAATCTTCAGAGATAATATGGGAACAGATTAGGAAGACTATTGTTTGTCGATGAAATTATTTAACCCAAGGGTGATGGGAGGCTTTGAAAAGTTTATGCATGGGAATGATCTGCTCAAGTTAGTGATAATTCCCATTTTCACTGTGGAGGATGGATTGGAGGTAGGCTTGACCGGATGCCAACTAGTTCTAGGCAACTAGTTCTAGTTCTAGGAGTGACTTGGGTGTACTGAGAAGTAGGAGTCAAGAGTCATAAGGAGCGAGTGAATTGAGAGAGGAGGCAAGAGTGACTATTTCATTTCTACTTTTTTTCCCCCCTTCTGGGAGTATAGCAGAACCGTTTTGAGAACTAGGGGAAACAAGAGGAAGAATGTCAGGATTGGGAGACAGTGTGTTCAGTTTGGGACTTCTTAAATTATGAGAATTGCCTGTGAGACATCAAGTGGAATGTTTATACCTGAAAACAGGGTGATAGATGTCACCACCATGTAGATAGGAACTGAAGCCAGGGGACTGGATAAAATAATCCAAGTTGAGTGTATGAAACAGTAATTCTCAATCCTGACATTTTTGTAAGAATTATCTGAGAGGTGATTTAAAATTCAGATTTTGATTTTCATCCCCAAGATGCTGGTTCACTAGGGTGAGGGTTGGAAATTGTGCTTTTAATAAGAAGCCCTTTGGTCTCTGATACTGATGCAAGTTGTCCTTAAAACACTCCATTAAAAACACTGGTGTAAAATGATAAATTAGAGAACCCAGAAGAAATTGCCTACATGTATGGGAGTTTAGAGAAAAAAAGACCTTGAAGAAGATAGGAAAGGAGCCACTAGAGAGGCTGATGAAACATCAGAAGAGTGCTATCTGCTGTTAATGTGGAGGGGGAGGATTCTTACCTGAAGCGGGGAGCAAGGCTGGTGGTGGGAAAGCTAGGCAGGTACCTGACTTGTTGCGCAGTCAGCCTGGGAGAAAGGTACCACCCTCTTTGGCTACTTTTCAAGCTTTGTGTCCTGGGCAAGTCTTCCTAACCTACTACCAAACCCATCAAATTCCCTGAGTATTTGAAGGAGGAAGTGGTTTAAACTGCCTCAAAAGGAGCAGAGAAATCAAACAGAATACCCAGTTAAAAGTGACCACTGGATTTAGTAACTAAGGTCATTGGTGGCATTTGGATAATGGTAGGGGTGGAAGCCCAGTTTCAGTAGGTGAGTTGAGAAAGTAGGCTGAGTGAGTGTGTAAAAAAAATTATTTTTAAGAATCTTGGCTATGAAAGGGAGGAAAGAGAAGTCAGAATGTATAAATATCCATTGTTCACTCAAGAAATAATAAGAGATACATGCCCTTCTTCTGAAGGTCTGTCCATCCTTGCTTCACTTCTATTGTGTGGACCAATTCAATACTGTAAAATCTCCATTCACGCTTCATAGAAGATGGTTATTAAATATTATTTTGCTTATACATTCAAGACAATGAAATAATATTCAGTCATACTATCACCTCTTCTACTAATTGTTGGAATGGATAAACCATTTTGCAGAATAATTACTAATGGTTTGAAAGAAGTGCCAACTTACAATAGGTTGGGGTTGGATGAGGGAGACAAGAAAGGAGAAGAAACCAGAAACTTGAACCTGAATTTCTCAGTCTCCTTCTTACCTGTCCTCTACTGGCCAATCATGTATCACTGGTAGAGCTTGCCTTACCAGTCCCAAACTGGTAAGATTCTGTCATCACTTAACCATGGTTAGTCCACAAGTCAATTCGTTTATCGCTGATAAGGAAGAGCTTACCAAAACTTCACTGTTACAGTAATTTTGTGTTAGCTGCTACGTCCTCTCTACCACTCAACACTACTCCCATTACCAGGTTAATCTAGAACTGACTGATTATCTGTCACCAAACTTTTTCTTTAACAATGCTGTTAAATTGTTATTTAAATTTAACAGTTTAAATATTGCACAAATGCAGTAAATATTTAAACGATGTGGTTTGCTTCCACTATGGAATGCTACAAAGTATAAAAATTCAAATGAAATATAAATAGGAGTGTTAGAGCTTTATTCTAAACATAGCTGAAAGTTCAATTAAGTTAAATGCAAATTAGTTATTTTTTTGTTTCCTTCAAAGAGGTGGGTCTATTTTAGAATATATATATATATATATATATATTTATTTTTTTTTTAAATTAGTTTATTTATTTTTGGCTGCTTTGGGTCTTCATTGCTGCGCATGGGCTTTCTCTAGTTGCAGTGAGTGGGGGCTACTCCTCGTTGCGGTGCGCCGGCTTCTCATTGCAGTGGCTTCTCTTGTTGTGGAGCACGGGCTCTGGGCGCACGGGCTTCAGTAGTTGTGGCATGCGGGCTCAGTAGTTGTGGCACATGGGCTTAGTTGCTCTGTGGCATGTGGGATCTTCCCGGACCGGGGCTCGAACCCATGTCCCCTGCACTGGCAGGCAAATTCTTAACCACTGCGCCACCAGGGAAGTCCCAAATTCTTAACACTTTTGATCAAGGAGCCCCACATTTTTATTTTTCACCGGGCCCTACAAAGCTATATCGCTGGTTCTGCTGGCAGTATAAAGGCTAGGTAGAAAACACATGACTCCCTCCTAATGTCTCAAGTGAGTTCTCAATAATTATTAGAGTCTACCTGAATTTCCTACCTATATCTCTAATAGGAATATTAAAATCTGACTAGACTTCAAGTTACTGACCAAAGCACCTTTGATCAAGCAGCATCTTTTTTGAACAGTACCCATGCAAAAAAATGGGAATGGGCTTGAGAATACTTTTTTGCATATTTAATATTTCTTTGTTGACCATCAATAATGTAAGACTTTGGAACGTCAGTGCCTGCATATAGTAAATGCTCTAACTGCTTGTTATGATTATTATTAGTCAATTATTATTATCATTTAGTATTTTGTTATTTAGTATCTTGGCTCTCTGTGCAGCTTCTAGAGAAGAAGACTTGAAATGCTTCAAAAGACATTCTTTGACAGATACTAAATTTGGAACATAATTGCAAAGAGATTATTTTCTAAGTGATCATTATAGTTTTCCAATTTGGTCCTCATTTCAGTAGCACAAATACCACCTGGCCTGATACAGGTGGTCTAGCCCTCTGAGCCAATTTAATATCACACACACAGATTCCGAACTTTTAGGCTTTCTGACCTTGTCTTTCAAACTTCCTTAAAAGTCCTAATGGACACAATTATATGTTGGATCTAGTACTTAATTTGGGGGAGCCATTCTCAAGGATCTAGTGTTTGATCTAGTCTTTGGATGGACTGGCTAATTCTCCAGGGTTTTCATAGAGAAGAGCAAGTTGGAAATTTTGATAATTCTGTTGATACCTATCAATTTCTATTTCCTACTCCCTTATAACTATACAGTTATAAAAGGAAAATTAGGACATAGAAGACAATACAGGTGATTCATAACATTTCTCTTTGATAATTGCAAAGGTGCAAATATTTCCCAAGTGTGGTTCCTATTTAATAAAAAGGTGTAGGGAAAAAAACCCAAACTATCTCTGCTGCAGAGCTTGGTTATTCCGCAATCAATATCAACTGGAAGGGTCAGGATACATTCCACTTACATTTCTAACATTGCTAATGAATCAGGTATCTTAAAATAAAAATGTAAAGAATGGGAAACATACAGGAAGAGGCTCATACTAAAACCATACTCAAAAGTAGCCACTCTGTTTTATGTAAATTCTAGAGAGTTCAAATAAAGACTAATAACAGTCACACATGAACACGTGCAATTCTCTATAAAGATATTTATAATGTTTGTTGTGGACTCACTCCACCCTTAGAAGATAAAAGGCTTTCATAAGAGCACACATTCTGGGTCTCTCAGGACATTGCCCACGCACAAGGTAGAATAGGAGACACATGGTTTCGGTATTCTTCATGTAGAAGCCTCAGTTTACCTGTGCCTACAGTGAGCCAGGGAGAGTGTGAATGAAGGGGATATGGTCTTGGACTTGTGTAAAGCTGGGAGTGCCATTAGCATTTTTGCTGCCATAGCAACCCGTATTATCTCGAACTTATCACTCTGTACTGTAATTGTCTCTTTAATTACTTCCCTGACTGGACTGTAAACTACTTAAGGACAAGAATCATATTTTGTTTGCCCTCATTTTCCATCTACATAGTGGCTTGCACATTAACGGAGCACACACTTTTGCCTGTAGGTCTTTTCATCCCTTAAAACTTGCCTTTTTTTCCAAGGTAGACTTACAGAGGAGGTAGATTCATCTAAATCCAAGGACTGCAATGAACAGCCCCGTAAATGAATTTCAGTTTAAATCCCCTAAATGAATTTCAGTTTAAATCTGCTGGGATATATTTGCCTGCACCTGACCAATTCTTCATTGATTAGCACATTAATAGCTCATATTTATATGACTATGATCAAAGTCATTAACATACACCTGATTCTGCCTAATTTTTAATATAACTTTACTGGTATAAATAAATACTTGAACAACGACATCAAATCACCATAAAGAGGGGAAAGCTTTCATCTAAATGTGTAACCAGATTGGCTAATTAACATTCTAATTTAAGAGACTGTGGCATAAACATCTCCCTTGGAACTGATTCAAGCTAGTCAAGCTGAAAGATAAAGCAAATGTTCACATTATAAGTATCTTTAAATGTTTTTACTCTATTCTCTATTCCATTTAAAATTTTCATTGACCTGTGACATTTACAGCCTGGGAAGCCACCACTTTATGGTTCTACTATTTTTTTTAACTACCAACTTTTGCAGAGAAAGTATGTAGATATTCTCACAAAAATTGGGACCTGCACACGGTCTCTAGATAAGAAGCAAAGTAATGTAAGGATTAAGAGCATAGCCTCTAGAGCCAGACTGTCTGGACTGGGGTCCTGGTTCTGCCACATGCTAACCACCTCAGTTTTCTTCATCTATGAAATGGGCATAGTAATATCTACCTTGCAGGGCTGTCATAGGAATAAAATTAGTTACCATATTTAAAGTATTTAAAATGGTGCCTGGCACATTTTAAACCATATACCTTCATGTGTTTAGGGTGGGGAGAAAAACTGTGAAATGTAGCTGCTTAGAGAAAGCAACTATCTTTGTAATTGGAATGAAATTTGAATGCGATGAAATTATTAGAGCCTGTAGATGAGATCTACAAGAAAGGTAAGCATGTAGGTTGTTAACTGTTGGGCACTGCCAGAATCATTCCTCACAAAGTATTAGGAAGTTTCTAAAACTTGTAAAGATGTGTGCTGGTAAGAAGAGGTGATTTATGGGATTCTGTGGAGAATGCAAAAGTGGCTTATTCTAATAAAAATAAAATGATTTGAGTTTTACTTAGAAACAGTGCAAGAAAAATTCAGAAATCCCTACAAGCTTCTCTTGTTTTGACAATTCATTTATTTCCTTCTCTAATATTTAGAATTTTGCGGCCTTGTTGCTGTCAGATTTTTAATAAATAAAGGTAAGCAATATTTGTTACGATAAACCAAGTGTGTCTTGGTTTTAAAGGATGTACTTGTTTTCGTAAATGTCATTTGTGAAATGAGTCCCATTATTAATTATCTTGGAAGCCCTAGGCAAGATTTGAAATTTGCTCTCATGTGGTGACATTTTAAAATGAATTTTAAAATGAGTTTATTAATTTAACTATTTACACAAATAAAAAATTTGTTTTAAAAAATGTTCTAAAAATATTTACATGGTAACTTGTTAATTCATTTCTATGTTGATAATTTGTATTAAATTGAACCATAACCAGCCACAAATATTCTTCAAATCTATAATATTCATGTGGATATTTATGTTACTTCTTTATTCCTTTGGAATAAGAGTTAAGGTTTGGAAAGTTGATTTCCACTGGGCCTCCAGAATTTCAAAAGATCCAAAATGGCTGCCTGTCGGCAAATAGGCCCCCTTGGTTGGTACAAGTGGCTGCTTACCAAGCCTACTGTTTTTCTTCTTATTAGTATTCTGTGAGTGAACAAGGCTGGCTGGAAGCAAGATTGAGAAGTTGGCAATTTGTCCGTTTTTCCTTCTGTCCCTTTGTAACACACTACCCTTAAGAAATGTGGATACTCAAATTTTGTCTCTTCTTAAAAATTCCTCTTTAGAAAAGACCAGAAAAAAATATATTCTCAAAGCAGTATAGATAAGTAATAAAATGGTAGTAACTTCCCTCAGGGTCAAAGTCTCTTTGGTTTCAAGGCCCAGAATGGAATTCTAAATGTGGAATTCCAGGGATTGGTGAGAACAACAGAGTAGGTTTGAGGGAGGAGCTTTTCTGACAACATCATGTGGTCACATCTGTTGTTGGCCTGTTATCCTTGCTGTAGCTCTGAGCTTCTTGATTTTGTTTATTCTTCTGAGTGGGTCTTCCCCTTTCTCCTAGACTAGGTCTCATTCCTATTTTGAAAGGACTTGCCACGGCGAATCAGAGGCTCGAATCTAAGCTTCTCCATTACTGTCTTTCTCCCAGTAGGGATGTCTAATGCTAAGGGCCTTTTGTTTGTATTGCAATGAATTGAAACTAAGGGATCTGGCTAGTCTAATGTTAGCATCATCTAGGCAAATCATATAGAAGTTAATTTTCTACCCTGCTTGAATTGTTGTTTTCATTGTTTCATTTCTCTAATCTATTTTTATTTCTGCAGAGAGCCTGAAACTCATTTTATTGAATAAGCCTACCAACTCAAAATGATCTCACTTGCCAGGCACGTCAGTCAACTTTGTCTCTCACCAGGGTGGGATTGGTCCTTCTCTCCCTGCCTTTGTGTACCCGTTTCAAAGTGGTGGGCTCTCTGGATGAGGATGGCCTTCTCCATTTCATGAGTGCTGCTTTTTAGAAAGAGATGCAAGGGCAGCTGTGCTTCTCTCTGAGGACTTCCATGTAAGCTCTGAAGGCCTGTTTAATCTTCATTTTAGGAATGGCAAGTCTTTAGAAGAGATGGAGCCATAATTTCTCAAGGGATCAGAAGAAGACTGCCCCATGGGCCTCACTTCCCATCCTGACCATGGGGTTGACATGTTAGGTGTCACACAGTGCCACAGGCCTCAAAGAACAGGGAGGAGGATGTAACTTTTATATTTCTCTGGCTTCAGATCTAATGCTGGGGCCTTAATTTCCAGGCTAAAATATGTAGTCTCTGAAAGTGAATAGGCAGTTGTTAATTTTGAGGCCTAGATTTAGAACATATTCCTGAGGTCTTCTTTTCCCAATTCTTTAACACCTATTCCTGATATTTAGCACTCTCCACGTCAGGGATATATATCAATATAATTTAGTCTTCCTTCTCTAGGTATAAACTTATTATCTGAACCAAACTGTTTTGGCCATATAAAAATCAGTTTAAACTAAACATGGATTTAAGGAGGTTTCGTTACCTTTGATTGTTACTAATCTTGATTCATGGAAAGAACTATTGAGCTTGAAAGGTTTGATTTCTCAGAAGCAGTCATGTTCTTAATAGATTTAATTAAAGGCTGTTAACTTTGTTGTGTATGATGACAATTTTCTCCTCTATTAGAGGGAAAACCAAGTTTATGACACAGATTTTCTTTATTCACAGCAAAAGATTGAGGTGTGAAGTATGGTTCTTATTTCCTCTATTTATTGTAGCTGGTTCTTTTCTAACCCTTTGAGGTACAAAAAAAGCCATTGGATTTATTATATCATGCTTCACAAAGGTAGATTGGTCATGCTTAAAAGTTTAGATATGTGAAATAAAATTGTGACTGAAGCAAAACAAATGAGAGGTAAACTATTTACACATAATTCAATACCTTCTCTTCCCCCCATATGTTGCAAATCGTCTGTACTGTTTTATAGTTCAGATGAGCTTCTTTATGAATCACATGAGATGACTGGAAAAAAAAAGTCTGACCTTTCAGAAAGTTCCATGATTCTAACATATTAGAAATTCCTTACCCTAAAACTGGTGTAAAAATAAAACATATGTTATAGTGATATTTTTGCTGCACTTTCCATTGTTTACCTCAGCAGGTGATTTTGAGTAAGGCTGGAAATCATTTTCTGAGATTCCTTTTTCCAACAGGAAAAGTAATATTCTAGTTTGCAGCTCAATCATTATCCTACCGAGTAATTTTGCTCGAAGTCCTGCCCTAATCAGTGTGCATATACTTGATCATATATGATGTTTGAGTGAGTATATAAAAGTGGTAGAAAACAGTCTATTTTCAGTTAGATTACCCTATAGTTTTATGCAGGGATGATATTTAAAATATGTAAAATTAATAAAGCATAAGCACCAATAAATTAGAATGGAAGTCTTTGAGAAGAGTTGGGTGGGTCCTGCGGTTTCTTTCTTAGCCAGGCATTAACCTTTTAGTTCCTGAAATGTGGGAGGTCTAGGGAATCCTGAGAGAAAGGGCTGGTACAGGGATGGGGATCACGGTGGAATTCAACTCAGAGCTGCAGCTGTTGACCAACTTGTATATTTCAGTATTAGATCAATGGTTCTCTGTACCTGTGTGTACCAGCTGAACATTATTAGCCTTGTAAATACATAATTAAAAAGCAATGAGGGTGTCAGTGCCCTAAAATATAAGGAATGTAAGTGCTATATTTTATTGAAATTTAGGAGCAAAATATCACATGTATTTTAAAGTTGCTGAAATAATATGTTCAATAAAATAATTATGAGCCTTAAAGTATCGGGGTAATTTGGAAGCTTTTTATGCTTTCGACCCAAAGGACATACTATATTTATATTGATTTTATGAAATCTAAAGACTTTAGTTCTGATTTTATAAAATCTAAAGACTTAAGAATAAATGTAGACCAATTCCCTTAATTTATCCATGAATCTGAGGACCGTGGCCATTGTCTTCCACAGTTAGTGACCATGGTGAGACCTGAAACTAGGACTCAGACTTGATGTCTTTCCTTTATACCTCAGGACTTCTCCTTTTCCCTAATAGCAGCAGTGGAAACCGGCAGGAGTGAGGTCGATGGCTTTTCCAAACAAAACCAAAAAAAGGGATATGAGAAGCTGAGTAGCCTGGCAGTCAGTAGGCATTTATTGAGCACCTAAAAGATGTTTTTTGTAGAGATACAAAACAAAAAACAACCTTCCTTCATTAAATATGCAGAATAGCAGGAATATGTAGCCATACTGACTGGGTTTGGATCCCAACTCTTCTCCCTACCTGTTCTGAGGTCTTAAGCAAGTTACTTCTTGTGCCTCAGTTTCCCGGTGTAGGATAATAATAGCTACCTCGTTGTGTTATGAGGATGAAAGTAATATACGTGTAGAGCACATAGGAAGTACCTGACACATAGTAAAGCTTGCTATTACTATTGATCATGGTTTTATGCACTCTGCTAGACATCAATAAGGCACGCCCAGGACTCTGGCTGGATACAGAAACAGGCACGCCAGACAGAATAGATAAGCCTCACCGTGGAGATCAAATAAGTGCCAAGAAGCAGGGTAATGGAGCAAAGGGAAAGTGTCCAGAGCCACCTTCTAAGAAAGTACGGGCTGTGAATTGATTATGAAGAGGGGACAATTCACATGTCAGGTATGGTGTGAGCAAAAGAATGGAAAGCAAGAATGACCACCATGTGGTCAGGAATCCATGGAATTGCTGGGCTGGATCCGGGAGGTGTTGCTACTGGGTGTTAAGAAGTAATGAGTTTAGCAGTAGGAGGTGGTGGAAAATCTTGGAAAGTTGTCAAAATCCTCGAGAATTCCTCTAAGTGTGTGACATGCTCTCTGGACTCAACTTCTTCTTTTCGGCTTGTAAGGCCCACAGGAAGTGCTCTTCAGAATAAATTGGGAGGAGGGGGAAATATGCAAAATACCTCGCACTTAGCACTAAATCAGTATTCATTCCTTTTTCCCTTCAGAGACTGAAAGGTTACTTTAATAAAGGGGAGGGATTAAATTAACGTAGATGTTTAACTCTTGTACAGATAAACATTCTAATTTATCCATCTGAAATCTTCTGGCTGAAGCGTTTGCGTTTAGAGTTTCCCTTACTCATCCGCCTCGCCCGGGCCGCAGCAACCGGCAGGCAAAGCCGGGAGAAAAGGCGAGAGGTAGCAGAGCGCTCCACGCATGCGTTAGAAGCCTCCCCAACTACCCCGCGGCGTCTTTTCTTGGAACAAAACTAGCGCGGAGCCGCGGAGCTCCGCAGTTTGCGTAGACTCGAATTTCCTATTGCTCTCACGGTCCGTGTGGAATCCACGAATGGTGCAGTTCCGCTACGCAAGTTGCGTTATTCGAAGTGAATGGCTGGGTGGTGAGTGTACGCCCAGAGCGTAACACCCATAGGCGGACGGGGTGCGGCTGCGCAAGGACCTGAGTGGGCCGTGTACGCCGCTAGCGTAGCGTGGTGTCTGACGCTCGGGTCTCCGCGACGCAGTTGGCGCAGCCGGCTTTGGTGAATACACGATTTAGTGCAGCCGGAGTTTGGTACCGAGCGGAGAGGAGATGCACACGGCACTCGAGTGTGAGGTAACTATAAAACCCCGATTTGTTTACATTCCCTCCCCCAGAACCGGCCCCATGCGCGGCGGAGACTGCGAGTCCCGGGACAGCGGGGTGGGGGTAGAAAGGGAGGCAAGGACCGGGGAGTCGGGGCTGAGTCCCTCGGGGATCCGGGCGCTGGGCTTCCCGCAGCTGCTGCTGGCGGCGGCGGCGAGCCGGGCAGAGTGCGCGGTGGGCTGCGCGTGGGGTGCCGCCGCTTCTCGTGTGCGCTCTGGGCTGCCGCGGGGTTAGTGGCCGGGCAGCCTCCGCCCCGCGTGCGGGACCCGCGCCCCACTTAGCCCCCTGCTGAGGCTGGGGGCCGCGCGGAGAGTGGGGGCAGTGACCACTGGGCAGAAGGTGGCGGTTGGGGGGCTGCGCGCGGGCGGCCTGGGGGCCGAGGGTGGCGTCGCCGCCGGAGGCGGGGACGCGGTGGCCCGAGGGTGGGAGGATCCGCAGTCCGGTCTCGGCGGCGAACACCCCCGATTCTTCCTCTCGCGTGGTCCTCTGCGGTGTATCACGGTGACCCCGGGATGGAGCCTGGGCGCCGCTGTTCCGGCCCCGGGAGGCTAACGGACGGTGGCGCCTGTGCTCCTACAGCGAGAGGCCTCGTGGGAGCTTGCTTTCTCCCAGACCAACCGAAAAGCCGAGGCGGGGCGCGGGGGAGTTAATATTGAAGCCAGCTGGGGTCCCTGGAGCTGAGGGCTCGGGTTGGGCTGGGGCTGGGTCGGAGGGGGAGTTCGGGTGGGCCGGGAGGTGGCGCGGCAGCCCAGGCTTTGTTCCTGAAAGCTCTTTGGCGGAGAGCGATGGGGGGCCCTGCTGCGGCAGTACGTCGGGGAACCTTCGCGGCCCCCTCCCCGGGTCTAGGGATCTGCTCAACTCCTTGCTTCTCCCTTGGGATCTCTGAGTGCCCAGGCTAAGAAGGGGGCCTGGTGAGGGCGCAGGCGACGTGACGTTGGAGGTCTTCCTGTGGCTTCTGTAAAGAACTGTTCACGTGGGAGCCTGTCCACATGGGCTGTCTTTATGAGCTGGGCAGGAGGAAGAAGCAGGCTCCGCAGCCCTCAGTTGGGGGGGTCCTTCACTCAAGTCCCTGTTTTAAGTAATAAAGAGTGACATTAAAGCACATAACTTAAAAAGAAGATGGTAGGTTATACTGTGTGTTGCTTTTTTTTTTTTTTAACTTTCATTTAACGTCTTTTACGCTGTTCAGTTCTCTAGTTTTACCTTGGAACTGAGTCATTCTTGGAGCAAAACAAGCATGTGACAAGTTGGCATTTAATTTGTGTGGGATTTTTTTTTTTTTTTGGATGGGTGTCTAAATTCTACATAATTAAGAACAAGCAAGTAATACATGGGAAAAGCTGGAGATTTAGAATGTAGTTGATTGTAGTAATGCAGTTGAAAGCCTTAAGTCAAGACTTGTGTACTGTTTTTTGTTAGGACTTAAAATTCCACAAATTTTAAGTATCTTGAGGCAGTCTCTTGCTCTAGACTTTGGGGTCCACACCAGACATCTTACATCCCTACATGTGCTGAGTACTCCCATAGGAGAGAGAAATAGGTAGTATCGACGATGAGTGATTTGAAGAAAAGAAAATAATAATGTACTGGAGGGACTTTAAACTTTTTTTGTATCGTGAAACTCAGAATGATGAGTTTAAATGTATGGAATACGTAGGATTACAAGAGAAACCAGTTGTATTGAAATATAATTACCAAAATGTTAAATATTTATGATGAAGTAATTCATGCTTTAGTAAAGCATTAAATATCAAGAGTAGTGGCAGGTCTAATGACTAATTTCAAACTAGTGAGGACTGTAAATGATCTTTATAGGATTTAATTTGAATGATTTATATTAATAGTGTCAGGTGCTGCATATTACCGTGCTTTTTGCCTACATTTATAACTGACGGGTTAACTAAATTTCAGAGATCAGTTAAAATTAGATACATCTTTCTTCCGTATCCAAATTCACAAACCTGAATTCTTTACACAGCCCCCTGGTTAAGAACCCCTGTGTAAGAATGACTTTGTGCTACTTTAAAAGAAGTGGTTAACTATGAGGTGACATCGATAATATATTGCATGATAACCTTTACTTATTCTTCATGTTAATTTGTATTCTACTAACAGATAGCTTAAAAGCCAACACAGTTCTTCCCCTTTTTTGAGCATTTGATTTGAAGTACTTGTAGGAGGCCTCAAGTCTGGTATGCAGGTACTAGTCTAGGGGGTGTTTTTGTTTGTTTTTAAACAGATTTATGGAGAATACAGGGTATAGGTATTATAACAAGGGAAATTATTCAACAACAGGAATGATCATTTGCTTTTAATTAAAGCGAATTTACATTGTTACTATTCTCTCCCCCACTTCCTCTACCCCCAGTTTTGGCTGTTATTGGAATGAATGTACAGCTTTGGAGTGAGACTTAAGGTTCAAAACTAACCCATTATTAACTAGTGTGGTTACCTTGAGCAAGTTGCTTTATCTTAATCTTTTATCTGTGAACTTGAAGTACTAGAAAAACCTACCTCATGGGTTTACTGTGACCTTGAAATGACATAATGAACTATAGGGCTACAGATAATTCATTTTACCTTCTTTTCTGCATACAGACGTTTCAGTTCTTCATTGGTGGTTGAAGGACTACTTTCTGTCTTGATTCCAGAATGAGGTTTAATGGTCTCTACTGGGCCATTGCGGGGATACAATTATCTTGCTGTTGTTATTCATATGTAATAATCCATAGAATTTTTTCTGCTTTTGCATTTTCTAACTTATAATTACATACATATATCTTGTTTTCCCTGCCAGACTAATTCCTTGAGGGACACACACTCCACAGCTTTTTGTCACATAATGCTCGTTACACCTTCAGTGAATGTGCAAAGCTTGGTTGTCAAGCTCTTTAATCGAGTTAAAAATGTTAAATGGGTGATAAAAAATTTAAATTCAGTATTAACCCAAGGAAATATTAATACTTTGGATTTTGATATGTCAGCCCTTGTCTGCGTAGTGGTTACCTCAAAAATGGAAATGCTTATTTTTTAAAAATTTTATATCGAAAGGACTTTTATCATGAGTGCATTTTAAACGTATTCATAAGATGCAAAAGAAAGTACACAGTAGGAAATGGAAAAGAAGTGCAGGTAATCAAAACAGAAAGCTGGGTTTTTTCCTTTATAACAGGTTTTATAACCCTATAAAGAAATCTTTCATTATAAGTGTAATTCTCATTAAAAATATACTAACTTTAGCTTTTAAGTTTACAAGTTAGAAGTGCTTAGTTTGTCCCAGCAGTTTGATGCTGCCCCCTAGTGTTTGATTCCCCTTGAAGTTTTCATGCGCTTACCTTCTTCATCTTCACCTTTTCCTAAAACAAGGCTATTTAAGTTACAATTAGATTACTTAGTGCTATTTATCTAGTCTACCTTGAGATCTCCTCCAGCTGGTTAGTGTTACTAATAAGAGTCATTTTGAACTGGTTAACTTTGATTGCTTTTAACCCTAGTTTTCTGAATGGGGGTGAGTTTGGGTGGAGGTAGAACAGCATAAGGCCAAGTTTCCTTGCAAGTTATGTTGGGGGGCGGTTTTCAAACAGGAAGAGGGCTATATATTAAATGTGTATCTTTGAGGTTAGCTTTGCATACGAATAGGAGCAATTACTTCAGTCTGGGCTGCTTCTGGCTTAATTTAGTCCCATATAACTTTGTGTTGTCTCCACTGTACTGAAAATAATGTTAAAATCAGGTGGTGAGCTTTTTTTTTTACGTTCAAGTGTTTTGGAACTTTGACTTTTATAGAACGATTTTTGAAAAATAGAGCCTCAAGGACCTGTAATAACCACAAGATTTCCCGTAGTCATTTATGTAAACTCAAGATTTCAAATTATATCAGTTATCAATATTCCAAACTACTTTTTTCATTTTCATTATTTTCCTTTTTTTTCATTATTTTCTAATTATAAGTTTTGTGACTAGACCACACAATGACTTTTAGGTTTTTCCAAAATAAGCAAATATATTCTTGACAAATATTTACTACAATCAGAATATTCAAAAGTGTGTTCAGTAGGTATGAAGGCAATTTTCAACTGGAATTGTAAAGCTTTAAATAACAATAGCATTATTGAAATTATTTCCAACTGCTTAAGAGACCACACTTTTAATGTTCAGAACACAATAATTTATTGTCATAGCACATCATAGCACAGTGTGTCATAGCACATTGTCATAGCACTATAAAAAAATAGTGTCAGATTCTATTATCAGAACATAAGGTTTTCTTTTTTTGTTGTTGCCAGATATAAGGATTGGATATTTAATAGACTTTTAATGTTAAAAGATGTTATTAGAATGGCGTGGTGGTTACAGGTTTGTAAGTATAGGGATAAAATCTAAAATCTTTTTCAAGTAGTGTTTCAATTATTTTCATTAGGAGTTAGTGGTAGATGATTTTGTAATTTTATAGTTTACATTTACCCATTATATTGTATATTTTACTGCTGGAAGAGAAGGTATCAGGTAATTGTTCTTGCGTTAACATTTCTAACAACGGTGTTTACCCTTAATGTGTACACTGTTTTGGGGGACCATCCATCCCATTCAGAAAAGAGGTTTTTGGGGATTAGAAAAGTGAATCAGAATGTTGTCGGAAATATCTTTATCTTATTAATATAAGATTATATGCTTTCATAAGACCCAGAAGTATTGTTATTAGAATTACTGTGAAGTACTGTGTGAGTTATTTTTAATGCTCTAGTAAGTATCAAAGACTTGTCAGTCAGTGATCACTTGAGTTTTTGCATTTGTTTTCATTCATATAGAAGCAGAAAATTAAATCGCCTTCAGTTGTAGTAACAAGGTCACAAATACATATATCCCACTGCCCTGTTGCTTTAATGCCTGTAAATAAAAAATCATTTCAGATGTGCCTTCGTGCCTCTAAACTTTTTTCTGAATTCACTTTATATATTCTGTGAATGTTTGAGTTGTACAATCGTGGTTTCCCCTATAGTTGTCTGTTGAATTGGTTAAGTTTTTAAAAATGTATAGATTAAGTCAGGGGTCAGCAAGCTATGGCAATGGGCCAAATCAGTCTGCTTTTCTAAATTAAGTGTTGATGGAACACAGCTTCCTTGTACATTTATATATATCGTATATTGCTGCTTTGTACCATAATGGCAGAATTGAGTAGGTGCCACAGAGACTACTGCCTGCAAAACCTAAAATATTAAATATCTGACCCTTTTAAGTCAGCCAACTCCTGGATCCAGTTCTTAATATTCTGTCCTTATTTGATGTGTTGCTGCTTTTAAAATACTTACATTTTCCTACTACCTATATGAGTAAGATACTTTAGTAGAAAAGCATTCAAATCTAAATGAATGGGTAATAATGTGAGTTCTCAGGTATTCTTCACCTAAATAGAGTAGAAGCTTTCGTCCCTCCCTCTTTCCATTTTCCTCTATAGGAGGAATAGCACCTTTATTTATGATGCTTGGAGTTGTAATGTGGCCTTCAACCTTGAATTACTACCTAACTCTATCACTGTTTCTACTATTTCTTATGTAGTGTCTCTCACAGTTTACCTTCTCTAATTTAAAAGGTGACTGTGTCTTCCTTGTACCTACTTCAGAGCAGAAAATGTTTCATTTTTTTTTTTTAACATCTTTATTGGAGTATAATTGCTTTACAATGGTGTGTTAGTTTCTGCTTTATAACAAAGTGAATCAGTTATACATACATACATATGTTCCCATATCTCTTCCCTCTTGCATCTCCCTCCCTCCCACGCTCCCTATCCCACCCCTCTAGGTGGTCACAAAGCACCGAGCTGATCTCCCTGTGCTATGCGGTTGGTTCCCACTAGCTATTTTACGTTTAGTAGTGTATATATGTCCATGCCACTCTCTCACTTTGTCACAGCTTACCCTTCCCCCTCCCCATATCCTCAAGTCCATTCTCTAGTAGATCTGTGTCTTTATTCCCATCTTGCCACTAGGTTCTTCATGACCTTTTTTTTTTTTCCCTTAGATTCCATATATATGTGTTAGCATACTGTATTTGTTTTTCTCTTTCTGACTTACTTCACTCTGTATGACAGACTCTAACTCCATCCACCTCACTACAAATAACTCCATTTCGTTTCTTTTTATGGCTGAGTACTATTCCATTGTACATATGTGCCACATCTTCTTTATCCATTCATCCGATGATGGACACTTAGGTTGCTTCCATGTCCTGGCTATGTTTCATATTTTTTATGCCTTCTCCTTGCCCCTTCCTCCTGTCCCCTTTCCTCCTTTTTCCTCTCCTCCCACTCCCCTCATAAAGCAATTCATGATTGCATGTTTACAGGCCTGTGAACAAGTGTTTTGGTATAATTCTTCTTAGTGCACCTTTGCTGAAGATGAATCATTACTTTATTCTGTTTACATGTGAAGAAGTATACTTTGTGCTATGTTGTAGAAGAACATAGCCTCTTGATGAAGGGGGCTATGGAAAGATTGATTTATGTACCTTATCAAGATATATAGAATAAAATATTATTTATTATTACATTGTAAATCAATGAGATCAGTAAAACTAATATTAGAAAAATATTTTATGTAATTATGTAATATTTAATTATTACATTATTGTATATACTTACAGAGAACAATTAGATATTATGTATTGTATATAATATATATCATAAAGCAACACGATCATGTTTTCTATTCCCATGGACCTTTTTTAATGTAGAATTTCAGCTGACTTCATAACTTGTTAATGATTAGAACATATATTTTAATATTTTTGTTTTAAATTGGCATACTCTAGTTTTTAAAATAAAGTGAATAATTTGATATATATAACCAGTGTAAATAAAAAGTTTATTTTCAAGAAAATAATCATCAATTTTAAAACACTGAAGAAGGAAACCAAGTAGCTACAAATCAAATCACTGAAAATTTTAAGAAAGTGTTGTTTAAGTTCACTGTAAATACACTATTATATAATACATAATGTAATTTATGATTTATAAAAAAATGTTAAAGCTTTTCCCCTGAAGATTTCTGCCTAAACACAAGTACTTCAAAGTTTTACTGAGGCTAAAACGTAAACTTCCTTAGTTAACAGATAACAAGACTATTGTTTGTTAGTTCAGTGGATGTTTTATTTTCCCTAAAAAAGAAATGGATGTTAGGGGTCATGTTAATTTTAATTATTGCTTTTTTTTCAAAGAAGAAAATATATATTAAATATAGGGAGAAAAAACTTCTTAAATTTAGAAGTCATAAAGAAATTGCAAAAGATGTTCATGGGTTTCAGTGCATGTACGTGAAAACGTCTGTACGTGAAAGGGAAAACATTGTAATCAAAGTAAAAAGGCATTAGACAGCATTGCAGATGTTTTCTGCGGAAAATATGACCAAGCCATGTTATGTAAAAGCTCATGTATGTTTATAAAAATATTGACACACCAGGAATAATTTGAAAATATAAATAAGAATAAGGTAATTTTACCTGTTCCAAAATTAATAATACCAACTACTAATGAGAATACTATGATCGTACTGCTGGTGGCAGTATAACCAAACTTAATTTCTCTAGAAAACAATTTGGAAGTATGTAACAAGACCTGAAAAGTATTCAAACTTTTGTGGTCTTTCCCCACATCTTGGACTTATCCAAGCCAGTAACTAAAAATAATAGCACAAATTGAAATTAAAATGATTACATATTGTGATTAAAACCCTGTAAACAAATGCTTGTGAAAATCTTGAAACTGTAATTCATTTTCTTCCACATGTGACATTATGTGATTTTGTTCAACAGAAACTTTTTTTAAGATTTATAATTGCTGACTTTTATTTTTAGTTTTTTCAAAGTTATGCATGAATACAGTTTAAAGAATTAAATAGTTCTGTGAAGTTTTTAGGGAAAAGAAAAATCAGTCTCCTGCCTGGCTTCTTTTACATTCTGCCTAGAGAGATAAGGAACTCCTTTAGTTTCTTTAATTATTTTGCTTTTCACTGCCATGTCTCCAACATGTTCATAACTTGCTGATTTTCAGTTTTAGTCATTGTCTGCTTTGGATTTAGCACTCTTTCCGTCTCTCCATGTACTCATTTCCTATACCTCAGTTTTTCAGAACAATTGTATTGAATAATTTTGGTTTAGAACAGTATTTAGTGTTATATTTTTATGACTGTGAATGTTATTTACAATTGAGTCATTGTAATAAGCTGTTACTTTTCCTGCACAACTTTTTTTTCCCCCCTCTGGCATTAATAATTTTTTTTTCTTTTTCAATGTATCTGTATATTACAAAATCTACTGCAGTCTGTGTATCTGAGTGTGATTCTATTAAGAAAGAGAATGTGCCTTAAGAAGACTATGTTTATATGATTTATGTCGTTTTCTTTATGTTGGACAAAGTTGAACTTGATAATAAAGATGGATTGATACTTGATAATGAATTGGTTGTTTGCTAGTAAAAATTACGTAGCTTTGACACTTGAACTATACTTTTGTAAGATTCTGCTAAATGGCAGAACTGAATCATTTAACTTTGTTCAAATAACTGTACGGACAGCTAAAATTGAACAGATAGGAAGCTTCCCTGGTGGGAAGAAGTAGTCTGTGTTGTCAGCAGCATCAAAAAACTGTTACTGTTACGAAAATATTGCCCTGGGGACTTACCTGGTGGTCCAGTGGTTAAGACTCCAAGCTTCCAATGCAAGGGGCGCGGGTTCCACCCATGGTCAGGGAGCTAAGATCCCACATGCCGCGCTGTGTGCCCAAAAAAAAAAAAAAAAAAAAAAAAAAAAAAAAAAAAAAAAAAATTGCCCTGGACATTCTGTGATTTTTTTTTTTTTTTTTCCTAACCTAATGGAAAGGAGAGATCAAGCTGGCAGTGCTTATGAATGGCAAGCGGGTACAAAATCAGGGTCGTGTAACAGTGACAAGATGCTGAAAAAGGAAAACAAAGGAAGAGTGAAGATGAATGGAGTAATAAAGATTTAAGGCAGTGGCAGTAACTATTCTTAGAATGAAGGCAACTGAGGGGTGATGAGTAGAAAGAGAATACAGCTCTGCAAGTTGAAGGGAGAAGGCATGTGGGTCTAATTCAGGTCCTAAGGTTAGTGCTCTGTCTTTAAGTCCTCTTTGTGATTACATGTTGTGTAGGTTTACATGCATTTGTAGTGGAAAGAGGTTGAAGCTTATTTATTGAAAGGGTAACTAAAATTGTAAACATTTTAGTAGCTTCAAAAGACCTCACAATATTTTGTGACTGATAAAAGTATCCCACCTCATGCATTTACTAATCTCAGATGTTGTTTGTATTCACAAGCAGCAAAACAGACACAGGAATATCATACGTGGCTTTCTACATTATGGTTCCAGACTCCTTGTAATGAAAGCTTGAAAAGCAGAGACTTCAGATGATTTTTTTTTGAATTTTATTTATTTTTTTATACAGCAGGTTCTTATTATCCATTTTATACATATTAGTGTACATATGTCAATCCAAATGTCCCAATTCATCCCACCACTACCACCACCCCCCTGCTGCTTTCCCCCCTTGGTGTCCATACGTTTGTTCTCTACATCTGTGTCTCTATTTCTGCCCTGCAAACCGGTTCGTCTGTACCATTTTTCTAGGTTCCACATATATGTGTTAATACACGATATTTGTTTTTCTGACTTATTTCACTCTGTATGACAGTCTCTAGATCCATCCACATCTCTCCAAATGACCCAATTTTGTTCCTTTTTATGGCTGAGTAATATTCCATTGTATATATGTACCACATCTTCTTTATCCATTCATCTGTCAATGGGCATTTAGGTTGCTTCCGTGACCTGGCTGTTGTAAATAGTGCTGCAGTGAACATTGGGGTGCATGTTTCTTTTTGAATTATGGTTTTCTCTGGGTATATGCCCAGTAGTGGGATAGCTGGGTCATATGGTAATTCTATTTTTAGTTTTTTAAGGAACCTCCATACTGTTCTTCATAGTGGCTGTATCAATTTACATTCCCACCAACAGTGCAAGAGGGTTCCCTTTTCTCCACACCCTCTCCAGCATTTGTTGTTTGTAGATTTTCTGATGATGCCCATTCTAACTGGTGTGAGGTGATACCTCATTGTAGTTTTGATTTGCATTTCTCTAATAATTAGTGATGTTGAGCATCTTTTCATGTGCTTCTTGGCCATCTGTATGTCTTCTTTGGAGAAATGTCTATTTAGGTCTTCTGCCCATTTTTGGTTTGTGTTGTTTGTTTTTTTTAATATTGAGCTGCATGAGCTGTTTATATATTTTGGAGATTAATCCTTTGTTGTTCATTTGCAAATATTTTCTTCCATTCTGAGGGTTGTCTTTTTGTCTTGTTTGTAGTTTCCTTTGCTTGGCAAAAGCTTTTAAGTTTCATTCACAGTTTCAATTTCAGTGCTTGTGACTGGTCTGTTTATATTTTCTGTTTCTTCATGGTTCAGTCTCGGGAGGTTGTGCTTTTTTAAGAATTTGTCCATTTCTTCCAGGTTGTCCATTTTATTGGGATATAGTTGCTTGTAGTAATCTCTAATGATCCTTTGTTTTTCTGCAGTGTCAGTTGTTACTTCTCCTTTTTCATTTCTAATTCTATTGATTTCAGTCTTTTTTCCTTAATGAGTCTGGCTAGTGGTTTATCAATTTTGTTTATCCTCTTAAAGAAGCAGCTTTCAGTTTTATTGATCTTAGCTATTGTTTCCTTCATTTCTTTTTCATTTATTTCTGATCTGATCTTTATGATTTCTTTCCTTCTGCTAACTTTGGGGTTTTTTTGTTTTTCTTTCTCTAATTGCTTTAGGTGTAAGGTTAGGTTGTTTATTTGAGATGTTTCTTGTTTCTTGAGGTAGGATTCTAGTGCTATAAACTTCCCTCTTAGAACTGCTTTTGCTGCATCCCATAGGTTTTGGGTCGTCGTGTTTTCATTGTCATTTGTTTCTAGGTATTTTTTGATTTCCTCTATGATTTCTTCAGTGATCTCTTTGTTATTGTTTAGTAGCCTCTATGTGTCTGTACTTTTTACAGGTCTTTTCCTGTAATTCATATCTATTCTCATAGCGTTGTGGTCAGAAAAGATACTTGATACGATTTCAATTTTCTTAAATTTACCGAGGCTTGATATGTGACCCAAGATATGATCTATACTGGAGAATGTTCCATGAGCACTTGAGAAGAAAGTGTATTCTGTTGTTTTTGGATGGAATGTCCTATAGATCAATTAAGTCCATCTTGTTTAATGTATCATTTAAAGCTTGTGTTTCCTTATTTATGTTCATTTTGGACGATCTGTCCATTGGTGAAAGTGGGGTGTTCAAGTCCCCTACTATGATTGTGTTACTGTCGATTTCCCCTTTTATGGCTATTAACAGTTGCTTTAAGTGTTGAGGTGCTCCTACGTTGGGTGCATAAATATTTACAGTTATTATATCTTATTATTGGATTGATCCCTTGATCATTATGTAGTGTCCTTTGTCTCTTGGAATAGTCTTTATTTTAAAGTCTATTTTGTCTGATATGAGAATTGCTACTCCAGCTTTCTTTTGATTTCCATTTGCATGGAATATCTTTTTCCATCCCCTCACTTTCAGTCTGTATGTGTCCCTAGGTCTGAAGTGGGTCTCTTGTAGACAGCATATATACGGGTCTTGTTTTTGTATCCATTCAGCCAGTCTATGTCTTCTGGTTGGAGCATTTAATCCATTTACATTTAAGGTAGTTATTGATATGTGTGTTCCTATTACCATTTTCTTAATTGTTTTGGGTTTGTTATTGTAGGTCTTTTCCTTGTCTTGTGTTTCCTGCCTAGAGAAATTCCTTAAGGATTTGTTGTAAAGCTGGTTTGGTGGTGTTGAATTTCTCTTAGCATTTGCTTGTCTGTAAAGGTTTTAATTTCTCCATCGAATCTGAATGAGATCCTTGCTGGGTAGAGTAATGGTTGTAGGTTTTTCTCTTTCATCACTTTAAATATGTCCTGCCACTCCTTTCTGGCTTGCAGAGTTTCTGCTGAGAGATCAGCTGTTAACCTTATTGAGATTCCCTTGTATGTTATTTGTTGCTTTTCCCTTGCTGCTTTTAATATTTTTTCTTTGTATTTAATTTTTGATAGTTTGATTAATACTTGTCTTGGTGTGTTTCTCCTTGGATTTATCCTGTATGGGAGTCTCTGCACTTTCTGGCCTTGATTGACTATTTCCTTTCTCATTTTAGGGAAGTTTTCAACTATAATCTCTTCAAATATTTTCTCAGTCCCTTTCTTTTTCTCTTCTTCTTCTGGGACCCCTATAATTCGAATGTTGGTGCGTTTAATGTTGTCCCAGACGTCTCTGAGACTGTCCTCAATTCTTTTCATTCTTTTTTCTTTATTCTGCTCTGCAGTAGTTATTTCCACTATTTTATCTTTCAGGTCATTAATCCATTCTTCTGCCTCAGTTATTCTGCTATTGATTCCTTCTAGAGAATTTTTCATTTCATTTATTGTGTTGTTTATCATTTTTGCTCTTTAGTTCTTCTAGGTTCTTGTTAAACGTTTCTTTTATTTTCTCCATTCTGTTTCTAAGATTTTTGATCATCTTTACTATCATGACTCTGAATTCTTTTTCAGGTAGACTCCCTATTTTCTCTTCGTTTGTTTTGCCTGGTGGATTTTTGCCTTGCTCCTTCATCTGCTGTGTATTTCTCTGTCTTCTCATTTTGCTTAACTTACTGTGTTTGGGGTCTCCTTTTTGCAGGCTGCAGGTTCATAGTTCCCATTGTTTTTGGTGTTGGCCCCCAGTGGGTAAGGTTGGTTTAGTGGGTCGTGTAGGCTTCCTGGTGGAGGGGACTGATGCCTGTGTTCTGGTGGATGAGGCTGGATCTTGTCTTTCTGGTGGGCAGAACTGCGTCTGGTGGTGTGTTTTGGGGTGTCTGTGAACTTATTATGATAAGACACCCTGTCTGCTAATGGGTGGGGTTGTGTTCTTGTCTTGCTAGTTGTTTGGCATAGGATGTCCAGCACTGTAGCTTGCTGGTCGTTGAGTGGAGCTGGGTCTTAGCGTTGAGATGGAGATCTCTGGGAGAGCTTGTGCCATTTGATATTATGTGGGGTTGGGAGGTTTCTGGTGGACCAGTGTCCTGAAGTCGGCTCTCCCATCTCAGAGGCTCAGGCCTGACACCCAGCAAGAGCACCAAGACCCTGTCAGCCACCTGGCTCAGAAGAAAAGGGAGAAAATAAATAAATAAATAAATAAAATAACAAAGTTATTAAAATAAAAAAGTTTTTAAATATATTTAAAAATAAAAAAATTAAAGAGTAAAAAAAAAAAAAACAGGAAGGAAAGAGAGAGCAACCAAACCAAGAAACAAATTCACTAATGATAACAAACGCTAAAAAGTATACTAAAAAAAAAAAAAATCAGACAGACAGAACCCTAGGACAAATGGTAAAAGCAAATCTATACAGACAAAATTACCCAAAGAAGCATACACATATACACAACAGGAGAAAAAGGAAAAAATATATATATATAAAAAGAAAAAAAAGGGAAGAGAGCATCCAAATCAATAAAGAAATCTACCAATGATAATAAGCTCTAAATACTAACCTAAGATAAACATAACACCAGAAACAAATTAGATGCAGAAAGCAAACCCCAAGTCTACAGTTGCTCCCAAAGTCCACCGCCTCAATTTTGGGATGATTCGTTGTCTCTTAAGGTATTCCACAGTTGCAGGGTCCATCAGTTTGATTGTGGAGATCCAATCCTCTGCTCCTGAGGCTGCTGGGAGAGATTTCCCTTTCTCTTCTTTGTTCACACACCTCCTGGGCTTCAGCTTTGGATTTGGCCTCGCCTTTGCGTGTAGGTCGCCTGAGGGCGTCTCTTCCAGGCCCAGACAGGATGGGGTTAAAGGAGCAGCTGATTAGGGGGCTCTGGCTCACTCAGGCCAGGGGGAGGGAGGGGTACTGAATCTGGGGCGAGCCTATGGCGGCAGAGTCCGGCGTGACGTTGTAACAGCCTGAGGCCTGACGTGTGTTCTCCTGGGGAAGTTGTCCCTGGATCATGGGACCCTGGGAGTGGCGGGCTGCACAGGCTCCCGGGAGGGGAGGTGTGGATAGTGACCTGTGCTTGCACACAGGCTTCTTGGTGGCTGCAGTAGCAGCCTTAGCGTCTCATGCCTATCTCTGGTGTCCGTGCTGATAGCCACGGCTCGAGCCCGTCTCTGGAGTTCGTTTAGGCTGTGCTCTGAATCCCCTCTCCTCGTGCACCCTGAAACAATGTTCTCTTGCCTCTTAGGCAGTTCCAGACATTTTCCTGGACTCCCTCCCAGCTACCTGTGGCGCACTAGTTCCCTTCAGTCTGTGTTCACGCAGCCAACCTCAGTCCTCTCTCTGAGATCTGACCTCTGAAGCCTGAGCCTCAGCTCCCAGCCACCACCTGCTCCGGCGGGTGAGCAGACAAGCCTCTCAGGCTGGTGAGTGCTGGTCAGCACCAATCCTCTGTGTGGGAATCTGTCCGCTTTGCCCTCTACACCCCTATTGCTGCACTCTCCTCCGTGACTCCAAAGCTTCCCCCCGACCCACCCACCGTCTCCGCCAGTGTGTGGAAGCCTTTCCTCCTCCACAGCTCCCTCCCAGAGGTGCAGGTCCTGTCCCTATTCTTTCATCTCTGTTTTTTCTTTTTTCTTTTGCACTACCCAGGTATGTGGGGAGTTTCTTGCCTTTTGGGAAGTCTGAGGTCTTCTGCCAGGTTCCATAGGTGTTCTGTAGGAGCTGTTCCACATGTAGATGTATTTTTGATGTATTTGTGGGGAGGAAGGTGATCACATCTTACTCCTCTGCCATCTTGAAGCTATCCCCCTAATTTCTTTCTTTTACATGTAGCTGTCCAGTTTTCCCAGCACCACTTATTGAAGAGGCTGTCTTTTCTCCATTGTATGTTTTTGCCTTCTTTGTCGTAAATTAGGTGCCCATATGTGTGTGGGTGTATCTCTGGGCATTCTATCCTGTACCATTGATCTATATTTCTGTTTTTGTGCCAGTACCATACTGTCTTGATTACTGTAGCTTTATGGTATAGTTTGAAGTTGGGTAGCCTGATTCCTCCATTTTTCTTTCTTAAGATTGCTTTGGCTATTCGGGGTCTATTGTGTTTCTGTTTGTTCTAATTCTGTGAAGAATACCATTGGTAGTTTGATAGGGATTGCATTGAATCTGTAGATTGCTTTGGGTAGTATAGTCATTTTCATAATATTGATTTTTCCAATCCAAGAACATGGTATATTTCTCCATCTGTTTTTGTCAGCTTTGATTTCTTTCATGAGTGTTTTATAGTTTTCTGAGTACAGGTCTTTCACCTCCTTAGGCAGGTTTATTCCTAGGTATCTTATTCTTTTTGTTGCAGTGGTAAATGGGAATGTTTCCTTAATTTCTCTTTCTGATTTTTCATTGTTAGTGTATAGGAATGCCAGATTTCTTTGCATTAATTTTGGATCCTGCAACCTTACCAAATGCATTGATTAGTTCTAGTAGTTTTCTGGTGGCATCTTTAGGATTTTCTCTGTATAGTATCATGTCATTGGCAAACAGTGACAGTTTTACCTTTTCTTTTCCAATTTGTATTACTTTTATTTCTTTTTTTTCTCTGATTGCTGTGGCTAGGACTTCCAAAAGTATGTTGAATAAGAGTGGCGAGAGTAGACATCCTTGTCTTGTTCCTGATATTAGTGGAAATGCTTTCAGCTTTACACCATTGAGTATGATGCTTGCTGTGGGTTTGTCATATATGGCCTTTATTATGTTAAGGTAGGTTCCCTCTATGCCCACTTTTTGGAGAGTTTTTATCATAAGTGGGTGTTGAATTTTGTCGAAAGCTTTTTCTGCATCTATTGAGATGATCACATGGTTTTTCTCCTTCAGTTTGTTAATATGGATTATCACATTGATTGATTTGGGTATATTGAAGAATCCTTGCATTCCTGGTATAAACGCCACTTGATCAGGGTGTATGATCCTTTAATGTGCTGTTGGATTCTATTTGCTAGTATTTTGTTCAGGATTTTTGCATCTATGTTCATCAGTGATAGTAGTCTATAATATTCTTTTTTTGTGATATCTTTTTCTGGTTTTGGTATCAGGGTGATGGTGGCTTCATAGAATGAGTTTGGGAGTGTTTCTCCCTCTGCAATTTTTTGGAAGCGTTTGAGAAGGATAGGTGTTAGCTCTTCTCTAAATGTTTGATAGAATTTGCCTGTGAAGCCATCTGGTCCTGGAGTTTTGTTTGCTGGAAGATTTTTAATTACGGTTTCAATTTCATTACTTGTGATAGGTCTGTTGATATTTTCTAATTCATCCTGGTTCAGTCTTGGAAAATTGTACCTTTCCAAGAATTTGTCCATTTCTTCGTGGTTGTCCATTTCACTGGCATATAGTTGTTTGTAGTAGTATCTTATAATCCTTTGTATTTCTACAGTGTCAGTTGTGATTTCTCCTTTTTCATTTCTAATCTTGTTGATTTGCGTCCTCTCCCTTTTTTTCTTGATGAGTCTGGCTAAGGGTTTATCAATTTTATCTTCTCAAAGAACCAGCTCTTAGTTTTATTGATCTTTGCTATTGTTTTCTTCATTTCTATTTCATTTATTTCTGCTCTGATCTTTATGATTTCCTTCCTTCTACTCACTTTGAGTTTTCTTTGTTCTTCTTTCTCTAGCTGTTTTAAGTGTAGTGTTAGATTGTTTATTTGAGATTTTTCTTGTTTTTTGAGGTGAGATTGAATTGCTATAAACTTCCCTCTTAGAACTGGTTTTGCTGTGTGCCATAGGTTTTTGGTTGTCGTGTTTTGATTGTCATTTGTTTCTATGTATTTTTTAATTTCTTCTTTGATTTCTTCAGTGATCTCTTGGTTATTTAGTAACGTACTTTTTGGCCTCCATGTAGTTGGGTTTTTTTACAGTTTTTTCCTGTAATTGATTTCCAGTCTCATAGCTTTGTGGTCAGAAAAGATGCTTGTTACGATTTCAATTTTCTTAAATTTTCCAAGGCTTGATTTGTGACCCAAGATGTGATCTATCCTGGAGAATGTTCCATGTGCACTTGGGAAGAAAGTATATTCTGCCACTTTTGGGTGGAATGTTCAATAAATATCAATTAGATCTATCTGGTCTATTATGTCATTTAAAGCTTGTGTTTCCTTATTTATTTTCTGTTTGGATGATCTGTCTATTGATGTAAGTGGGTTGTTAAAGTCCCTTACTGTTATTGTGTTACTGTCAATTTCTCCTTCGTGGTTGTTAGCATTTGCCTTATGTATTGAGGTGCTCCTATGTTGGGTGCATAAACATTTATAATTGTTATATCTTCTTCTTGGATTGATCCTTTTTTTTTTAAATTTTTATTTATTTATTTATTTATTTATTTATTTATTTATTTATTTATTTATGGCTGTGTTGGGTCTTCGTTTCTGTGCGAGGGCTTTCTCTAGTTGTGGCAAGCGGGGGCCACTCTTCATCGCGGTGCACGGGCCTCTCACTATCGCGGCCTCTCTTGTTGTGGAGCACAGGCTCCAGACGCACAGGCTCAGTAATTGTGGCTCACGGGCCCAGCTGCTCTGTGGCATGTGGGATCTTCCCAGACCAGGGCTCGAACCCGTGTCCCCTGCATTGGCAGGCAGATTCTCAACCACTGCGCCACCAGGGAAGCCCGGATTGATCCTTTGATCATTATGTAGTGTCCCTCCTTATCTCTTTTAACAGTCTTTATTTTAAAGTCTATTTTATCTCATATGACTAGTGCTACTACAGCTTTCTTTTGATTTCCATTTTCATGGAATATATTTTTCCATCCCTTCAATTCAGGCTGTATGTGTCCCTAGGTCTGAAGTGGGTCTCTTGTAGACAGCATATATATGGGTCTTGTTTTTGTATCCATTCAGCCAGTCTGTGTCTTTTGGTTGGGGCATTTAATCCATTTACACTCAAGGTTATTATTGATATGTATGTTCCTATTACCGTTTTCTTAATTGTTTTGGGATTGTTTTTGTGGGTCTTTTTCTTCTCTTGTGTTTTCCACCTAGAGAAGTTTCTTCATCATTTGTTGTAAAGCTGGTTTGGTGGTGCTGAATTCTCTCTTAGCTTTTGCTTGTCTGAAAATCTTTTGACTTCTGCATCGAATCTGAATGAGATCCATGCTGGGTGCAGGCCGGAAGGGAGTGGCAGGATATACTTAAAGTGTTGGACTGTTTTTAAGAGGGAAATGAACTTGCTTGTTTCTTAAGCCACTGCCCTTTGAGAGAAGTCTCTTTACAATAGCTGCTTAGTCTATGCTGACAAATGCATACTTCATCCAAATGATTCTTTGGCACACACCTGCTATATAGCTGTTCTAAACTAAAGTTGCAAAGTTTATGTATGATTTACTTTTAAAAATACTTAACACAGATTTAATATTACCTTTATGATGTCACTCATGTATTTTGCATTCCTATCGTGCTCTCTTGAATGTAAATGATTTGGTGACTTAAGATATTAAAATCTTTGCAGTAAACAAATTGAGTAGTATACATTCAAAAAGTAGACACAAATGACAATTTAAAACTCATATAGACCACCCACAGTTTTTGTGTTTCATGGAGTCATTCATTTGATGTTGCCTGAGCAATATATATGTATGTTTTATTTTTACATCTGGTACCTATTCATTTGACAGTGAGATAATGTTCACTGAAGAAACTACAAGACATTTACATATCAAATGAACACAGCAGCATTCATTCAGAGTATCGCCTTTCATTAGCATCTTCAAGTGGAAAACCAAGGCAATTGTAGGGAGTGTAATGTCCTCTTTCTGCTTAATAGCGATTGTCTTAATTATCTGTGCCCATTCATCTTCATTAGTGTATAGGTAAAACTGTATGTTTTAAATGGTGACTTTATCTATGCGACTATAATATAAGAAACTGAAGCATTTGGATTAAATCAAATTCTCAAACTTAATGTAGCTTTGGGATTAAACATATTTTATAGACTAATATTTTCTAAAATTCTTAACCCACATAAACCACGTGTAATAACTAAACCTAATTCAGGTAATCAAAGTATTCGATGTAATTAAGTATCATTTGAAATAAATGGGAGTGTTTATATAATTTATTTGTATAGGTAGTGGCTCTCAAACTTTAGCTAGCATCAGACTCACTAGGAAGATTGAATGACACACTGCTGAGCCCTAACCCCAGAGTTCCTGATTTAGTAGGTCTGGGTGGGGTGCAAGAATTTACATTTCTAACAAGTTCCCAGGTAACCATGATACTGCTTCTGCTGTTCCTCCAACACATGTTGACTAATCACTGATGGTGGTTAGGTATCAAACCTGCAAAAAGCATATACTATACAGATGGCCTCCGATTTATGATATTTTGACTTTACAGTGGTGCAAAAGCAGTATGCATTCAGTAGAAAGCATATGTTTTGAATGTTGATCTTTGTCCCAGCTAGTGGTATGCAGTACAGTACACTCCTGTGATGCTGGGCAGTGGCAGCAAGCTGCAGCTCCCAGTCAGCTACGTGATCACAAAGGTAAACCATTCTGTACCCATACAACCTTCTGTTTTTCACTTTTAGTACAGTATTCAGTAAATCACATGAGATTATTATTATAAAACAGGCTTTGTGTTAGATGATTTTGCCCACCTGTAGGCTAACTAATGTAAGTGCTCTGAGCACATTTAAGGAAGACTAGGCTAAGCTATGATGTTCAGTGGATTATGTATGTTAAATGCATTTTCAACTTACGATATTTTTCAAGTTAGGATGAGTTGAGACATAATCCCACCCTTAAGTCGGGGAAGATCTGTATAACATGCACCTGAATCCCATTATGCTGCTTTTTACAAATATTAAATGTTTTGTCACATTGCTTCAGATTCCCCTCACTTTTTAAGAAATAAAACACTGCAGATGCAGCTAAATATGCATACTCTCTCTACCATCTGACTCCCCTTCATTTCTTCCTGAAAAGATAACCACTCTCTAGAATGTGATCATCCCCATGTTAAGCTCTTGCTACATGTATATATAACCCAAATTAAGGTATTTTGCATGTTTTTAATTGTGTATAAATGATATGACATGTACCTTTTTGGAGTTTACTCTTTATGTTTCTAAGAATTGTGTTTGTTGTGTATTTCATAGTCACACATTTATAACTTTAGCATAATCTTTAATTACATAAGTACGCCATGTTTTTTTTATCCATTCTTCTACTGATGGGCATTTAGGTTTGTGGCAGGCACTAATGGTTATATAATCAACTGCCATTCCTCATTTACCTCCTTTTTGCTTGCTGTTAGTATGTCCTCCATATGCATAGGAAAGGTGGCTTCTTTCCAATCTCGAGAGAATGAATGTTGATTTGTCTAAGCCGATCATGGTAATTTCTTCCTTTACCAGTTTTGTGTATGTAGTACAGCCCTGATGAAAGATATGTTAAGCGAAATCTGAGAGGAACTTTCAGGAAAGATTTTCTCCCTGGATGAAAAGAAAAAGATAAACCTTCCCGCTTTGGATATGGTTGTGCAAGGATGGAGTGGTTGTAGCAACAGCAGTTTCTTGAGATTCTGAGGAGACAGATCTGAGGATGAGAGAGTTTGGGTTTTTGCTTGTGTAATTGTCCTGAAACCACCATTTTCCCCAACTTTTTTAATGTGAAATTTTCCTCTTTGTTTTAACCACTTTTAGTTGAGTATTCTGTTATTTACAAGATAGTTAACATTAAAAAAAAAATTCAACAATACTGCAATAAAGATTCTTGAATTTGTCTCCTGTGCATAGTGTAAGAGTTTCTCTAGGGTAGATAGATAGATAAAAGTAGAATTTGGGGTCTGTGGCATGTATTCATATTCAGCTTCAGTAAATGTCGGATTGCTTCCCAAAATGGCTGCACCAATTTATACTCCCACCAGCAGTGTAAGGTATTTTCTATTTCTTTACAGTAGATTTTTGCTTAACACCTGGTATTTTCGGATATTAATTTTTGCCTCTTCATGTCTTGGTGTGTTATCCAGATTATTAGTGATCATGTCGCTGCTTAACCATCTGTCCTGTTGATTACCTTTGTATAGTTGTCTATGCAATATTGGAGTTTTTTGTATTTATATATATATATATGTTTTATATGCATTGTTTATATATACACTTGCAAATATCTTTTAGTGTATAGCTTGTCATAAACTTTGTTTATTGTGTTCTTTATTGTAGAGTAATACTTAAAGAATTTAGTTTAATTAAATTAATCAAAATTTCCTTTTAAGGTTTGTCCTTTTTGCATCTTACCTAAATTTAGTTTAATTAAATTATGTAAAATTTCCTTTTAAAGTTTGTGCTTTTTGCATCTTTCCCTAGCCTAAAGTCATGATAGTCTCCTATATTTTATTCTAAAAGTTGTTAAGAATTTTTTTGTTTGTCACATTGGGTTTTTAATCCTCTTGGAATTGACATTTGTGTATGGTGTGAGGGAGAACTATTTTTTCACAATCAATATTATTGATTCTTTTTCTGAATTCTGTTCTGTTTCTTTGGTCTATCTGTATGGCCCTGTGCCAGTTCTGTTATTTTAGTTATATAACTTTATAAAAAGAAATCTTTATCACCTTGCTAATTTTCTGAACTGTGTTGGTTGTCCTTGGGTTTTTGCTCATCCATATAAATTTTTAGATTAGCTTATTCAGTCTCACCAAAAGCAGACAGCTTCCAGGATTTTGATTGACACTGAATTAGATTTGCATATACACTTGGGAAGACTTTATATACCTTACGCCGTTTATTCCATCCATGTAGGTGGTGTCTCTCCAGTTTTTGCAAATAATGTCATATACATTTCTCCTTTTAATGGTCTTGTTCTATTTATTTCTAGGAGCCTAATAATTTTTGTTTATAATTACATTTTCTAATTGGTTTTCACTGGAGAGAATTTGATTTTTAAAAACTTTTAATTGAAGTACAGTATGTGTACAGAAAAGTACACAGAGTATGATAAGTACAATGAATTATCACAAAGTAAACATATTTGTGTAACCATTACTCAAGTAAAGAAAGAGAACATTACTACAATTTCCAGTCCCAGTTATTACCCTCTACCTTCCCTTCAAAAAATAATCATTGTCATGGTTTAGTTTTGCCCATTTTAAATTTTATATAAATAGAATTTTGCCCTATAGTTTATTTAGCATTTATCTTTGGCTCAGTCTCAATTTGTGAGATTCATCTGTGTTAATGTGTGAATCTGTGATTTTATTTTCATTCCTGTGCAGTATTCCATTGTAAAATTATTGTTTTATTTATCCATTCTACTGTTGATGGACATTTGGCATTTTTCCTGTTTTGAACTATGATGAATAACAGTTATGTGAACTTTCATGTTCATTCATGTCTTTTTGTGTCTCTGTACATGTATTTCTGCATATATCCAGGACTAGAATTGCTATGTGAGTAGATATGCTTATGTTCAACTTCTGGCAGATCCTGCCAAACAGTTTTCCATAGATACCAATCTACAGTCCCACCAGAAGTGTATGCAGGTTCCAGTTGATCCATATTCTTGCCTACATCTTTTATACTTTACTCATTCTGGTGGGTATATAGTGGTATCTACTTGTGATTTTAATTTATAATTCTCTGATGACTATTGAGGTTGAGAATCTTTTCGTATGCTTCTTAGTAATTTGACTATCCTCTTATGAAGTGCCTGTTCAAATTTCCTACCCATTTTTCCATTGAGTTGTCTCATAATTTTCATATTGATTTGTAGAAATTCCTTATATATTCTTGACTAGTAACATTGCCGTAATTTTCTCCCAATCTGTTGTTGCCTTTTTAGTCTCTTAATGATATCTCTTGATGCATAGAAATTTCTTTATTTTAATGTAGTATACTTTATCAGTCTTTCCTTTATAATGCACATTATGTCCTATCTTGAAGGTCTTGAAGCTAGTCTCCCAAATAAATATTCTAGATCTATACTTTCCAGTATAGTAGCCAGTAGCCACATGTGGCTGTTGAAATGTGGCTAGTCTGAATTAAGATGTCTGTAAGTATAAAATATGTACCAGATTTCAAAGACATAGTATAAAAAAGAATGTAAAAATTTCATTAATAATTTTTATACTGATTACATGTTGAAATGATAATATTTTGGATATAGTGGCTTATATAAAATATAGGATGACAATGACTTTGACCTGTTTATTCTAGAAAACTTTAAAATTGCATGAATGACTCACATCATAGTTCCATATTCTAGAAGCATGCTGTCCAGTAGAACTTTCTGTGATGATTGACATGTTTTTTGTCTACACTGTTCAGTATGGTAGCCATGAGCTACATGTGACTATTGAGCATTTAAAATGTAATTAGGTGACTGAGAAACAGTTGTTGTTTTGGGGGCTTTTCTTTTGGGCCTTGCCACGCAGCTTGTGGGTTCTTAGTTCCCCAAACAGGGATTGAACCTGGGCCACCACAGTGAATGCACCAAGTCCTAACCACTGGACTGCCAGGGAACTCCCAAGAAGCTGAATTTTTAATTTAATTGTTAGTTTAAATTTAAGTAGCTGCACTTGACAAGTGGCTACCATATTGGGCAGCACAGTTTTGGACCCTGTTTTACTTTAAAATTTACTGTTTTAGATTTATATTTACAATCCATCTATAATTGATGTTTACATATGGTGTGAGGTAAGGGTCAAGTTTAATTTATTTTTCTTCTATATGGAAATCTAGTTGACCAAGCACCAAGGAAAAGAGAATCTTTCCTATTTTTAGACTATGTTATTTATTTATTTGTTCTTACACCAGATACCCACACTGTCTTTAGTAACTGGTAGATAGAGTGTCTTGTTCATTTTTGGCCCTTTCTGTTTCCATGTAAACATTAAAAATACCTCATCAATTTTCATAAAATTATTTCTGGGATTTTGATTGGGATTACATTGGATCTATGTCTCATCTAATCTTGAACATGATAAAGCCATCCATTTATTTAGGTCCTTCATTTCTCTCAATAATATGTGATCCTTTTTTTATGAAAAGGTCTTGTACATCTTTTGTTAGATTTATTTCTAGTTATTTGCTACTGTAAATGGTGAACTTTTTCTAATTTCATTTTCTAATTATTGCTGGTGTAGACAATTGATTTTAGGTTATTGTCCTTAAATCCAGCAACTGTGCTAAATTAACTTATTAATTCTTATAGATTCTTTTGGACTTTCTGCATACCCAATCCTGCCATTTGTGAATAATGACAGTTTCATTTCTTTCTGATTCTTACATATCTTATCACTGCATTTCATCTTACTGCCTTATTGCACTGACCAGGACCTCAAGAACAGAGATGGGTAAACTTTTTTGTAAAGGACCAGGTAGGAAGGAACCAACATTTACTGTATAAAGTATTGTGCTTAATGGGAGTCAGAGTAGTCTTGCAGGTGAGTTTTAAGCAAATTTGTATTAATTTGAAGGGCTGTACACTATTTTGATAAATTAAAAGGGGCCATTTTTTATAGGAGATTGAAGAAGGAAAGAATGATTCATAGCCATGAAAGAAATGGGGTAAAACAATTTGCCTAGTGAATTGACAACTGCTGGTAAGTTTATGTTTATTTTGAATGTGCATAAGTATAAACTAATGCTTGTTTCTCTTTCCCTTTAGGAAAAATAGAAATGAAGGTACATATGCACACAAAATTTTGCCTCATTTGTTTGCTTACATTTATTTTCCATCATTGCAACCATTGCCATGAAGAACATGACCATGGTTCTGAAGAGCATCACAGACACCATCGTGGAATGACAGAATCTGAGTCAAGCAAATTTTCAGTGCTGGATGCTGAAAATGAAAAAAAATATTATATTGAAAAACTTTTTGATCGTTATGGTGAAAATGGAAGATTATCCTTTTTTGGTCTGGAGAAACTTTTAACAAACTTGGGCCTTGGAGAGATAAAAGTAGTTGAGATTAATCATGAGGATCTTGGCCACGATCATGTTTCTCACTTAGATATTTTGGCAGTTCAAGAGGGAAAGCATTTTCACTCACATAACCACCAGCATTCCCATAATCATTTAAATTCAGAAAATCAAACTGTGACCAGTGTATCAACAAAAAGAAGCCATAAGTGTGATCCAGAGAAAGAGACAATTGAAGTATCTGTCAAGTCTGATGATAAACATATGCATGACCATAATCATCGTTTATGTCATCACCATTGTTTGCGTCATCACCTTGATCATAACACTACTCGCCATTTTCCTAATGATTCCATTATTCACAGTGAGCATGGGGAGCCTAGCCATGAACCTTCTACAGAGACCAATAAAACACAGGAACAATCTGAAAGTAAGCTACTGAAAGGAAAGAAGAAGAGAAAAGGGAAGAAAAGTAATGAAAATTCTGAGGTTATTACACCAGGTTTTCCCCCTAACCATGATCAGGGTGAACAGTATGAGCATAATCGGGTCCACAAACCTGATCGTGTACATAACCCAGGTCATTTTCATGTACGTCTTCCAGAACATAATGGTCATGATCCTGGTCACGGACACCAAGATCTTGATCCTGATAGTGAAGGTGAACTTCGACATACTAGAAAGCGAGAAGCACCGCATGTTAAAAAAAGTGCAATTTATTCAGCTGCTAGTCACAAAGATCATAATGAAGATGACCGGCAACATGAGGTAAGCAGAACAAGATGGTTGCTCCGTAATTCTCAGATGATTGTGGAGCATTTTTAGGTAAAAAGGGAAGTAACAGAGGAATAGTCAACCGTATTCAAACTTATTTCCAGTTACAAAATACATTAAGGAATCAAAATCAGATTAAAGATTTTTGTCTGCATTTTCACTTGCATTGTTTGTTCTCCAATTTGGGTTCCTTCAATTCCTAAATGTTTAAAGGTTGTTAGAAAATATATTCCTTATTTTTGTTCCTTATTTTACTCTCTTGCTTAAGACTTGTTTTGACTCCCCAAGTTAGTTTACATGTTGTTACTGTCAGCTGGTTTCTAGATATTTGAAAATTGAAGACTTTTTTTTGTTCAAACTGTTTTCTTGGGAAGTGACTAGACAGTTTTTTTTTCCTAATTGTTAACTTATTAACTATGGAGTGGTTCCCAGTTATTGATCTAGCTACAAAGTCAGGTATTTTGCACATGTGGTAGGTTTGTTTTCTCTGTCACTTTATTATAGGACCTACTTGCTCATATTAGTCTTTTCTTATGCTTTCAACAGATGTACAGTGAATGCAAAAAGATATAATAATGGGAAACTCCAATAGTAATGGGGTGGTTTTGTTTTTCTTTTAAATTTTCATGCTCTTTTAATACTTTCACATTTGATTGGTTCTTTCTTGATTTTTAAAAAAACTATTCACCTTAAAAACATTTTTGTTTCATTAAACGTATATCAACACCCTTATGTATTCTTATATTTGGCCCTCATTAAAGTTTAAAAAAATTGTTGAATTTGTTTATTGTTCGGATGTATAAAAAGCAGCACCATCTAATATGGAAAATGACCTCAACCTTTGTTGTTTCTGTCTCTTATTATGGAAGTGTGTTTTACATCTAAGTAAATATCTTTGTTTCTTTACTGGACAAATCATTAGATACTTGGTTTTTAGCAAATTAAAAAATCTTAGTGTACTTTTAAAGAAATATATTAATTTGTTACTGTGCGTAATATCCTAGAGTCTTGTTGATAATAACTAGACATTATCAATAATGTTTACTTTTTGTATTCTACTTGTGGGGTCTGGATCATCAGACTTGTTATTTTGTATCCTCATAGGCCTGATGCATACCGAGGACTTTTTCAAGATTTCTGGAAATGTACTATGCATTGGATAGAGTAGTAGTATCTCATGTAAAGACCTGAAAAAAATCATTTTTTTGTTTGTATGTTTTGATTCTGTTTTTTGTACCATAGATAAAATAAGCAAGCATGCAACCAGAGTGCATATGTATGAAAAAGAGGTAGTGCCATCTCCTTTGCCTCAATTTTAGATATTTGTTTTTACTATATGATGGGTCCAGAATTTTTTGTTACTTGTTTTCTTCTGTGTTTTGTTATATTTTGTACTTAAAGTACCAGTGGATAAAGCTGCCTTTTTTTAACCCTCCAGTTTTAGCATTGGGTTAGAATTCCCCTATATGATATTCTTTTGGGGTACCTTAGTGAAAATGTCTATATCCTTGTATATTTTAATATAAAGTTGTTAAAGAACTCTTAATTCTGTTTAACACTGTTTCACAAATTAGAATCTTGAGCGATTGATGATTGCACTTTGACTAGGGAAGTGATTTTTTTTTAACTCACCCCTTAAGGATCTTGGGAATATAGTTCTAAGTCATTCTTATTGATGGCAGAAAGTCATCATCTTTTATATGTTGCAGTGGGAAATGGTTCAAATCTATTAAAAGTTTTGGGTAATCAAGTTGAATGTATTCCTATCATAAATTCCTGTCAAAAATCATTCTTTGTAATAGGTATCTATATATTGCAGATTATTTTCAAATAATATTTAGAATATATTTTACTATATAATATTTTCTTTTTCTGCATAATCTTCTTAAAGTACTCTTACTTAATTTGTTTTATCAATTTCCTTGCAGTGTTTGAACGTCACTCAGTTGTTAAAATACTATGGTCATCGGGCCAATTCTCCAATCTCACCTGATCTATTTACGTACCTTTGCCCTGCTTTGTTATATCAAATCGACAGCAGACTTTGTATTGAGCATTTCGACAAACTTTTAGTTGAAGATTTAAATAAAGATAAAAATCTGGTTCCTGAAGATAAGACAAATATAGGGGCATCAGGTAAGAAAGATTTAAGTTCTTTCTCCTCAAAAAAGTATCTGTACTTATTTTTTTTTAATGTAATTGAATGAGGAAGTAATTCCAAATGATTGCTTTCCTTTTGGTGACTTTCAGTATGTTTTAATCAGGTTTAGGTATGTGGGTTTAGAAAAGATTGGGGGAAGACAAGAGGCACAATACAGTTTACTAATCTCTTCTGGCACTACAGAGGAATGTTTTGCTACGGGCAGAGAACTAATAGATTAGAAAGGAAATACAGGTTTGTCATAAATAGATTCTTCTTGATGGGCAAATGTTAATAAGGGGACCCCTAATTAAAGTTATATGATGTTATAATTACTTAACATTTAGCAGGGTGAGGGGCTCTAGTGAAAAGATTATTAAGTTTCTAAGGAAGTAAAAAGGGAAGCCAGTGTGGTGAAACTCTAGGAATGTCTCAGAAATGCCAGTGATTGGCACATGAACTTCATCGTGGGCACTTCTAGAGAGTAAAACCAAATGGGTAAAACCAAAACTGTTTTTAAACTTCTCTCTAGGCTCTTTTTCATCATATCCAGTTGGCTAGATTGCTCCACCTTGATGTTTACAGATACCTCCCACCTAATATTTCTGGAACTTCTACTCCACAGGAAGTTCGTACCTCTTACAGAATCCCAAATGCCATTCCAATTCATTCTTTTGATAAAATCTGAAAATCTTTGATTTTTTTCCCTCTTATGGTTTTAGTTTTCATTTCCTATTTTCCCTTGTATAATCAGTTGTCGAGTCCAGTTGAGTCTTAAATATCTTCCAACTATATCCACTCTGTCGTAACTTTAGTTCAGATCCTCCTTGGTTCTTTCCTGAATTGTTGAAGTGCCTTCATAACCTTCCCTGCCTGTGCTTTTGTCCCCTTTGTAGGTCATGCTTAGCATTTAAGCTAGATTTATCTTTCTAAAATGCAAAGGAGATACTCTGACATAGATTTTTCTTTTTAGTGATGGCTGGCATTTATTTAATACATATGTTTTCCTTTTATTTATTAACAAACGTATTGCAGGCACTGTTCTAAACTCAGTTCATTTACTCCTCCCAGCAGTCTTATGAGGTGGAGAATGTTACCCTAATAACTTCCCCAGGGTCTCAGAACTAGTGAGTGATAGTGGTCAGATTCAGTCCTGGGAAGTTTAACCATTTTGATATCCATGTTCTAAGTGTTTTACATGCTTTTTTTTTTTTTTTTTTTTTTAAGTAAATTTTAATAATAATTATTGAATTATTATGTGAGGGAGCTATTGTATGACTCTTGTTTTTACAGATAAGGAAGCTGAGGTATAGAAAAGTTTAGTAACTTGCCCACAGTTCCCAGACCTAATAAATGATAAAACCCACCAAGTCTGAGGTTTGTCTGATAAATGTTCTGGGCAATCACTGTGCTATTATTTTCCAAATTTAGTTAATTCTGGTATCACCTTTATGATTTTTGCCACATATTGTTACACTAATATTTTTCATTAGATCTCTAGTATTTTTCTTTACATTTTTTGTATTGTAAGCAGTAATAGCTATGAGAACATGGATTTGATGTGATGTGCTAGTTATACTTTTTTCCTCATATATTTTAGAATACTGCATTATGCTATGTTGTTCAAAGTTCAGAGTGTTGTTTTTTTTTCCCCCAATCATGCTTTCCAGAATATGATCCATGCCTACCTACCTTTCCATCTTTATCTTCCACCATTCGTTTCTTCCCTCTTAGCTCTAATCATAACAAACTCATGATAATAGATTATGCTGGTTTGCCTTCATGCCTCTCTGCCTTTTCACATTGTAAACCTCTCTACTTGGCTGACTACTATGATTCCTCAAAGATTCAGCTCAAGGGTTAGTCTCTCTGGGATAACTTAGTGACCATCCTAGACTTAATTAAGTCCCCTACCTTGATACTCTCTGGATATTTCCATCATGGTACAGAGTTCATAATTGGATTAGTTACGTTTTTGTTTGACTTTAGTTGCTTAAAAGAAGTGACTGGGTCTTTCAGCATCCCTAGTGCCTAAGATAAAGGGTACTTTGGACAAAAAGTAATCACTCATATATTGATTAAATGAATAAATTGCTTAATATTAGTCTATAAACTTTCAGTTCTAACCTAGGAAGAACACTTGTAAGTCAGCCTAGTGTACTTTGATAATACGGTGTTCTCACTCAGAATGAGTTGTATTTCATGAACTTCATCATTTGCAAAATCATGATGAATGCAGTTCTGGTTGAAATGCCCAAGATATAGTGGTGGTATTGCATAGTAATTAAAGTGACTAAATTGATGTGTATGAATATGAGCTGAAAACAGAATTCCGATAAAATAGATGAAAGATTGAAAGAGCAGCATTTAAAATTTTTTCATAGTGTAGCAATAAGGTAGACATATTTAAGAATATCACATTCTAGTATGGGTTTTATATGAGATAGAGACATTCCTTAAAGCTTAAAAGAGTACACATAAAAAGAAATGCTCTCAATACATAACTGAGTCTCCTAGTTTCCTGCCTATTCTTGGTTAATTTCTTTGCAATAGGAAAATAACTTCAGAATAGATAAATTAATCATAATAGCCTATATTTATTGGAACCTTACCGTGTGCTATTTTAAACTTTTTTTTTTTTTTTTAAGTTTCATTTTTTTTAAATTTTATTTATGGCTGTGTTGGGTCTTCCCCTCTGTGCGAGGGCTTTCTCTAGTTGCAGCAAGTGGGGGCCACTCTTCATCGCGGTGCGCGGGCCTCTCACTATCGCGGCCTCTCTTGTTGCGGAGCACAGGCTCCAGACGCGCAGGCTCAGTAGTTGTGGCTCACGGGCCCAGTTGTTCCGCGGCACGCGGGATCTTCCCAGACCAGGGGCGGAACCCGTGTCCCCTGCATTGGCAGGCAGACTCCCAACCACTGCGCCACCAGGGAAGCCCTAAACACTTTTACAAGAGTTATTTAATTTAATTTGTTACACCCACGAGATAGGCACTTTTATTTTACTTCTCTTTGCTGAGGAAAGGAGGGTTTGAGAAGTTAAGTAACATGCCCAAGGTCACATAGCTGCCAGGCAGCAGAGCTGTGATAGGAACTAGAGTATTCTTCATCTAAAACCTGTAATGTAACCACTATGTTCTTCTCCTATGCTGTGCTCTACTGCTTCCTGCTGAAAAGTTTCTTAAGTGTGCTTTGCTAAAATGTAAATGACGGGGAGATAAGGAGAGCGTTAGTGATTTGACAGATAATGCAGACATAGACAGGAAACTGGTAGAGGTAAATATTGATATAAGTAAGTATTACTATAAGTGTAGATTAGTCATTTAAAAAAAAAACAAAAAACCCGAGAATAGTCTTCTAGTAGACAAGCTGGGTTCAGTCTGTTAAGATCTGGAAGGGCAGAGAAAAGTGATTTCACATGCTAGACTTGAATAATGATCTTTGGATAGACAAAATATGTCCTCTTTCTGGCTTCATGCTCATTGATCTTTGTAGATGAGTAAACACCTTGAGAGCCACAGTCTCTCTCAGGTGCTTATAAATTCTCACTGACAGGATTAAAAGGGGAAGTTAGGTCTAAGATTATTTAACTTAATTCAAAATAAAATACATTTGTTCTTTACGGGGAAAAATGGAGACGGACAAGATTGTGGCATCTGGAGTTAAAACTAATAGCCTTTTCTGTTTTTACGGTTTATTTAAAAAACTCTCGTTCTTTGTTTTCTCATCAGCTGTGGGTTATGACTTAGAGTTGTCTGTGTTGTAATATTGACATAATCTATATATTTTAACAAGGCTGTTGACAGATGCTTGACTATAGTAATGTTGAAAATTAGTTTATTAAATATGAAAAGCCTTAGAGGAAATTGTACTTGCTTTGAAAACAAATACTTTACTAATAGTGAATATTGATTAGTTGTTTGCAGGTGGTTATTAACATTCTCAGAAATGAAGCTTGGATTAATTATGTCCTGATAGATGTTAATAATTGTTAGAGAGAATGCTCTGCTAGTAATTATTTTCAATGACTGCTGCACCATTAAACAAGGTTAACTTGTTCTGTATAAATCTCCCATAGTGACACAGCTACTACCTCATTAACTATTCAGAGACTGCTGTAAACCAAATATGCTATATACTGTGTATGGTAGGAATCGTTTGTTTCACAAGATTGTCTCATTTAGTCATAGAGTTGACCCTAGCTTAATTATCAAGGGGAGCTGTGAATAGGCCGCTCAGCATTTTCTGCCAATTAAAATGCTGAAACAGTGTAGAAAACTGCCATCTTGCACATGCTTTGAACCAAGTTAATTAGAAAGTTTCCACAGATGAGCGCTTCTTTTTAAAAGAATGCATTTTCTCTCTAGATAATGAGAAAGGGAGTTGGTGAATAACTAAGCTTGAAGACCTTTAACGTTTTAAGAGACCTAATTTGCAGAATAAGTGAAGCTTGTTTCAGACATTTAGCATTTTTTATTGCATATGGTATCTTGGGTACAAATAAAGAAAACATTTGCTAGTTGTACTTAATAGTTTGCATAGTGTTAGGTTGGTATAAGTTTTATGAGATTCCTTTTATTGTTCGTTGTTTATTGTTGTTATTTTGCTTTTTTTATGGCTCTATACCAAATTGTGATCGAAAAAACACAATAGTTTGGTTGAAAATCAGAAAAATTTTATTACCTGAGTTGCCTTTTTTCTACACCTAGGAAATTGTGATAGAGTTTATGTGAGCTTTAAATGTGTATGTTATTAATTCTAAAAATAAGTACATACTTAAATAGCATGGGAAGATATTTCAAGTACAATAAATTCAAAACAACTTTACTTCTCATAGTTCAAAGAAATTGTAATTTTCCTTGAAGAAAATTTAAGTTAGGAAAATGACTACTCCTTAAATTTTTAGTGCTAGAAAGCTAAAATTACTGTTAAAAATTAATAAGAAGTCAGTATAAGAAAACATGTATCTGTAATAACATACACTTACGGAATAATAGGGCTGTTTTGCTAATGAAACAGTTGTGATGGAATAGTTGTAATCTATACAAAATATCTAGAAAATTTCTGATTTATCTGAAATGGTATTTCTTCTTATTTTTATGTTTAATTATACTTATTTTTCTTGTAAATCCTCTTTTATGTGAAGCCATCTCCTTGGGGGTAAATACATAAGTGATAAATCACTTGGCCAAGAATTCTCTGAAAATACTGTGAGTTACTGGAGAAAACAGTGGATTCAGGAAGGACTTTGGGTTTAGTTTTGACTTTGCCATTTTAGCTAGCTGTTTAACTATTTTTTATTATGGTAATATATATATAACATAAAGTTTGCTGTCTTAACCATTGAAGTGTACAAATTAGTGGCATTTATTACATTCACAATGTTGTGCAACCATCACACTACTTGTAAAACTTTTTTTAACCACCACCCCAGATAGAAACTGTGTAACCATTAAGCAATAGCTCATTTCCCCCCTACCCCCAGCCCCTGGTAACCTCTGATCTTTTTGTCTCTATGAATTTGACTATTCTATATAGTTCATATAAGTGGAATCATACATTTGTCTTTTCTGTCTCTGCTTTATTTTGAAATACTCAGCATAATGTTTTTAAGGTTCACCTATGTTGTAGCATGTATCAGAACTTCGTTCCTTTTTGTGGATGAATACTAGTCCATTGCATGTATATACCACATTTCCTTAAACTATTCATTCATTGATGGATGCTTGGCTATTGTGAATAATGCTGTAATGAACAAGGCACACAAGTATCTGAGTTTCTGCTTTCATTTCTTTGGGATATAGACCTAGGAGTGGAGCTCCTGGGTCATATGGTGATTCTGTTTAGCTTTTTGAGGAACTACCAAATCTTTTCTACAGTGGCTGCACTATTTTATGTTCCTGCTAGCAATGTAAGACGTTCCAGTTTCTCCACATCTTTGCCAACATGTGTTTTTCTTTTTTCTTTTTTTTCAAAGCCATCCTAGTAGGTGTGAAGTGGTAATGTTTAGCATTTAACATCTCTTTGCCTCAATATACAAATACAAATCTCTAAAGTAAAAGGACATTGGACACATTGGGGTCTGCTAAATTGTGTTCTTCAGGATACTGGCTCATTGTGCTATATTAATAGGTTCCATGATCAAGTAAGTTAGAAAAATACTGCATATTATTTCCCCCTTGCAGAAATTCACATTGCTCATTAAACTGTTAGAGGCTCTGAGGGAACTTGTTTAATCCAGCATTACCAAGTCTTTTTGATTTTTAAAATTCTCTCCTCACTCCCCTTAGAATGCCACCTATCTCATAGAATTAGATGAGCAGTTTGAGAAATGCTACTGTAGATTATTAAAGTTCTTTCTAGCTATACAATATGACAATAGCTAGTATGTTGCCAGTTCAAATAGCTACAAGTAAGCAAGGAATTTAAAAAATTCTTTTTTAAAGGGGCAGAATAATTGGCCTCTTTGAAAATATTTTTTATAATTTCCAACTTTGTCAATCAAGGCAGCGTATTCACAGAGGAGTAATTAAACTATCAATATATTATAATAGTCTCAATTGTGCTCTCTATATTTTATGTATAAAAAATGTTACTGGAGGTTATAGGATCCTTTTTAGTTCTAGAATTTATTTTCTAAAATCAATTTGAAAAATCTTTTGAAGGTAGCAAGCATATTATATATATTTCCTCTAGTTGGAAGAATGGGAAAATTCTTTTCATAGAATGTCCCTGAGAGTGTTCTCTCCTCTTCAACTTTTTGGAAGAGTTTGAGAAAGATCGGTATAAGTTCTTCTTTGTATGTTTGGTAGAATTCGCCTGTGAAGCCGTCTGGTCCTGGACTTTTGTTTGTGGGAGTTTTTAAATTACAGATTCTATTTCAGTTCTAGTGATCAGTCTGTTCAAATTATCTGTTTCTTCTTGATTCAATTTTGGTGGGCTGTATTTTTCTAGAAACTTGTCCATTTCTTCTGGGTTGTTGAATTTGTTGTCATGTAATTGTTCATAGTATTCCCTTACAGTTTTTTTGTATTTCTGCAGTATCAGTTGTTATGTTTCCTTTTTCATTTCTTATTTTGTTTGAGTTCTCTTTCTTCTTGGTGAGCCTGGCCAGTGGTTTGTCCATCTTGTTTATCCTTTCAAAGAACCAGCCCTTGGTTTTATTGACTTTTTCTCTTGTTTTTTTAATCTCTATTTTATTTATTTTCTCTCTGATCTTTATTATTTCTTTCCTTCTGCTGACTTTAGGTTTTGTTTGTTCTTCTTTTTCTAATTCTTTTAAGTGGTAGGGTAGGTTGTTTATTTGAGAGTTTTCTTGAGGAAGGCCTGTATTGCTATTAGTATCCCTCTTTTGCAGCATTCCATAGATTTTGTATGGTGATGTTTTCATTGTCATTTATCTCAGGGTATTTTTAAATTTTCTCTTTGATTTCATCATTAACCCATTGGTTTTTTAGTAGCATGTCGTTTAGTCTCCATGTAATCGTTTTTTTCTCATTTCTTTTTCTGTGGTTAATTTCTGGTTTCATGCCATTGTGGTCAGAAAAGATGCTTGGGATAATTTCTATACTCTTAAATTTGTTGAGGCTTGTTTTGTGCCCTAGTATGTGGTCAGTCCTAGAGAATGTGCCATGTGCACTTGAAAAGAATGTGTATTCTGGGTTTTTTGGATGTAATGTCCTGAAAATATCAAGTCTAACTGCTCTGTCGTATCATTTAGTATTTGTGTTGCCTTATTGATTCTCTGTCTGGAAGATCTGTCTATTGATGTGAGTGGGGTTTTAAAGTATCCTACTATTATTGTATTCCTGTCAGTTTCTCCCTTTATGTCTGTTAGTATTTGTTTTATTTATGTGGGTGCTCCTATATTAGGTGCATATATGTTGATGAGTGTAAAATCCTTTTCTTGTATTGATCCTCTTCTTGTATTATCATTATATAGTGTCCTCCTCTATCTTTCTTTTTTTTTTTTTTTTAAAAGGAATGCCCCTCCCCCAGTCTTCATATTCCCTGTTAATGGTGATTTTTTTTTTTTAAGAAATTCACGTTCTTTTATTTATTTATTTATTTATTTATTTATTTATTTATTTATTTATTTATGACTGTGTTGAGTCTTCGTTTCTGTGCGAGGGCTTTCTCTAGTTGCAGCAAGTGGGGGCCACTCTTCATCGCGGTGCGCGGGCCTCTCACCATCGCGGCCTCTCTTGTTGCGGAGCACAGGCTCCAGACGCGCAGGCTCAGTAACTGTGGCTCACGGGCCCAGTTGCTCCGTGGCATGTGGGATCTTCCCAGACCAGGGCTCGAACCCGTGTCCCCTGCATTGGCAGGCAGATTCTCAACCACTGTGCCACCAGGGAAGCCCCTCTATCTTTCTTTATGGTCTTTGTTTTAAAGTCTATTTTGTCTGATACAAGTATTGTGACCCCTGCTTTCTTGTCATTTCCATTTGCATGAAATATCTTTTTCCATTCCCTCACTTTCAATCTGTGTGTGTCCTTTGCACTAAAGTGGGTCTCTTGTAGGCAGCATATTGTAGGATCTTGTTTTTTTATCCATTCTGCCACTCTGTGTTTTTTGATTGGAGCATTTAGTCCATTGACATTTAAGGTAATTATTGATAGATATGTATTTATTGCCATTTTAAGCCTTGTTTTCCTGTTGATTTTATATTTTTGTCCCTTTCATTGTCTTTTTGTTTTTCCTTTTGTGACATGATTATTTTCTTTTGTATTATACTTATTTTCTCTCTTTTTTTTTTTTTTTTGGTTTTTGTAAATCTATTATATGTTTTTGAAATAACCAGTTTCTTAACAATCATTTTATTGTATAACCAATAAAGAAAAAACATTTCTATTAAGTATTTTTTTAAAATGTGAGTGTGAGTGTGTATGTATATATATATATATATATATATATTAACTCATTTTGGAGGGGCAGCTGTCCAAGCTCAATGTAATATCACTTCATTGAACAACTCCACATGGCATAATTCACATTATATTCTAAGTAAATGACATTCACCCAAAAATACAATGAGAATGGTGCCCTTGAAGTTGGCCAGTACCATGACCTTGGGTTGATTCATGTAAGGCTTTTGCCTTTGTGGGATTATGATGTTTTCTTGTATTCTCTGAGTTTCAGATGTCAGATATCACAAGTACTAGTGATTTTCTAATCATAAAGTGGGCTTCTCTCTTTCAGACATTTCTTCTAGTTTACAGATTTGCTTTCTCAGGAGGATGAGAAGGAGATACAATTACCAGCACTGATTCATGAGAAATTGTACCTGGGAGAGTGTAATATGTGACATATACCCTGAACTCATATACCCTTTCACACAGACCCTCCCTCAGCTACATGTGTAAGCACTTGGCTGATTTAATTTGTTCAATCTGCCAATGCTTGTTCTTCAGTTATACTGTATTTAGCTCACCTGTCAGCATATTGGCAAATTGATGGTCACTGAATTCGATTTTGGTTGATTTGTCATTTGGTAACTTGAGTTTTGACTAATTGACCAGAAGCCATTTGAGATTGTAAATCATCGTAGAACACTGCAAAATGTTTATGGCTTCATAGACTCTTGGACTTTTCTTCACATTCAAGATACCCTGAGCCAGAAGTTTATACGATGAGAATTTTATAAAGGAAATACTTGCTTAGAATAATGTTCATTTTTAGATATAATTTGTATGATTAGGGAACAGAATCACATTTTCTCTCAACTCTTTAATGATTAGACTTGGTAAATATGCTTATAAGAATATATGTTGGTATAGTAGGGTCTTAAATTTCATAATCTAATAAGCACAAATTTAAAAATATGCTTGTAAAAAAAAAATATGCTTGTAATGCTAATATTTTATTACTTTGCTAAATTGTATTGTATAATTTGTTAATCATCTCACATGTCTACTGCATCAAATTAATAGTGTTCCCTTATATTAAGATTTAGAAATTTAATATTTATTGCAAATGTCTTAATAGGAAAATCCGGAAGTGAATGCATATATATTCCCCAGTGTAGAATATAATGTAACCCTAGGAAAAAGAATAAATGAAGTTAACAAGATTTACCCAACTAGATTTTGGCTAATACAGATTTTAATTTAGCAGCTTAATCTGGTTATATGAATTTTCTTGGACATTGCGACATAGAAATAAAATAAATACTTTTACTGGGTAATTTTGGTGAATGATTCCAGTGCATTTTTGCTGAAAACAATTCTGATTAATAAAAATTTCTAATAATTATGAAGAGTTAATTAAATTTGTTTATTTTATCTAGTGTATTTGGGGTCTTGTCTGTAGTTTTGTCAATCCTCATCCATACATATTTACATTAGTGTGTATATACAGTTATTTTTTTCTACTTCAGAGTATCTTGGAATATGAATTGCTGGGTTTTCAGTATCTTTGTGCTGTTTTTCTTTAAGTTCTTGATTGAGTTTGCTTTTGGATTGGCTTTTTTGGAGATATATTGCTTCTAGGTTGGATTATTGCCAAACTAAGGAAAAATATATTTGAGAAGGGAGAGTTGTATATTAATATATGAGACATTTTATCTTCAGGTTGATGTTTTCATTATTAGCCTTGGTGTTTCCCATTTAGTTATTGTCAGTATCTTTTGTCGCTCCCTTTTAAATTTTTTTCCCCACTAGTATGATTGGAGCTAGAGAGCTGCAGTAGTTTTGACAAACCTTTTTTGGTTTAGTTGGCCAGTAGCTTTATTGGTTCTCTGCCTTCATGTATACCTATGGCCACTTTTTTCCAACCTATTCCCTCAGGCTCTCCCACTCACTGATTTTATTGTTCCAGTCTGTATATGGGGCGCACACAAAGTAACCTGGTCATCATTATTAAGTCAATCTTTAAACCTTATTTGACCTTATATTTTTCTTTATACAACAGGGTTTTTTACCTCAGTTCCCTGTGCCTGTAGTCCCATCCATAGTTCGGGGAATCTTCTTCTTATTCTTTGGGTCCACTAACCAAGATGTTGGCTTTATAATGAATCTTTCCCTGACCTTGGTTCTTTGGGAGTTGAGTTCCTGTTCCTTTATTGCCCCCAAATCCTTAAAAAGGATTGAAGGCACTGTATTCAATCTCTGGCTGTATTCAATCTCTGGCTGTATTTCAATGTTTTTGGCCCTTTAGATTCCCAGTGTTTCTATCATAGTAATGATCTGTTACATATAATATAAACCACAGAGCTTCCATTAGTAATAGATGACCTACTGTTTCATTCTGAGCTAATTTAGCTAACAAGAATTAGCTGTAGTGTTAATGTTATTGGATACTGTGACTAAAATGTCCAAAGAATAAACAGTTTTATTGATAAAGTTTAGCATTTAGCAGGTCAGTTAAAGTTTTATTTTTTTACCTATTCTTACTTCTCTTTGTCTTTGAAAATTTTAAGTTATCTTGATGAAGAAATGCATTTTTCCATTATTCACTTATCACAAGACTTGACATAAAATCTTTCAGCAGATTTATAGTCCTTTTAGATTTGATTAGAAAAATAATCATTTTAGATTAAACATTTTCAAAATTATCACTCTTCAGTGAAATTTTCTATAGAGAAATATTAAAATAAACAGAAATTTTAAACTTAAAACATTTCCATTTTATTTTAGGCCATCAATAGAAAGTAATTTCTCATTTTAAGTGAAGATGCCTCACCCCCTGAACCACTGGCATTTATTTCTGATAATCTTATCTGCTTATGAATAGCCTAGATAAAGAAATGTCACAGAATTCCACCTGTTTCTCACAAGTCATATTATGAAAGCATTTCTCCTGTGTTCTGATCTGGTTAAAATTATATAGTGAAATTAAAAAAGTAGTAAATTGTACAGAAAGCTGAATTGGAGGAAAGGTAGTTTGGAACTGGGTATGGAAGAAAGATGATACCAAGGGAAATGGGACTGAATTGTCCTTTTTAAAAATAAGAAATGAAATACAGTGAAGCTACCAGTAATAAGATTTTTTTGTGTCTTATCTGAGTATATTTGTATTTTGGGCTGATATGTTAAGTTTCTTAAACTTTGTTATTAGAAAGATTTCCATAGATTATGCTGCATTAGATACTTGGCTTCCTTTAATGCTCATGGGAGAGTTTTATAATTATAGTCTCTAAATAAACAGTTTAAGGCTGTACCTTTAGACATCGGTAAAATTTTATTTAAGTCTAGGTAGTATAAGTGAACCGCAGCCTTAAGTCATTTTCAGTTTCTGTTTCTAATAAGGTGGACCACTGAAGATACTATTTATAACTTGGTCTGAGTTTAATTCTTTTTTTAAGCATTCAGGTTGGTTATATAGTTATTTGTTTTGTTTGTTTTTAAACACAGTAGTGCCAAAATATAAAGTTTTCTTAAAAAGCATAGTCTAGGTAATCAGTCTTCCATGACTCATTTATCTTATGTTTTTTCTTCTTTGGAGCTTTTTTGGTTTATATTGTCATACTAATGTTGACCATTACTTTCTTCCTACAGCGTGGATTTGTGGTATCATTTCTATCACTGTTATTAGCCTGCTTTCCTTGCTAGGAGTGATCTTGGTTCCCATCATTAACCAAGGATGCTTCAAATTTCTTCTCACATTCCTTGTTGCACTAGCTGTAGGAACAATGAGTGGAGATGCCCTTCTTCATCTACTGCCCCATGTAAGAAACCTTTTAAATCTTTTTAAGAAGTAAAAATATTTCAGCTAAAAGGATCCTTCATTTGCAAGCTGTAGCATACTAATCTAGTATTTCTGTTGTTTTATTTGCTTATAGGATGAAGTATTTTTTTCCATTTGTACAGTTTTAAATTAAGCAATATTAAAATAACTTGAATCATTAGATTTTAAAACAGCAACAAAAAACTGGTAGTGTCAGTTTTATCCTCACCTGTCACAGTGTATACATATCAAATCACCACAATGTACACTTTAACTCTCTTACAATTTATGTCAGTTACACCTCAGTAAAACTGAAATTTAAAAAATGCTCTGTTAGCAGTTCTGAAAGTGAATACTTGGACATCAATGAGTGTTTTATCTTTCTGTCTTTATGGTATATCAAGAAAGCCATTAGAAGAAATGTATAAGAGGCTTTATAATGATTGTACACATAGCCAGTGCTCCACAGGCATCTTTATTTGAGCAGGAATAGGCAGACATACTCAGTTAACAATTTTAGGCATTTAGCTCTTTACCCATGGGGCCATTTATCTTTTCACCTGGTGTACCACTTGTGTTCTTTCATTTGGGAACACTTCTAATGATATGATCATAAGCCCACACTCCTAGTACCTTTACCTTGCTTATTAACCTTTTAAAATCTGTCACCAGTTAAGAGTGTTTGAACCAGTATTACTGTCTTTCCTTCAAATTATGAAAACAACAGGGCTTTTTTCTTTTCCAAATGTAAAATTATAGGTTTGAATATTTTTTTATGTTCTTATCACCTCCTTTCAGGAGTATTTGGGAGACAGAATTGTATTTGTGTGTTGTGTGCACCTCTTCTCGCCTTCTGCACTCCTGGTTGAGAATTCCAGGTCTAGTGTCTAGAACAATGCATGGCATTGCCTTTAAAAAAAAATTAATGTTAAGGCCGTGAATATGCATTTTTTGTTGTTGATTTATTATATATTATTTATTTATTTCTCCCTTTATTTCAACCCTTTGCCTGCCCTTTCTACCAGCCACCAGGCATAGCAACAGTCTGTTTCAGAACTGGGCCTAATAAATTAGAACAGTTGAAGTGCGAACAATGTTTAAGTGCTATTTAACTCATTTTTTTTTCTTAAGAAGTGTTAATTAAATGAAGCTATTACCTTTTGTAATGGTCGTATCTTCTTTGAGAGGTTTAGAAACCTCTTCTGTTGACCACTAGCAAATAGGGAAGGAATACAAACAAATGTCACAAGGAGGGAAAATACTGAAGACCAGTTCTCTAACTTTTACATTCTCTAAGATAAAGATTTAAAATGTAGAAAATTGAACACATGTTTAAGTATATTCTTATGCTCATGTTCAGCAGTATATGCAGAGATAACATCTCATCACTTCTTTGAAATAATTTATAAAAGAAAAATATTTAAAAAATATAATCAGCTTAAGAGAAGGTTAAATTACAGGGAGTTACAAATGGTCACCTGCTGGTGAATTAATTTGTTTTAGTTTTACTGAATATTAAGGCATGTATCTGGGACATGTTCACTTCAGTTTACGAAGGACCCATCATTACCTCTTATCTTACTGCTGGTTTGATTCTTTCACTGTAGGATGTATCTTAAACCTGTTTTAGAGTTACCATGGAATGTAGTACTTTCCAGGCCACTGAGGATAGCAAAATTAAATGGAAGACTACTTATATTCAATTGAGATAAGAGGGGATTTTTTTTCTGGAGATTATATTCTCAAAATAGCATTTTAATTACTTGTTAAGAAGTTTTTCTTATTCTTATTAACAGTCTCAGGGTGGACATGATCACAGTCATCAACATGCACATGGGCATGGACATTCTCATGGACACGAATCTAAGAAGTTTCTAGAAGAATATGACGCTGTATTGAAAGGACTTGTTGCTCTAGGAGGCATTTACTTACTGTTTATCATTGAACATTGCATTAGAATGTTTAAGCACTACAAACAGCAAAGGGTAAGTGTTTTTTAATTGTTTATTTTATTTTCTGAGGTAAAACTCAAAAACCATTGTTTTTGGGCCTTATGTTTTTTCTTAATCATGGTGTTGGTGTGTATTAAATATTGTTTAATAGATTATCTTCAGAGGAAAAACTGACTTTGATCTTTGCCATTTTTTTTGTCATTACATTTGTTTTGGCATTTATAATCAAGATATAGGAGTCTCAGTTTCAGTTAATTTGTGTTGCTTCTTATCTAATTGATTTAAATAGTCTGGAAAAAGTTATTGGCCAATTTATTCTTATTAAAAATGCAAAAATGTATAAATAGAAGCAAGTCTCATTGGTCTTCACAGATAATATTTTCAAGTATAGGGGGCTTTCATTGCCATATCTTATAATGAAAATGTTTTTGCACAACACATTTCTTTACCAGAAATGCCTTGCCAATGGTGTAAGTACTAGAGGTATGAAGAATTTAGATTCAGGGGGCTTTGTAGGAAGAAAATATAATGAAATGAAGGAAATGGTGATTCATCTCAAGAGTGACAAACACTTCGGAGATGGTGCTTGGACTGTTGAACTGTCTTTCATGTCACGTTTATTAGAATAAGATAAATACCTAAAAGAATTTTTTTCCCAAGAAAGTAAGTTCAGGTATTACCATTCACTGTGATTTACACTCCTCCCTCTTCACACTGGTTCTCATCTGTCTCTAAGGCTCTGTCTTGAATACATCTCTCACTTAACATGTTTGTGATATTAAATGCTGATTGTCTTCAGTATATTCTGTTTAAGAAAGGAAATCTAGTGGACATTTTTAGAAAGCTTTCCACAATAATGAGTTAGAAAATTTTTATATTTTGTTAGTTAACTACAAATATTCAAAAAAAAATTCTTCAAGAACACTGGATAGTCATTATCATAATATATACAGCCCACTCTTATGATAAAACTTTAATGCTGTTTTTATGGATATATTCTTGTTTGTGTATGTATGTGTTTTATATATATCCCCTTGGGACAAAATATGGTTTAGAACAGAGCTCTGAACTGGGATTCAGGGAGAGTGATTCTAGTTCTTGCCCAGCCACAAACTAGCTCTGAAACTGTGACTCATTCATCATGATTACCAGTTGCTTTCTAAATGCATGGGAAATAAATCCTACTTCTCATCTGTATTTTCATATCATATTCCAAGTAGTGTATTTAATTTTAATGGCCATATTTTAGTCAGGGCATCATATTTAATTGCTTCTAAAGGGGGGTTGGTCAAGATGGTGCACTCAGTGAAGTTTTATCTGAGGAATGCTCAAAGGAACTGGGAAGGATCAACTTAGAGAAACGTGAAAGAGATCTAACAGCATTTGGTTTGGGAAGGGCCATGTGGAAGGTCATGTGGATAGGTGAAGAATTGACGGTGGTGGGAGGGATGCCAAGGTGAGATTGGCTGGAGGGAAATGAGTCAGTGAAGGAGATTACTGCAGAATAATTTAGAAGAGAGGTGCAGAGGGCTTGAATCATGGCATAAGGAATTGGGAAGAGAAGATGATTAAGAGAATTATTTAAATGAGGGAATCAATAAGAAAAAGTTGATTAGATAAAGAATTTAAAGTCCATCTCTGTGAATGCCAAATTTAGAACACAAATACAAATTGCAAAGTATATAAAGAAGTTTTGGAATTACTGTGAAGCCCTAATTTTCTTCAATTGTGTGTACCTACTAACACTGAAGCAGCAAATATGAAGTATTTAATGTGTACAAAATATTAGGGACTGTATAATTTACAGATAAGTATAAAATATAGTCCTTCAAAATAAAGAGGTTTTATGTTTTTTATAATTTAACCTTGATCTCATTTTGAACCTAGACTTACTGGCAAAATTAAACACATTTATTTTTATAAAGTAAAGTAATATAGGAGCATAGAGTCCCCAAAATATGGCAGGTTTTTGGAAATTTGAAATTGTGGGAAGTAAAAAACTGAAAGTAACACCATTCGCAGAGGGGTACTCTAAATGCAATAGTGGGGAATTCATCAAGTACATCAAAGAAAGGAGTCTAGGGAGATAAATAAGTACGTCTCCTTTATAATAAATAGGACAATAAGTAACTAAGATGAAAAAGTATATAGTATTTTTTGAAGAAAGGGAATTAGTGATACTTGAATAGAACAGACATTTGACAATCTGTATAGAAGAATTGGAAGGAAGCTTTCAGAACATAAGTTAAATAATACACCAGATGCTGACTAGTTTCAGCAAGTTGCGGCTTTGAGGGTAATGATTTGGCAAGTTTTTAGGAAAATGGACAATCAGAACCAAAGCAATTAAACAAAATCCCAGCTGATGTTTTCCTTTCTATGTGTGTCTCACTGACTTTTGTACTGTTGTTTGCTCCTCCTTCCTCTTTTTTTTTTTTCTTCTTTAACTCATGTTAAAACTGCTGTTTCTTTTCTTCTCTTTAGGATGTCTCCATATTATTTTCTTTTGAACATTTTCTATTCCCCCAGTTTCTGTTTTCTACTGCTATGAAGCAGAACAACCCCAAAAATAGCTTGTAACAACAACTTATTAGTTCTTTTAATTCTGTCAGGAATTTAGGCAGGATTCAGCTGGGCAGTTCTTTTGCTCCACTTGACATCAGCTAGAGTGATTCACTCAAACTCTGCTAATCTGGGTTGGCTAGGTCAGTGCAGAGCTGGAAAGGTCCAAGAATGCCTCACTCTGTGTCTGCATCTCGGTACTCCTCCACATGGCCTCTCTTCAGAGTCTAGACTGAGCTTCTTCATAGCATAGTGGCCACACTCCCTGAGCGAAAGCAAAAGGTGCCAGTCTTCTTTCAGACTAGGCCAGAACTGGCACAGCATCACTTCTGTTGTATTCTATTGGTCAAAGCAAGTCAAAAGGCCTGCTAAAATTTAGGGGCAAGGAATAGACTCCACCTCCTTATGGGTGGAGAAGAATGCTTACACAGGGAGGGAAGAAATGGATGATGGCCATCTTTGGAGACTCTGCTGCACATTCAACTAGCCACAGGAAGCCTACTTATGCAGCAGTTAGAAGACTTAAACATCTGAAACATAGCTCACAGCCTATAAGCAAAACCAACAAGGAAATGCTCTGCCAGTCAGTAAGGATCTTCCAAAGAACTTGATTTTTACTTTCATACTGTTCTAACATACTTGATTATTTGCTTTTTTAAATGAACATTGATTAAAAGTAGAAATTTAAGTTGGAAGAGTTGTTAGTGATAGACTGATGAGAAGAAACCAGACTATTAAGAGAGAATATAGGAAAATCCAAACTTAAACAATGAATTACAATAATTAGAATTTATTAGTAGAGGACAGATTAAATGAGAAAGAAAATTTGTCTTGATTGCAAAGCTGTTAAGTCAGTTACTGATAGGTCATTTTCATACATCACCTCATTTAATCCGTATAAGAATCTCATTTTCATATTATAGATGAGTATTTTTAGGTTTAATAAATTTAACAAACTTGTCTAAGTCTCATAGAGGTAAACTGTAAATTTAGGATTTTAAGTCAAGTTTGACTCTGTCTATTATGTCACATATGGGGAAAAGTGAGATTGTGTTAAACACAGAATGAAATTGAAAGGATTAAGCTTTCGTTTTTTGGAACTTCCCATTCCCACACACTATTAAATGAGAGCAATATTACATATATTTCACACATTTCATTCAGGTTGCATATAATACAGTACTATGTACCCTGTTCTTAACTTGAAAGTATGTGAATTGGACCTTTTAGTCGAGTATTCGAAAAAAAATAACATGCAAATTTAGTTGGATTTTTCATCTGGTAGACCCTTTGATTAACTTCTAAAAATTTTTTCTCACTTCTTTTCTAAATAATTTATAAAATTACCACCATTTATCCCCATAGATGTTAACAAGTAAATACTGTTGCTAACTGTGGCTGTAGATTCAATGCTAATACCAGATGTTTTTTTCAGGGGAAACAGAAATGGTTTATGAAGCAAAACACAGAAGAATCAGCTATTGGAAGGAAGCTTTCAGATCATAAGTTAAATAATACACCAGATGCCGACTGGCTTCAGCTCAAGCCTCTTGCCGGTAGACAACAGTTCTGACTAAAGAGAAACCTTTAAAATATAAAAATTGAAATATTGCTTCTAAACTGTGCCTGAGTTGTTTGAAATTTCTTGTCTTTGTTGCTTCTCTAATACTAGTTTCTTTTATTTCCTTACGTGTATCTTAACTGATTTTGTTAGTGTTTTGGTTATTTTCAGTGTTATTTATACTAGAATGTGGGACCAGTTAATTATATTACAGGGCAAGGAACACATTGCACTTTTTACTTTACAGAAGAAAAAAATGAAATAAACAGAATGGCTTTGGATTAGTGTTTTATTTCTTGGTAATGCAAAAATCTCCATGCCCTCCATACGTGATTGTTTTCATGTGAGAAAAGTAGAATTGGTCTTTTTACTTAAAGGAGAGTGGTCCCTGTACTTAAAATCTCTGTTCATCCATTCATCTACCGTGTTTCATGATAGATGTAATGAGGTAGCTTACAATTTTTAAGGAAATAATATTTAAACATAATTTTTCCCCTTTGTGAACTTGTGTTTCCCCTGAGTGTACTAAGGATTTTCTGCAGAAAAGGGGGAGCCTAGACGCTAACTGTAGACTCTGTCCCAAAATACAATTTGGAAAGCACTAGAATCTTTGTCACATAATAAATAGCTTTTGTAAACTAGGTGAGAGGCCAACCTTAATTACAAAAAAAAAGTATCAGTGTTATCACTTGTATGGGTTTTTGAACTTCATTCTAGTAATGATCTAGAATTGATCTTGGTCAGATAGGTAGAGCACTAGAGGATGCAAGTGATTTAAATTTTGTCTTTGTTTTTTAAATGATAAGAGAAGGTTAGAGTGGGTAAACTTTGTTCTCTGAAAAATTATGGGCATATTTTGTTACCCTGTGAATGCTACAGTAACTTTCCACCCTTTTATTTTCATCAACTGTTGTTGATGTTCTCCTTAAGTTTCACAGTATCTTCATGCATGCCAATTTATGTCCTCACTTCACCTGCTATTTCAGTTCCCTTCCATTTACTTCATCTGGTTCATCTTTTGGACTCTCAAAACCCCAGTTTGTTTTGTGTGTGTGCACACGTGTATTTACTTATTTATTAGTTTGATTTGTTTTTTTATATTTATTTATTTAGGAATTTTAAAGACATTCACTTAGGAGATGTTCATTACACTGCTATTTTGCCTGGGTTTAAATTAAGCAAATATGCATTCATTTACTTGCTGATAAAGCATATCCTTTGCCATTATAAATATAGGAACTGATGACTCGGTTGTTTCTGAAGATCGACTTAATGAAACTGAACTGACAGATTTAGAAGGCCAACAAGAATCCCCTCCTAAAAATTATCTTTGTGTAGAAGAGGAGAAAATCATGGCCCATTCTCACAGTGACGGATTACATGCCATTCATGAGCATGATCTCCATGCTGCTGCACATAACCACCGTGATGAGAGTAAAACTGTGCTGAGGAAGCATAATCATCAATGGCACCACAAACATTCTCATCACTCACACGGTCCCTGTCATTCCGGATCAGATCTGAAAGAAACAGGAATAGCTAATATTGCCTGGATGGTGATCATGGGGGATGGCATCCACAACTTCAGTGATGGGTTAGCAATTGGTAAGTAGGCTTGAAGCTTGGGTTATAATTTGTTATTCTTTAAGGCCATTTTCCTTCTTCCACTGTTTTAGTACTATCTTGGAGCTTAACAAATATATTATTATATATTATTCCATCATTTGGCTTTTCCAAAGGCTATGTTAGTGTTTTTGATAAGTTTATTTGGGGGCATGAAGGTATAATTTCAGTGGGTTTTTCTTTGAACATATAAACAAATTCCACAGTGTACTTCTTTGATACCTTGATTTCTTACTGAAGGCGTAGTCACCATATTGAAAAAGCTACCTTCACATATTTTCAGTACATTTATATGTCTCTGATTGAGAACAAATGAATTTCAATCTTGGGTTTAAAAATTCTTTTACATTTGAAAAAGTGAAGAAAAATTTTACAATAGTAAAAATCCATTATATCAAATTCAAACATCATATTAGAATCTTGCTAATATAAACTGATGTTACCAGTTTAGGAGAACATTAAATGTGATCAATACATAATTTTCTTTGAGATCCAGACTCTATTAAATAATCATTCAGAAGTAGGCCTTGGTTTCTTTCAAAAGAGACCATATTTTTGAAGCCACAGTGGCTGTCAGTGTTAAAGAGTAAAGAATTTTACTAGTAGAATCAGAGGCATTTGTACCTCTGATTTCAGTATTCAGGACCATCGGACAAATAATAATTTATGCCATTTATGCTCTAGACCTAGAAAAGTTTGGATAAGGATACTAGGCATTTAAATATCTATAAATATTAGTATACGAGAGCAAGTGCAATTATAGACTTATATGACTTAAGATTGAGGGTTTCACACTACCAGTCAGGGACTGAAACACTAAAAACTGTTACTACTCCGAAGCTATTAGTGAATTAGAAGGTTACACAAATAGAGAATTTAATTCAATAGGGAATGTTTCTTTCATTGAGTAGCTCTTTCTCTGGTTGTCACATACCTATTGCACTTCACTCACTGTATGTTCAAAAACTATAGTGTGTGAGATTACTGAGTCACTCATACATTATGAAATTAATTTAGATAGGCAAACGAGAATGTAGCTGTCATTATGAATGAAAATAGAAAAACAGAAGATCAGTAAATGTCACTTGAATATTTTCCTCCCCCCCACCCCCCCACCTCAGGAGCAGCTTTCAGTGCTGGATTGACGGGCGGAATCAGTACTTCTATAGCTGTCTTCTGTCATGAACTGCCACATGAATTAGGTAACACGACCTTAAAATTTTTACCAGATTTCATGAAATGCAAGACTTAATCTAAATGCATCTAAATTTTAGAGACATTAAAGCATAAAAAATGTCTGATGGCAAGTATACAGTATCATCATTCTCTTGTTTATGGTATAATTTTTGTTAATGTGCTTCTAAAAAATGTGTATTGTTTTATATGTATTTTTATTTTATGTAAACAATATTATGTTATAGCCCACTCTGTTTCTTATCTTATTTACCAATCATTACGTTTTTAAACTCCAAGCAGGTTACCATGAGTTAATCTAATATGTTGTTTCTGCCCAGTACTCAGAGGTGTACATTTACCACATTTTTACGTATTTAGCACCTAGTATTGGACACACCACCTGTTCTTTAATTTCCTGCCACCACAGATAATGGTGCCTTGAACATCGGTAGACTTGGTGCTTAGAGACCCTTGTGAGAACATCTTTTGGGGTATATAGCTGGGAACAGAATCGATGGGTCCTAAGATATGCATGCCTAAGAGTACCATATCACTACCCAGAGTAACTGAACTAGTGTCCCTCTACCAGCAATAACTGAGAGTTCCTATGTTTCCACATCCCTGGTAACACTTGGCATTAACTTTCTAATTTTTGCCAATTTATAAGGTGTACAATGATATTTCTCTGTTGTTTTAGTGGGCATTTATTGATCTAGCAATGTTTTTTTAGCTTCTCTTCTTGTGTTTTGGTTTCCTTCTTCTATAAGTTGAAAAATGGAAGAAAAAAAATGTGTACATTCACATAGAAAATATCTGAGGGATGTGAAGATGACGTTAATTTCAAAGGAAAAAAAATACATCTTTTCAGTATCCAAGGAATTTCTTCATGTGCCCTTTCTAATTTAAGATTTTTCTTGAATTTATCAGGCTGTGAGACATCTATCATATCATTTGACTGTCTTGATTGGCAGTACACTTATTTGCTCCCTTTGAATAGAATTAATTCATATAATTTTCTTAGAAAGTTACCAACTGCTCGCATAAAGCAAAAAAATCTCTTAGTGCTTATTTGGTGCTGATTCTTTAGGGCTTGATTCCTTATAGTTTTGTTTACCTTGTCAACCTTGGACATGCAGTCATATATCTTGGCTTATGCCACATAATCCTTTACCCAGACCCTTCATTGTCTTTTGCCTGGGCAGTTTCCATAGTGAACGTTTATATCTCTGGTTTCATTCTGTTCCACTGTGTCTTTTATACCTATTGCCAGATATATCTTCTTGCCATGTGATTGTGTTATTATGTGACTAGATGTGACTTGCTTATTTAATCAAAATCTTTCAGTCCCCTTCCCTTATATATAAAGTAAAAGCTGAGATTCATTAGTTCTGCTTTCAATGACCTTCACATCTGCTTCTACCTACCTTTCCCGCCTCACTCACTGTACTTGCTGTTGCTTGTTTTCCACTTCACCCAAACACAATTCATCAAACATGCAGTCTGGGTGCCTGAACCTGTTTCTTTGCTTACTCCCCTCCTCCTAATTGGCTTGTCCTACTAGCTCTACCTAGTATAGCATGTTAAGAGTCTTTTTTCCTGTAACTTCAGTACAGTTCTCCAGTACCCCATGCCTCGGGATTACTATTTCCTCTAAACCTTATCACTTACTTTCTCTAGGTCCTTCTTTTGGTGCTTAATATATTTCCATTTTAGATGGAAATATAGTAAGCACCAAATAGATGTCCTATTTCTTACAATGTAGGTTCTTTGTGTGCAGATACTATATCTCACACCCTTCTCTAACTACTTTCCTATGTTAGTAAGAGAATGATATGCCAAATACTTCCTTGCATTTCCATAGCAACACAAATCAAGACTTGTCAGTTTTTATATATGAGAAACATTGCCTAATAGTTTTAACCTTTCTTTTTTTTTTTTTTTTTTAAGTCACACACACATCCACAATATGCTAGGGAAACCTTCAACTTCCTTCCTACCCACCCACTACCCCCTAAAAGTAGTATGTCAGGCCGCTTCATGATTAAGTGTGGTTATACTGAATTGCCCTTACCCCCCATGATCCACTTCAGCACAGAAATGATAGCAGAGAGTTTGGAAATGAGGGATGGTTGCCTTCCTGTCACTTACTCCTTTTTTTTCCCTATAGTTTCTTATTGAGGGAGTGACACACAACGATAGCCACATGTAAAACAAATACAATACGTATCTTATTGGCTAGGTAAGCGCTTGCTTGATACCCAGTGCAGAGCTCTGGTAAAAGCTTGAGCCAGGACACCTCAGTGAAATATTGAGACCCCAAATCTTTACTTGTTTTACCCCACAAACCAGAGATTAAGATGTTACTGTTGCTGTGAAAGGAAATACCAATCCAAAGTATATATCTGCTTTGCCAGAAGGAGAGGAGTGAGACATTATGAGAATGTACATTTTCCCCCAATGCCTTGTGCTAAATTGACATAAACTGCCCCATATTCTAGTTGCCTGGGCTCCTAGGGAAGAAAGATCATAAAGAAATAACTCAGCTTCCTCCTCTGGAGGTGACAGAAAAGCCTTTGGCTTTTTTATCCATCAACAAGGCGGAAGTGGTCTAAAGGAAGTTTTAAAAAATGCTCGTGGAGCCTAATTTTTGCCTTTAAGGCATAGTAATGGAGTACTTTGGTAAAATAGGGCCAGATGTATGCCTCTACTCTGATTAGATTATCCACTCTTACTCACTTGGGGAGGAACAGAATGTAGAGACAGACATAGAAGCTTCTTAGTCAGAATTCCCAGGCAAGGGAAAAATCAGTCCCCTGGACGCTGAGATAGATGCACGGCAGGTGGATAGCGACAAGTCCTCTTCCCACTTAATAGCTTAAGATGTTGGCAAAGCAGCATAATACGTCACATTCCAGGATAATTTATTTAATATAAAACCTCTTTTGCCCTAGCTAAATTTTTTTATTATGAATTCTTAAAACTAATCTGGGATTTCTATACTAAAGTCACACCCTAAGGGGGAAAACATGTGCAGTTGACCCTTGAACAACATGGGTTTGAACCGTACAGGTCAACTTATATGCAGATTTTTTCTATAGTAAATACTACAGTACTACACGATCTGCAGTTGGTTGAATCTGCACGTGTGGAATTGAGGATATGGAGGGCCGACTATAAGTTATATGCAGCTTTTCGACTGGGCCCCTGCGTTGTTCAGGGGTCACTTATGTGTAAATTACATTGTAGTACCTTGGAGATCCTGATCCGCAGTACAGTCAGTAATTCCAAGATTTGATGTTCCTCTTCTGAACACATTGCTGTTTCCCTAATGGTGTTCCAGGTAGGGTTTTTTGTGTGTGTGTTTAGGAATGTGATATGAAAAACCATGTGTACTTTTAAACCTTAAAACAATATAGGGAGGTTAACTCTGAGAGGTGTGCAGAAATTGAAACCATCTGAAGAAATAGAAAACCCATATCTCTCATTTCATGTTTGCTGCGGGGTGTGGTAATGGATGAAATTACCTGATTTATTACTACTCTTTCTTCTATTTTTGCCAAGCTTGTATAGCTGAATTTAAGTAAGTTGCAATATTATTCTGTTGCATTCTCTCCACTTTTTCCACCCTTTCAGTAAGGAGCTGTATTTGAAACATTTGAAAAATAATTTGTAAGAAAACCTGTATAAGAATGTATAAAGGGGAAGTGAGGTTGAGGATAATCCAGAAGGGCAGATGATCCAAACTCTGTTCTTGACATTGAGTAATGTTTCAACTTCAAGGAAATAACATTTTGATAAACAAATGTAGCTATGTTATTAAGACTTTGCTTAGAGAGGCTATCTGTAATGCTGTCCCATTTTTTCCTTTCCTCTCATGTGTACTGAGTTAAATAGAAATTAAAAATAAGATACTCATAATGTGCTGAACTGTCCAGGGAAAACTGAACATTCACTGTTTAGATTTATACATGTGTATACATGCATTATTTAAGACAAAAAGAACCTTAAAATACTTACTTAAAAAAGTCTCAAGAGTTGATATTAACAGATACTGACATAATTATAACATTGGATCACATAACAGCTTTGGCAGACACACCTCATTCTTTGTGCTAATGATATCCTTTGTCAGCAGAAAGGAAAGAATATTGATTTATCAAAAGATGAATAGATTTGCTTATTCAGTATAAATTCCAGCTGTGGGTGTTCCTTTTGATTTATTTTTCAAATGTTTATACAGGTTCTTACTGAGAAGGGAAGGGTAGAAAAATATGCAGATAACTTTGAGAAATTATAACCTGAGATAAGACTAGGACAAAGATAGATTTTTAAATGAAATAATTCATCTTGATACAAGAACATCATATAAAAGTCATTTATATGCTAGCAATGAACAATTAGAAATTGAAATTTTTAAAAAGTACTGTTTACAGTAACACCAAAAAACACAAACTACTTTGGTTAAATCTAACAAAATTACATAGAATCTGTATTCTGAAAACTACAATTTACCAACAAAAGAAATCAAAGGAAACCTAAATGAAGATCTATTATAGGTTTATGGACCAGAAGACTCAGTATTTTTAATATACTAATTCTCTCTATAGATTCATTACATTCCCAGTTAAAATCCCAGCAGGCTTTTTTGGAGATAAATGAGTTTTTTCCAAAAATTTTTACGGAAAGGGAAAGGAATGGCCAGAAGAATTTTGAAAAAGTACACCAAAGTTGAATTTAAGACTTACTGTAAAACCACAATAATCAAAACAATTTATATTGGTTACAGAATAGGCACATAAATCAGTGGAACAGAGTATAGAATCCAAGAAAAATGCAAAGGAAATTCCATGTAGAAAGAATAGTTTGTTCAACAAATGTTGCTGCCATAATTGGATGTCTACTTGCAAAAAAATCCTCCCACCACAGACAAAAATTAACTCAAAATGGATCATTGATCTAAATGAAAAAAATTTAAATATAAAAGACTTTTAGAAGAAAACATAGGAGAAAATCTTTGTGTTTTTTGGATTAGGCAGGTTGTTCTTAGATACAATACCAAAAGCATGCTCCACTAAGGAAAAAAGTAAGAAAGTGGACTTCATAAAAAGTAAAAACTCTACACAAAAGACACTTAAAAGAATGAAGAGACAAGCCACAGTCTGGGAATAAGTATTTGGAAAATATTTATCTGACAAAAAACTTAGGATATTTAAAGACCTCTCAACTCAGTAATAAGAAAACCAACAATTCAACAACAACAAAAAAATGGGTAAAAGAATTGAACAGGCATTTCACTAAAGAAGTTATACTGATAACAGATAAACACATGAGAATTCAGGTGCTGGATTTTCATTGTGGGCTGAAAAGGATGGGGAGCAACCAGAACTCTCATAAATTGCTGCCAGAAATCCCACTCCTAGGTATCTACATACAACAGATGAAGACTTTTGTTGACAAAAAAAATCTATTTATGAATGTATATAGTGGCTTTATTCATAATTGCCCCAAATTGGAAACAACCTAAACGTCTTTAAGCTGCTGAATGGGTAAATAAGCTATTGTTCATCTATGGGATATTACTTAGCAGTAAAAAGCAGTGGTTTTCTGATATAAATTGTAACATGGATGAATCTTACACACATCATGCTAAGTGAAAAAAATGTGGACTCAAAGGACTACATACTGTGTGATTCAATTTATATGATGTTCTGGGAAAGGCAAAACTGTAGGGACAGAAAGCAGATCAATGATTGCCTAGGATTGAGGGGCCTGAGGAAATTTGCAGGGGCAGGGGCAGGTAATGATGAAATAGTGCTATAGTTTGATGGCGGTTATGGTTATATGGTATGTACTTTTGTCAAAACTCATAGAATGCAAGGTCAAAAAAAAGGGGGGGGGGAATTGTATATGTAAGTTACACCTTAATTTTAAAAAGTATTAACTAAATAATTCATCTTGAATCTTGACTAGTTAATTCATGCTGTTTGGTTGTTATTCAGGGATGAATGCAATCATCTTCCTACGCAGTAATATCAGGGAAGGCATCAAAATTGATAGAGTTTTACCTATGATATTGGGTTCATTGAGTATTCAGTAATCCTCCTTTTAAAATCCTATTTTGAAATTACAAAAGGAAACACTGTATTTTATAACCTAAAATACACTTCTGTAGTCTCATTTTGTATTACCTAACTGCCTGCTAAATGAAATTGTCCCTTTAACACAACTGATGGGTGAATTATTGCGAATATGGTGAGGAAATTTGCAGAGGAAGAAGTTAGGGAACTCTTTCCTTAGAGGAGGCCAAGGAAGAAAGGCCAGAGGAACTTAAAACTATAGGGGAGAGAAGAGGTAAAAGCTGACATTGAATCCAGGTCTCACCAGGAGAATTAAGTATTTAGGATCAGAGGGAAGAGATGTAGGAAGAATAGTATTAGATGGAAAACTGGAGAATGGCAGTTTAGAAGCCATTGGTAGATAATCTCCTTAGGTGTATTATCTTAACTTTCCCAAATAATGTTGCAGGATGTAGTTTGTAGCAATTCATTGAAACATGGAAAATAATGCCTTGCACTAATTTCTTTGTTGTTAACTTCTACTGATCTGTTATAAATGAGAACCTTGTGATCATAACTTAAAAAAAAAAACAACCCAGATCATGTACTTTTAGTCATGTAAGATCCCTTCTTAAGGGAAAAAACAAGCCCCTGCCCCCCACCTCAGTATTCTATATAGTACCTTGCATATACTGCATGTTCAGTAATTGATTGGACATTTGCATATTTAGTAACAAAAATTAAAACAAAAAAATTGTTATAATTAGTAAAACTATTGCTTTCGACCCTTTAGCTTAAAGACTATTAGTTCTAGCAGCATTTTGCCCTTCTAGTAATGTCTCTCTAAACAATATTTAATCCTTTCTTTACCTAGTGTTCCAGCTTTAGACAGATGAGTAAGAAAAGTCTCTTTATTCTTTTTTTACATTTTTAGGATTTTCAGAATTAAGATTTAGTTTTTCTTTTGGAATAAATAAAACATAAATATAAACAGCATACACAGTCTGTTACCTCTGTTCTTTCTTAGCCCATTTCCCTTTGAAAAAAGGGCAGAGATCAGAGCAGAGAGCTCTATTTGCTGCTCACAAAAAGAGCAGTGGTGAAGTTCTTTTTTTTCTTATGTTTTTCTTGTGTTTTTTAAAATTTTCATTTCACGTGATCCAGTAAAATTGACCTTGCTTTTTGATGTACAGTTCTTTGAATTTTAACATGTATACAGATTTGTGTCGGCGCTGCCACCATCAAGGATAACAGTTCCATCACCTCAACAAGCCCCCTCATGCGATCCCTTTATCGTCACATCCCTTTTCTATCCTTGCCCCTTGGTGACCACTGAGTGTTCTCCATCACGATAGTTTTATCTTTTTGAGACTATCATATAAATGGAATCACGTATAACCTTTCGGACTATCTTTCAGCATCATGCCTTTGAGATTCACCCAAGTTTTTGCATGTATTAAGGTTTAAGTAAAAAGTGAAATTTCATTATAAAGGTATATCTTTTTTATGTCATTCTTAATTTTGTTTTTTATTGGTGTTTTCCTGAATTTGTGTGTAAAATCCTGTGGTTGTAAAACTCACATTATGTCTTAACTGCAGGTGATTTTGCAGTTCTTCTTAAAGCAGGCATGACTGTAAAGCAGGCAATTGTATACAACCTCCTCTCTGCCATGATGGCTTACATAGGCATGCTCATAGGCACAGCTGTTGGTCAGTATGCCAATAACATCACACTTTGGATCTTTGCCATCACTGCAGGCATGTTCCTCTACGTAGCCTTGGTGGATATGGTAAGACAGCTTATTTTATATTTTTGTTGTTATACTAAATCTGTAAATGGAATGCAACTTCCAAAAATGGAAGAAATCTGGATGTAGTTTGAAAGACTAATAAATATAACCCATTTTAAAGACATGTGATATCTTAAATAAAGAAAAGACATTTAAGTAGGAGGATTCCTTCTTTGGAAACCAGTTATCCTAAAGGTTTTTGACCAAATAATATTACTACTCAAAGTAATCATCAGTAGTATTTAAAGATATAATTACAGAATTATTATACTACTTTGAAGGTTTTGTAATATTGGGGTGGAAATGTTTTTTTTGTTGTTAACAAAATAATTCTTTGAGCTTGCTTTATAGCAAACAAGAAGGAAATACTATACCTCTTAGGTAAGCCAGTCTTCTGCAGGAAATGGTGTATATTCCAAGGGATTTATGTAATTTCCCTTATTTCTAACTTCAGTTTAAAGTTAATAAATCTAAACACTAACAATTAGGTTTTGTTTGTTTTGTTTTTTAAATTTTTATTTATTTATTTATTTATTTATGGCTGTGTTGGGTCTTCGTTTCTGTGCTAGGGCTTTCTCTAGTTGCAGCAAGCGGGGGCCACTCTTCATTGCGGTGTGCGGGCCTCTCACTATCGTGGCCTCTCTTGTTGCGGAGCACAGGCTCCAGACACACAGGCTCAGTAGTTGTGGCTCACGGGCCTAGTCGCTCCACTGCATGTGGGATCTTCCCAAACCAGGGCTCGAACCCGTGTCCCCTGCATTGGCAGGCAGATTCTCAACCACTGCGCCACCAGGGAAGCCCCAACAATTAGTTTTATTTTAATTTTACTTTAATATCCTAAATATGTTAGGCAGTGCGTTTGCAGAACTAACAATTTGGTTACTTTGTTTTTAACTAGATATTGTATTCACTTTTCTTTCTGGTGGGATCTGTTAGATAGTCTCATATCAAATTATATAACCTAAATTTTTAATGACTATTTATTATAGAAAGTTGAGAAAATAAGAAAAAATAAAAATTATTTATATTTTGTACCTAGAGGCAGCCATTTTCCCCCTCTCTCCTTAGGCCTCTAATACCTCATTTATTGTCCTCATGCTCAGCTGATGACCTTGCTTCCTATTCCATGGAGAGCACCGAAGCCACCAAGACCAGTTCCAACCAGCTCTCCTCACCATTTCTACTCATTTCCCTGTATCGATGCCTGTTTAATGTCGTTCTTTTTACTATGAAGCAGTTTCTGTTCCTAGCTAGAGCCAGCTCTTTCAAACTGTTCCCTAGACCTTCTCTATCCCCTCTTTCACTAACTCCCTTAAATTTCCCCCTCTTTTTCCTGCATCATTTGTTTTTCCCTCTCTGCTGGATCATTTCTATCAACGTATAAACCTCGTTACTTTTCCCATCTTAAAACGGTAGGGGAAAAGGATCTTTTTAAGCTCCAGTTTCAGTTTTAGCTACCACCCTATTTATTACTCTCCTTCCCTGTTATAGCAAATCACCCTTTCTTGTTTTTTAATTCTCTTCTCTCATGAGTCTAGCTCATCAGGTTTTCTCCCTGACTGCTCTGCCATGTTACTTTGTCAGATCTACCATTGACCACGACATTGCTCAGTCCACTGGTCACTTACCCTGCCCATCTTCATTTCACTTGTCCTAACAGCAGCATTTGGCTGTTGATCATTCTCTTCTCTTTGGAATGCCTCCTGGTCCGTTGGCTTCTGTACCACCACCATTTCCTGGCTTCCCACCTTTCTAGCTTTCTTATTAGTCTTTTGCTGGATCTTCTTCTCTTCCCTTACCTCTGAATGTTGGTGAAAGGCCTCTAAGTAATCTTATCTAGTCTCATGGCTTTAAATATTTATTGGCTGATAATTCCTAAGTTCACATCTTTAGCCCAGGCCTTTTCCTTAACTCCAGATTAGCCTGTCTACCTGCTTACCTGAATATCTAAAAGGTGTTGCCAACTTAATATGTTCAGAAACTAGCTCTTGATATTTGCCAACCCTGCTCCTTGCACCAGTACCACCTATAGAATCCCACATCTATTAATAATAACTTTATTCTTCTGGTTGCTCAGATCAAAACCCTGAGTATCATTCTTTGACTCCCCTCTTTCTGTCCTTCCCACATCTGCTGAGGGCTCCATCTCCTCTTCACCTCCACTCCACTCTCATTCCAGCCACCATCATCTTTCTCTTTCTAACTGTTCTCCCTGCTTCTGCCCTTGCCCTGTCCACCACACTCTATATCTACAACACACCTTGGGAGATTATTTTTTGTGTGATCCTTGTAAGATTAGATCATGTCACTTGTGAGCTTCAAATCCCTCAGTGGTTTTCCATCTCATTCAGAGTAGAAGCACAAAGTTCTTCTTTTGACCTTCAAGGTTTTTAATCTTCCTGAGCATTTGTTCTCCCTTTCCATCCCTAACTTCCCTAACCTTACCTCACCTCCTCTCCCGCTCCTCTACGAGGCACACTCTGCCTCAGGGCCCTGGTTCCCGCTGGCCACTCCTGTGGAATATCTCGCAGACATTCTCCTGGCTAGCTCCTTCACTTCTTGAGGCATCTTATCTAAAATTTCCATCTCTACACCAACATTTCACATCCTCTATTCCTACTTTACTTTTTTTCCTTTGCACTTGTATCTCAGTCTACTAATAACACATTAAACATCTTATTTATTGAGCTCATTGTGTGTCCCACTATAATATCAGTTCTGGGAAGGCAGGCGTTTTTGTCATATTTCATTTACTGCTGGAGATGTAGTTCATAATTAGTTGAATGAAGAATGAATGAGCTAATTCTTATATTAGAGAGCTAAAAGTGTAAAAAGAACCAGAGAGTCATCACAGTATGGATTTATATTCTAATGAAGAAGAAAAGCAGCCATTAATTATAATTCTTTGGATACGTGTTATGATAGAGCGGTGCAACGTGTTTGTGGAACTACAGAGGGAGGCTGGCTAAAAAATTGGGTAATAAAATTAGGGAAGTTTTTCTGGAATAGGAAATTTGAGCCAAGTCTTAAAGAAGGTAAAAGAGTTTATCGGAAGCAAGAGGAAAGGGCATATAAGAAAATAGAATAATAAATAGCATCATTCTTTGACCAGTGAGTCTACTCCTGGGACTGTATTCTGAGGAAATAAAGTAAAATGATTACTGCTAATAAAGCAAGCAAACAAGTAAATAAAAATAAAACCACATGAAAATGTTCTTTGCAGAGTAGTTATAATGTCACAATTGGAAACACCTAAATATTCTAGAAGACGGGAACAAACTATCCACATATATTTTAGGGTTCATTTAGGAAATAGATAATATATCTACAGTGTCATTAATTAGGTAGTTGGTGATCGGATCGGATGAGTCACACAACATGCCATGCTAAAAAGATTAAAGCTTATCTTGTCAATTTTGGGGGACCATTAAAAGGTTTAAGCAACAATGACATTATCTCATTTTTATTTTAGAAAGACCACTTTGGCTATAAGGGGGAAGTTTTTACTGATGTATAGTCATTCAGTAAGATAGCAACAGTAGCAGAAGTTTTAGTACCTTTAGGATACCCAGTTGGAAGCATCTGGTTTTTCGGGGGCTTTGGATAGCACCTGTTTATCAACCAATCTGGAGCATTGTTGCACGTTAACAACTGTGGTCATAGAGATAGGTACTGGCTGGCTCTTAGCTGTGGTTATGACAGACAATATTGGTGTTGGCTTTCAGGATAGAATTGAATGTGCGGAAGGCACTATGGTGCCTCTTCTTGCTGGTATGCGCACATATCTAGAGGGGATATTTCTGTGAAACATACAATGTTTATGCTTAAATATTAAGGAAAGTTAGAACTGAAAGTTTTTGTAACAATAAAAACTTGGGGAAAAACGTCATAAAATAGTCTTCTTATTAAAACCATAGGTAGGAACTTGCCAGTTTTAGTCTTAATCCAGGGGTTGGCAAGGGACAGATAGTAAATATTTAAGCTTGTCGACCATATAGTCTCTGTCACAATTATTCAGCTTTGACATTTGTAATGGTCTCTGTCACAACTACTTAATTCTGCTGGATAAGAACAGTAACCTCCATTAGCGTACACTACTGCCATAGACTTCTGAACAGAATAGATGACCAGCATGAAGTACTTCTTAAATAGGACCCTCAGGAGATTGTTAAATATACTGTAGCACTGTCAGAGCATGGTAGTTGGATTAATTGTACTCATTATTTAACAATGATTAATGGCGTTTCTTCCTAGGCAGGCATTATGTACTTAACGCTACATTTCTCGTCCCTAAACCCCAAAGCACCAAGATATTGTTCGGAGTAAAGCTTAGTGTCAAATAGAGAGTAGCGTATCAATGTCATCTTTCTGTAGATAGTCACTGCAAACTTGAAAAAGAAACCAGAAAAGTGAATGTGAAAATTGGAAATAGTTCTTTTGCAATTTTGATTAGGTTTGGGTGGGAAGAATTTATAATCACATACATTCCGTCTTCAGCAAATCTTTTACTTAGACACGTTAAAGATTTAAGTTTTATACTTTGAACTATGGATTTATTTTTTTAATTTTTTAAAATTTATTATTTTGGCTGTGTTGGGTCTTCATTGCTGTGCGCGGGCTTTCTCTGGTTGTGGCGAGCGGGGGCTACTCTTCGTTGTGGTGCGCGGGCTTATTGCAGTGGCTTCTCTTGCTGCAGAGCACGGGCTCTAGGTGCGTGGGCTTCAGTAGTTGCAGCATGCGGGCTTCAGTAGTTGTGGCTCGCGGGCTTTAGAGCTCAGGCTCAGTAGTTGTGGTGCACAGGCTTAGTTGTTCCACGGCATGTGGGATCTTCCCGGACCAGGGATCAAACCCGTGTCCCCTGCATTGGTAGGCGGATTCTTAACCACTGCGCCATCAGGGAAGTCCCTGAACTATGTCTTTTTTTTTTTTTTTTAATAAATTTTATTTATTTTTGGCTGGATTGGGTCTTGGTTGCGTGCGGGTTTTCTCTAGTTGCGGCGAGCCGGGTCTATTCTTCATGGTGGTGCGCGGGCTTCTCATTGTGGTGGCTTCTTTTGTTGGGGAGCACAGGCCCTAGGTGTGCGGGCTTCACTTGTTGTGGCATGAGGGCTCAGTAGTTGTAGCTAGCGGGCTCTAGAGCATAGGCTCAGTAGTTGTGGCGCACGGGCTTAGTTGCTCTGCAACATGTGGGATCTTTCCGGACGAGGGCTCAAACCCGTGTCCCCTGCATTGGCAGGCAGATTATTAACCACTGCACCACCAGGGAAGTCCCTGGATTATTTTTAAATGTAATATATGCTTGTGCTTTAGAAGTTGAGCTGTACTTTTCAATGCACTGTGCCTTTAAAGATATTGGAAACTTTAAAATTTTTAAAATTTTATCACTTATGAGAATAGAGTACACTGTGAAGGCAGCGTACATAACTTGGTAGTAGTTCTGTTGTGTAGCCTTGATATACTATTTTCTGTGTCTATTGTCGGAAGGAAAATAATGGCGTCTAAGGGCATAGAGATACCAATTTTGGAATTGTCTGTTAATGTGTACCCTTGATGAAATGTGCAGTTGGAAACGAGAATTTTAGATGGAAAAGGGTGAAGAAATGATACAGTTTTGAATGAAATATCCCCCAAAGGAATCTTACTTTCTCAGTGAGCTTAAGACATATCAGTAAATGTGGGAATTGTGGTGTTCTTTTCTGAGAGTCTTATTTGCAACAGTAACTTGTCTTATACTTTAGCATAAATGTCAGTGGACAGTAACTTTAAAAAAGTGACTAATACATATATTATGTGCATTTGTTGGGGGATGAGGAGGGTACAGATACAGTGTTTACTTAGTACACAGCTAGAGCATAAAATTTCTTAGTGTTTGACTAATATGTGTTATGGTTAACATTGTTTCAATAAAATAGTTATTAGTAGTTGTGCTTTAGTCACTAGTTTTCTTAACTAGGAAAATGTAAAAAAAAAAAATGAGCAGAATATTATACAAAATTGCTTTAAAACATTTAAAAAATATTTTTTAGCTTCCAGAAATGTTGCATGGTGATGGTGACAATGAAGAACATGGCTTCTGTCCAGTGGGGCAATTCATTCTTCAGAATTTAGGATTGCTGTTTGGATTTGCCATCATGCTGGTAATTGCCCTCTATGAAGACAAAATTGTGTTTGACCTCCAGTTTTGACCATTCCCAGCAATCACTGCTGATGACAAGAATGTTACCATGCAGCTTTGCATCTGTTCCTCGTACTGTAAGCACATTGCTCAAAGAAAAGTCAGTGGCTTTTGCACTGCTTAGAAGTTCGTAGATTTGAGCCTGACCACAAAGACCGGTGCTCAGTACTGTTTTCCCTGCATGAAGGGGTCTTTTAGAAATGTAAAGCTTGTGATGAAGAAAGGAGAAAACGGGACTCCGTGAACCAATGTTGATATAGGTTTAAGACTTTTTAAAAAAATAATCATATAAAACACTAAAGTAGTCTCTTTATTAGTAGAAACTTCTGTGGCTATGCAGAAATAGAAATTGAACCCAAAAAAATCACTTAAACTTTAAAAGTATTTTAAATGGACTTTGGGCAGACTTTTCTTTGTGCTAAAAAGTGAATTGTAGTGTCCTTTAATTCAGCCCCATATATACATGTGGTAATAGGGATCAACTTGACACAGCTTTGAATCTGCAGAAAGTAGACTATAGCACCTAGAGAAAAGCTCAGGCTGCATTAGAATATGGATTTAGCATTGGGAAAAGCCCTTATTCTTGAATCTAGAGTTACTATTTTTGTATATATTTGCATAGGATCTAAACTTGCAGCCTAAACTACTGAAATTTGTGATTGTACATTTGTGTGAGCTTCAGTTTAATGAAAGATTCATAATGGTTCTTTGTATTAATATTATACTTGGTGTTTGGGTTTTTTTTTTTTTTTAACTTTTGTTTTTGTTTTGGGTTTTTTGGTGGGGGTAAGGGGTTGGAGCATGTGGTAAAATGTTTTTTCCTTAAAATTGTAACCCTTTAGAAAATGTCAGCGAAATGAAGAACCCAAACATGGTCTAAATGTTCAGATTTCCTTTAGTTATTTGGGAAATTTAAGTTTTAAATGTACGCAGTGCTCTACCAGTTTGGCATTGGAACCTAGAGCACATGCTGTGGCTGGCGGTAACGTTGTAAGGCGGCAAGTTTACCGTGTCCATAATCTGTACGTGGAGTGTCAAAACGGATATGAGGATGATCTCCGTTGATGCCATGGCTGTCATGGTACCAGGTAACTAACTTGGAAGATGCATTTAAGTTCAGTAACTCAGCTGAAATCACTTGACCATTTTGTGCCAAGATGATATGCTGTTGGTGCCTGATAGGGATTAGTCTCTTTTTTTTTTAGGTGCCCTGTTCTCCTGCCATAAATTGTGAATGATTTGTGAGACGTGCAAGCCATGTTTATCCTGAATTTTGACCTAATAATTTGTAGTATTAATCATATGCATGTAGCTCTCTGTGTGCCACATGGTCTTCATTTATGCCAGGTAAACTGTATTTGAACTACGTGCAGGCAGCTTTGTTTGTTTTAATCTGCTTGGCTACCTGTGTGGCTGCTTTAAAAATCTTATTGTTCAGATATTTAAGAGCCAAACTCGTTCCATTCCATTTGAAATGTATTCATTTAGTCCTCCTCCTTTCCCCAGTTCCTTTCCTCTTACTCCATGAACTTTAAAACAAAAAACAAAACTGAAAGCAGCACATGCATTCAGGTATTAAGAGTATTGCCAGTGTTTCTTCTTTATGCTGTAAGCAAGGGAGCTTATTAGATGTTATTATTTCCTTAATTTATGCCTGAATTTTTGAAAAATTATTTCTGGCTCTCTCCATGGCCTCCCTCCTGTGACAAGTAGGCGTTTTATACATAGATTACTTTCAGCATTGGGCACTGAATTAGGACAGTCCTCATCTCACTGCTTGGCCCCTCAAGCAACCTAGCTAAAAGGTGCTGATATCTTATTTAGTACTGCCAACTTCAAGTGATTCAAATATCTTGCTTTCTGAACCAAGATATATTTATAGTTCATTTTGGGGTTTTTATGCCCAAGGAGGATTCTGCATTCCAGCATTAAATCTGCTTATTTTTAAAACTTTTATGAACAGCAACAGCTGGAATATACTCCCAGACTTAAAAAGAAATGCCTGATTTAAAGCAAATAGGTTATGCTGAAGTATATAAAAGTTTTATATCCTCTCAAAACTGCTATTATCTTTCTTTATTTGCTAGATTTCTTTAAACTTTTAAGAGGGCTGTAACAGTTGCTGCTAGTATTTTGTTTAGGGCTCCACCAGTATTTAGTTTTTACATCATCCTAATGTATAGTTTCAAGTCTTACTAGACAATCTGAATTCCACTACATTTCTCTGGCTCCAACATTCCATTTAGCTTGACCAGTCTAATTTAACATGTGTTTGTTGGAGGTCATTAATGTTACTTGTACAATGCTGTCACTGTGTGACATCCATATGACTTTTGGTGTATATCACATTGCATTCAATCAGCTGTGACTATGCTTAGAAATACTATAGTAAGTAGATGCAGTGTGAATTTATTCCATTAACAACAGTAAGTAAGTAAGTCAGTGGCTTAAATGTGATTATGGTCCTGCAAGGTGATACTTGCTAAAATATCATCTAAACTTTTTTTTTGTTGTAACTGAATCATTTTTTTTTAAATTTATAAAGCTGGAAATGATCAAATGCTGTTTTTTTTTTTCTTTGTCAACAGTGGTGTGTCATTTTATGTATGTTCCTAATGCTTATGGAACGCTCCCAAAATAAAGTTATTCAAAAAGAGCAAATATACCAGTGTGTTTTGTTTAGTCTTTATGTTAGATTTCTTACACTGAAGTATGAATCAGTCATTTTAAATATAGGCTGCATTTGCACATAAATGAACTTATAATTAAGTATAACTAACTAGTCAAATTGATTTAAACCAAATAACTTCTTTAAAAAGTAAAATATAATTTCTACTCAACCATCTAACAAGAAATAGGAATAGGGAAATGGCACCTTCTAATTATGAATTAAGTTGACATAACAGTGCTACACCCCGTCCAATCCAGTGCTCCTTGGGTTGGTCAGAGGGAAGAGTCATGGCAATCACAAAATTTGTAGAATGGCCAGTGGTGGACAGTGTCCCTCTCCGCTCACTTGTCTTATACAATGGGGCAGTATAACTTGGTCGTTCTGGTATATCTACCCTCTTACAAGGCTTTAGCCACATCTAGAAGAAAGAAAGTAGACAAAATTTAAGTCAAGGCTGTTGTTATATTTTCATATATTTGAACCTAATATGGAATTGTTGGCCTAAAGTTTTAGTTATGTCTGCAGATCTCTATGGGCTAAATCGATTGTATTTTTGTCAGCAGTGCTGCCATTGCTCAAAACATTTTTTTTTAGAGCTCCCAGAGCTATCTTCAGAGCCAGTATATACGAAGCTAAATGAGAAAAGAGGCATTTTCACCTGCTCTCTGAAAAAGCATCCTACCCATCTATTCATCATCTCCCTACCATACCTACCTGAGGATGACCTTCGGTGCTTACAATAATAATAAAATCAGGTATACTTTCAAAGCTTTGTTTATCTGCCACCACTGATATACTCAAAATCATGTTGCTTTACTAAAGGCCAATCCCAAAATATTCTGAAAGGATTTTTATCAGTGATTGTAGAACTAGATCGCCTCCCCATGTTACGTGGCTATTTTAAAGGGCCTATTACGTATATTGTGCTGTTTAAAACATAGTTGCCTTTATAACACACTACAAGCACATTATTCTTAGAGAGTCATTAGCCAAGTTCCTAGAATGTTAAGCATAGTTGAACCTCACCAAGCTCAATAAGATTTTAGGGCAAGTTGATCTCTGAATATAAGAGTAAAGGACAAACTGTCATCAGAAAGGTGAAACAATGTTTTTAAAACTCGAATTCCTTTTTCCAGTAGTAATAATAGCAATACTTGAGGTGATAAGTCTTGACGGCCCCACTGTTTGGAGCCCTTTTTCTGGTTTCTCAGGTTTCAGCACAAATTGTACGAAGGAGCTAATTAATAAGGGTGCTAGTCTCTCTCCCACATAACTGGAGATCCATAAAGCAGTTTTTCAGATATCATTAAATACAAGGACTTGCAACCCTCAAGTTGGACGTATTTCAACTAAGTGGATTTTTTTAATGAGAATTTTTCTTACTGAGTGACTTCCTTGTTTGGGAGAATTATCCACTTATAAAATCCTTCTATTCACCGCAAACTTAAGAGTTTCCATGTGAAGGAAAAAAATTGATCCAAATCAACTTCTGAAATTGCAAACATTTGCCCTTGTGACTTTCAATTTGGGTCCCATATGTGAAACTTTCTCTGCCCACAGTATCTTGGTATATATGGTAGGTTTCTTGCAATTGGCTGTCAGCTGGTCCCTCACTGTACCTGTTAGAGCTGCTCTGAAGGATTATTGCCTTTGAGTAGCTCCCAGTGTCCTACAAACAGAATTCATGCAAAATTCAGCCTATATTTTATCACTATCCCAGACCACCCCTTCAAATTGTGTGAAAATCTATCTAGTCATCTTCTCATGATGCAGTTAACAGAAACTTAGTATTTATATAGCTTAGTATGCCCATGCTGAAGACGGGTGCCTAGAAAAATTTTTTTATGTGTATGGTTTTCATATAATAATCTTTTAATCTGCAAGTTTCACATTTTTAGGTCAAGGTATATGTAAGAAAAAACAAATCATAAACATATGTATGTGTGTGGATGTGGATATATGTATACAGTCAATCCTCATTATTCCTGGATTCTGTATTTACAAATTTGCCTATCACTAAAATTTAGTCCTAATCCTAACGTCAATATTCTGCACTTTCATAGTCATTCACAGGCATTCTCAGAGCAGCAACAAATGAGTCACCAGCAACCATGTTCCCAACTGAGATTGAACCTGGTGACATTCTGCCTTCTCGTTTCAATTCTCATAACTATAAACAAGTATCCTTTTGACGGTTTATTTAATGCCAAGGTTTTTGCATTTTTGTGTTTTTTGTTGGTGATTTTGCCGTTTAAAACGGCCCCTGAGTGTAGTGCTGAGGTGCTGTCTGCTGTTCCTAAATGCAAGACGGCTGAGATACGCCTTATAGAGAAAACACGATAAGCTTTGTTCGGGCATGAGTTACAGTGCGTGAGTTCAGTGTTAATGAACCAACAGTATATATTACGTAAGGTATCTTTAAACAGAAACACAAATAAAACAAGGTTATATGTTGATCAAGTAACAAAAATGTGACCATAGGATCACAGAAGCTTAACCTTGTATTTCGCCTAGGAGTTCAGTATTCACTAATTCAATGTTGGAAGCAAGTTTACAGAACACAACTACTGTGAATAACAAGGGTTGACTGTATATGTGTATGTCCTTGTATAAAATAGCCCCCCATGTATATATCATTAGAAAATACTAACCACAGGCACTGTATCATAAAGAACTTTGGGATGTGATTCTGCAAGTTTCTTGATCTTTCTATTCCAGGAAGCTCCATCCAGAAATAGTCCATGAATGAAAACACCTAAATATAAAAGAAGCAGGTTAATACAAGACTTTACATATGCATATTGATTGAGTTCTGAAGCTGAAATTCCTGCCAGTGAATGCTATGCAGATGATACTAGGTCAGCAAATGAAGGCCTGCTCTAAAAGGAAGGCAATGTTCTAAGTTTGTGTTAACATTCTTACGTCAAGAATAGCTATACTTTGGCTAGTCAATTAATTCAGTAAAATTAGATGTGGAAGACAAAAAGAGGAAAGGAATTTTAAATGAGTCTACGTGAAGTTCTCTGGGCGAACGCTACCAGGTTTATATTTTAATTGACCAATGAGTATAATGTTGTTAAGAGTCCACAAAATCTACAAGAAAAGGTCTTCATGTAATTGTAGGGATCCAGTGGCTTCTAGGCAGCATGTGAACAAAATACCCTTCTGCTGATGTCTAACGTCCTGAGAGTTAAATTTCTCCTCCCCTTTTAGAATCTATTCTCAATCTAAGGCCACGCCTCAATCTGTATGTAAGAACACATGGGTGAACTCCCTCCAGAATGCAATGTCATACACAAACAGCTGAAGAACACAAATTAAGGAATCCATGAAACCTGGATCACATGCCCTGGCTATCCACTTATGTAAAAGCCTCATGAATTGAATCTGGGTATCTGCACATGAAAATATTCATTGTAATTGTTGCACAGATATGAAGAGAGGCAATGAGGAACTTAGGAAGACTTAGGTTTTATCTCTTAATGTGCTGTGTGACCTTCAACAATTCATTTAACTTTAGACCTGTTTTTTATCCAGAGAACAACTGGAAAATATTTGTAAAACAATAATGCCTGCTTTGTCTACCTAGTAGAGTTAGAATCAAATCAGCTATACTGGTGAAAGCACTCTTTAAAAGTAGGATATAAAAATCGACTTGGGCAGTGCTGTCCAATAGGACTTTCTCCAGTGATGGAAATATTTTATATCTGTGCTTTCCAATATGGTAGCCATATTTAGCTATTAAACACCTAAAACATAGCTGGTGGGACTGAGGGGTTGAATTTTAAATTTTATTTAATTTTGGTTATAAATTTAAAAGGCCACATGGGGATAGCCCAGTGATGGATGTTAAGGGAAGACTTAACCCTTTCTTCTCTCCAGGTTTTAACTGACGGAAAGCATAGTTGGAACAAAATGTCAACTTTATTAACTGGCAGAGCACTTGTCCAATAACTTCCCAAGTATTACTCTAGTAAAGCTGAATTACAAAATGCATCTTGAGCCTGGGGCCAGGTGGGGGGATGGACCTGCCTGCAGGAGCGAGAGAGGTCTGCAAGCACATCCTACATGCTAACGTCTCCAGCCAGATCTAAGCCCACTGGCCAGTCACAATAATAGATGGGAACAGAGAAAGTAGAGGAGACCCTACAGACAGGTCCCAGAGAGCCATTTAATACCCTGGCCCTGCTGACTTGTAAGCACAGCCCAGTAAATCTCTGACTCTAAGCAATGGGATGATCTATTCCTTACGTGGGAAAGATTATGTCATAGAAAGTAAAGAGAAGAGTTCATTTCAACACCTAAGAAAAGTGGCAATAGGGATAAAAGTTCCCTCTAACCTAACAACAATTTTATAAGAAATGTGATGGGGACAATCAAATACGTTTTTGTTTCTCATGGTTAATAAGGGCCTTATGGAAAACACAAAATACAAAATGACAGGAGATATTAACTGGGTCCTGTTTCACAGCTGCTCCTGCTCTGTGAGTCACACCTTTGCCTCTGTGAGCCATGGTCAGCACAGGGTGGTGGCCACAGCATCGCCAGGCCCTCTCGTTCACTCCTTCCTGTCCCCTTCCTGCTTTGTAGCGCTCTCCCTGTTGATGACTCTGAGTCACCATGTAGTGCCCCATAGTTCAGATAAGATGAATCTTAGGCAAACACATCTAGAATGTATGATGCTAACTCTAGGTAGATTTACAATGGCATTGTGGCCACTTTAAAAGTCACTTTAAGAGTGAGTAGCTTTTCTCATGACCCCAAAATACACAATACCCCACAAAAGACCTGGAATAACCAAAGCAATCTTGAGAAAGAAAAACAGAGCTGGAGGAATCAGGCTCCCTGGCTCAGACTATACTACAAAGCTACAGGCATCAAAAACAGTGTGGTACCGAAACAAAAACAAATAGATCAATGGAACAGGATAGAAAGCCCAGAAATAAACTCACACACCTACGGTCAATCTACGATAAAGGAGGCAAGACTATACAATGGAGAAAAGACAGTCTCTTCAATAAATGCTGCTGGGAAAACTGGACAGCTACATGTAAAAAATGAAATTAGAACACTTTAATACCATATGCAACAATAAACTCACAATGGATTAAAGATCTAAATGTAATACCAGATACTATAAAACTCTTAGTGGAAAACATAGGCAGGACACTCTCTGACATAAATCACAGCAAGATCTTTTTCAATTTGTCTCCCAGAGTAATGGAAATAAGAACAAAAATAAACCAGTGGGACCTAATTAAATTCAAAAGTTTTGCACAGCAAAGGAAACCATAAAACAAAAAGACAACCCACAGAATGGGAGAAAATATTTGCAAATGATGTGACTGACAAAGGATTAGTCTCCAAAATTTACAAAGAGCTCATGTGGCTCAATATCATAAAAACAAACAACCCAATCAAAAAATGGGCAGAAGACCTAAATAGACATTTCTCCAAAGAAGGCATACAGATAGCCAAGAGGCACATGAAAAAATATTCAACATTGCTAATTATTAGAGAAATGCAAATCAAAACTACAATGAGATATCACCTCACACCAGTCAGAATGGCCATCATCAAAAAATCTACAAACAATAAATACTGGAGAGGGTGTGGAGAAAAAGGAACCCTCCTGCACTGTTGGTGGCAATGTAAATTGATACAGCCACTATGGAGAACAGTATGGAGGTTACTTAAAAAACTAAAAATAGAGCTACCATATGGTCCAGCAATCACACTCCTAGGCATATATCCAGAGAAAAACATGGTTTGAAAGTATACATGCACCCCAATGTTCACTGCAGCACTGTTTACAAAAGCCAAGACATGGAAGCAACCTAAATGACCATCAACAGATGAATGCAGTACATATATACACTAGAATATTACTCAGCCACTAAAAAGAATGAAATAATGCCATTTGCAGCAACATGTATGGAGCTGGAGATTATCATTCTAAGTGAAGTAAGTCAGACAAATATCGTATGATATCACTTATATGTGAAATCTATTAAAAAATGATACAAATGAACTTATTTACAAAACAGAAACAGTCTCACAGACTTAAGAGAATGAACTTATGGTTACTGGTGGGGAAGGGTGGGGGAGGAGGGATAGACTGAGAGTTTGGGAATGACGTGTACACACTGCTATATTTCAAGTAGATAACCAACAAGGACTTACTATACAGCACAGGGAACTCTGCTCAATACTCTGTAATAACCTAAATGGGAAAAGAATTTGAGAAAGAATAGATACATGTATATGTATAACTGAATCACTTTGCTGTACACCCGAAACTAACACAACATTGTTAATCAACTCTACTCCAATATGACATAAAATTTTTTAAAAAAGAGTAGCTTTTCCCATGATGTTTAATTTAACATTAGGTAAATGAGGTTGACGTCTTTATGAGCCCCAGAACCAGGCACATCCTGAAGTTTGTGTGAGGAGACAGACTGTCCACCGGTAGAGGTGAGAAAGAAAGAGAGAAACTGTGCTTCTAGCCCCAGTTGTTCTCAGGTTGGATCTATGTTCCTTCCCTTAGGGTCCCATGAGAAATCGTTCCTTGGGAAAAATTCCATTGCTCCAAATCATTCCATGGAATCTCCTTTTCTTTCTGGTAATTTGCTAAGCACGAAGGAAAAAGCTAGAATGACAAAAACGCTAAGCTGTGGATATCTGTATTTGGGGGAAAATGTCTGTGTGTGTGTGTACAAAATAATAAAATTCATGACTTAGTGAATCTCTATCAGCTACCGTAAATCAAACCTGGGCTGATTCTTTGGTATTCAGTAAACTGGTTTATTTAACTGATGGCTACTCTTTACTATGGGATCTTGGAACACTAAATGGTCTTTATTGATAAGTTGTGCTTTATACCTGCTCCACTGTTTTCAAGATAATTTTGGATTTTAATAAATTTGGATCTTTAATAAGAGCAGTTGTGGGTTAAATTCGTAAATCAGTGTAAACGGAAATACCAACTACCTTGTACAACATCTGAGTTTATATATAACAATTGGAAATTCAATAGTTTAATCTTAGATATTAACTAGTTTATAAACTTCAGGTAATGCTTTTTTAACTTCTATCTTTTAACTGAGTTCAAAAACATAACTTTGATGGGCAGCATATACTACTCAGACTTCAACTCAAATGCCATCTTCTGCCTTTTATCATAATGATATGAGGAAAATTGAGGGGAAAAAATTATTCCATCTGATTTAAATACTTAAGAATCAGCCACAGCTCTTCAAGAAAACTTTCCTTGAGAAATGTGTTGATGTTTTCAAACTTCTACAAAAATAGAGAAATAGGCCAAAGAGAAAGCAGCTAGCTAAGCATGAGAGCCAGATGGCCTGGCTCTGACTCTCAACTCAGCCCATTGCTAGCTGGGAGACCTTGGGCAAGTTATTTAACCTCTCAGAGCCTTAGTTTTCATCTCTGTGTAATGGGATAACAGCAGTATCTGTGCCAAAGGGTCACTGTGAAGATTAAACATTAAGGGCTGGGCAGTTTCTGGAACCCGTGGTGGTACAGAGCAACTCACAGTAAGTAACCAGGCCCTCCCTTTGATTTGCCGGTACCCAACTTAAACACTCTCCCCCTTCTTCCCAAATACTTAGTTGGAAACAAATTATTTATCCTTCTTGGTATGTTGCTAATCTATCTATATTTTGACTTTTAGGAGTGAGGGGCAACTCGGACTTCTATTTATTGGTCTCTTATAGCATGTAAAATAGTGAGCTGGACAGAGAAGGTTTTTTTTTTTTTTTTTAAGGCCTATTTAATTAAAGAAACAATAAACGAAACAACACAGAAGGTTGTTAAGTGCCCTTCAAGCATGCAACAATATGCCCATTCTCAGTGTGCTAGGAATAAAAGTATTCTGAACAAATGGCCAGATTAGTGATGGGTCAGGCATCTACACCTGGGGGAAAATGATTCGTTTTAAAATATCACTTTTCCTAATGATCTTTCTCACCTTGAATCTATTGTTCTTCAATGTGTTTGTGCAATAAAACTGTTCAAGTATTAAAGAAAACTGCAATAAACAGTAGCTTAGAAGTTTGGGTTAGATTCCATGAACGTGTAATAGATTAAAGCAGCATGATTTTTGGAACTTCTGTGGCAGCCTTTGAGGGCCTATTAGGTGCCAGACACTGACAGAAACTAAGGAAAAAAGGATGACAGCAAACAAGGTCACCAAGGCCTCTTGGTGTTTGTATTATAGTGGAGGAGAGAGACAAAAAGGAAGGAAATGAAATAATTACAGAGTGTGATTAATGTTTTGAAGTTAATAAGCAAAGTTGTAAGAGAGGTTAACAAGGTGGAGTGAGGGCTTCAACAGATAGCCCTCACTTTTCAATTATTTGTAAAGCAAATAACTGCTTTACAATGTTGTATTAGTTTTCTGCTGCACAGCGAAGTGAATCAGCTATACACATACACATATCCCCTCCCTCTTGGACCTCCCTCCCCCCCCATCCCACCCATCTAGGCCATCACAGAGCACCAAGCTGAGCTCCCTGTGCTATACAGCAGGTTCCCACTAGATATCTATTTTACACATGGTAGTGTATTTATGTCAAACCATAAGGAAGTGCTTTCTGATGAACTATAACATATGCTCAGACCTGAATTTTGAGGAGTGCCCACTATGCTAAGTCTGCTTAGGAATAATACTACAAAGATCCCAAAGAGAAAAGAGCTTGAGGTGATCTAGGAACTGTGAGGAGGTCCAGTGTGCCCTGTGTGTGGTGGCACAGGATGAGCTCGAGAGGTAGACAGTGGCTGGAACGTGCCTGGCCTCATCGTCATGGTAAGGGGTTTAGAGTTTATTCTAGCTACAAAGGGAAAATGTCATTGTTAACTTACTTAGTCGTCTGAATTTCAATGGGGGCTTAGTGGTGACACGATCTGTTTACATTTTTAAAAAACTTCTGTGGCTTCTGTAGAAATGAAGGATTATAAGAGTGTAACAACACTTGTAGGAAGATAAGAGGCTAGAGCAAAAGTCTGGATAAAAATGGAGGCGGCAGGAGGATTGTAGATGAGCGACTGCATGTGATGTGAGTATGTGAGGGGGCAGAAGAATGAAGAATCCATGGGTTTCTGGCTGGACAGTGGTGCCGTTTGTCGAAATTCATTATAAGTTTTACACATCCAGGAGAAAGCAGAAACGGAGATGTCAGGCAGGCAGTTGGATACAGAGGTCTGGATTTTAGAGGAAAGATCTACACTGGACATTCAAATCTGGAAGATATAATCCAGGAGGTAATATTTAAAGACACAAAAAGTATGAGGTCACTTGGGGAGAGGATGCAATGAGAAAAGAGAAATGCAATTGGGGTCCTTGGGAAATCCAACATTTAGAGGAGGAATAGCTAGCAAAAAGCATGAATGTATCCGGTGAGAAAGGGAAAATCAGGAGAGGGTGATGACTTAGAAACAAAGTGAGAAGAATGTCTCTAGAAAGAAGAAGTTGTCAACTGGTAAAAACTGCTAAGAGGTTAAGATGAAGACAGAAGAGAATTCATGGGATTTGTCAACATGGAAGTCATTAGTAATTCTGAAGAGCATCAGTTGACTGGAGAGGATGAAAGGTAGACAGGAAAGAGGGAGTGAGAAGCTGGAGACGGCACGAGAATTGTGCTGCAAAGGGGAACAGAGGTTATGGGACAGTAGCTGAGGGGATACGGATGTTTAGACAAGTGGCATTTGTTGATTTGTTGTAAGATGAGAGATTCTGGTTGCATGCTGGTAGGAATTATCCAGTAGTGAGAGAGATAACTGCTGATTCTAGAAACAGAGGGTACAACTGAAGAATAAAAACCCTTGGCAGGAGGAAAAAAATGAGATCTGGACTATCCAGCGGATCTGAACTACCAGAGGGTGCAGCAGTCAACAGGTTTATGGATTTGGTTGTGCTAAAAGCCCTATTCTGATGGCTGCTTATTTTTTCAATGAAGGATGAGGTGAGATGTGGGGGCAAAGGGCAGGACAAAGAAGGCATACGTGGTTGCTTTGAGAGTGGGAAAGCAACTCTTCCAGGGAACAGTAGTAGGACTGCTTCATAGTGTTATGACCCTCCTTGAGATTTCTGACAGTCAAGGTAAAGTAAAACCACCCAGCACAGTAATAGGATTATCACACACTGTTGTGATGACACATCTACCTGTTAGTATCTTCCACCAGAGTACAGATTAGTTGAGGGTCAAGATCCTGTCTACAGTATTCACTGTTGATATTCCCCAGTGTCTAATAGAGCGAGCCAGTGAATTCACCATTCAGTGATGAATAAGGAAGCAGGATTATCTTTGACACATTAGTAAAAGCAGGGCATATTAATGATCATTTAGAAATTGTCATTTAAAGACAACACCATTTTGGTAAAATTAGGAATCGATAGTATTTTTAAAATAATACTTTTGAAAGGTAGTGGCCCCTTCCATTAAATTTGAAATAAAACATTAGGGTGGCCACTGAGTATTAAAAAGACAATTGATTAAGAAAATAAATTTCTTCACAACGTTTCAATCACAGAACATATGCTCATATTAGCTATTAACTGTATTAAATTTTGGAAGGACATATATAACAGGAAACAACGCATATTTTAGGAGTCTGCAAAGGTGTGCTCTTCGAGGCACCAAGAGATCCTTCTTTTTAATGCTGTGCTGCCTTAATTCCCCAAGGTCACCATAAGACTGTGGTTGATTATCCCATGTATTGTTCATTTGATGATTCCTTTCTACCTAACTTTTTTTTAGAAATAACTTCAAAATTACACAATTTTGTAAAACTAAAACAATGCAAGGGACATATACTCCTTATTCAGATTAATTTCATCCCCATTTATTTTCTTACTCTTGCTCTCTCTTGCTCACTCTGTCTCTTCACAAATTTTTTTTTCCTTAACCATCTGAGGGTAAGTTACATACGTGATGATTAAATTTTTAACAGCTGGGTAAAGTGAGCAAGAATGTTACATTTTTGTTCAGTGTTGAAATATAAGCCAACTCATTCCATCGCTGCACTTACCATCTTCCGGAGCATGCTTGTATTCTTTGTCTTCCATCACTTCATAGTCAAACCCAAGAAGATCAATAGGGATGGTGTATTTCCTGGCATAGTTCTGCTGGGCACCAGTCAGGAAGGCTTGTGTGAAGAAGAAGCCAGAAAGCCAGAACACTGGAGGAGGGCCGACCTCATACCATTGCTGTGGTGTCAAAGCACAAGTGTCCTGACAACAGGGTCTTCAACTTTGAATGCAACATGGCTTAATACAATTTGCCACAAACACTCCACCTATTATCTTCTAGGTAAACTAATAAGTAAGCTAACACTTTGAGGAATAAAAAGTCATACTCTCAAAGTCTGAAAAATAAGCAGCATATTCAGCATTCGTTCTGACTTCAATTTTGTATCCATTGCACCAGCTCATGCAATGATATGAATCATAATGTGCGTGAATGCAGATACAAATGTCTGTTTTATACATGCCCAGTGATTCCTTCAGAAAAGCTCCATACAGTATTGAGTTTCTAATATACATTATTGCACGCTACATCATGTTGTTTAATTGAATAAAATAAGATCTCCCTACAAGGTCTGGTCAGACGACAATGTTTTTTTCACTTTTTTTCCTCTCTGATTATTAGTACCCGGTAGAATATTCCTTTAGAAGTTTTCCCTTCTACTTCACCAAAATACAGTGAATCTAACATATGAAGACATAATATTGTACAAGGAACTTCCAGAAGATACAGGGTAGTGAGAGCTTAAGATCTTTATAAATATCAAGATATCTGGATATTCTGTTCGTATCATATATTATAACAAGTAGTTGAGTTACTGACTCTAATAGTAAAGTATAGAAGTCAGTCTGAAGAAGTGAATTTGAAGAACTTTCCCCTATAAGAATCCAACGTACAGTCTTCACTTTTCAAGAACAGTCTTAATCCTTCAGTACCAAGTCTAGTATCAAAGAAGGTCTATGTTATGGAAGGGGTGTTTTGTCATTTTACCCCCGGAGAAATTTCCTCACGGGCAATTTTTGATGTATTATGTATAGTACCTAGGAAATTAATCAATACTTCTAAGAAATATAATTGTTAATAATAACATAGTTAAGCACCAATATTGCCAGATAATTAGGAGGCTGGCTTCTGCCCACTCTACATTTCCAAGACAATTAGCCTTTGAGGTTATTACTGACTTGGGCTGAAACAGCAATCTAGTGATTTCATGACCTGGAGGGGTGCTGGACAAGGAAGAAATAGTTCTCCTTACTAGTAGCTTGTCTGGCTTTCTAAGATGCTGTGCTGTAGGAATCTCTTTTAAAACTAAATATTTAATGGAAGTATCAACATAGCCAGTCCTTTTCTCTCTTCAAATGTCCTTGGCTTGAATGTCTAACGTCACTGAGCACAAACACCTGCTCCTAAAGAAGCTTTCAGAGATTCTACTTCCAATGTTAGTATTCTGACAATTCCATGTAACAGTTACACAAACTATATGCAATATTGGGTAGTGGTCATTTGTGCCTGGGATGCACAGGAAAACTAGAGAGTAATACTCATTACGTTAGGCATCTTGATGAAGAAAATGAAATCAGAAGAAACTTAACGTATGAGCATTTGGATGAACTCACCTGCAAAAACTTCAGTCTTGCAAGGAAGTCATTCACATAGCTCCCAAGTGGTTTGAGGCTTGGGTATGATTTACCCATCCACATTCCTGGAATTTTGACATTCAGAATGCTGCTAACCACTTCCTCAAGATCTGTAGACATCACTACAAGCCCCTGAAACACATTTAACCATCGTTTAACACAACTGTATTCTAGATTACAAATAATTTTATAATTATATTTGTTTACAATTATGATTAGTTAAGGTTGAGCCATATAGCAAAAAAAGAAAAAGATATTTTCTTTTGCTCACAAGCTGTGGAGTCTTTGAATTATTCCTTAGAAAAATATTAACAATTGTAATCTAATCAAACTTTAATGGAAAATTTCTTTTATTGAAATATAATTGACGTACAACATTAGCTTTAGATGTACGACATAATGATTCAATATTTGTATACATTGTGATCATCACAGTAAGTCTAGTTAACATCCATCACCACACATAGTTACAGCATTTTGTGTGTGTGATGAGAACTTTTAAGATCTACTCTCTTAGCAACTTTCAAATATGCAATACACTATTATTCACTATAGTCACCAAGCTGTACATTACATCTCCATGGCTTATTTATTTTGTAACTGAAACCTTTTGACCCCCTCTACCCATTTTGCCCACCCTGGAAGATCTCAGCACTTGGCTTCTCACTAGCTATTAAATCACAGCCTAACTTTGACTTAGTTTAGTTGCCCATTAAATGGACAATTAATATATCTCTGTCCTGCCTTCTTAAAAGGAGAGTGATAAATATAAAATGAGGAAAATGATACAAAGTGCCTTGAAAGGTTAAAATATCCTGGATTGCAACTATGAAGTCTAATTGATCTTATCCCATTTTGAAATGTAAAATAGATCATTTCATTTCATTGCTTAAAACTCTCTGAAGGCTTCCCTTTACCTTTACACTTTAGAATAAAATTGAAGATCCTAAGAGATGGTAACACTTTGAGGCCCTTGAAAATTTTATTTGATCCTGCAATTGGGCCAGTTGCCATCATCATTTCTGTTTTCTTCATAGTTGACAATATAAATTCCAACTAACATACGGAAAAGATTTTAGAGAAAATTTAATGGATTAAACACCCACATTTCATTTGCCTCCTTCCCCAAACCCTGAAACAAGAGTAAAGGAATTTATTTGTTAGAAGCACAAGCCTAGGGACTTCCCTGGCCATCCAGTGGTTAAGACACCACACTGCCACTGCAGGGGGCGCAGGTTCGATCCCTGGTCAGGGAACTAAGATCCTGCATGCCGCGGCGTGGCTAAAAAAACAAAAAAACAAAAAAACAAAAAGCCTACAAGTGCAGGAAAAATAGGAAAAGGCAAGGCAATATTGGGAGCTAAAAAGCATGTGGACTGTTGGTAGTTGACTTAGTAGTCAGGAGAAACTGGCAGATGGGAAAGTTAAGAATCGACTAGATATACACTAGGATACTCAAAATATCAATATTTGGAACTGATGGCCCTAGCTGAAAGGGAAGAGAGGAGGGTGGTGCTAAAAGGAGATTGTTGAAATCTGGCTTAAAAAATAGATTCCTGGGTCTTCTCCCACAAAACTGTACATTATCCACCTTGAATGAAACCTGGAAAGGAAAATGAAGACATCCCTACAGCGGAGGGGATGCCAGGCTCAGGTGGGGTCAGAATTCCCATACTGAAATCAGGAATTAAGTGAATTCATGTGTATTGATTGCTGAGCTCCCTGAGGCCTGTTTCCCCTTTTATCTCCCAGAATGCGGAAAGCCAGGCCTTCATCTTCCAGGAAGGATACAGGGAGGACCAGGTTAAGGAGAAACACAAGACACTGAATACTTCTTAGCCAAACAGCCCAGCCAGGTGATACCACAGCCAGCCGGGCCAACTCCTCTCTCCATAATAACTCGTATCCAACCACTCTTCTCCACCTCCACTGCTACAAGAAACCAACTCAGCTGGACTACTTCAATCACATAATTGGGTTCTGCCTGTGCTCTTGTTTCCCTACAATCCTTTCTGCAGTGGTCAGAGCAAACTTTAAAAATATAAAATAGATCATTTCATTTCATCACTTAAAACCCTCTGAAGGCCTCCCTTTACCTTTACACTTTAGGATAATATTGAAGATCCTAACCTTGGCCGACAAGGCCATCATGAAGCCCGTGCCTTCCTCTCTCTGTCCTACCACTTCCCTCGTGCTCACTCTACTCTAGACAAGCCAGCCTTCCCTACCGTGCTCCTGGACCATGCCAAGCTGCTTTTCTCAGGGCCTTCGTGCTGTCTGGACCCTCTGCCCAAACGTTCCATGGCTTGTCCCTCCCATCAGGCCTCTCTCTTCAGAGCAGCCTGACCCCAAAAGACTGAGTTTCCCACCCATCATTCTCTACATCCTTATCCCATTTTATTTTTTTCCACTGAACTTACCAATGACTGAAAAAAATAAATTTATTTGTTCATTTTTTAATTGTTTGTCTCCCTAAGAAGTAAGCTCTACGAGAGCAGAAGCTCTGTCTTACTCCTTAACATTTTATGCCTTCTTAGCATATATTCCATCCAACAAACGATCGCTATAGGTACCACATTCTATACTCATTTACACATTTATTAACTGTCAGCCCCAGAATTCTATACACTTTTTAAGGGCGGGGATTTTTTTTTTCTATCTCCGGAACCAAGAACAGTGCTTTCACAGAATTTGTGCCCAATAAATATTTGCTGAGTAAATGAATGATATGTTTATTTCAATGATTTTCCCTTGCTGTACTTCTCCTTACCTTGACTGCTTTCTGGATATTAATGCATGATTCTCTTATGGTCTGCAGCAACTTATTGAACCGTCCCATCTCTTGGACAAGCACCGTGTTCATACTCTGAGTGTAAGTGGTTGGGTATCTCCTCATTGCAGACTCAACATCAAAGTTGTTTGGAAGTTTGCCCAAGATGTCACCAGCGACCTCATGTACTACTTCATCCGATGATTTTGCACCAGGCTCTGCTGAACGAGACTGGAAAGAATCCAAACTACGAATCAGAAATCCTCATAAAAGTCTAAGAATTGCTGGATAGGAAAACTCCTAAAGTAAATTTTATAAGAATGAGTACTATTGATACTTTGCTATTTTAACTATGATTCTTCTCCCCACGAGATTTATTGAAGTGTTGATAACAGGCATGGGAATGGAGTTTCGGGAGAAAAGCAATTGTTAGAAGGTAGAAGGTCATGTACAATGTTCAGAAGCAAAAGAGGGTCTGGAGGAAGCAAACAAGCTGCACATTGTGCTGCCCGGGGGTCAGGGGAAGAGCAGATGATGCAGACAGAGGGATAAAAAACGTTCATGTTGGGGGTGGGTGGTCAAGTGATGATGGGCATCAAAGCCCAGGAGGACAAAATCTGGTTTTGCTTTGAGAAAGCTCGCCACAAAATATATTTGGTAATAACTCTGGTGCCTAGTGGTTGCCAAAAGCAGAGATAGAGTTTTTTTTTCCTTGAACCAAGAGGGCAAAGAAAATAAGCTCATCTCCTCTAAGCAGTTGGAAGAGTTATGGCGATAAGGCAGACTTTAGGGATTCACACTGGAAGCAAGGAAGGGGAATTTCATTTCAATTTTTATTTTTTATGTTTATAGTGACACCATGTAAATGAATCTATATTTTCTGGGAAAACCCTTTAAGTCCTCAGAATAAATGAATGTGTGTGTGTGTGTGTGTGTGTGTGTGTGTGTGTGTGTGTGTGTGTGTGTGTGTGTGTTGAGAGAGAACAAGCACTGTTAGAATATAAATGAATATATCTCATACTTTCCCAGTCCGTGGAAATTGTGTTCAGTCTTATTTCAGATTTTATATTTTCTAGTGTCTATATTGGCTCTATTCTATAAATATTGACTGTTACTTCTACTTAAGTTTCTAGTGAGATTTTTAATGCTACCTAACACATTCTTATGAAGTTGTGCAATAAAAAAATGAAATGTTGGTAAGTGTTAATTACATGCTAGCAAAAAAAGGGATCTGTCAATATAGTAATCCTTTATCATGATCCCAAAACATTAGGTTTACAACTAAGTATATAAAACAAATTACAGAGAACAAAGAAGGTAATGAACATTTGGCCAAAACTAGTGAAATCTCTATTTCCGTTGCATTTAAAGAATCATATGCTGACTTCTATTTGTATTTTGACGTGCACACAATATACTATAAACTCAACCATTCCTATTTTCTAAGAAGAGCTGTGCCTCCACCAAAAAACCCCGAAGGAAAAAAAAAAAATCTTAGCCCTATAGCCCTTCAAAAATGTAAAAAAAATAATTTAGTAACACAAACATTCCTATACCTATTTCTCACACACCAAAATCACATAATTGGGGGGGTTTGTTTTAAAAGTAATATCCAACTGATATTGAGAATTAAGAGCAAAAGGGTGTTATTTATTTGTAATTATATAACTTAGCTTTTTTCCTTTTTACCACCTTTCCTTAGAGTTTTCACAAACACCATTTGAAATCTAACAGTCGTTTCCCTTTTATTAAACAAATAAAGATAAGTGGGATCCATTTTCAAGGAGACATCATGGAATTTCGCCTTTCCATTTCTAGTTTCACAATATTTTAGGTTGAAACAATTTTCTTATTCAAAAAAGAGTCTGGCACACTATAACACTCTTAGAGGAAAACATAGGCAGAGCACTCTATGACATAAATCACAGCAAGATCCTTTTTGACCCACCTCCTAGAGAAATGGAAATAAAAACAAAAATAAACAAATGGGACCTAATGAAACTTAAAAGCTTTTGCACAGCAAAGGAAACCATAAACAAGACCAAAAGACAACCCTCAGAATGGGAGAAAAGATTTGCAAATGAAGCAACTGACAAAGGATTAATCTCCAAAATTTACAAGCAGCTCATGCAGCTCAATATCCAAAAACCAAACAACCCAATCCAAAAATGGGCAGAAGACCTAAATAGACATTTCTCCAAAGAAGATATACAGGTTGGCAACAAACACATGAAAGGATGCTCAACAACACTAATTAGAGAAATGCAAATCAAAACTACAATGAGGTATCACCTCACACCAGTCAGAAGGGCCATCATCAAAAAATCTACAAATAAATGCTGGAGAGGGTGTGGAGAAAAGGGAACCCTCTTGCACTGTTGGTGGGAATGTAAATTGGTACAGCCACTATGGAGAACAGTATGGAGGTTCCTTAAAAAACTGAAAATAGAACTACCATACGACCCAGCAATCCCACTCCTGGGCATATACCCTGAGAAAAGCATAATTCAAAAAGAGTCATGTACCACAATGTTCATTGCAGCTCTACTTACAATAGCCAGGACATGGAAGCAACCTAAGTGTCCATCAACAGATGAATGGATAACGATGTGGCACATATATATAATGGAATATTACTCAGCCATAAAAAGAAACGAAATTGAGTTACTGTAGTGAGGTGGATGGACCTAGAGACTGTCATACAGAGTGAAGTAAGTCAGAAAGAGAAAAACAAATACCGTATGCTAACACATATATATGGAATCTAAAAAAAAAAAAAAAAGAAGAAAAATGGTTCTGAAGAACCTAGGGGCAGGAAAGGAATAAAGATGCAGACATAGAGAATGGACCTGAGGACACAGGGAGGGGGAAGGGTAAGCCGGGACAAAGTGAGAGAGTGGCATGGACATATATACACTACCAAATGTAAAATAGATAGCTAGTGGGAAGCAGCCGCATAGCACAGGGGGATCAGCTCTGTGCTTTGTGACCACCTAGAGGGGTGAGATAGGGAGGGCGGGAGGGAGACACAAGAGGGAGGGGATATGGGGATATATATATATGTATAGCTGATTCACATTGTTATAAAGCAGAAACTAACACACCATTGTAAAGCAATTATACTCCAATAAAGATGTTTCTTTTTAAAAAAAAAAAAAAAAAGAGAGTCTGGCAGTTAAGCATAAGCAAAAGAGCTCTGCAGAAGTAACATTCTCTGCTCCAATACTGGCTCCTGTCATTTCAAAAGATATTTTCATTAAATACACAATGTAAAGGTCTTGTCATCGTGACCTTGCTCTCCAACCTGCAGTTCTGGTCTATCTCATTGCCTCTGAATTGTGGTTAATCCCGATGTAGGATCACTGAACTCCTGCTTACCCATTACTATAACTGTACTTGCCAATCTGAGTTGGAGGATATTGAAAGAGATTGTTTAATTACATACTGAGAAGATACCCCAAGTGTATTTAAACTTATTTGTTTGGTTCTGAGTCATTCTCTGTTGGAATGAGCCCACTGCTTCATGTGGCACAGCCCATCAGGTTTAAATAAAGCCAAAAGACACTATAAATCTCCTGCTGTCAGACTGTTGTGTACTACAGGCACTGATGTTCCTAACAACCTACTTATTCATGTCTGTATATATGCTTTCATGCTCAGGCAATAACTGATTTTAATGGTATTAACATGTAAAGTGGACATAAAAAATAATCTTTGTCCTTTCTGCCTTATTAGTAAATGTCATCTTACAGTAGACCAGAGCTAGAAGTTCCATGAACTCTTCCATCAGTGACAGCACACTACTTCATCCTCCTAATCTGGTTCTTTTAGCTTCCCGCCCCCCACTCCCAACCCAGCATCTCTGGTTATCTGCCTTCTAGGTCCTATCCCATTTTTAGAATCTAGAAGGAATATCACATAGTGGTTCAGAACACAAATTCTGGAGCCAAACTAGTGGGCGTCACACTGCTTGGCTTTGAGTCCTGGCTTGAAATTGTACTAGCTGACCTTGAGTAAATGACTTAATCTTTCTGTGTCTGAGTCTTTTAGCTGTAAAATGGGAATAATTAGCACCCTCACTTCATAGGACTGTCGTAAGCATTACACTGTTATACATAAAGCATTCAGAACAGTGCTCCCATACAATAAGCACTATAAAGTTATTAACTATTATTAGTATTAATCTGAGATTCCATAAAAATAAAAAAGACCAGCTCGAAATCAGTTTGGGGGATAATTTGCTTGACTGAATAAACATCCTGAACTTACTAAAATTTCATTCAATCACTAAGGGAACTCACCATTTGGACTAATTTGCTTTCAAAAATAAAAAAAAAACAAACAAGCGTATCTTCTAATGGGAGAACAATACAAGGGAAGATCTCTAAATAGACAAGCAAGATTAAATATCTTTCATTCAAACGTACTGACTTGTGCCCATGTTGAAATCTGGTGCCTTGGAAGGTCATTCTCCGACGTGCCCTTACATTTATGCTCTCACCAGTGGAGCCGCATGTCTAAGAGTCAAAGGTTCTCCTAAACTTTTTAATTTATTTTGTACTTACTATTATATTCCTTATATATTATGTAATCTGATAAAATATTGATGTGAAAGAAACTATTTCTATGTAAACTAGGTTAAATGTTCTAGAATATTTGATAAAGATAAGTCATTTAAAAATGTTGAATCAGTAAGAGAGAAAATAAAATAGGCAGAATTCTAGATGGATTCTGGCATTAAACTGCTTCCAGGTATCTTTGAAATTCTTCTTCCACTTTAAAGGAAGTAAAAAGGGATAATGTGTTAGGGCATGATTTAAGCAAGAAAGGCAAAATGGAACTCCTAGCAGCAGAATGATATCAAAGAATACTCAGAGGTACTCAAAGAATATTATTCAAAGAACTCTTGGAAGCAGAATGATACTCTAAGATTCTTCCCAAATCAAAAGACTGATGAAAACAAAACCCACACATTCATTTACTTTGTGTTTAAACCCATTTTTAAGGTACGTATTTTTTTTCTTTTCCTTAAAGTGGTTCTCCACTTGAAGAGATGGAATTCTGTGCCTGGGCCTCTGCCCTGTTGTCTCATGCTGATTGGGGGGTATCCTTTCCAGCCTCAGAAGCCCGTTCCTGCACAGATCACACACCTGTGTGAGAAGAATGTTATCAAACAGCAGTTGAGTTTCTGACTGATCTTTAGTGATATCTGCATTGGCGTTCATCCCAAAGATTTCCGGAGCTGGGGTCAGCGGCAGTGTCTTTGTGTATTCGATGTAGCTTTTGTGCTGCAAAGATGAGTAACAAGGAATCAGGAGGTTAGAAATCAGGAAATCAGGTTAGAATTACAGAAATCTAATTATCCTGTAGAGCTTGCTCACTGAAAAGAGATAATTTTTAATACTCAAGTTACTGAGTGGATGAGCCTGAGAGCCTGGACACTGAATGCTTTCATTTTCTTTCAACCTGGGCCAAAGTGTTAAAAAAAAAAAAAAAAAGATATGGACACATTTAGAGAGAGAAAAAAAAGTCCCATTCAATTGGAATGGATCTGAAAATGGAGAGAGGAATATCCTGGCTGCTTCATTTAGAAATTCTTCCAGAGAAATCTTTCTGTGCTGCATTTGCTGATGACTGTTCTTAGTTTTTCACAATAATTTTTTTTCTGCTTTAGTCTGATTTTTCTGTTTACTCTTATTGTGATAAATCCACGTAATTCGGAAAAGTGAAAATCATCTGAGATTTTATCATGAGATAACCACCATTAATATGGTAAATCTTTTTATATATATGCAGACACGTTTTATATTTTATTTATGTGAATTTCTATCAAAATTCCATACTTTTCCTGATGCTCATATAATCATATGCAAACATTCATATATTGGGCTGGCCAGAAAGTCTGTTCATAACACATTACAGAAAAATCCGAACGAACTTTTTGGCCAACCCAATACACGTACGGTAGCGGGGAGATGGGTCATTGGTGGTTTTTCGACATGGGTCATGTTACATAACCTGACTTCATCTTTGGCCATCTTCTCACTTACCAAATCATCACTGGAGATCTTGTTACCATGACTCCCTGTGTTGACTTGCCCCACCCAGTCAGTGACCTGGGCTCTGGGACTGATTTTTCTCTTCATCTCTATTAGTGTCTGCCCTCAGCTAGAATCCATCCTAGTGGATGATGGGGTCATGGTGTGTGCCTCTGTTTCCTGTGGCTGTGTTTTTAACTTTCAATATGTGCCCTTTTGACTTCTGGGAATAAAATGAGAACCAATTTAATTGTGCTGGCAGTTCCTAGAAGTCTACTGTGTGATAATCTGAAGGCAGATACCACATCTTCTGCTAGACAGGACTGGAAAAAATAGCAGAAGAGAACCTTGGTCTTGTGAAGCAGGTGTGATACTCTGTCCCTTTCTACCTGTGGGATCTTGGGCAAGTCATTTAACTTTAGTGAACTTACTTTCTCACTTGTAAAAAGGGAAAGAAAGAATAATAACTCAAATGTTAATTAGATGCTCCAGTGCGATAATTACATGTAACTGCTTTGTAAATAAGCATGATTTAAATGTTAACTATTATCGTTAATACTATTTTGTAACCCTTTCTCATGTGTATTTCCATTTTAATTGGGGACCATGCCTTTTTTCCCAAAGCACTGAATTCACAATAATAGGATTTCAGGTCACTGAGGAAGCCATTCTTGGGTGAGGGACATTTCTGATAGTCCTCACATTACAGCAAATAGGAAACCACTAACTCCATCTTTGCATGGGATTTGCTCTGTCCCTATAGGACTGAAGAAAGTACACACAATGGTTAACAAAAAACAAGGCTTCTTTAAAAAAAAAAAAAAATCACCATTTTCTATATCAGAGGATTTCCACATTTTACTGCTTTTAGTTTTCTTGAAGAGCATATGTACTTACATCACCAGAAGGAGGCACAAAATAGATGCCACTGGAGTCGAATTTATAGTGCGGATCCTGAACTAATTCCGTGTTGAAGAATTTGTTTAAGATGCTGCGCAGCGTGCGCCGGTCCCAGTCGTCAGTCACGCGGCCGCCGTAATTGCACTCGCCCGTCATGTACTGCAGGGCGTCGTAGGGCAGTTCCTAGAGTAGAGGTCAAGTCGCTCAACCAGTCAAGACTTAGCAGTGGCACATTATACAGGATCGTGCTTCTTGTTTGCTCATGTTATTTAAACAGTTTACGGAAAGTTTGCATCAACACAATTTCCCTTTATATACTTCCCATTTAATTTGCTGTAATTTTCCCCAGGGTCTCTCTCTCCTTCTGTGATTTGTCATTTCCATTAGGTCAGTGCAAAGAATAGAAATCCTCTATTAACTTGTGAACTCACCTCTATTCAACCAACATTAATGGACCACCTACTATACGCCGGATGCAAAATTAGTTAGACCATAATCCCATGCTTGAAAATCCTGCACTGTTGAATGACATTCAAAACCAATCCAATATAATTCCGAGATAATCAGTGTTAATTTCCTTCACCACCTTTTTATATCTGTATATGTTTTGACAATTGGAATCACACTATATATACAATTTTGCATATAATTTTTCACCAAATATATTATGAGATATCTTTTACTGTTTCATGAAATGCTCTTTGAAAATACTTTTTTAATAACTGTCTTCTACTATTGAAGATTTCAGTTGCTCCTAATTTTCTACTTTGTTAAATTGTTTCATTAAATATACATCCCTTAAAATTGCTAATGATTCTTTAGTCTAGATTCCTGAAAGGGAAATTACACTGTCAAAGGAAAGAAGTTTATAAAAAGCAACTGACTAATGTCACCAAACTGCTTTCCTGAAAGGCTGTAATAATTGTAGGAATCAGTTTTAAAATCTTTGCTAATTTGATTGACCAAAGATAATTAATATTGCATTAATTTGCATTTTCTAGAATACTAATGAAATTTATGATCTTTTCATATGTTTAATAACGTTTGTTCTTCTGTGAACTAGCCTCCTACCTATTTTTTCAATTAAAGTTTTAATAGTTTTATTTGTAAAGCTCTTTTATAAATCTACCTTTATCAAATTTGTTGAAATATTTTCCCTGTAAGTTTGCCTTTTTATTATATTCTCTAGTACACAGAATTTCTAAATGTTTATGAATGCAAAAGAATTGATTTTTCATTTTTCATATTGCAATTTTATTTATACTAAGCATAAATACTTACACAGCCACCAGTAATATAGAGAATTCTCTCACTGCTCACAACAAAACTGAGTATTATCATTTAGGGAAAAAAATGATAATTAAACAATAAAATTGTTTTCAATTTTTAATTTAATTTTTTGGGATATAATTGACATATTATATGTTTCAGGTATACAAATAATGATTTGATATTTGTATATACTGTGAAATGATCACCACAGTAAGTCTATTTAACATCCATCACCGTAATCACAATTTTTTTGTGTGTTGAGAACTTTCAAGATCGGTTTTCTTTAGCCACTTTCAAATATGCAATATAGTATTAACTGTAGTCACCATGCTGGACATGACATATCTTAATTTTATTTTACTTACTTACTTATTTATTTATTTATTTTTGATATTGACATTTAAAAAATGTTTATCCACCGCTTGTATTTCTTATTGCTAAATTATCTACTTTATTCTTTTATGTGTTTTCCTCATATGAATGCTTTTTTTTTTTCATTTTTAAAAGCTCTTTATAAAGATACCAAATCAGTTTGTCAGAAAAATTTTAGGTATTTTCTCCAATTTTCATTTGTCTTTTATTTTTATGATGTTTAATTGTTTATGGTATTTTAATATAGCAATGTTTTAAAATGTTTTCTACTAAAATACAGCAATCTTTTTACTTTAGGATTTTTTTCACCATTTTTGTGCGATAAATGCCCTTCTGGCAGTTAAAGTTAAAGTGTATATACCCTACATCTCAGTGATCCCACTTAGAGGAATCTCTTCAGTAGAAAACAATAGCACTTGGGAAGAATAGGTGGTAGTGATTAGACAGAAGGAATTTATTGAATGCGGGCTTGGGAATTAAGAGACTTGTTACTTGGTAGAACTGGAAGTGAAGGCAGTGAATTTAGGAGAACAGCTCAGTGACCAAGATGTGGTGGAGAAACAAGCAGAACCAGGAGGGAGAACAACGGCACGGTGTTGAGGGGAGTTTGCAGATGCAGGCACTGCTTGGGTTTGCCTTGTTGACAGCCCCCCACCTCATAAAACTGAAATGTAGTAAGAAAACTCCTGTGTGAATGAAATAGTATATGAGCATGAGCTGGGCCCTGGGAGGGCTTCATGAGGCAAACATAAGATGAGATCTGGAGGGGGAGGAGTTTGACTTACGTTTAAAGGGTTAAACCTGCCAACATTCCCCTGAGAGCTGATGGGTGAACTGTTGTTTCTCTCAGCAGCTTGATCACAACCAGGGCCAATCAAACTGGGGAATGCATTCTCCCGGGCGCCCAGGTCCATCGGCTGAGGTTGCAGAAAGGGTAGCAGCTCGCTGCTGGGATTTCTTCTCTGTTCTGTGGTTATAAGAGGGTTGAGACCACAGGCCGGGAGAGAGTGCAGAAGTCGGCAACTATATGCAAGGTTATATATGAAGTTATTCACTTTAACATTACTTATTAGTAAGAAATAAAAAGGAAATAAAATCCTGATAGTCAAAAGTGGGAAATGCTGTGTATGCAGCCATTAAAACAAAGATCTGTATCTATTTTGGAAGTTGTCCACAACATATGTGAGAAAAGCAAGCTGAAAATGATATGCTGAAAATGACATACAGATGTAATTATGTTTTTGAGGAAAATGTGTGCGTATATTGTATATATGTGTATATATAACTATTTGTGCATAGGAAGAAGTTTGGACAGGCCCTCCTAAGCTGTGAACTTGATTGTTTTGGGGGTGAATTTAGGGTGAGAGTGAGGGGTGAGCCTTTCACTCACACACAATCACACACACACAACCCTCCCAAAGGGAATTACCCATTTGCCAAGTACATTATATACATCCACTTGTATTTTCTTCTGTTACAGTTTACTTTTTCTTATTTATGTTTTTTAAATTAAAATATATAAAGAACTCATACAGCTCAATAACAAAAACCAAAATATCTGATTAAAAAATGGGCAGAGCGGCTTCCCTGGTGGCGCAGTGGTTAAGAATCCGCCTGCCAAAGCAGGGGACACGGGTTCGAGCCCTGGTCCGGGAAGATCCCACATGCCGTGGAGCAACTAAGCCCATGCACCACAACTACTGAGCCTGCACTCTAGAGCTCGTGCTCTGCAACAAGAGAAGCCACCACAATGAGAAGCCCGTGCACTGCAACGAAGAGTAGCCCCCGCTCGCCGCAACTAGAGAAAGCCTGCGTGCAGCAACAAAGACCCAATGCAGCCAAAAATAAATAGATAAAATAAATTTATATAAAAAAAAATGGGCAGAGGATCTGAATAGATATTTTTCCAAAGAAGACATACAGACAGCCAAGAGACACATGAAAAGATGCTCAACATCATTAATCACCAGGAAAATGCAAATCAAAACTACGATGGGGTGTCACTTCACACCTGTCAGAATGGCTATTATCAAAAAGACAAGAAATAGTACATATGTTGGTGAGGATGTGGAGAAAAAGGAGCCCTTGTGTACTGTTGGTGGGATTGTAAATCGGTGCAGCCACTATGGAAAACAGTACGGAGGTTCCTCAAAAAAAAATTAAAAACAGAACTACCATATGACTCAGCAATTCCACTTCTGGGTATTTATTCAAAGAAAATGAAAACACTAATTTGAAAGGCTATATACATCCCTATGTTCATTGCAGCATTATTTACAATAGCTAAGACATGGAAGCAATGTAAGTGTCCACTGATGGATGAATGGATAAAGATGTGGACTATATGTGGAATACACAATGGAATACTACTCAGCCATAAAGAGAATGAAATCTTGCCATTTGTGACAACATGAATGGATCTTGAGGGTATTATACTAAGTGAAATAAATCAGACAAAGACAAATACTGTATGATTTCACTTAAATGTGGAATCTAAAAACACAAAACAAATGAACAAACAAAACAAAACCTATAGATACAGAGAACAGATTGATGGTTGCCAGAGGGGTGGTGAGTTGCCGGGAGGGCAAAATGGGTGAAAGATATTAAGACGCACAAACTTCCAGTTATAAAATAAATAAGTCATGGGGATGTAAGTACCACATGGTGACGTTAGTCAATAATACTGTGGTGCAAATTTGAAAGTTGCTAAGAAAATAAATCTTAAAAGTTCTCATCACAAGAAAAACAATTTTTTTTTTAACTCTATAATGACAGATAACTAGAAGTATTGAGGTGATCATTTTGCAGTATATACAAATGTTGAATCATGTTGTATACCTGAGACTAATATAATGTTGTAGGTTGATTATACTTCAATAAAAAAGAACAAAATTTTGATTGCTGAAGGATTATATTAGATTTAGTATCAAAGGGAACCGTGAATCACATTCCACAAAGAATCTCTCTGTGTTTCTTGATGGGTTATATGTCACGCGTGAGTAGCAGTTTTGTGCAGTTTGCTATATGATCACTGTGCTAGAGGAACGGGAAGTACTGCTCAATTGTCATTTAATAGAAGGAACCAGTTCAGTCACTCCCACGCGTCATTAAAAGATTCTCTGTAGCATTTGCCAGGATGGACAATTCCTGATATTCCATATTTACTCAGCACGCTCACTCCCCCTTTTTCTCTGGCTGTTTGGTCTGCATTTTCCATTTCTCCTGTCCTCTCTCCTACCATTGATATTGGGGGCTCACCAGCAGCCAGGCTTTAGTTCATTTTTACGCTACAAGGCCTCCCTTTTAAATCTCAGGTGTTCTCAGGCTTCTCCTTACACATTAACAATTCACAATTCTCTATTTGTGCTCACTCTCTTCTCTTGGGCTTTATATCTATATGCCAAAAGCCTACCAGATACCATCGATATCTACACCTACCATCGATATCTACACCTAGACACCCCAGATGTATCAAATGTACAAGACTGAATTATTTATCCACTCACCCACCCCCATTCCACTAACCCACCTGCTATATACCCATTAACTCCTGATACCTATTCCCTGTCTGGATTAATGAGTGGTGGTAGGACCACCGACTGAGACCCCAAAACTAACATTAACAGACTTCTCCCTCTCCCTTTACCATTTACTATCTAAGTCATTTCAATCCTTGTCCCTACATATCTATTATATCTCTTCCATGTTCCCCATCCTAGCCCAGATGCTTTAGTTTAAACTCGTATCATCTCTTGCCTGGGTTATAACTAATACAGGAGACCATTAGTTTTCTAGGGCTGCTGATAGGTGGCTTAAAACAACAGAAATTTATTGCTGAAGAAGTTTGAAATCAAGGTGTTGGCAGGGCCACACTCCCTCCACATCTTCTAGGAGGATCCTTCCTTGTCTCTTCCAGCTTCTGTAGCCCCAGGTGTTCCTTGGTTTGTCACAGCATAACTCCAATCTCTGCCTCTGTTTTCACATGGCTGTCTTCTCTGTGTATCCAAATTTCCCTCTTTTCATAATGATACCAGTCATGTTCTATTAAGGACCCACCCTACTCCAGTATGACCTCATCTTAGTTTAACTGATTATATCTGCAACAACTCCATTCCCAAATAAGTTCACATTCTGAGGTAGCATGGATTAGAGCTTCAACAAATTTTTTGGGGGGACACAATTCAACTCACATCATCTTAAACTGGCCTGTCATCTAAATCCCTCTAATCTGCTCTCCACTCTGTTGCTAGAGTGGTCTTTCTAAAATGCAAATACTCTCCTAAAAGCAGACCAATAACAATATAATAACCTCAAATCAGCATGGCATACAAGGATGTTCCAAATCACTTACACTTAACCAAACCTTTTCACCTACTGGTACTTTTTTTAACTTTTTTATTGCTGCTTCTTTATACCATCCACCTGAAAACATTCTATTCATTGTTTGAGTCCCAAGCAACTGCTCCTCTGTGGAACCTTCCCTAATCACATCCAGCGAGTTGCTTACCTCCTTGTTTGTGTTCAGATCTTTAAAAAGCTAGGGTGACCAAATAAACTACTGTCCAAACTGTAACACTTTGAGAGTGAACATAGGCACTAAAGATAATTAGTATTATGGAATTTTAAAGTAGTATATATATATATATATAAATAAAAATAAAATAGTATATATATAGTATATATATATATAAATCTATTTTTATATTGGCAGACCTGTAAGTAGTTTTATTCAAACATTGCTTTTAAAATAAGATTATTACTTAAAATAAGAAATTGAAGCAAACATTTTATAATGATTAAGAGTTTAAGCAGAATAACTTTTCTTAGTATATATTCATGTACTTTAACTTCTTAGACATCTCTCTCTCTCAAATAACGTCTCCGATATTTTCCTGAAGAATGTACTTTTCAATATGGTCTCACTGTTTTTTAATTTTTAAAGTAAAATTGTCTATAATGTTTTGCAGTTTCATTTTATGGTTACTAAATTTTAAATTGCTGACACTTTTAACTGACTCCACTACATACTGTAATATTTTAAATTAGAATATACTCTACAGGTTCATGAACAAGTTGCTAATTAAAGGAGCTCCTCATTCTTTTTGTTTGTATTCAAAAGTGTAATTCATTCAGCTCAAACACTTCCACATGCACTGTTTCATTATAGCTTTTGCCTCCATTCTTAGTATCTTTTTAAAATAAATAATATTACAAGAAAGAAATTCATCAAATCTATGCTTCTTTTGAATGTTTCACCAAATTTTAATGCTGCAAAATCAAAGGCCTTCTCAACTCATTTCATTTTAGTACAGAATACAAATTTGTCCAAAGAAACACAGAAGACCAGACAAATGTTCTTCACCTAAGTTTAGATATGTCATTTGAGCTCTCAATATTTGTTTTGTTCTGTTTTTCCTTTGCTTTTATAGGGAGAGGATTTAATGACTTCCTGTTTGTAAGCCTTTTTTTTAAAAAAAATCACAATTCACTAAAAGTTTCAAAAACCAAAGGTTTTTTTGATACTCCATTGATTGATTTAAAGATTTCCAACTAATTTTGAACAAAATTCTATCAAAATTTAGAGGATTTGCTTTCGAAAAAGTTCCATATCCTTGCACTGATTTACCAAGCAGTTCTTCAAAAGTTCAAACGTGTTAAAATCCATCTGATAGATAAGTAGCAGAGAGAGAAAGAGAAAGAGAGAGAGAGAGTATATGTGTGTGTGTGCACACGCGCAAGCGATGGGGAGAGAGAGAGAAAGGAGAGAGGGGTGGGGAGAGGGAGAGAGAGAACTGCAGGGGATGAAATGTGGTTGATGTGATGACATTACACTGTGGGACTTCTTCCCAGAATCTATACCTCAGGTTAACACCAATGGCTTAAGTAGTTTGTTTGATCGGGACAAACGGCCCAAACTCTGGAATAAAACTACAGTGACATTTCCTTAAAAATAAAGTCATGCTCCAGAACAGAGGGAAATCAGTCTGTTTTTTGGCTTTTTTTTTTCATTTTGGGGACTGGTTGATGTATGGTCTTCTCAAATCCTTTTCAAAATAAGTACAATAACAATCACTTTTTAGATTACCATAGATGTTTATGTGTCAAAATAAATGATAAAATACAGGTTCCTAATAGACAAACTGACATCCTAACTACCTACTATGGCAGTTATAATATTCTGTTATAATAAAGTCCTACTTAATAAGCTTTTGGGAACTATCCTCCTATTCATTTTGTAAAAGCAGAAATTAATCAGAAGTCCCTGCTCACTGTACAAACACAATGTTATAAACAGCACAACAGGTAATGTCCTTGCTGTGACTTTTATGGTACCTCATACTGGTTCAGGAACATGTGGAGTTGCTGTACACTGATCCTTAGGTCAGTCTCGTTGAACTCATAAGGAATATTCCACCCCAGGGGTCCAAACTTCCGTCTCTCTTGTACCAAAGCATGAAAGAAACAGAGACCATATAGTAATTTCTTGAATTCCTCCTGTAATGAGAAGAAATGGTGTAACATCATTATTTCTTCCCCTAATATTGCATTATGCTTATCATATTTTAAAATGAAAGTAATTAATTCCTTTTGCTTATCAATATATCCATGTCAAAGTAAAACTAAAACAGAATTAACTGTTTCTACCAGCTATTTAGGCTATGCCTATTTGTATACATGTTCAGTTGACACACATAGCTTCTACGTACACCAGGTTTGGGGAAAGTATAGTAAGCCTGCCTAATTTAACGTTACCTTAGAAGATTTGGGGGGTTTCAACTTAAGCATCATGAGGCAAGGAATATGAATTCCAGTGTTTGGTCCCAAATCACCATGGAGAAATTTCAAAGGAGATAGTTCAAACCAATTAAGAAGCTCTACAAGCACTTTTGGGTTGAAATTTTGGGCAGCCTCATGGCTTTTCTGGCTGCTTTTAGGTAAGAGAAGTCCTATAGTCACTGTCGACTGCAAAGCCAGCCTTGATTCAGAAATCAGAAAGTACGATGCAATATATTAATCACTTGTACCCTCCACAAGGAGGACATAAAAATGGTCAAAATAGAGCTTGAGAGAGGATTTGTGAAGAGGTCTCCTTGGAAAGAAGAGCTGCTGTGCTGGGACTCCCCTTGTCCTCACCTCCAAGGGAAAGGGGAGTGTGGGGTCCAAGATACTGAGAAGGAACTAATGGGGCCCCTTGGGGAGTTGATACACATGCCCTGCAGCTGGGATGGAGTGGGACAGTACAAAACTCATGCCTGGAAGCGTAGAGCAGCCTATGGCCTTGGGTCGTGGACTATGGGAGGGAAATCAGTAGCCTTCCCTCAGATGGTGGGCCAATCTGGCGTGAATCCCAAGGAGCAGACAGGGAGCTGGACTAGGTATGTCAGCCAGCGGTCATTTTAATGGTTTCCTATTCAAGAGGACTTGTGTCACAGAGTAAGGAACCCCAACAGTAAGAGCCTGTATGAAATGAAGCCTGGAGAACCAAAAGCTGAGGGGAATCAGGAACAGCCAGCTGAAGGGGAGGCACTGCCAAGGGCGGTGGGGTCACAGAGAAGTCCAGCACGGGAGCCGAAGGAGAACCCATGAGAGACCTCACGAGGCAAAAAAGTCAGCTTTAAATCCCCGTCAAGTCCAAAGAGCTCCAGGCAATAGCAGCCCAGAAGAGGAACCTCTGCCCCTCCTGACTCACCCCTGCACACGCCCTGAACTGAGCACTCAGTATCAGCAGCTATCATGTGCAGGAGGAGCTACAGAAAGAAAGGTGCCCCAACAACACATGAAAAGATGCTCAACATCACTAATTATTAGAGAAATGCAAATCAGAACCACAATGCGCTGCTATCACCTCACACCATTCAGAATGGCTATCATCAAAAAGACAACAAATAACAAATGCTGGAGAGGGTGTGAAGAAAAGGGAACCCTTGTACACTGTTGGTGGAGATGTAGGTTGGTGCAGCCACTATGGAGAACAGTATGGAGGTTCCTTAAAAAACTAAAAATAGAGCTATCATATGATCCAGCAATTCTACTTCCTGGGTATATATCCAGAAGAAAATGAAAATTCTAATTCAAAAATATACATGCACCCCAATGTTCACAGCAGCCCTAGTTACAATAGCCAAGACAGGGAAACAACCCAAGCATCCATCAACATATGATTGGTTTAAGAAGATATGGTGTATATATACAATGGAATATTACTCAGCCATAAAAAAGAATGAAATATTGCCATTTTCAGCAACATGGATGGACCTAGAGAATATTCTACTTAGTGAAATAAGAGAAAGACAAATACTATATGATATCACTTACACGTGGAATCTAAAAAAAATAAAACAAATGAATCTATATACAAAACAAAAACAGACTCACAGACATAGAAAACAAACTAATGGCTACCAAAGGGGAGAGGGAGGAAGGGACAAGTTAGGAGTGTGGGATTAACAGATACAAACTATTAAACAGAAAATAGATAAGCAGTGAGGATTTACTATATAGCACAAGGAATTATATTCATTAGCTTGTAATACCCTACAATGGAATATAACCTGAAAAAAAATAACTTAATCACTTTGCTGTACACCTGAAACTAACACAGTATTATAAATGAACTATACTTCAATTAAAAAAAGGAAAGATGACAACTCGATTCTCTTTCCCTAGTGGCATGAAGCCCACCAACTACAGGCCCGAGGCGAAGTGCTAGAGAGTTGAAACCTATGTTTTGAATAAAAGTGGAAATATTGATTAATATATTGTGTTGCACTTTCCGATTTCTGAATCAAGACTGGCTTTGCAGTTTAAAATGACTATAGGCCATTTTATTACCTGACACTAACCAGGAAAGCCATGGGACTGCCCAAAGTTTTATCCAAGGGCAGGGGGAAAGTTTCCCCCATGGAATAAAATTGAAAGGGAGAGTGTGAGACAAGAGGAAAGTAGCATAAGTTTGACCACAAAGGTGGGAGAAGCAAAGTTAAACATGCTGTGCTAATTCTGCAACTCTTTTCGATATATTAGAGAATTGAGCAAATCAGTAAATGTGTTGATGATGTGCAAATATGGAATGAGGAAAAGCAGGAAAGAACCCTGGGTAGAGGGACTGAAATTGAAGGTATTGCTAGGAACTCGTTACTTCTAAAACATGTATATGAGGTGTGTGCATGGACTTGTTTGTACGTACTATATGTGTGTATACAGATTTGCATATATGTATTTGTGAGTACATGTATATATTTCCAAGTTCTCTCTAAAAGGACCCGAACCACAGACAATAAATGCTACTTGTTTGGCACCCAAATCTTGGTCTCTAATACCATTCCCCATGAAACAGGAACCAGGGCTCTTCAGAAAAAGGGCTGGTTCCAGGACTGGGATACAGATAAGCCTGGAGCAGCTTTTGCCAGAAAGAGGAATAATAATAATAACAACAATAATAATGGGACGTATAACAAGTACAAAAGGAGCTCCCACTGACCAATTCTGGGACAACTCGAGCAAAAGACTTAAGAATAGTAATGAATTATAAACCATTGGAAAAAATGCAAGGTATTCATGAGTCCACACCAATAAAAGATAAATAAATGGAATGGAAGGGAGGGTTGCTGCTGACAATAGCATGCCAAGCGTCAAATGTGGAGGGAGTGCTGGAGTTGGAATCACCAGCGGAAATAAGTGGGTCAAGCAAGAATCATCACTGGCTACTAAATCTGTGTCCCAGGTAGATTTTGATGAGGAACAGGCTATTTGCATGGTCCAAAATGTCTCCTCACAGACTGATTATTAGTTGCAAGGGGCAAAGCAGTTATAATACAGTGAAGAAATCAGACCACACTTCGTCTGGGGGATCAAAATTAGTAACATCAGTGAGGGATAAATGGGCACCGTGCACCTCCCAGTATGATACTCTGAGGACATGAGTTCACCCATATCGTATTGTGGCTCAGAACGCATAACTTGAACCTAATCTTGAGGAAATAATCAAGCAAGCCCAAAGTGAGAAATGTTCTATTAAAAACAACGGGGGGGGGGGGGATGAATTCTTCAGAAATGTCAGTGCCATCAAAGACAAAGAAAGGCTGAGGCAATGGTGCAGATTAAAGGAGGCAAAGAGGCATGGTGACTAAATGTGATACTAACCCTGGACCCATCCCATGGTGAACAGGGAAAATGCTCCAAAGGACATCACTGCATCAATTGGCAAATTTGGGACACAAACACAAATTTGGGTAGATTAGATACAATAGTGCATACTTGCTAAATTTACTAAAATAATAACTGTAATGGGATAAGATAATATCTCTATTCTTAAGAAATATACACTGAAGGATCTATCTAGGAATAAAGGGCAGTGACATATCTAACTTACCTGCAGATGGTCATGTTAACAGGAGACAAATATAAGTAAAGGGCATAGGGCTGTTCTTTGTACTACTTTTATATTTGCAACTTTTCTGTGAGTTTAAAATTATTTCCAAATAAAAAGTTAAAACCGAAGGATTACGGTGTACTGCTTTGGCATTTGAGATTTGGGTTTGGGTTTGGGTTTGGATTTTGGTTCATAAACGCCTGGACTTCTGATCTGTGTGACTACCGCTGGACAGCCCTCTGGATCTGGAAGAAAGGGAGTAAATTTTTGCAAAAGGGCTTCTGTGCAGGCATCAGGTGCAGAAATGCCCTCACCACCTACCTGGGAGTAACCTGCTCTCTCTGGCCAAATCATGCAAAAGTTTGTCATACAGCAGGTCTTGGATGCTTAGGATAAGGTTTGACTTAATTTTAAATACAGGCCCCCTCCTTTTTTTTTTTTAAGTACCCCAGACTTTGGTTTAATGAAAGTACTTCTTTATTCTTAATACTTTCTTTTGATGTGTACTTAAAACATATCCCAACATCAAGAGTGTGAGCTTTTTAATGGCAAAAACTTACCAAGGTTCATAACCCCTCTTAAAAAGAAACTCTTCCATTTTTAATTATGGCAAAACACTGTGAAACAATTTTAGGTCACAGACATTCACACACAGATTCTAATCATGAAAGCAGTGGGTGGTTTCCCTGCTTGCCTGGTGATGCTAAAAAAAAAAAGACCCTTATGAGCCCATCAATCAGGGAGTAAAATCCTTTTGGCTCTCATTACAGTTATATGGAGGAAATATTTTTATGTGTTAATTTAAAGATATGGCTCCAAATAGCAAAGGGCTCAGTTAATATCCTGAAACAAGATTCTCCAACCTTGCAGATTTGTCCTGGGAATGGCTTACGGCTGACTTTCTAAATAGAAAGCTGCATAATTAATGACACTCCACTAGATCTCAGCTGTGCAGGAATGAGGCTGGTGGTAAAATAAAATAAAATATTAATAAAATTGACTTCAGTACAGTCAATAATCAGTAATCAAAACGAACAGTGCAGGAGGCCTATTTAATTGGCAGTTTTACTCAGCACACACATCCAGGATCACCAGGGGCCACTTGAATTGCTTTACGGGGCAGAGGTAGCAAGACTTAGCCATTACTAACATGCTTTTTGCAGCTGCCAAAGAACTCAGGGTCAGAGATCGGGTCCATGAGGTATGATCGAATGATATTAGCCCGTAAACCTTTCGGTGCTTCATTGGTCATTTTCACTCCATTCTGCAGTACAGACACAGGGAAATTTGGAGATGGGTAACTTGTCAGCCAAATTCGGAAATCTGGATGTGTTGTTTCTGCACTTAACTCCTGCAACAAAAGAAACCAGATCCAAAAGGGTCATAAAATGCAAGGAAAATCTCAATCATGTGTGCATGAGATGGGCTGGAAGTGGGAGGAAGCATCTTTACAAAATAGGGCTTATTGCTGCAGTTTAAGGCAAAGGCCTTAAAATCTGATTCTGCCAGGGAAGCAACATACTTCGCTGGGAAGGCCCAGAGCTGCTGTCACTCTCCCTGTTAACAATTAAATCACATGACTGTAAAGTTTACAAAGGCATTACATAATTCAGATTTGGCCGCGATAAAGACTAAGACATTCCAAAAATCTTGTATCTTCACTGATGTTGCTGAAATATTTCTAGAAATACTTCTCTGCCCCAGAGCCAGATTAAGAATGATGCCTTCTTGCCAGGTTGTGAGAATAAGCAACACACTCAGATAAATCAATATTAAACCAAGTAGGGATGAAAAAAAAAAAAAAGAGCATTTTGAAAGGCAAGAAGAACTGGTGTATCCTGAAGCACTAAACCATATCACTATTAGCGCTACTTGTTTACGGGGAGAGTCAGGCCTGCACTGCGGAGGATGACAGAACGCTCATCTATGACTGTCGTGAAGGCTATATTGGGCCTTGGAATAATTATCCTGGGTCTTTCCCTCTCTCCTGCTCTGCCACCCTCCCTACTGCTAACTCCTCCAATTGTCCATGTCCGTGGTATCTATGTTTTTTAAATTGCAAACCTTTATCAGTAAAATAATTTTTGAGCACTCAACTGGTGAAGGGGTGGGTAGGGGAATTGGAAGGATGTTAAGGTACCTACATTTTTAAATAAATGGTGAAGGTACCATTTTTCCTCCTACTGGCTGCCCTATGCCCAGTGACTTAGGTAGCATAACTCATGGGACTTTGGGCCAAGTTCACCATCCACTGGGGACAGCTCTTCCCTCTTGGATGACTCTCTAATGGGTATACAATACAATTCAACAGGTCATGAGAACAGCCTAGAGACAGAGGAACCGTGAGGAAACAGGCACAAATACAAAGTCTCTAATATAAGGCCTGAAGCTTGAGAAGATGTTAGTAAGGCAAAAAATATTAAAGAATAGCTTTGCAGATAGAAATAACATCCATCATGGAAGCCTACATTCTTGAGAAAGTGTGCTCTCCCAATGAAAGTGAAAGAAGGTCAAATGGCTAGAGCACAGAAGTCAAGATGGGAAGTGGCCAGAGACGAAACCTGAGAGGCAGGCGAAAGTCAAATGAAGAAGCCATGATGGGGGCATGAACTTTGTCTTCATGCAGTGGGAAGCCATTGAAAGGCTTTATTCATTCACCAGCTCAGGAAATATTTATTCATTATGTCCCATGAGCCAGGCACTATTCAAGGTGCTAGAGGTAAACCAGAGAATAAAAGAGCACTTCACTTACATTCTAGTGGGAGATACAGACAAAACAAAATGGTGACAAGTGGCATAAAGGAAAGTATAGTCCGCTCCTTCAAGTGTCAGGTGGATATCTGGATAGTGCAAGTTATATCAATTTAGTAGCTCGAGGGACTCTGAAGAGAGGGCTAGAGTCACGAGCAGTTACGTGGACACATTTTTCTCTCTGTTTGTTGAAATCAATTGCCAGGTTTTCTGTTTATTCAGTTGAGCTACGTGGGATTTTCTTCCTGGAATTTCTGCCCACAAAAATAGGGAAGTACCGTGACCCACTGCAAGGAGGGTGGGAGGAGTGCTCTTTTGGTTTCAGATTCATCCTCTGTGGCAGGGTCACTAGCTAAGTGGGTGAGAAGTATAATTAAAGAAAAGTTACATCCTGAAGCCTTTTGGTTTAGAGGGGCCACACTAATTTCCCCCTGAAAAGCCTTCTTTGTTGTTTTTGGTCCACTGTTGTAAAAAGTAAATTGGTTTCTGTCTACCCTGTGGTTTATTCCTATCTTTGAGGCTGCTCCTCTGGATTAAGGATATTTCTGACCCACGGGATGAGCCCTTGCCTCTAGTAGGAGGGATTCGGCAAGGCCTGGCCATGTGCTGTCCTCTAGTTCCCAATGTGAGCCCATCTCCCCTATAACCCAGCCATGCCAGCCACTATCCTGCAACCCTCAAATTACAGGACAGCAATGGAATTACTTAGATAGCGTGTACATCACTAATTATATTGGGGGAGTATGATCTCATAAAAATAATCTTGCATTTTTACCTCGCAAACTTTCTCGAGGGTTGGCATCCAAGAGGTGGCAAGGTGACAATTCTGAAGAACAACCCATGTTCCTTCTTTGACAGCTTTTTCTAACATCTTCATAGCTATGGGCCCCTGGCCTTGACCAAGAGATAAAGACCTAAGTTTTGATCCTCCATATCCCTGTGTACAAGAATAGTGAAGATGTTATTTTAAATCACATTTTAAAGAAGAATCAATATTATCATCACAGGAAATGTTAATATTAAATATATTAAAATTTAATCATGCAGCATCCCTCAAAGGTTCTAGGGCACATACAGCCCTAGAAACCTCTTACTGATTAAGAAGCCAATAAACAGATAAAAAGCAAGCCAATTCATGAAGGAAACAGTCATGGTCATAAATGAAAAATTCTGTAGAGTCTTTATTGAGATAAGGAACAGGAAAAAATTAGGAAGACTTTTAATATGAGGAGGAGATGAAAGAGCCTGGCTATCAAGGAGCAACTCCTAAAATTCAAAGCTGAAAAGAAAACTATGAATAGACAGATGAACTTGCCCCAGTTTCCTCCAGATCTCTGAATAATTATATCTTAACTAATTTGGTTACTGCATAAAGTTCAGAGGAAAAAAACCCATTAGCCCCTAATTTCTATTCAAGTTTATTTAAGGAACTCTGTGGGAATGTCTGCCTAGAATTCATTTCTCCTATATTCTGATTCATCTACAGCTTCCAGATATGGTGTCTTCCAGATATGGTTCCAGATATGGCGTCATCTACGGCTTCCAGATATGATATATAGACCAGACCCCCTGGTCTATTTCTAGGGCAGTTACCACCTGAATGCCACTTTGGAAGAGGCCTTGAGTTATGGGAGCAGTGTAAGAGAAGGCCCTGTCTGAATGTCCATGGGTTACTGACACAAGCAGGTCAGCAGGAAAAAAAAAAATAGACTTTTAAGGTACCTGGTCATCAGCAAATTTTAGAAGGGCAGCCATGGGATCTGCTCCAGGAGAGAGCACGAAAATCAGTGGTGTGCAGCAGTTACTATCCGCAAATGCCTTGGATATGTCAAAGGGGGGTGGTTCAATGAATGCACGTCCCAATCTGTTGCTTATAAATTCTTGCAGCATTGGAATAATCTAGAAAGGGACAAGAATATGTTTGAAGGAATATTCAAAATCTGCCTAAAACCTTAAAAACTTCACATTCAAAGGTGTTTTATAACAAAGGACCTTACATTCGCTTTGGTATTTATAAACGTTGGTAAAAAGTCAAAGGCATCACTTTATACAGTTGTCTTTCAGATAGAAAGAAACTATACATTATTTAAGTAATAAAAGGTGGGTGGTTAGTGACACCAGAATTCAAAGGCATTTTTCTTCCTTTTAGTGAGTATTCAACATATCCTAGATGAAGAATATAAAAAACCTTAATTCTTTACTTAAGTTTTAAGTAAAACTTGACTATGTTCCAAAGTCCACAACTCAGAAGTAGAAATTCTAGCATGATTTATACAATCCTATACAACCAAGAAAGATCGATACAGCTGAAAAAAGAAAGAAAAGGAAAAGCACTGTGAAAGAGAAGCCATACTCCCGAGAAACAGGCAAAACTACGTCATGTAAACCTTCTGATAATACGCCCGTGCATTTTCTGGGAGCGTGTTTGAGAAAGAGCAGAACTTTGGGGTTTGGGGGTCCCTTTCAGGCACTGCTGTGGGAGTAGACTTGTAGAAAGCAGTATGGCTATGTACAGCCTCAGGTACATCATTCCTTCTTTCTGATGAAGGGTCTACACCACTCATCTCTGGGTGATGGCTTAGGTGTGAGCCAAGCAAGTAATAAAGGTACGTTTAATGAACCAGTATCCCTGTATCTAGCTTAACAAATTATGTAAACATCCCAGGAAGAGAAGTAATGAAGTGACAAGAGCACAAAGAATTTTTTGAAAGCTTCAGAACCACTCTGACTGGACACCTACTTATATCCGAGGATGGAATTGTGTGTACACACAACACTCCAAATTAGGACAGCAATTCCACCACCCCACAACTTTTCTGAACTTAAAGCGAATTGCAGGAGCAATCTGCAGATACCAAGAATCTCAAAAAGGTGGTCTCCTCTGGAGAAAGTTACAAACATTTCCAAATTTTAATAGTGCATTCTCCAGAACCTCTATCCACACAAGGTTTGTAAGTAAAACTCATTGACTTGTCACAATACTTTAAAAACAGTGTCAATCCTGGTATGGATGTGTGTGTGTGTGTGTGTGTGTGTGTGTGTGTGTGTGTGTGTGAGAGAGAGAGAGAGAGATGGAGGGAGGCAGGGAGGGAGGGAGGGTGGGAGGGGGAGAGAAAGAGAGAGAAAGAGTAAGAGAGAGAGAGAGTGACTGAGGGTGTGAGGGTCTGGAGCTGAGAAACAGTGAAGAAATATATGTACTTAAATTTTTTAATCCCTCCACAACAGATTCATTCAAATATGGAAAGGTATAAATAGCCAAGATGGGGAACCAACCTAAATGTCCATCGACAGATGAGGGGATAAAGAAGATGTGGTATATATACACAATGAAATACTACTCAGCCATAAAAAAGAATGAAATAATGCCATCTGCAGCAACATGGATGGACCCAGAGATTGTCATACTAAGTGAAGTAAGTCAGAAAGAGAAAGGCAAATACCATAAGGTATCACTTATATGTAGAATCTAAAATATGGCACAAATGAACCAATCTATGAAACAGAAACAGACTCACAGACACACAAAACAAACTTATGGTTACCAAAGGGGAAAGGAGGTGGGGGAAGGATAAATTAGGAGTTTGGGATTAGCAGATACACACTACTATATAAAAAATAGATAAACAACAAAGTCCTACTGTATAGCACAGGGAACTACATTGAATACCCTGTAATAAACCATAATGGAAAAGAATCTGAAAAAGAATATACCATACGACCCAGCAATCCCACTACTGGGCATATACCCTGAGAAAACCATAATTCAAAAAGAGTCATGTACCAAAATGTTCATTGCAGCTCTATTTACAATAGCCAGGACATGGAAGCAACCTAAGTGTCCATCAACAGATGAATGGATAAAGAAGATGTGGCACATATATACAATGGAATATTACTCAGCCATAAAAAGAAACGAAACTGAGTTATTTGTAGTGAGGTGGATGGACCTAGAGTCTGTCATACAGAGTGAAGTAAGTCAGAAAGAGAAAAACAAATACCATATGCTAACACATATATATAGAATCTAAGAAAAAAAAAAAAAAAAGGTCATGAAGAACCTATGGGTAAGACAGGAATAAAGACACAGACCTACTAGAGAATGGACTTGAGGATATGGGGAGGGGGAAGGGTAAGCTGTGACAAAGTGAGAGAGTGGCATGGACATATATACACTACCAAATGTAAAATAGATAGTGGGAAGCAGCTGCATACCACAGGGAGATCAGCTCGGTGGTTTGTGACCACCTAGAGGGGTGGGATAGGGAGGGTGGGAGGGAGGGAGACGCAAGAGGGAAGAGATATGGGAACATATGTATATGTATAACTGATTCACTTTGTTATAAAGCAGAAACTAACACACCATTGTAAAGCAATTATACTCCAATAAAGATGTTAAAAAAAAATAAAAAATAAATAAAACCAGAGAAAACACACAAATATGATTTGTTGTCAAAAATATATAAAAATATTTAAGAAAAGTAGAGCTGGATTATTATTAAACAGCAAAAAAAGAGAAAAGAATATATATATAACTGAATCACTTTGCTGTACACCAGAAATTAACACAATATTGTAAATCAACTGTATGTCATTAAGAAATAATTAAAAACTATGGAAAGGTATAGAAGGGTAATAACACATGTATAAGTGCCAGGTTGGCACGGATCTACCTAACAAGATTACTCATATATTGTTCCTGTGCAATAAATATCTACTGAACAAATGAATGAATAAATTAGGATGCTCTCTTTTGTGAAGGTGGGATTCTAATTACGGTAATTCTAAACAAAAATTACAGAATAATAAATTCATCTATACATCAAGTTTCATTTCTTGATAAGTTATTTCATGTTTCAGATATTTTGAATGGGCACAGATATCAAGCTTATGGCAGAAAACTAAAAATATCCTAACTGCCTGTCTCAGGCCTTGTCCTTGCCCTTTTCCCTATTATTCTTTTCCTGTGGCTGTCTTTTCTCACTAGATTAAAAACAACAACAATAATTAACAAAGGAAAACAAAATGGTTTTTAATAACCTCTCTCCTCTCAAGGCTAACTTCTTCACTAAATTATAATTTTACAAACACAATGAAAGCACATGGCTTTTAAGTGCATGGTTTTACTTTTAGGAAGCTTTGAGTTCTAAACGGCCCCCCTTCTGTGAGTGTTTCAGGCTGGCAGCGTCCACTGCGCTCATGCAAACTTGGCTGGTGGAAACTGATTCTTCTGTTAGCGCCAGAGAACCCAGTTAGGGGTGCCTGCGTGAGGGTGGGCACAAGTTTCATTGTTTCATTTTAAATGTTAAAACTGAATAAGACCTGCTTGCTCCCAAGACTGAACAGTAACTCCTGAAGTAAATGAAGCTGTGCAAGCTATTCAGTTTGGAAGGTGATGGAATGGAATTGGGTTTGCTTCTGCAATCTGATTATGCCAGCATCAGGTTTATAAAATGAAATCTGTCAGTGACAAAAATTATAGACTCATTTAGGCAGCCATCTTCCCAAAGGCAGAAGAGAAGTTTGTGGTCACCTATGTATGTTTTTCTGTGTCTTGCAAGTCGCTATAGGATTTATCTGAGGTCAGAGAAACATATTAACTTATATTTGACAAGTTTCTTATTGAAAGCTGATTAATTTGCTTTTTGGTTACTGTGAGAAGGAGAGAACTGTGGCCAGAAGCTCTTCATTTTGTAAATGGGCTCAAAACATTCCACACCTCAGTATTTATCCATCTGATATGCTTTTGTCAATAAAACACTATAAACTATTAAATTCTTTTTTTTTTTAAACTCTACAAAATATTTTATTGCTTGGATGTGCGAGATAAATTTAGGAGGCAGAAGAATAAATACTGGCTTTCAAATTTCTTTGCTAGTGATACACAGAATACAAAAGGAATAGTTTGACAAGTTACAATCAGTTCAGTTTGGGATACATTGTTTGAGTATGAGTCTGAAACTCCAAGAAGAGTCCTAGATATAGAATTAAGTTGATTTTTTTCATACAAAATTATCTAGCACAATATATTGATTAATCAATATAATGCCAATTTATAATAACACCAAGTTCTCATTATATGTGGATCGTTTCTTGAGCACTCTGAACTGTTACATTGACATACAGTACTTGCCCACTTCCATGCCAACATTACACTAGTTTTATTTTAAAAGTCTTGTTATTGCATAAATAAGTCTCCACACCTTATCATTACCACATCTTCTTCTTCCTCTTCAAAACCGTCTTGGCTGTTTTGGTTCTTTAAACTATTAAATTCTATGGAAGGCGCAAACTCATCTCATTTCTCCTACTGGTGATTTAGTGAGCATCTTTTACATTTTTCCAAACTAGAGCATTAGATAACCTGGCACCTGTGGCTTCTTACCATGGGATGGAGTTGGTTTTGAAGGGAGAGCAGTAGAAAGGAGACAGCAAAAATTGTGCTGACAAATAACATGTACTGTAAACTAGAGATCAAACAACTGCTGATTTTCCTAGGGGAGATATATATCTCATGACTTAGAGATGGCAAAGAAATAAAATCTATGTAGTACTAGCCCAATTATTAGCCTCATATAGCACTGTTCCTTTCTCTGGCATGCTAATACCATTTTGCTTTGGAAAATCATTCTTTTAAAAGCATAATAGTCATATACTAATTTTAAATACATAGATTATAACATCAACGATCTACCACTAGAAATTAAAGCACCTGGCAACAGCAAGATTGAAGGGTTTGAGGTTGCTAGTAATACAAGAGCATACTAATAATTATTTCTATATTAAGGATTACGGGTGTGATAGTATAGATAATGGTAACTAGTTAATCACTTAGGATAAATTGAATTATGCTGTAGTAGCAAACGATTTCCAGATCTCAGTGGTTTAACACAACAAAAGCTTATTTCTTGTCCCAGCAAAGTCATCTGGGTGTCCAGGCAACAAACTCTCCCTGTGCTAGCTCAGCACTGCCACCTGTTTATGGCACTTAAATATCAACATGTGATTCCACAGTTTTGGTGGCAGGGGGAGTGCCCTGGAGAATCTCACACTGGTAGTGAGATGCTTCTGCCCTAACACTTCTGCTCACATTTTGCTGGCCAAAGCAAGGTTTATGGCCACAATGCCCCCACCTCGAGTGTACTCAGGAGAGGACAACCAGAAATACTGCTGAGTAGCGTTAAGGTCTACACTCATCCACCAATCCAAAAAAAACTCTAGACGAGATATGGAAACATATAAGAAAAAGTTACAAGACAAGGTGCTGAAGTATTGTGCAGAGTAGGCAAGAGAAGTATGAAACCTTAAGTTTAACCTCAATTGATTTAAAAACAAACAAAAAGATACAAACAAAAATTCCTCAGCTTGAATATCTAATTCCCCAGTTCCCTCAAATACACTTTAAAAAGAGAGTGACTATGGAAAGTAATACTGGATCTATTTGGTAGCTCAACATATTTTCAGATTAAAATGTCCAATTTTTAAAAACAAACTGGGGAAAAGATATTTATAGATGTAACTGCTGCAATTAGGAAACGGCTCATTAATCACTCCTAATTAAACAATATAAAACATGAACAGAAACTTCTTTGTTTATCAAATATTGAGGGGAGAAGGTCAACAGTACATGCAGAGTCATTTAGCAGAACAGCCTTTAGCTTAGAAAACAAAGTAAAAACCTTTGAAAATTTTAATGAAAGGTTTTAAAGAAAGAAGCTGTATTAGGCAAGAGTCTGAAAAATTTCATATTCTTCCATAATTAATAGTTGAAGTGAAAACTTCTGACGCTTAACGCTAAAGTTCCAGTGAAAATTCATTTTTAAAAGGGCCACCAAGGGGGAGATGTTTCATCAGTTTAATAATGATCCTCAGCAACGGGAGGTACTTCCAGCATCTAAGAGCTGGGCAGCATTATGATGTTCAGGGGCCCTCGGCACTTCATGGGTCCCTTCTTCCATAAATAAATATAAAAAATTGTATTTTACAACTATTTTGGTATAATTACAAATATAATACAGACTGATTTATTTTCTCATTTTAAAAGAAATTAAAACATTTTCATGAACCCCTAAGAGTATCATGGTCCCTAGGCCCTGTGCCTAACGGATACTTTGGCCCTGGCTAAGGCCACACTGCCAAGTCAAGCAAGAATGACATGTGTTCATCGAACAGACCATGGCTTACAGAGGAAAGAATGCTGCTACCCTATATTATCACTGATGTGCAGAAAAACTTAAAAAAAAAAGTACACTGCTTTCACAATCTAAGCTCTGCTTTTTCTGTTGTTGTTAGAATGGAAGTATTGTATTATATTCCTTAGCAACTCAAATTCTGAATACAGTAAATTTTGAAATAATTATGTATATTTTTACTCAAGCAGTAACAGTGGACAATTAGAATATTTTGTTCAATTTATTTTTCCAACACTCCTAATGTCTACATTTTCTCAGAGTATGTAGATATCTCTGTGGGTATGGGTCTTTACACTTAAGTGAACAGTTGTTTTTTTAAATGGAAGTTAATAATACAAATGAGGATGTCAATGAGTACTGTAATTTGTTGATATGACAGGTCAGCTGATTCATTGGTTATATAATTTATTATTTAAAGAAATGAAAATTAATGATATTGACATTTTCCTTTGTAGTTAGCAGTGAAGAATGTCTTAATATTCTACTAGCTTTCCAAAAGCCAACAAAAAACCATGTACAGGATAGCATTTGAGGAGCCAGAAAGTCTAGTAAATCAGCTTCATGTAAACCACATTGACTAATGTCATCGAAACAGTAAGAATAAAAATGAGATTACTGCATGTAAAGGAAGTAGATTGTGAGGAATTGGGGAAGCGTATAATAAAAGGAAGAATCATAACATAAATAAAACTATAAAATATAATCTGGTGAGTTACTAATTTAGTGTGGTTTTTATAAATATACACTTTTTGAAAGATGGCTGCATTAGAAGGAAGTGAGGTTATTTCCCCCAGGCTCCTTTACGTCCCCCATGACCCACGATTACATAAGGAAACACGTGTTTGGCCGGACTGTGGAGAGAAGAGGGACTGGACTCACTGAGCTGCTTTCAAAGACCACATTTACCTTGTCCGGTCTCAGGCAACGAATGATAAGCATCCTTTGAAACTCACTTGCTTTATTTTCCCAATCGTCAGGAAAAATCTCATGATGTGGTTCCTAAAATGACAGTGGATATAACTCAATGCTATTTGGAAGACTATTTAAAAGAAAAAAAAGAAAACAAAAACAGTATTTTGACTTTTAAATCGAGTTTTACAGACAACATATAATGACTGAAATCAAGAATGCTAATGTAAATTTTATTAGGTTGGGGCAAAGTTATGAAATAAGATATAAAAAGAAAATTTTAAATGCCACTAAAAACAACAAAACTAAGACATGAATTAAGCGGGTTAATGTCAATATGAATATTAATCAATAGCACAAAATGATCCCTGTTATTAAAAAAATAAATGTGCATTAGATTTTCCCCGTTATTTCTCCAAAGGCATTTTAAAAACCTACCAACTACTCTCGTTATCTATTTATTAAAAAAAACATTTATTGCACATGAAGTAAGAAGGATGTGTGTTATTTCTTATTTTGAAGAATTTTTGGTATTTTTTTTAGAAAGGGATATTTGAGAATGTGTATATCAAAGAAGCCAAAAGAGTGCTATTAAAAATATGCAAGAAGAAAGGTATCAAGATTCCCGGAGGAGGAGTAAACATGGAAAAAAAGACACCTGCACCTTTGAAACATTTAGGAAGGCTATGTGGTATCTCAGATCAGAAATCTCCATGCTTCATCATAGAAAATTTCTATTTAAATTAGAATCAACTATACACAAAAACATATTTGCCTCTGGGAAATGTAGTTTTGTTACTAACTAGGAGCGATCCAAAAGAGATCCAGTCCAAAATATTTAAATTCAGGTGTAGACACAATCTCACTATCATGTATAATACAACAAACAGGTCACCAAAGAAAAAGTGTTCTCCACGCATCTGGCTCTTTTTCCCCTACACCCTCCCCTGCAACAGAACTGTTGCATATTAAACCCAAGGAAAGCAGAATGTCCAGAGAGAAGAAACAATAGAAAAAATTAACTGGGAATCAGCAAAATATTAGCCCTTGTGCTAAAAGAAAAGTGAGGGAAGGCAACAATTCCTACATATTCTAGAAGGGAAACTGAGTATCATGGTATATGTTAGCTATCTCCAATTAGGAAGATAGGGTCTCATGAAAATTATTTGAGAACTATTAGCTTTTCCCTTTCATCAAATGACAAAAATATTTATTAGTTTGTGTCCTGTATTCAGAAAATCTAAACAATATCTGTTTTATAAAATTTTAACTCATCTGCCATTATGATTGCCAAAGTACAAGTTGATAATAAATAAAAAACCTGGCATGGAAATTCAAAAAGAGTACTTTTAAAGGACCATGCAGCTTTTTTGCATCTCTATATATTTCAAGGAATTTGAATAGAAGTGCAAACAGAACCACCAATTTTGAAGGTGGGGATAGTTTAATCGAAACACTGATTTTAATATTTGACCAGTTTAAAGCTTACTCAAATCTTGTTTTTACTCAAAGATAAGAATAAATTGTTTGACATTATTTTCTCCATTTAAAAACTCTGAAATAAGCAAGAGGGTTAAAAACATACCAAACTATCATATACGTTTTTCCACCCATCCTTTAAGTGCATAAACTCCCTACGAATGGTTTTGAAGGCAGGCAACTCATCTAGTCGACATATTTCGTCCCAAGATTTTTGAGGAAGCCACGTACAAGGGTTGGCATGAGGATTATCCAGTCCAATGCCACCAGTTAGCAGAAATCTCCACTCAGCTTTATTAATCTTTGGAAAACAAAGTAGCATGAAGAGTCAGAAATGAGTTCATCATATACATAGTAAACTTACAACTATTTTAAAAGAACTCACTATTTGATTTTCAAGCTTCAGGTATGGCCCCCATAAAATTCTATAGTTACTGGTATAGCTCAGTATTTATTCATAAGAAACCAGTATATCCATTATAACCAGTTTTCAAAATAGTTCCAGTTTAGATAGGTATTTTTGATAATTTTCCTCCAGAATTACTGATCTAAACATGGAAATCTAAATTTATTCTTTTTGAATATATGCTTTCTTAAATGACTTCTTAGAGTTTTATTGGCTCTAAAAATTGTTGAAAGGCAATCAATCTGCTATGTTTTCAATTATTTTCCATAAAACATAATGAGGTACTGCTACGAAATTTTTGCAAGAAATGCAAAAATAAAGCTTCTACTCCTTCAGAATTCAACTAATACATTGCCATATGAAATCAATAAATCTTAAACACACAATATAAAATAGTGAATTTATACACCTCTCTTCCAGTCTTAAAGTGCTTCCTATATTTTAATAGATTTGAAACATAGCAAAAATTAATGAATGGTATCATTAAGCCCAATGGTTAGATTTGATGAACTTGCAAAAGTTTCTAAAAACATTGCCATTTATACTATTACTTGAAGTACATATATCAATATATTTAGTTAATTTATATGCATACTTAGATTCTGATAGAAACTATTTTAAACTAAAACGTACAAAAATTTAAGTAGTAATAGTTATATAATGAACTCTGCTTAACTTATTTTTCACCTCTGTGAAATTCAATCTAGTTGTGATGCCTTAACTATAATTAACTATTTACAATCCTTTTATATATATTCCCACACAAGTTCATAAATTAATGAATTCACGGTAATATTTTTTTCCCTACAAATTAAAACAATACTGACCGAACGCTCATGTATCATCAGATTTACAGTTAGACAAAAGGAAAAGAGTAGCTTATCCTTTTCAAAGAGGGATCGGCAGACGTTAACATAAAGGGAATAAGTGAAGTGATCCTTGAGAGTTTGAAGCCTAAGGGTCAACAGAAAGAAAAGTAAATAAATAAAAATGCATTATCCTTTAAGAAAAAATGCTCTTGGGGAAACCTATTATAAACCATTTAGATGTGTGCTCTTCTAATAAGCTTTCTGGTCAATTATTCCCCAAACAAATCAAGGATCCTTATTAACTGGGGGCACCAATTTGAGAGCTACACAATGTAGAAACATCTCAGTAGAACTGCATTTTTACTGTTGACTGATTTTTTAAAAAACTTAATCTTCCTTTTGGAAAAGAGTCAACGCACAGTATATTAATCTATTACATTTAACAGTTTTTGGACTATTTCTAACTATAAAGCATTTCTTGGGGTAAAACTGGATTTCTTTATTCCATAAACACTTCCAAATGTTCTATATTATATATTAAATGAACAGACTAAAGTTAATAGCTCCTTTATTAAATTAACATTAAGTTTAGTAGTGTGCTACTCTGCTCATAAATCCGTAAAAGCCAGAGAAATCACAAAACTTGATAAACTACATTTTTATTTACCACATAGACAAGACACAGAAATATGAATAATCACAATATTTGCAGCTAACAACTTCCTAGTAAGTGCTAACATGTGTGATCTGTATTCATAATAATTCTTAACATGTATATAGCACTTTAAGTATTTTCACTAATTATCTCATGAGGGGTAAAGTACCACTGATACAAAAGTTTTAAAAATATTTTTATTACACAGGTTATAATAGTTATAATAGAAATAAACAGTTAGCTGAAAACATTTATAGTAAGCTAATGATTTACATAGATTAATGACCTAAATTAACTAAAGGATAAAGTATCTAAAGGGAAAATTAGCATAGTTTATGATTAAACAAAATTACATTGGTGTTTCTTAATGTGCCTAGAAAAAAAAAATCTAGCAGTATGACCATATCTTGGTTATTTCCAGATTGATATCCTAAGCTGTATATCATCCCCGCTCTAGTTTCTTCCTTACCTCCCTATTTCTTTAACTATTTTATCCCCTGCCAGCATTCCCATAAAAAGAATTACAACAAATTGATATATTTTATTTCTAATTGAGAACTCTGAAAAAGGCTTGGTAGAGAGGGCCTTGAAACTAGTTGCTGAGATACAGTTGAATTCTTTGAAAATTCAAAATAATCATACAATTCCTGTCCCCATTTTTATGCTAATAGATGGTCTTTTCACACTTGGCATTTAATTTCTCTCATGTAACAGTACAATTAATATAGGGTGACTCAAATTTGTTCTCTCTAGAATTAAATAATTTCTGCACTTTAAGACAAACTTCCTCTTGTAGATAGGAAGATCGAAAGGAAAATTATAAGGGTCAATCATATTAGAAATTCAAGTTCATTTTCATTAAATGCCTATAAAAATATATTTATTTTTAAATAAATATTTTAAATATTTAAATATTTCTAAATACTTAAATATCAAGTACTTAAAACATTTGATTAAAATGCCAATTAAAATATATTTTAATAATCTGTTACAGTATAAAAGAGGATAAGAATTATTATTTTCAATGTTGATGTGCGGCACAGTGTTGTAAGATAGTCACGCTCCTCTGATGGAATTGTACATTTGAATAACCTTACAGGAAAGGAATTTATATCAGGAGTCTGAAAGAAATGAACACCTGTGTCTGAATTTTGGGATTCAGCCAAAGGAAATAATCAAATGCGGACATTTATATTTATTGCAGTGTTATTTATAATACAACAGCTGGACACTACTTGCAAGTCTTACAGAAAGAAAATAATAAAGAAAATTATGGTGCCTTCATTAAAAGGTATATTGTACAGTTACTAAAAATTATATTTCAGAAGAGTATTTAATAACATGGGAAAATTATCTTGACAGAAGTAGAAGGAAAAGAAAAAACTCTGTGCACCGGCATGTGTGATCTTACACGTATTTTTGAGAGAGAGAGACAGAGAGACAGAGACTGATTTCAGTTTGGTTCCTGTAACAAAGCTATATTCTAGTCAGATTTTTGTTTCTGTGCTTATTTTTTTGCTAGTTATTTATTTTGCTATAATAAATTCTGATGCATTAAAAATTTTATAAAAGACAGATGATCCTGATTATTATGGCTATTTCATAGTATATACCATAGTAGTTATAGCATAAATTTAGTTATAACATATGTTTGGTATTATTAAATAATAATTATTACGAATAATAACTATCAGAAGACAAACAAAAATGAAATATTTTTATCTCTGAGTAAAAGGAAATTAGAGATAATTTTAGACCAATATTAAGATTCTCAAACAATTTAGTACTCTGGTGTTAATAGTCACATGCTTTCTATGCCTTTGTTATAGGTATAATTCAATAGTTGCCCAGAGGACACGGGTTACCTGATGTTTTTTTGTTTTTTTCCCCCAGCTTTATTGAGGTACGATTGACAAGTAAAAGTTGTACATATTTAACAGGTTATCTGATGTCTATCAATGATTGACAAAAAATGATTTCTCTGAGAACTCTACCTTTAATTTCTGAATGACAGCTAGCTTCTTACTATTTACTAAAAAAGGAAGATTAAATAGGACTCCTAAAAGAGTCTCCCTTGCTGTAGCCACTTTGGAATTCTGTTTGGCAATATTTATTAATGATATTTTTTGAAATTAATTTATTTCTTTTTTTTTTTTTTTTTGGCTGCGTTGGGTCTTCGTTGCTGTGCGCAGGCTTTTCTCTAGTTGCGGCAAGCGGGGGCTACTCTTCGTGGCGGTGTGCAGGCTTCTTGTGGTGGCTTCTCTTGTTGCAGAGCACAGGCTCTAGGCGCGTGGGCTTCAGTAGTTGTGGCTCACGGGCTCTAGAGTGCAGGCTCAGTAGTTGTGGCGCACGGGCTTAGTTGCTCCGCGGCATGTGGGATCTTCCTGGACCAGGGCTCGAACCCGTGTCCCCTGCATTGGCAGGCGGATTCTTAGCCACTGTGCCACCAGGGAAGCCTGGCGATATTTATTAAAATGGAACATATGCATACCCGGTGATCATCAATTGTGTTCCTGGATATATACCTACCATACATGTGTACATACAATATCCACGTACAAGAGAGTACAAGACAGCAAAAATTCATAATAGCCCTAAACTGGAAGCCACCCAAATGTCCTCAACAGTAGAGTGAATGAATAATTTGTGGTATAGTGAAAGGACAAATAAAAATAAGAGGTTTACTTTTTTTTATACTGAAAATGTTAGAAAGAGATTTCCCTCTCCTCCTTCTTCTTAGAGCATTTACGTTTGAAAATTTAAAATTATACGTACTTTCTCATCTCTTTGAAATGTGTATAAATTCTTGTGAAAACTAGGCAGGCTTTTTGTCAACTTTATGACCCAGGAATGTCCTTCTCAAAGACCTGAGAGCCACCTTCATGGGCACCTGGCTCCTCATTGCAAAACTACCTCCTGTCATAAAGATAAGACATTTGTTTTTCCTCTGGATGAAGCCAGTTTGCTAACTCAGTTGGTAAAGTCAGGAGAAGATTTCTGTCTTTGCAGTCTCTTAGTGGATTGCCGGTAGATGCGGATCACATTCTGCTTTAATAATTATTCAATAAAAAACTTTTCTTTCTCTACTACTTTGTGGAGAAAATTTCTGGATTGGGAGAAGATTTGCTTTTACACTTGCCCAACAATAATGAGCACAGGGAATGCGATTTAACAATGAAAGTGAATAAACCACTGCTTTGCACTGTGCAATACAATATAACTTTCACAATGTGAAGTGCAAGATGCCAGACAAAAAAGAGCACAGGTCATGCGATTCCATTTATATGACGTTCTAAAACAGGCAATGCTCATCTCTAGTGTTGAAAGTCAGGATAGTGATTACCTTGGGGGATGGGGTTATAGTGATTAGAAGGGGACACAGAGTGGTTTCTGGGCTATTGATAATGTTCGATGCCTTGACCTGGCTGCTAGTTACACAGGTGTGCTCACTTACGAAAATTTATCGAGCAAATACTTCTGGCTTCTGCATGTTTCTGTAAGAGTATTAATAACTTCAATCAAAGTTTTCAAATGCATTTTTTTCTATTTACTCTTTGGTCCCAGAATTATATTTTTAAGATCACTTTAGTCATAAATATGATTTTCATTGTTTCTACATTAAAGGATTTTAACTAAAAATAAAAAGGCACATTTTTTTTTCTGGATTTCAGTCAAATCTTACATCTGGGGAAAAGAATTTTATTTCCTATAAATCGTAAGGGGCTATATCATAGTTATGAAGAAGCAGATGTCATATTTGTGGCTGAGTCCTAATTGAATATAATGAGGTAATAAAGGAACCAATAACTATTTTTAAAGCATAAAATTGTCCTAATTTTTAAATCTTGTACACAAAATATGTCTTTAAGAGACAAAGCAAAGTTTCTTCCCTAGACTCTAGGACACACCTTGATTTTAAACTAATTAAAATGATAGCATTCTGGTGATCTTGTTGTTTGTTTGTTTTTTTTAAATAAATTTATTTATTTATTTATTTTTGGCTGTGTTGGGTCTTCATTGCTGTGTGCAGGCTTTCTCTAGTTGTGGCGCGCGGGCTTCTCATTGCGGTGGCTTCTCTTGTTGCGGAGCACGGGCTTTAGGCGAGCGGGCTCAGTAGTTGTGGCTCCCAGGCTCTAGAGCACAAGCTCAGTAGTTGTGGCGCATGGGCTTAGTTGCTCTGCAGCATGTGGGATCTTCCCGGACCAGGGCTCGAACCCATGTCCCCTGCACTGGCAGGCGATTCTTAACCACTGCGCCACCAGGGAAGCCCAGTGATCTTGTTTTAACCAAGGTAGAAATTAAGAACTGCAGTGAAAAGCAGAACATCATGTACTATGTTGCTCCATGTGATTAGCTCTGTGATAAGTTCTAGGTTCTAGGAATATTAAAAAAAAAAAAATCCTTGCCTCAGGGAATTCAGGATCTAGTGTGAAAACCAGACATGCATGTTCAAGTCAATAATGCAAAGGGCTGGGAACTTTTCTAAGAAAGGTCACTTAAATTTTTGTTTTCTGTATTCAGTAATCCTTGCTAACCTTGAAAATGTCAGATACTGGAAGAAATAGAGAAATAAACTAAACATTTTCAAATATAATATAAAAAGAAACTTTAAACTCTTCCGTCGTGCATTCCTTCTGTAAAGATACCCTCTTCTTCCCTTTCTTTTCTTTCTCATGGGCAGACATTTGAAAAATTGTTTGTTAAGCCAAGTGTCAATCCTACAGCTTCATTAGTCTCATATACAGGCTTGTAAAATAATGAATGACACTAACCAAAAATTGCTCAGTCTAAGAACATTTAAAATTTAGCAAAATTCTACCATGATAAATGAAGGAATTTAATTTAGATTTCAAGAGATGAGCATTTTGGATTTCTAAAAGATAATTCTTAACTGTGGGTGATAAGCAGTAAATCGAGTTTCTTTTGTGGGTAGGAACAGTTAGGAAACTGAAGTATCTTGCTTCGTATTGATTGATAAAGTTATAAAGGGCGAAGGTTGCAATTATTTGTTCGAGAAGTAATTTAATGTTAGACTCTATTAAAAACATGTTTTAATACCAACTAAAATTTATCTCACTGACAACAAATAAAATGAAATTTTATTCTCTCACAGACTAACTATTAAGTAGGTCTTAGTTCCATTACTTACTGCAATAGCCAACAGTAAAATAAGGTATTTTATATAAATAAGAATAACACAATCACAAGATTATTTTTCAGAAACCCTGTTATCTGACAAATTTTATACATGTGTATATCAAAATGTGAATATGTAACTTTTGGAATGCAAGCTTACAGAGGGTAAGAGTCATATCTTTCAGGGGGACTACCTCCTCTTTCCACACCTCCCATCATAAATAACTTTTGCAAATGATAAACAGAAGTAAATGTTTCCTCTTTTTAGAATTATATTATAATCCCATTATCTATTTAAACAAAGTCCTGGCAGACTGAATTTGGTCACATCTGTTCAATTTATAACCCTCAGATTTATTTCTGGTACAATTATTAACCAACTTCACTCTAGCTATGTGGCTGTAAGGTGCACACCACTCTGAAACAACAATGAAGGCCACCGATTACTATTTATTTCGCATGCATTAGCTACTATTACTATTAATTAGTATTGTTTTTACGTACCTTTTTGACAAAATTTCTGATTTCTCTGAATTCTCAATAGACAGGATGAAAAGGTTAATAAACCAGGTCAGTGAGTATTGGTACATGGGCTCGATGTTAGCTAAATCAGCAATAGAAAAAAACAGGATGGAGGAATGAATGGCAATAGGTCGATAGCCCATGCGGGTGGCATCAATCTTTTTCTCTGTCTCTTCTGCTACTTCCTGCTTTTGAGAAATCTCATTAGCCAAAGCCTTGGAGGAAGATAATATCTTAATGGCAGTTTCATCTTCTAATATATTGCCTTCCGAAGATGAAAGAACTTCTAAAATCTTGTCTTCTATTTCTTTTAACTGCCTGGAATAAAACAATTTTCTTAGAAGAAGAAGAAATCATTAAAAGTCACTTCACGTATATGTTCTTTCATAAGAAACAAAGAGCTTGTAACCTTAAGAAATGCATCACATTGTGACAAATATCCGTAACGGTGATGCTGTATAATTAATTTCTTATCTTGCAAAATGTCAAAAAGACAGGCCTTTCTGCTCCACTTCTCTTTCTAATGATCATTTATGTGGTAACTAGAGAGAGATATGGTAAGCCCATCTACTCTGCCATTAAGAATCTCAGCCCCCAATGAATGGAAAGTATCACTCCATTTATTTTCTGAAATTTTTCATGACTTCTAGAGCATTACCCTTTTTACCGATGATATAGATATTACAAGCAGAAAATGGAGTGCAACATATTCATTCAGACTATGCTCCAGTGAAAACAGGTAACCTCAGTTACATAATGAATACTAAAACTTTTGTGCTAAAACTTCGTTGAATAGTTGAAAATATATTGCTTTGACTTGTGGCAGGCCTCTGAATTCTTCCAATGCCTAAGAACTTGTATGTAAAAATATACTCTGCAATGCAATTTTCCAAATTAACATAGAGACTCTGTAATACCATATATTTTCCTCTTAAGTCTTTCCATTCAATGCATCTACTAAACCTAACAAAGTAGATCTTTAAAATGTACTTAATTGATTCTAAGTGATCTTGAAACAAGTAAGAATAATTCTGTGTTTTATAACATTTAAAACCTTTTGTTTTCAGCTCCTTGTAATATCAAGGCTTGCTTTTCTTCTTCAAGGTCTGGCCTTTCTCGTGCCACCACAATTCCCAAAAGCTGATCCTGCATTCCCTCAGAAGTGATCATGAAGTTTAATAGTGTCACCTATAAATGAAAGAGTACACAACAATTACATCACTATTTCTGTTGAGAAAGCCTCAACAGAGAAAGCCTCTGCTTATACACTTCAAATTCTGATTTTAAAACTGACTCTATTTACCATGGTAGTATATGTGAAAGTGGAATTTGTAGAGACTGTGATTAAGGGTATAGGCAAACTGGACTGTTGGATTAAAAACCCACTGAAGTTTCTCATGGTCATAAATGTAATACTTCAGAGGGTTTTGTTTGGTGATCAATTTATTCTTATTTCAAATTGGTCCAATTTCTGACTACCTTTTAATCCCCAAATCAATTAGAATCAGGCTGGAGGCCATCCTTCATATTGGCTGGACTAGCTGATTTATGTTTTAAGGATCCCAGTGGTGTCAAAAAGCAAAGGAGATCTTACAAAGACATAAGAGAAAAAAGAACAATTACTTGTCATAAGTATATATGGTATTCACAATATGACAATCATATTACATATTATAATGATATATACTATAATATCATACTACAACATAGCATATATTATGTTGTATTATATCATCATATTAAAATATGATACTCAGCCACTACTATGAACTAAGGAATATACAGTTCAACAGTGTCCATCAAGATGCAGTCTGCTAACGCTGCTTCATCCCGGTATCTAACGGCTCTTACAGGCAGGTCTCACTCTGTTGCCCACAACTTAAAATACCTCCTCTCCTGAGTCTTTCCCATAAGTGGGAAAGTAATCATGCTTAGGTTTCTCTTTTTAAAAAGCAAAAAACAAGTCATCCACACAATCCCTTTCAGCTACTGAACGATCTCTCTTTGTGCCTTCATAACTATATAACTGAAAATGTTACTTGTATATGCTTCCTGTCTCTGCCTTATTTCATTCCTCAGCCCTCTACAATCTGCTCTCACTCCTGCCTCCGCATACCCATCAATACACACAGCAATAAACTGCAGAAACTTTCTGGCTCTGGTCACCAATGAATCCATAAGCCGATAAACACTCGACCTCGGCTTAAGCTGACCTCCCCCGCCCCCCTGCTTTTTTAAGCCTCTATTTTGCAGTCTGCCTGCCCTCATGTCTTGAATTAAGGTCTGCACCTATGTCCTGAGTATCACTTCCCATTCCTCCCTTTCACGTGCCTTTCATTGTAGCTAAGCTGAACTGATTGTGAAATCTCAGACACACACTATGAAACATCTGCACGTGCTTCAGCCCTGACTGAGGAATGGGAGAACTTGGGTCTCCCCACTTTCCCTGGTAAGAGAATATTTCCTCTTCGTGAACAGAGTAACTTTGTTTTTGTGAGAAATTTCCTACCTGTGATCAGGAAGCGTGAAACAGCTCCTTGCTGTACCCTTGTGAAGGCAATACCCTCCTCTGCCCAAACCCAGGCACCCTCTCCATGGCGGTGTCCTCGGGTTAAACCTTTCCCCCTGGCTTGCCCCGTGGCAGGCCTTGGATGCCACTAAATGTAGATTCCATGGGCATAATCATAAATTTATGTGGAATAATAAGCAACAATTCTTGAAACTGAGCAATTAAAAATGATTCAATGTTGTTATGCAATTCTCTACTGCTCTGGCATTTATTCTTGGAAAAATTATCATTAATGTTTTCAAGACATTTTTCCTGTTGGCATGAGAAACCAAGTGCACAGGTTACACTTGCTTTACTCTCCAAACCATCGTCACAGTGCTTAGGGAAATGTATGTTTTACAACTTTTACCTCAGGCACAAAGAGGTATTCATTCATATTCCATTAATGTTAGATGTTTTGAGATCAAGATTTTGCAAGTCTAGCCATTTGCTCACAAATAAACATTTAAAATCATACAAATATGATTTCATAATTTTATTTTCATTTAGATTCAAAAGAACTATAGCAGCACAATACCATCCCTTGGGTACTTTTGAAAGCAAAAGGTACATAAAAGATCCTAAAAATAAGATCAAGAGGAAGAATTTTAATTTGTAAATGAAAGCAAGTAACTGCCTCACTATGTTTTCTAATCCCTGTTTAATCAATCCCAGCAATTAAAAATAATGAAGCAATAAGACACTCTAGGGATATGAAGGATTTCAATACTGAATCATAAAATAGTTTCCTCTCCACAGTGGTTTATGACTTCTACTATAACTAGTTATTAGTGTACATAAATTATTATTTATGTTATTTGTGATATTTTCATAAATTTTAATGAAAAGTTAAAAAGGTTTTCCATGCGATTTATTAAAATTTTTGTTTGGTAATGCAGCTTTGGGATTTATTTTCTTTTATATGTCATTCTTTTTCACATATATTTAAAAGTTAAATAATAGTTCTAATAGTTAACTCTCATAACACTATTGCTGGGCCTTATTGCAAGCATTTTACATAGATTATTTAGTCTTCACATCACTCTATGAGATAGACATTTATTATTCCCATTTTATAGACTAGGGAACTGAGGCACAGAGAGGTTAAATAACATGGCCAAAGTCACACAACTGGCAAGTGACAGAGCTGGGATTTGAACCAAGGGAGTCTGGTTCCAGAATCCATGCTCTTAACTACTAGCAGATACTGCCTCTCCTAATAGGTGAATACATGACCCAATTTTTAGGTGTTTAGAAAACATGTTTATTTTAATTAACTGAAAACAGTGGCTAAGAATGTTCATATTTTAACACTGTGTCTTTCAAACTAAGCTCAAGGGTTACCCCACCTTCCCCCAGTCTTCCTGACTTCCCTAAAGGTCCAGTCTAAAGTGTGTCCCCTATGTCTTCTGTCCCTCTATGTCTTCCTAGTCATAAATACTGTCACTTGACATACAGCTTATTTACAGTGTAAGCCTCTCGAGAGCAGGGACCATGAGTATTCACCTTGGAGGGCATGAATTATGTCATCTTAGTGCCTCCTCTGGCTCTACAGAGAGATGCCCATGTTAATTTAAGTATTTCTAATAAAGGACAGCATTTGGATCCTCTGGATAAATCTTGCCTCTATATGTTTCTTTCAAAATCTGAATATTTCTTAATGTTCCCTCCTCCTAGCTTCTATAAATGAAAACTATCCTTCCCTTCCTCATTCGCTCATTCTACAAACATTTATCAAGTGCCAACCAGGGCTAAGAATTGGGAATAAAAAATGGACTAACCTCCAGAAGCTTGGTTACAGATCAATGTCTCAAGTCATTTTAGTCACTGACTATAACTTTGAACTAACTTTACTTTTTAAAGGAATTTTTAGTATTTTAAAAGAACAAGTGATCTAAAACAGTTCCTTTAAGTAACTATATAAAATCAGATAGCAGCAACCTTATTCTGAGAAAGAAGAATGGCGTTCTGTTCCTGAATTCCCATTCTAAGAATTAGCATATTATCATTTATTACAAAGGAAAAATGTGCATATATGTCATCTATTTTTAACAATGAAAAATCTAAGAATAATATCAATTGCAGAAATTAGATTCTCATGGTCTTTTTTCACTGCATACTGAAGGCTCCTTTATTACTTGCATGCACATACAAAAGCAACATTTGGAAATTATTATAGCAATTTCAGGAAATGCCAAACAAGGACAAAATCCATTTTACTTAGGAAGACCTGTTTTTCTTATGGCTCAGGAGGAAAATACAGCCATTAATTGTAAAATCTGGTAAAGAAACATTTATTTTAGATACTGGCCTTTACTGAAGTTTCAGGAAGATAATGAGGATTTCTTAGCTTGGTAGTAATATAGAAGCGGAAGTCTGGAGAATACTCAATGGTAGAGTCCCCAAGTCGGATACAGGTGCTCCCACCCTGCTTAAAGGTCTGTTTTAGTAGAAGAGGTTCCAGGATTGGATCTAGTTCTTCTCCAACATTTTCTAGCAACACTGGAATAAAGTCAGAAAAATATTTCATGTTATTTTAAATACTGACTGTAAACCTTCAACCTTCCAAATTCTTTCAGCCTTCTAAATTGCTGCTGTTTCTAGTTACGCATAAAACTATTTTTGTCTTCTGAGTATAAAGAAATGATGCCATACCATCATTAAAAATTCCACAAATGACAAATGCTGGAGAGAGTGTGGAGAAAAGGGAACCCTTCTTGTACATTGGTGCTGCAGCCACTATGGAGAACAGTATGGAGGTTCCTCAAAAAACTAAAACTAGAGTTGCCATATGATCCTGCAATCCCACTCCTGGGCATATATCCAGAGAAAACTCTTAATTTGGAAAGACACATGCACCCCATTGTTCATTGCAGCACTACTTACAATAGCCAAGACATGGAAACAACCTAAATTGTCCATCAACGGATGAATGGATAAAGATGTGGTACATATACACAATGAAATACTACTCAGCCATAAAAAGTGAAATGCCATTTGCAGCAACATGGGTGGACCTAGAGATTATCACACTAAGTGAAAGTCAGAAAGACAAATACCATATGATATCACTTATATGTGGAATCTAAAATATGACACAAATGAACTTATCCACGAAACAGAAACAGACTCACAGACATAGAGAACAATGGGGAGGTGGGGGGGGGAGGGATGGAGTGGGAGTTTGGGATTAGCAGATGCAAACTATTATATAGAATGGATAAACAACAAGGTCCTACTGCATAGCACAGGGAACTATATTCAATATCCTGTGATAAACCATAATGGAAAAGAACGTGAAAAAGAATGTGTGTATAGATATATATCTGAATCACCTGGCTGTACAGTAGAAATTAACACAACCTTGTAAATCAACCATACTTCAATAAAATAAATAAATAAAATAAAATGGGTAATTGCCAAAAGAAATAATTTTAAAAAGAAATGATGCCATAAAAATAAATGGATGTATGTGGAAAGGGCTTCATTGGTGGGGTTATCTGGTCATCCTGCCTGCTTCCATAGTCTTAGTCAGAGTGCCACTCAGGACTCACCCCCGATCTGGGATTCACTATATGCCCAAGTATGATGGCAGCGAGGTATAAGACACCAGAGAAAAAGCATTTTAGTTGTAGTTATTTAAACGGTTACTATATTTTTCGATTACAAAAGTAACTCACACTTATTGTAGAACATGTGGAAAATACAGAGAAAAAATAAAGGAATGTTAAATTAATTAAACAAGGAGGCCATTAGACTGAGACGGCTGTAAGGTGTGGTAGCTTACATAAGTAAACCAAAATTTAAGCCTGTAAATGCCTCAAGGTTATGAAATCAAAACTCGAAGGACAACCAATCACAAGCAGCCAAATAGGCTTTAAACTGTAGTCAATCAAATAGTTTCCTTTCTTTGCTTCCTTACTTTTTCTGTACAGTATTCGTCTTTCCCCAGCTCCTGTTGGAGGGACGCTCCTTATCACTTTTGGTTTGGCACCTCCTGGTTTAAATGGATTTTTGCTCAAACTCTCAAAATTTTTGATATGCCTCACTTTACCTTTCAACAGATGAAACTGAAAAACAACCTCTAGTCATATTTTCTTAATCTTTCCCTCCCCAAAATATTTTACATAATTTATTCATAGCATATATAACTTGATAGAAAAATGACATAAAACTACATATGAATTTAAATATTTTTCTTTTCAGTATTTTTGATTTATCTTTTTCTATACACAGTTGAGACTAAACAATATATCTAATTTCATATCCTAATTATTTTGCTTGACATTATAGCATAAATATTTTCCCATGTTACTAAAAAAAACAATAAACATGCTTTTAATTACTGCATAATAGTCTATAATATTAATGTTCTCTCATTTTTAACCAATACTCCATTATTAGATATTTGGATTGTTTCCTGTTCTCAAGATTATAGGTAGCACTGTCTACAACAACTTTGTGTTATACAGTATTTTCTTATGAAAGCATTCTAGAAAGGGAATCCCAGATCAAAGATCAGTGACATTGCTAAGGTACTTGATACATTTGCCAAATTGAAGTCTTACATTTTGGTGTTTGGGGTGCTACCATAGCCAAACTCGAATCATGGCATTTTGTAGGAGTCCTTTGAGGGACGGGATGTGCACTCTGGATGGGAAAGCAGCAGCTCAGGGCATTGGGATGACAGGTATTTGGATCTCTGTTGCAGCACTTCTTCCCACAGGTTACTCCTGGCTAAATAAAGTCCTAAAATTGTCTTGTCAATTTCCTTCGCTGCTGAGACTTTAACAGAAACAGGTATGTCAGATGATTTTTAAATTCATTATAATTTTCTGCTTGAATAAAATGATTATTTTTCGTGGGTAAATAATATGAGTGCATGATAGTATATTAAATACATTAATCTATTGTTTAGATTGTTCCCATTTTTCCAACTGTTAATACTGCAGTGAACATCTTTTTGAATAAACCCCTGTGTTCATCTCTGATCACTTAACCAGGCTGGAGTCCTAGAAGTGCAATTAATGGTCAACAGTTACAAACATTTTAAAGGTTTTTTATATTGCCAAATTACTTTCCTGAAAGGCTGTAGAGGTTTCAGAGTTGCAATAAGCACTCACTCTGCTGTTTTTAAACCTGTTTTTATATAATATCACTGTACTTACGAACACTAGGCATCATGTTGGCATTTTATTTTGTCATTATCCTCACAACTTTAAAAAGCATCAGGGGACTTCCCTGGTGGCGCGTGGTTAAGATTCCACCTACCAATGCAGGGGACACGGGTTTGAGCCCTGGTCCGAGAAGATCCCACATGCCGCGAAGCAACTAAGCCCGTGCGCCACAACTACTGAGGCTGCACTCTAGAGCCCGCGAGCCACAGCTACTGAGGCCGCGTGCCGCAGCTACCGAAGCCCGCACACCTAGAGCCCGTGCTCCGCAACAAGAGAAGCCACTGCAGTGAGAAGCCTGTGCACAGCAATGAAGAGTAGCCCCCGCTCTCCGCAACTAGTGAAAGCCCGCATGTAGCAACGAAGACCCAACACAGCCAAAAATAAACAAATTAATTAATTAATTAAAAAAAACTATCAAATATTATTACCCCAGTTTTACAGATGAGGAAACTGAAGCAAGGCGACTGTAGTAAAATTTTCAGTTAAATCATCTCATGAATGACAAAGCAGGAACTTGAACTAAGCAATCTGGCTCCTTACACAGCTCTCTTAACCACTGTGTGATACTGCCAGCATTAAATACTATAGTCATGACTTTTACAATTTGATAGGTAAAAAATATTGTTAAAATTTGTATTTTGGGCTTGATGTTTTAGGTGCTCTTTGGCTAATTATACTTTTTCTTCTAGAAACTGTATGCTAAAATATTTGCCCATTTTCCTATCGTGGGGCCTGTTTTCACCATTAGGTTCAGCGGCAAGTGATTAAAAAACCCCAAATAATAGTGACACGAACAAGAAGGAATTTATATCTCATGTGAAGAGGAGCCTGAGGTAATCTGTCCAAGACTGGAAGGACAGTGTGTCTAAACTGTCAGAGATCCAAGTTCCTGCCATCTTGCTGCTTCACCAGTTTTGGCATACAGCTTTATCTCTTTGGCCAAAATAGCCTTTCAGAGAACATGCACATTGCAGCCATCAGAAAAAAAAAAGAAGAAACAGAAAAGGAAGAAGTATCTTTTAAGGATATTTTCTGGGGATCACAAATGGCACTTCCACTTACATCCTGATGGCCAGACCACAGTCACATGTTGACAGAAGTTAGGAAATTTATTCCTTTACTCTGAATGCAATGTGCCCAGGTAAACACAGGGGGTGCTAATAGTAAGGAGGTGAGAACGGTTATTAGGGAACAATGGGCACCAACCGTCACAATGTGCTAGTTTTTTAAACTTTATTTGTATTTTTTAATATTGTTGATATTCTCTCTTAAGTTTCTTTTATATAATGTTTCTTGGATTAAATTATAAATTTGTAGAGTCAAATCTATTATTCTTTTCCTTTTTATCTTTTTCCATTGTGTATTTTCTTAGAAAGTTCTTTCCCATCAAAGACAACTTATTCCCCTATGTTTTCTTTTAGGATTTATGTCTTCTCTTTTTTTCTTTCATATTTAACTCTTTAATTCATCTGGAGCACATTTTGGTGTAAGATGAGACTATGACTTGATATGTTTTTCCACAAAACCAATTTTTGCAGCACCATTTGCTGAATGACCTATCATTTTCCGTTGTTTTATAACGCTTACCTTCTAATGCATTAAAGGCTTACATGTATCAATATTAGAGTTTATTCCAGAACAGTTAATTCCAAATTTACTCTTCTTCTGAATTTTTATTACCTCTGTACTTTCTTCTAGGTTAACTTTAGAAATAATAACTAGTATTATTTCTAAAATGTTTATTTCTGAAAGTGTTGATGTCTTCACAACATTTAGTTTTCCTATCAGTGAAAAACTGATGTCTTACTCAAGTCTTCTTTTTTTGTGTGTGTGAAATTTTCTCATTTTTTTTCACTATGCATTGTTAAAGTCATTCTAAGTTTTTGTTTCAGATAGCTTTTCAGTTAATTCTTTTTGGTTTTCTAGATGAAATATATTATCTACAAATATGATAATATTGTTTCCTCTTTCCAAATATTATAGCACCCTCATTGAAAAGAACTTTCCTAATAATGTTAAACAATAATAGTGATAATAGATATCAATTTCTCATTTTTATTTTTACATGATCAGACTTTTAAAATCTATTAATTTGTTAGAGTGTTATGGACTGAAATTCTGTTCATGAAATATTATAACATCTAAGTTTTGCTTAATTGCCTCAACCTTTAACAATTTCTGCATAAAATCTAAAATTTAAATTATTCTTTACTAAAAAATGATATTATACAATTTCATCCCTTACTCTCCCTAAATTTAGTTTCACAAGGAATTAAGAATGTCTACATTAATATGTATAAATGTCTTTTTTCAAAGCTAAAATATACACTATAAAACTTAAGTATTACAGACTTGATTCTTTTCCCCAAAAGTGAAAATTTATTCCCTCACCAGTAGAATAAAGTCTTAAGCCTGTTAGGAAAGATCTCTATAGCGTCCATATTTCAAAGAAATATGTTCTCAGCATTGAATATTTACTCTATTATAAGCCTCACTGGAAAAGCAAAAGTATTCTAAGCTTGAAAACAGAAAAAAACAAAAACAAAAAACCCCAAAATCCATATATACATGAATTACCCAGAATGCTCTCAATTTATTGACCCTAACTTTTGATTTCTTTCACTTTTAATTAAATCAAAGTATGTTTCATGTTAAAATACAGGAGAAAATTTATGAGACAGGCTTCTCTTCATATTTCTATCATCAAAGTTAACAATATTCTGGTTTATGTAAAAACCTCCTTTCCCATTCCCAAAAGCCAGCCCATCACAGTATTTGCAAACCTTGTGGGAAGCCAAGACTGGGAATACAAACACATGGCTGCTAATGTCTTTGAGTAAGGCAGATCATCTTGCTCAAAGCAGTTGTTCTTAGCAACAAAGAGAACCAAGTATTCTTTTCATATTTCTTTTGCATTTAGGATATTAACTGATATCAGTTTTTTAATTATGAATTATCTACATTATCCTATGTTAGACTTCAAACTAATAGGAAAAAATCTGCATAGTATGTTCAGCTGTGCAGCATATTGTATTCAAAGTAGATTAATCAATTACTGGGTACCCTCAAAGAGCTGGAGTTGAGAAACATTTATGTACACAATAGTAGGGCAACCATAGAAATCTGTAAAAGCTTCAGCGTTGGCACTTCATTGGAGAGGTTAAGAGAGATGTCACAGAAAAAGGTGTTTGAGCCTCATCTTAAAAAGGTGTTTGAAAATTAAAGTAATTCACCAAATGGATGGAAGAGCACAGACGAAAGCTAAGAGATGAGAAACAGCCCCATGTTGTTATATGTACTGCCTGCCCCCATGTACCCTGTACTCCCATCTAATCCTCACCCCACGTGTAATCTCTGTCTCTCTCTTTAAACCAATAAGCTCCAAGACAGCAGAGATCAAGTCTGTCTGTGCGTGCTCTGTTTTCAGTGGCACACGCTACTTGCAAAATAAATATTTGTTACGTGAATGAATAATGAACAAAGAAATGAGCAAATGAAAGAAACATTGAGCCAGAAGTAGTTTTGCCTCCCTGATACGTTATATGCAAGGGGGGAAGAATAGAAAGTGCTAGGAGATAAGATAAAAACATTGAGCCAGAAGTAGTTTTGCCTCCCTGATACGTTATATGCAAGGGGGGAAGAAAAGAAAGTGCTAGGAGATAAGATAAAAATAAGGAAGGCTCAGATAATGCTAGGTTTTGCTCTAAATGCAAAGAATTTTTTTCATAGAGTTAATGGAAAGCCATTAAAAGCTCCTCTATACAAGTTGATTTCTTTTTAAAAATTAAAAAAATATTCTTTTATTCTTCCAGTTTTATTGAGGTGTGAACAAATTGCCTTATCAGCAATATTAACATGAATAACATCCTAGGCACACCTTATCCATTGGTGTAGCTAATACAGATATACCTCTGTTTTCTAGAACATTGGCTTTCAAACATTTTTTTTAAGCAGCAGGAGACTTTTTTTCACAGAGGATTTTATCTTAAAACTCAATATAAGCAACAAAAAAAGGGAGGCCTGCTCTGGTTGAAGCAGAGGCAGGTGGGTGAAGCCAAAACCTCTGCCTTCTCTACCCAGGCTGCCTGCGAGAGATGAGAGATCAGAAGGCAGTGTCCTGGAATAGGTCAAAATCTTAAGAGAACTTCTTAAATGGAAGAGTCTTTAACTGCTTATGTTTTAAAACTGTAACAGTAGCTGATTCTTTTACTTGAAGGTTAAATATAAAAATAGTTACAAAATCTCCCACCTGTTTCTCTTTCTATCATAGATTTAAAACTTTTCACTTCTCTCTGATGATTAATGTTAGAAGGCATTGTGAATTATCATTATCCATTTTTAAAGTTATTTCATTCCAAAAAGTAGGTTAAAGCAACTGTGAGTGACACAGTAAACAATGAACAAAGGCAGAAGACGTGGGGACTAGTTTTAAGACTCCCCTTAACTAGAGATACAGTCTTAGTTAAGCCACGTAACTAACATTCTCTGTCACCTTACCTTGTTAATAAAATGTAGTGGTTATTTAGAATTACTATTGGATTTCAGATTTTTATGGCCACAACTCCAAGTAAGAAATACATTTTAAATCTTTATCAAGTACACACATATGCATAAAACTTCTAAAATTTCATGAAATAATGCTTACCTTTACTCCATGCTATGCAGCTTTATATGTTCTATTCCATTGCGTTTCATTTAAAAACGCTGGTCATGACCCACTATGTGGGTTCTCTCTCCCACAGTTGTGACCCATAGTTTGAAAAACACTGGACAGATTGTATGGCCCTTTCCTCTCTAAAATGATGCAATACTAACATCAATATATGTGACTGTGATCATAGAGATCTTCAAAATGTCAAGCACATGGTAGATGCTCAATTATTACTTGTTTTTACTGTGTCAACGAAATTCTTTGAATATTTAAGTTAAATTAAGTAATTTTAATTGAAGTATTTAAGGTGCCAATCCCTTCAAGAAATTTTCCCTTATGTAGAACAGTATGGAGGTTCCTTAAAAAACTAAATATAGAACTACCATACCAACAGCAATCCCACTCCTGGGCATATATCTGGAAAAACCATATTTCGAAAAGGTATATGCACCCCAATGTTCGTTGCAGCACTATTTATAATAGCCAAGACATGGAAGTGACCTAAATGTCTATCAACAGAGGAAGAGATAAAGATGATGTGGTACATATATAAAATGGAATATTACTCAGCCATAGAAAAGAATGAAATAATGCCATTTGCAGCAATATGGATACCTAGAGATTATCATGCCAAGTGAAGTAAGTCAGCCAGAGAAAGACAAATATCATATGATATCAGTTATACATGTAATCTAACAAAAAATGATACAAATGAACTTTTTTACAAAACGGAAACAGACTCACAGACATACAAAACAACCTTATGGTTACCAAAGGGGAAATGTGAGGGGAAGTGATAAATTCAGAGATTGGGATTAATATATACACACTACTATATATAAAATAGATAACTAACTATATAGCACAGGGAACTCTACTCAATATTCTGTAATAACTGTATGGGAAGAGAATCAGGAAAAGAATGTATGTATATATATGTATAACTGATTCACTTTGCTGTACACCTGACACTAACACAACATTGTAAATCAACTATACGTCAATAAAAATTAAAAAAAAAACTTCCCTGATTGCTCTAAATATTCATAGCTCACCATCTGTGTCTCTCTTATTATACAAAATAATTATGTATGATTCTAATATAATTAAGAGATAATAAAAAAAGAGATAATATACATAAACCACATAGTAAATCCCCAAACAAAAAATATAAATAGAGCTTATCAGACACTGTTGTAAGTACCCAAATTACAGTAACTCATTTCTTCCTCACACTATATGGTCAAAGTATAAATGGGGAAACTGAGTCTCAGAAAGGTCACTGCAACCAAGTGCTGAGTAACAGAGGCAGGTACTCTGATTCCAGAAGTGCACAGTGGTCCTAACAAGGGTTAGTGAAGTATGTCCACTTTCTATTTTTATAACAGTTACATATATTGTCTGATCCTGCCCATTTAACAAGCAAGATATTTGATAGTAGAGAGCAGGTTGTCCCTTTTTTGGTAACTCCATATCATTATACTATACTCCAAGAACACCAGTTGGATGAATGAAATACTATTTGTGTGTCTGTGTGTCCATATATATAAACACAACATTTTGTAGGTAGACATAGATTTTTTTCATTTCATGCTCACCCAAACCAAGCCTAAAATTATAATTAACATTTTAAAGACTAACTCATTATTGATATGCAAAAATAAACTGTAAGTCTATTTGGTATATCTCTTTTGATTCTTCCACGTAACACTCATTCTATTAGCAACTGGGATTTGCCAAACTTGTCCTGGGGCTAAATATATTGTCCTTTCATAATGTTGGCAATTTACTTGGTTAAGTAAATAGTCAAAATTTAATACGTAACATGAATTCAAAATGTGACTAATAACCCCAACATACTCAAATCATAAGCATTTTGGTTTTTGTTTTGACAAATGTGACCTGTGCATAGAGCTTCACTGAAAAATTCTTGTCATGTTTTTAATCTCTCCATTGTAAACGGCAGATAATAGTCAGCCACGTAAAATGTGCACTCACTTCTCTGCCACTTTTGTAGGATAAGTCGAGAGAAGAACAAAGAGATAGTTGGACTAATATTGTGTTAAAATACTTTTGAGGGCTTCCCTGGTGGCACAGTGGTTGAGAATCTGCCTGCCAATGCAGGGGACACGGGTTCGAGCCCTGGTCTGGGAAGATCCCACATGCCGCGGAGCAACTGGGCCCGTGAGCCACAACTACTGAGCCTGCGCGTCTGGAGCCTGTGCTCCGCAACAAGAGAGGCCGCGATAGTGAGAGGCACGCGCACCGCGATGAAGAGTGGCCCCCACTTGCCGCAAATAGAGAAAGCCCTCGCATAGAAACGAAGACCCAATACAGCCATAAATTTAAAAAAATAAATAAATTAAATCTAAACACTGGGTTCAATTTAAAAAAAAATACTTTTGGCATATCAAGTGGCCCTTTTAATTGCAGAAGTGGAGCTATAATGAGAACGAAAGAATGGCAAACAACAGATAAAAATTAAAACAGCTAAATTAGAAGACATATCCCAAATGAATCTTGAGACAAAGAAAGCATCCTAACCTGTTAGAACTATAATCTCTAAAGTTCTCACTTGATTCATTACCAATAAATAACGAAAGATATTAACAAAGTAATCATTTAAGATGAGTCTGACACAAATATCTTCAAAAGGAAAAAAAAAAAAAAAAAAAGCCCTACATCATTTTGGGTTAATTGTGCCCTCTCCAGGCAATTCTGTAATGTATGCTTGTTATTCAAGTACATACCAGGGGTGCCAAACTGGATGCAATTTTCCAGAGTCCTGGCATAGTCAGGGTCACTTAATTTAATTAGGTGAAGACTATTGGTTTTTTCCATGTTCTTGATCCATTTATTAGCCTGACCTTGAGGATCTATCATCAGAGGCCACCTTCTTGCGTTCCTGAAAGGGAAAGAAAGACGATGCTGGTCAAGCCATGATCTGTCTCTAATCTATTTAAGAGGCATGCATCACTTTCTTACAGTTTATACTTTATAGTATTATTTTACTTTTTAGCTTGTTTTGAGAAACTGTGTTCTTGAAGCAGAGACATTTAAATTGAGAAGGCTACTAGAACGGCAACTACAAAAGCCATCTGGCAAACTTAACACAAGTTCTTTTACTCCTTTTGGAAAATTACAATTCTCTAAGTGTTAAATTATATTTTTGAAAATGTTTGCTGCTCTTGCTAATTAAGTCACAATGATAACCATCAAGAGTACTAGAAATCAGGAAACTCCAATTCTTCACTAGGCCCTGCCATTAATTACTTCTGTGACCTTGGGCAAGCCACTTCATTTCCTCAACTTCTATCTGCTGTCATTTGCACAAGAGGGAAAGAGAAAGGATGGAGACATCACATCTCTATTTGAAATCTAGACCATTAAAGATACAGTGGTCTAAAAAAAATGGTGAGAAGCAAAATTTTATATCACCTAATCTTCATAATAGCCATCGATCCTTAAGTGTTAACACAATTGTTGACCCAGTAATTGTTTCAAACAGCTGTATATTTAATGTCACATATGTAGTTCACTACATACTTGTCTAGAGATTGCAAGCTTCTTATGAACACAAATATATTCTATGAAAGTCAGGGTTTTTGCACTATGAGAGAGCTCATACTTATTGCTTTATTCTCACTCACATCTCCCTTTTAGGATAAGAACAAGAGCAGTGAACCACCACAAGGCGCCCAGTTTACTGCCCAGGGTGTTGTTGGGTCACAAAGAGTTAACCAGTATCTGCCATCACGACATGGTATCCAACCACAGAGCTTTCTATCTGCTGTGAAATGTAATCAGCATTAAGATCACTGTTCTTTTTCTTTCTCTCAGAAGTTTCAGTAAACACAAGTCATAATTTTGGCCAGTTTCCTAAAGATACTGTCATACTCTTCCAAAAGTGAGCACAGCAAATTCATGCCAAGCATCAGAAGAACAGGAGGAGAAAATAAAAGGTGACTGGGGCCAAAAAAAAAAAAAGCTGGGGATGAATCAGGATAATCTATTCGATTCCATCTCATTACAACACAAATTTAGTATTTCATTGGATCATTTGTACCAAATGGAAGGAACCCCAGTCCTCCAATATAAGCATTATATAATGTATTAGTGAGCTTGGGCTGCCATAACAAACCGCCACAGACTGTCAAACAGCAGAAATTTGTCTTCTAACAATTCTGGAGACTGGAAGTTCAATAGCAAGGTGCTGGCAGAGGTCTCCCTCCTTGGCTTGCAGACAACACAGCCCTCTTGTGCCCTCAAGTGGCCTTTGCTCTGTGCGCACAACCCTGGTGCCTCTTCCTTTTCTTACAAGGACACCAGTCCTACTGGATGAGGGCTCTACCCTTATGACCTCATTTAACCTTAATTACCTCCTTGAGGCCTTGTCTCCAGATATAATCACACAGTGGGTTATATCTTCAACATATGATTTTGTAGGGGGTGGGGGGACAGAATTCATATTATAATATTAATTATATTTAGGAAGAAATGAGATGAAAAGAGTAGATGCAAACAACTAATAAAAAGGGAATCATATCCATAAGAAACTAAAGGGAGTAAGAGGGAAATTAGAAATAAAACTTATATGTAAAAGTTTCATTCTGTTACATTTTGGAAATATTTTTAAGGTTGGAGGATTATGTGAGCTTTAGACAGCATTTATGCTTCCCTAAAGAAACTGAAATGACTCACTCTTCTTTCTGTTGCTTCCACATTTTTTTTAGCCACAATACCCCTGTTCATGCTGTTTCTTTGTCCAAAATGCACTTCTTCCCCATCCTTTCATGTTCAAGTACTACTCACATTTCAAGGTCAACTCAAATGCTATGCAGTCCACAAAGCCTGTCTTGATCTCTTTTCTCACTGAACTTCTTTAGCCATTCATCCATATTACATTTATGGTACTTTCATATAATGATAATATTCTATTACGGTAATTCTATAATTTATTAGCTGCATCACCCAACTAAATTGTATATTCTTTAAGGGACGAGTCCATGCTGATTCTTCTTTTTCCTCTTTTCCTAGATCAAATAAAGCTTGCATATGACGATCCACTGAAGTAGGAACAGCAAAAAGAACATCTGACAAACACCATACAAGTTAACTCATTCTAAAAATGGATATTTTATAAGAGATTATCCCCGCATGGAGAAGACTGGTCCAAAGAACACCATCTCAAAATTAGAGGAAAGGACTTCTGGTGTTGACCAAACTGGGTAAAATCCACTATAGCCTACCTCTGTCACTGATTACAATGAAAACTTTAGGATAAAATACAAAAATCAACTACTTGCAGATTCTAAAAAGTAAGTAATAAGAAGTGAATGGGAAAAAAGTTAAAACTTGAGTAATGACCAATAAGGGGGTGGCGACTTTCTTGTGTGTGTGCGTGTGTGTGTTTTCTCCTTATCTTCTGGCTTTGGTCTGAGAACAGGCCTAATGGGGGGAACTGTGCAGCAGGCACAGGTAGCAAAAACTCAAAGTAAAAGACGGAGAAAATGATCATGTGCGAGCCAGAGAGTGGGGGTGGGGGGAATCTCTCTGTTCTCTCTTCTGTCCCTACCCCCAGGTCAACCCAGCTATATTACCATGGCAGAGCAGTGGTAATTCAGTCACCTAAAACACTGAGTGAAAATCCATCTCTCTGGATAGAAGAGCTGGGAAAAGGGGCCTCTGTTGTGCATAGAGTCTGAGGGGTGTCATAATCTGCTCAGGCTGCTATAACAGGACTCAGTCCAAAAATTACTTGATATACAAAGAACCAGAATGTGACTAATTCTTAAAGAAAAAGTAAGATGTTAGATTTACTAGAAAAATACCTTTAAAGCAGTTATTATAACAACTCTTCATTTGGTAACGGGGAATATTTTTTGAAATAAATGGAAAGAGAGGTGTTATCAACAGAGAAATAGAAAGTTTGGTTTATAGAACCAAATGAAAATTTTTGAACTGAAAAATATAATACCTGAAATAAAAACTTCACTGTAAGGACTCAACAACAGAAAGGAGACAACAGAGGAAACAATGGGTGAACTTGATGACCCGTGAAAAAAAATAATCCAATTTGAATAATAAAGAGAAAAAAAGATTGGAAAAAAAAGGAACAGGGTCTCAAAGACCTGTGAGAAAATATTAAAAGGTTTAACATTCATGTCACTGGGGCCCAGAAAGAAGGAGAAAGAGACTGGTGTAGAAAACACATTTGAAGAAATGGTTGAAACTTTCCCAAATTCAGTGAAACACATAAATTTACAGCTTCACAAAACTCAATCCTTAAAAAGGAGAAACCAAAAAAACAAAAAACCCCCACCCACACCCAGCCTCATTATAATCAAACTGCTGAAAACCAAAGAAAAAATATTTTGAAAAAATATTTTTAAAAAAGCAGCAGAGAAAAACGATATATTATATTTGGATGAAAATTATTCAAAAGACTGCAGATTTTACATCAGAAATCATGGAGCCAGAACAGAGTAGAACATATTTAAAGAAAAGAAAGAAAAGAAATGTCAACCCAGAATTCTATGTCCACCAAACATATCCTTCAAGAATAAAGGCAAAATAAAAAATATTCTCAAATGAAGGAAACTAAAAAATTATTTGCCAGCAAATCTGCTCTAAACAGATGCTAAAGTTCTTCACCCTTAAGGGAAATGATGCTACAGTGAACTTTAGAAATAAAAGAAGATCAAAAAATGGTAAATATAATAGGCTATTTCCCCCCTGTTAAGTTCTTTAAAGTATACATAAATACTAAGACAAAATATTAACATTATGTGTCTGGGGGGCAGAGTTTCAATGTATGCAGACATAATATATATAACTATGATAACATAATCAGGGGAGGGTATAGGGGACTTGCATGGTTACAAGTCTTCTACATTTTAACTGAAGTGGTAAACTATCTCTAGGTAGATTGTGAAAATTTGTACTAAAAAATAATGCAAAGTATTATAGTAAAAAATAGATAAATTAAAGTATGATACTAAAAATGGTGGATTATTCAAGTAATCTAAAAGAATAAGAAATGAGGAACAGGGCAACAAAAACCAAATGTAAAAACAGAAAAATAATAAAATGTCAGATCTAATTTCAATGATATCAACCACATCAAGTATAAAGTTGTCTAAATTTACTAATTGAAGGAGAGAGATTGTCAGACTAGAAAAATACAAGGTCAAACTGTATGCTATCCACAAGGTACCCACTTCAATTATAACAACATATTTATATTAAAAGTAAAATGATGGTAAAAGATACCATGCAAACACTAATCAAAAGAAAGCTGGACTGGCTATAGTAATATCAGAAAAAAGGAGACTGCAGAACAAGAAAAATTATCAGGGATAAAGAGGGATAATACATAATGATAAAAGGGTCAGTTCATCAATAATACATGACAATCTTAAATGCGTATGCATCCAACAAGTGAGCTCCAAAATACAGGAAGCTAAAACTGATAGAAATGAAGAAACAAGTAGATGGAATATTAGCAAGGATATGGAAGATATGAACAACACTCTCAAACAACTCAACCTGACATTTAAAGAAGTCTCCATCCCATAATATTTCAATTGCACATGGAACATTCACATAGACCATATTTATGCTGTAAAACAAATTGTAATAAATTTAAAGCAACTGGAATTAGATAATGTATGCTCTCTGAACGTAATGGAATTAAGCTAAAAATTAAAAAACAAATAACAAAAAGAAACCTTAAAAATTCTCAAGTATTTGGAAATTAAATAATACATTTTTAAAATAACCTATGGTTCAAAAAAGAAAAAGTCTCAAGAGAAATCAGAAAATATTTTAAAGGAAATGAAAATAAAAATACACCATATCAAAATTTGTGCTACGCAGCTAAAGCAGTTCTTAATGGAAAATATACAGCATTAAATGCATAGATTAGAAAAGAAGAAAAATCTAAAATCAGTAACTTAAGCTTCTCTCTTATGATATCAGAAAAAGAAGAGCAATTTAGGTCAAAAGCAAGCAAAAGAAAAGAAACAGTAAATATTAAATAAGAAATCGATGAAATTGAAAACCAACCAAACAAACAAAACAAAAACCAAAAAAAAAAAAAAAAAGGAGAAAAGCAATGAAAGGCTTGTTCTTAGATAGGATCTACAAAATTTAACAAACTCCAGCTAAACAAAGAAGGTACAAATTACCAATATAAGGAATGATAAGGAAAATTATCACAGACCCTTCAGACATTAATAAGATGTTAAGGGAATGCTAGAAACAACCCTATGCCCATAAATTTGGCAACTTAGTTGAAATGGACCAATTTCTTGAAAGATAGAAACTACCAAAACTCACTTGAGAATAAGTAGATAACTTGAATGTCCTATAAGTATTTTAAAATTGAATTCATAGATAAGATCTTCCAACAAAGATCAAAGAAGATCTAAATAAATGGAGAGATATACTGTGTTCATGGATTAGAAGACTTACTAAGTTGTCAATTCTTCCCAAATTTTGATGTATAGATTCTGCAGTCCCTATCGAAATCTCAGCAGAATCTTCTGTAGATATTCTAAAATTTATATTGAGAAGTAAAAACTAGACAAAACAATTTTGAAAAAGAAGAAAAAAGTTGGATGAGAGATACTGTTCAATACCCAGTTAACAACTGCATCAGATTAATTTTCTTCAAACAACACCCTCAAGATAACATCTTTTTGATTCAAAAACAGGACAATGTTGTGGCTTCAGTTTACAATGTTTGCTTTTGAAGATCAGAGCTCTCATAGTTTCTCAAATGGAAACGGGATTATTATAGCACCCAGCACTCCAAGTTTTGATAGTGTTTGTTCTTTTGTTATTGTCTAGAGAGGATAAATATTTGGTGCTCTTTTGTGTTTTTGAAAAATACAGACTTCTAACATGATAATACATGTTCACTGTAGTCTGCATGGAAGGACGGAATTTGGATATATAGCAGTGGAGCATTTCGAAGAGTTCTGCTATTTTCCTCTTTACACACACACACACACAATTAGATAAAAGCAGACAAAGAAAGGTGGGTGTTCCTCTCAGTTATTACTGTTGCTGAAATAAACCTGATTTATCTGACTCCTATAAAAATGCAAACTTAAAACATTTTTTAAAAGCAGGGTTATATTAGATATAGGTCTGGTCTACTTACCAAGTTGTTAAACAATCCCAATACTTTCCCTGTGAAATGTTTAGATAGAATCCAATTACATTTAGTGTTATCACTAGCCCTTGAAATTCTCATTAGCTAAGGAAACTTCAAGTGTCAGTAGCTCCAAAAGTTAATTATGTTCTAACTTGCCCAAATTTTACATATTCTTCCAGTTCCCTCAATTACTGACTCTTCCCTCATCTGAGATAGTATGTGAAAAGCATTTAGCACAGGCTCAGGTCCTTAGTAAGTGCTCCATATTAGGTATTATCATTATCAAGTAAGTATCTCTGGGGAAGGAAGAACACACTAGCAAATAAGTAAGATACTTATCTGGTACTTCAAAATGATCACCTTAACCTATTTACTGAAACCTCTCAGTATAAGATTACCAAAATCATTGGGAAAAAAAGCCAAGAATAAAAAATGTTAACATTTCCTACTTAGTAAGGTTGCTACCATAACTTCTTGTTAATGCTTGAACACTTTTACAAACAAATAGCAAACACTTAGGGGTTATAGCTCATTAAAACCATTTTCTACTTCAACCTCTCTGAAACGGGAGTTCATCTTGAAAAAGATCACTGAAAGATATGGAATCTTAAAAGCAGAAACGTTCATCAACAGTTCCAGTATTACTAAAATATGACTGGACCCAAAAGAAAGGGTACATTTATTTGTTAGAAAATAAGAAGCATATCAGCCTCCGCTGGATAAATGGAGTTACAGGAATAGGTTATAGATGTCCTCCTAGGTAGAACAAAAGTATATAAATTGCAAATCAAAACAATAAAGGCATAACTACTACTATGTGGGACATGACCAAGTATATTCACAATTGTTTGGGAAGATCAAAGCTTTTTTTTCTGAGAGGGAAACAATAGCAACAACAACAAAAACAAAGTTGGACTATTATTTTAGCTGAAGTTAATTGGTCCAGCTGGACAAAAGTAAAAGGTGGACTTCTTTCTTTTTCTATTGAAACTTTTAAAATAAAATTTTATTATCATTAATTATTATTATTTGTACAATATTATATTTTGACTTCTACAGCACGCTCACCACCGAAGGTTTAGTTTCCATTCATTACCAGATCTTTGATCCCCTTTACCCATTTCACCCTCCCGCCCACACTCCCATCCCCTCCCCCTCTGGTAACTACTACTCTGCTCTCTGTATCTACGTGTTTGCCTTGTTTTGTTTTGTTTATTATTTATCTATCTATTTATTTAATATTTCACACTGGAGTGAAATCATACAGTATTTGTCTTTTTCCATCTGACTTATTTCACTTAGCATAATACCCTCAAGGTCCATCCATGTTGTTGCGAGTGGCAAGATTTCATCTTTTTTATGGCTGAGTAGTATTTCATCTTACATATACACCACATCTTTATCCCTTCATCTGTTGAGAGACATTTGGGTTACTTCCATATTGTTGGATAGTATAAATAATGCTGTGATGAACATAGGGATGCACATATCTTTTCTAATTAGTGTTTTTGTTTTCTTCAGATAAATACCCAGAAGTGGCATGGCTGGATCATATGGTAGCTCTCTTCTTAATCTTTTGAGGAATCTCCATACTGTTCTCTGTAGTGGCTGTACCAATGTACATTCCCACCAACAATATATGAGGCTTCCAAAAGATACACTTCAAAACTTTCAGAAACCTCCCATATTGTCAACGACTAATGTGTATTCTCACATTACACGTCCACTCAAACTGTTTGCCACCTACTTGTTAAGTATTTAAAAAACGAACTAGCTGCCATCCTATACTTCTTAAAAGGCACTTAAAAATCTGTTTTAGTTGCAAACTAATGTACATATTTAGCATTTATCTAGATTCTATAATTTTTCTTCTGGATTAATTTAGATTATCAGAGCAAGAGTACCCAGTCCTTAATTTTAGTCCACCAAAGAAAAGCTTGATAATCTCTTCTCCAAATCAACAAAATAATTAAATGTAAGTTTAGTTCCTGGGAAAGTTTGTTTTTCTGAGTATGATTTGCTTGATTGAAAAATGAGAACTGTGTGACACAGCTTTTCTTTTTTTTACCTTGGTTATCGCAAAGCTGTGAGCTTAATTCAGGACCCAACTGCAAGGATTAGCTTGTCTCAAGTACCTAATAGTAACTACCTCTTTAATATCCCTAGGTGGTCTCATCAGATTTTATCCTATTTTATGTTATATTCGAACTGCACATGCTTCAAATCCTTTTAGAATAGTTCAGTAAATAAATGCTATAGAAATCCACATGTCAGGATCATTTGCTGAGCAGTAAAGAAATTTGTTCACCAGAATTTTAATTTGTAGAATTATTTTCATAAATATTACAAACAAAAAATTTAATAATAACTGGTTTTTACATATAGTGGTTAATTCTATTTTAAAAAATTTATATGCCTCTACCATTTTTACTTTAAATACTGTCATATCAATTACTTTTTCAGTAGTAAAGTAACAACTACTCAAAATAGTGATGTAACACAGAACTGAACGTTTCCTACTGATGGTTTCCCTATGCTATTTCTAACATGCTAAAACCTCTAAAAAGATTGGCCCAGTGACAGAAGGCCCATAGTAATGTGACCTTGAAAATAACACAATCAATGATCGTCCTCACACTAGGGCGGAGTGAAGTCCTTGGCTTCTAGGAGGCAACACCTTGAGGAAAGGTAAGGCTGGATGAGCCTCCAGTATCCTCCCGGCCCAATCTCCATGGGATTTATCTACGAACCAGGAGATTCCAGGAAAAGCACCACTCTTTTAAAAGCCCCAATCAGCCCAGGACCCAGAAATGTATCCATATCATTTAAGGTGGTCGCACACCCAGCAGGGAATAAGACATCACCAACACAAACCTATCCCTGCATGTTTCATTAACCTATAATAAAAAAAACCCTGCGTTTTATGGGAATAAAAAATTTGGACTTCACTTACTTATGGCAGGGTTTTGTTCTATTTGCTAAAAATTGATTAAAAATTAAGCAAAAGTCATCTGGGGTTTTTAGTTTGTTTACTACTGTCTCCAATGCTCAACTACTCTGACATTAATTGGAGAAGGAAGTGATTATCCATATTTAATTTAGCTAATTAGTTAAGTAAAACATTTGTCAATACTATAAAAGTTTACTAGCTGTGTTAAAAAGGTACACAGATAAATAAATCCACTGACTGATAGAGATCATTTGTGAGAAAAATATTTTCCTTACGTTATGATGATCCCGTTATCAATAGAAAATGAGTCAGAAGGTAATCCAGCAATATTCCAGGCTCGAATTGTCACTGCTTCTCCCAGAATACTCATAAGGGAATAATCATCGGAGCAGGGGATATCTCTTCCTTTGCACAAATTTGTCCACTCCTTGATTTGGGTCTTTAAGACATACACAGAAAGATATAAAAATGAGGTTGGAGGTTACCAAATGAATACCTTGTAAACTCCTCAACTACACTCTGGGTCTACAAAGCATCGTTGAAACTCTACCTCAGAAATGATTTGTGTTCATCATATTTTTCAAAATAAAATCATAATTTAGAAGCTCTACTATGTATTCAAATGAAAATTATATATAATGTTAAGATAAAATTTAGATAGATCACTTACTAGTGAACTCAGAACTTTGTATCTGGAAAAACTAATTGCCAATTATGATTCCAAAGCTTCCGTTGACAAAATACATGGAGATCACCATGTTTTTCTACACATTTTCTTTAAATTATAAATATCAGCACACCTTACTACAATATTGTGGTATAAAAGTAAATCCAATTTGAACCAGTAGGGGACACAGAAAATATCTGTGTCTGGCTCTCACATGTCCTGGGGGAGGGACCAGAGCAGGGTTATTAGGCACCAATAAGGATCAGGGCACATACTGGAGTTTTGGATACCCCACCTGGGGCACAGTTTGCTAGGATGTTCAGGAACCAGAAGCGTACTTCAAGCTTAGGTTCACACTCAGAAAATCAGCAATCAAGGTCCAAATTGAGGTCATAGATCAAAGGGTTCATAAACAGTGAAAGACATGACTGGAGAGAAAACAGGTTAGAAAGAGGCAAGGAGAAGGTGGATATATGTGGTGTTTATAGCAGTCCATGGGCAGATGAGGATACCGTGTGTGCCAAGTGGAGCTAGCTGAGAGGGCATGGTGGGTACTACCGTCTCCCTCGGGTTCCTGCTGAGTAGGTTGGACCAACATTCCCTTCGGTGTGCACGTGAAAGGCTATGACAGTTTGGGGACAGCTGATGATTCTCATGACCTTGATTAGCCAGTTATTCTGTAGAATGCCCCACAGTTGGGTCTGTGTGGTGTTCTCTCATGAGTCAATTTAGGTTATGCACCTTTGGCAGGAATATCACAGAAATGATACTGTGTTCTTCTCGTTGCATCTCATCAGTGGCACATGATTTCAAATTGTCCATTTATGGACGACATTTTTATTTTGATTAAGGCATTGTCTGCCAGGCTTCTGTCTCATAATTATATGATCTTAGGTATGATTAAAGCTTCCTTGGATGGTGGGCCATAACACAAAGACACTCCTATAGATGAGAGGCAGAACTCTTTGTTACTTACAGCTCCAAATGAGAGAAAGCTGATACCCAGGAGGCTGCACCTGGACACAGAGTAACAGCAAGGTGGAACTGCAGGGGGCAGTTTATAAATGTCAAGCAGAGTGGGGTGGAGTTAGCTAGGTTTCCAGGGCTTCCTGACCACTGGGTCTTTTGAATAGTTCCACAGGCACCGGGAAGAAGGGGCCGTCCTTGGGTGTTCGGTATATGGGGACCTCTGGAAGTTGGATATGTGCCTATTGTAACCCAGGACTATTAGAGCCTGAAAAGGGAAATGGTTGGCGTGAGGGCTTAGCAAACTGCCCACAGAAGGGAATTCAGAGTTGTTAACCATGATTCAAAACTGAGTTAAGACAGCACGCTCATGAGTACTTAATGACTATCATCTGGTTTTTACTTGGTTTGGTTGTTGGCACCAGGACAGATGGCATGGCTATGTAGGGTAGAGGAGCAGGCAGCATTTCCAGTTTGATTCTGGCTCCTAGCACACTGTTCCTATGGGCATGTTTTGATTTTTCGTTGGCCTGAAGACTTTCGTGGGGAGGTCTGAAGGTTTTCTCAGATACAGCTTGATGCTGGTATGGGCATTGTAGCCAGTGATATGGGGAAGAAGTAGGGAAAATGAAAGCCATAGTTGCTGTGGAATGCTCTCTATAGTTGACAGGTGTAGTATGTTATCACAGATGAACTCTGGCTTAGAAATTGAAGTGGCCAATTATACATCTGTAAGGGTGTAGCAGCAGAGAATAAGTGAAATGAACATGAGGGCCTCTGAACAAGCATCTCAAAATACAAGCCAAGGACCTTGGCTGGTAATCAGGTGGTAAGATAGTTGGTGGAAATGGAAAACTGAGCATTAAGGGTGCCATCTTGGTGAAAGTAACTACCACCACCAAAGCAGTTTTGACTTTGATTATTGGTAGGGAAAAGGTCTCTTAGAAAGTTCAGATTAATTCAACTCCAGGGCTTGTATGTCCTTACAGCTTTGTAGGATTTTGTTTTGGAGATAGGCATGAGCATTACAATCGAATACTGTGGGCCCAGTTATGCTAGGAGAATGGAAATTTTCTACGTTTTATTATGAGGAGTGCCAGAAACTCTACAAAGGGGTTGATGAATAATTGACAACTACTCAGACTCAAGCTTAGAGGGAGGGGATCTAGCTACTTACTGCAGGCTCTTGGTATCCAGAGACTTTGACGTTAGGAAAAAACCAAGATTGTTTTAAAGCCTTTTTGTCTTACTTGGGTTTCCCAATAGCAGACTCTGACATGAAGATTTATCTGAAATGATTTATTAAGGAAGGGATACTAGGAGAAGCAGTATAACGACCAGGAAGAAGCCAATAAAAGGTGAGGGATCAGCCAAAGTTCTGCATAGGTGGTTACACCTTAATCCTACAGGGGGTGTAAATTATTCCTTGCATTTGTTCCAACCAGAGGAAGGGAGACAGACCTTCAGGCTCTCACCTCTGTCAGTCTTTCATTAAGGCCAGCCTCAGAGGGCAGTAAATTCCCAGCCAATTTTAGCTCTCCAAGCACTGCGCAAAGTGAGTTCTAAGAACCCAAGGGAAGTCTGCCAAAAAAGCCACAGGTGCTGGTTGTTGGATGTGAAAGCACAGGAAGCCAGGCGGGGATCTGGGCAGAGCACTGAAGTTGCCACTATTACCCTTGTGCTTAGAATCGAATGGGAAACTTGATGGGGCGTAAACTGCCAGCTGCCCTGACCCAGGAGAAATAGATAAAAGATGATTACAGAGCAGGATTCAGAGAATGAATTCAAAGGAAGGAACAATGACGTTAGAGATGAGTTAAGTAAAAGCCTAGGTTGCTACAGTAAAGCAAGGAAGGGATAAAACTGCCTCCAAGCCTTCTTAGATGGGACGGGACGAGGTGTCCTCTTGAATCAGGGGTGGGGACAGTGGACATGAGTTCACAGAAGCAGCTATGAGCTTTGCTTGGAGCTTGTGTCTAGCTTAGTGTTGCTCTGCTTCTGTCCATAAATTTCAAGGTCTCAGAGTTCTGGCCTCAATGCTTCCTTGAAGCATTTGTGTAGTGGTTTAACTGGCAGCCCCCATTCTGGTGGAAGCAGGTGACTGGGGAGTCAAGCAAGATGCAGTGCTTCGGAAGGAGTCGTCAGAGAGGGCTGGGTTGGGAGGAGCGGCCCTGGCTGGTGACTTCCAGCATGGTACTGTAATGCTCAACAGGAGCCAGTGCAGACACCCGGGGGGGTATGTTGGGAACCAACAGAGGAGTGTAGGCGGCTCTGCAGGTACTACTTCCTTCCTTCCAAGTTGACATAGAAGAGTAGAAAGAGGGCTAAATTAGGATTCAGGTGACAACAAGTCTCATTTCTGCTCTGTCATTGACCAGCTGTGTGGTTCTGAGCAGTTTTCTTAATCTTTATAAGCCTCAGTCTCTGAAAATGTCAAGCAAACAAGTCTATGACTAGGTAAATAGTGTCATGTTAAATGTTAATTATCTGAACTACAAGATGTCAATGCCATAACTGCAGACAGTCATTCAGACACAAATGAAGACAGAAAGCTAAGAAGAATATGAAAGTCATGCACCAGGACAAGGGCTACCAGAACCCAAAAGACTAAAGATAGAAGCATGATCAATGTGAGGATTTTAAACTAGTTTGGTTAAAAGCAAACAAGCAAACCAAAACAGTGGCCACCAAGAATCAACCCTACTTAAGCGAAAGCCCTGAATTCAAGCGAAGCTCAACTGAGACCACGGGCAAAGCGAATGCTTTGTAAAACTTGATAAAGCCACACACAGAAGTGGGTTTTCATTTACTCTTTCTCTCCTCCGTTGACACCAGAAGCTATTGCCAAATGTTTCAAATTTCTCTTCTCTGTATTTTCATTGCCTTCTTCTCCTTTTAATTTTTCTAAATCTCTCCTCCTGCTTTGACAGGGCCATGTCCTGGGTTGTACTCCTAGAGAGAGCTGAAGAATGTGCTGGGTCTCATTGAGAAAAGAACTGAACAGTGGAACAAAAAAGCTGGGAGAAGAAGTAGGGTTAGGAGTTGGGTCGAGGAGAAGACTGAGGCAGAATCCATCAAAGGGGTGGGAATTCGAAGCAGGGAACCTGGTATTTATTTTCTTAGGAAAGAAGCCACTTATCAATTGGGTTTTAGGTAGGTTCATCTTTTCCTCCCATAAAGTTTCAGTTTCTGAAGTCATTTGGAAATGATTTATTATTGAGATTCATAGAGAGTAGTTGACTAAACACCCCCCAGCCCCCCCAAAAAATCCCGATACCTTTATACTTGTTTAAGAACTGAAATTTTATCATTAGAGCCTACCATTTCACATTACGTTCTAAAGTAGATCTTTTTGTTTCTAAAACAATTCTAAAACAATTAGAAGAGTATTTGATATAGCATTTTTTTGGCTACCAAGCTAATTTATTGAATAATTAAAATACACAACTAGGAATCACTTGAAAACATTTTTCTCCCTTGTACTTACCAAAAAATCCAAACAAACAAACAAACAAAAAACCCCAAGATTAATGTTGATTGTAATGGGAGGCTCAGGAAGAGACCCTGGAGGTCGATGAGTATTCCTTACCTGTCGATAGTTAGACGTAAAGGCTCCGAGGTAAGCGACGACCCCTGAGGAGATGAGGATGTCCCCTGTCAGGTTGATGTGCAGCTGCCCCAGCTCCAGAGCTGTTTGGCTCCATCGAGTTTTCTCACCCCCAAGGCCTCCGATCAACTTTTCAGCTCGTTCTAGCTTTTTGCTACACAGGTCAACCTCAAAAATAAAAGTAAACTTTTATCAACATCTACAAGTAGAATAAGTTAAAAAATTATTTAAATTTCTGCAAGATTTTACCCTCAGGGATAAATTTTTACATTACCAACTTATGCCTGGAATTTATTTTTTTTAACACTCTAAAAGAAAAATGTGCAATATCTAACCATGAAGACTGGCAAGTCCATGACCTTTTAGAATATTTTTCATAATAAAGTGTGTACTTTAATATAATCTGTGAAATTCATAACAGATATTTATCATATAATGCAAAGAATAGCTCTATTTAAGGAAATGAGCTACAGTATGAGACACTGAAAGTTAATTAAGTAATAAAGGACATCCTCTTGCAAATATAGATGTTTCCCCTCCATTTTAATAATCTAAATGCATTTTATTTTAAATATTCTATGAACGTTTTCCCCTCATTTAACTTGTGGTTGATTTAATGATAATTTTAAAGGTTAAATGTTTAAAAGTTTTAATAATTTATGCTTACTTACAAAGCACAATTTTCAAGTTGTTAAATTGTGTCAACCTACTCAGGCACTTGCAATTAACCTTAAATTAGGACATCAATCAATAGCTGACAGCCTACTTCGTGCATAAGACTGTCAGCCAAGTTTGATTATACATAATTAAGCAATGTTATTTTAAAAAAGAGGAAGGGTAATTATGAATATGGCAAACTTTGGGATAAGCTATTTCAACCCATGCAATAGCAATATACCAATAGAATACCTGAATTATTTTGATTAATTTTAAGTGACTTAGCATCATTAATCTTAGAAGATGACAAGATTAAGTAAAGGTTATCTTAAAGTTCAAAATGAAATAATTTACATGAACAGAGGAAGTAAATAATTGATAAAAGCAGAGACATTTAGATTATTTTGGAATAAGAATTTGGCTTATACTTTTTCTTATGCTATTAATATTTATATTAAATAAATGCTTTTAGATTAGAAGATATAAAATACTGTATCAGTTTATCTAAAGATAGGTTTAAAAAAAGCAGAAGGTATATAATTGGTAATATTTTTGATACTTCCTAAATAAAAACCTTTCTCTCTTAATTTTCCCTCCTTTAATATCTTGTGCTTCCTAGTTTCTTTCTTCACCCATTCTTCTTTCAACAGTATTAAAATGTTGAATCAGGTCTTGGACTATAATAAAGTTGCCATCAGAAACCACCAAGTAAAAATATTTTAGCCAAAATTTCTCTTCCAAAAGTAGATTTTTAATACACATATATGCATGCATTCAATTTACATTACCATAATTTTCCAACATTTTATTATGAAAAGTTATTTCAAACATACAACACAGTTGAAAAATGTTTACAGTGAGCAACCACATACCCATTTTTTAGTTATATTATTTAAACTAAAACTGATCACTTGGAACCCATACCTAATAATAGGTCACATTTTTAAGATTAGCACAATGTCACATATTGCACAAATATAAAATATGTGCACATATCCTACAGAAAGAAGCAGTCTAGTACAGTGGGAAAGAGCATAGCTATTAGAGTCAGATTGCCTGGGTTTGGATCTTAGCTTAGAAGCTGCATTGACCAGCTTAAGTTAAGTTGCTTAACTTTTCTGTGCTTTAGTTATTACAAAATGGTTCAAAAAGATTACCTCCCTCAGAAAGCTTTTGTGAGAATCAGTGAGATAATATACATTGCTCTCAGAACAACAGTGCCTTGCATATAAGCACTCAATAAATGTTGACTGTTATAAAATATTTTGACTTTTTTCTGGAACATAATCAGACTCTAGCAATTAATTTTTGCAAATGGTATCACTATCTAAGAGCAATGATTTTAGTCTTAAAAACATTTTCAGTGGACACACTATGGTTCTGGGTATTGAGTTCTAATCTCAGCTCTGCCATTAACTCTTTTTTTTTTTTTTAAATAATTTTTATTGGAGTATAGTTAATTAACAATGTTGTGTTAGTTTCAGGTGTACAGCAAAGAAAATCAGTTATTAACTCTTATATAACCTAAGTCACTTAACATTTTGGTTCTCCATTTTCTCACTTATAATGAAGAGTGATTTAAATAATCTACCTCAATATTCTAGTAATCTACAACAGAGATTATTGACAATTTTTTTCTTTTTGTGGGGTAAAGAGCCAGAAGGTAAATATTTTAGGCTCTGTGGACTAAGAGGCAAAAATGAGGATATTATATAGGTACTTATAAAATCATTTAATATGTAATCATTTAAAAATGTCAAAACCATTATTAGCTTGTGGGTTATACAAAAACTGACAGTGGTGGACTTGGCCTGTGGTCCACTCTTTGCCAACCACTGACCAGGAAGAAAACAGGATTGCTGTGTTTGTGCCAGCATGAACATCATTTTTATTTAGAATAATTGAGGATTTGCCCATATTTGTCTGTATTATCCTATACCTGGTTTTCCAAGTCAGCCTTCTTTTGTTTATTTAGTTCGAGTGTGTCCTGAAGCTTGGTCAGCTTGTCCTGAACTTCCCGAAGCACTGACTGCTTCTTTCTGAGACCATCCATGGCAATTTTAAGCTCCCCTTCAGCTGCAGCCAGTTTTATCTTTTTGGGAGCTACTATTTTTGCCACTCTGCCAAAAGTAAAATTGGAAAATTAAATACATGTTTAATATTCTAGTGTACTTTCCATCACTGAATTTACTTTTCTAATATCCTTACTATAACTCAAAACACATCTTCATGTATAACCTATACTGATTTCTATATTCTATATTTCATTTAAGAATCAGTCAAACCTGATCTCAGCACATAAAACATGACTATTAAAATAGATACCAAATACACATAACGTTTTCAAATAGGTAATTTTTTTACCCAAAATAAAATATTCAGCTGTCACCAATGTCAATTTCGGTGATTTTGGAAAAAGAGAATAAGCATATACATGTAAAATAGAACAGTGTTTGTGGAAACTAGCCTAATTCATTAAGGCTTAATTATGATGAGAAGAAGGGTATTTTATTTACATCATTTTACTCTTTCATTTTTAAAAAATTTTTTATTATTTTAAATAATTAAATGGGTTAATCTAACTTTTATTTTCATCTCAAAATAGTCAAAATGATTTTGTGTGTGTCCACCCACTTCCTCAGTTCCCCAACTTTTTTTTTCCTCTTCCAGTTTTATTAAATATATCTAAGAATGACACTCCTGTCTTTATATTGTACTTTTCTCAAATTTCAGAATATATCCCTAACTAAAACCAGCTATCTTATAAATATGTATGTTGGTAATAAAAGGAACTATGTAGGAAAAAGGATGGATCTAAATTCTCTTCTATCTGGAAAATGCAATAAGTCATGTTATCTTTCTAAATAAATGATAAAACATTAAATTAAAATTTATCATTAACATAATATATCATGGTCCAAAATATACATAGCCTGTAATATATATATATATATGTACAATGATTCAAACTGTTTATGAGTTTGAAAGACGACCAGTAATAGTTCCTTTTTTGAAGAAATAACCAAAAATTTTTACTCTGTTTTGTATATAAGTATTTCTCATACAATCATCAAAAAAGGCTGTTGGGCTTCCCTGGTGGCGCAGTGGTTGAGAATCTGCCTGCCAATGCAGGGCACACGGATTCGAGCCCTGGTCTGGGAAGATCCCACATGCCGCGGAGCAACTAGGCCCGTGAGCCACAACTACTGAGCCTGCACGTCTGGAGCCTGTGCTCCGCAACAAGAGAGGCCACCACAGTGAGAGGCCCGCGCACCGTGATGAAGAGTGGCCCCCGCTCGCCGCAACTAGAGAAAGCCCTCACACAGAAATGAAGACCCAACACAGCCAAAATTAAATACATAAATAAATAAAAATAAAAAATAGTAAATATATATTAAAAAAAAAAAAAAAGGCTGTTTGTCTAAACAAAGAATATATGTTAAGGGTGGTTTTCAAAATGTGGTCCAAGACATGTCCCCTCCCCTTCAGGGACTCCAAGAGGTCCTCCTTGTGCAACTAAACATCTGTGTGAGGCTGCATTTTCCTCATATACTTCAATCAAAACAATATATCCCACAACAGATTGAATGAAGCAGATCTGAGAGTCCAGCTGTCTTCTATTAAAGCACATAGTAAAGAGATGTGCAAAAATATGAAACACCACTTTTCTCACAACTTTTTTTGAAAATTGTGGATTAAAAAAAAGTTACTTATGTAAACATGTAGAGTTTTTTATTGCTATTTAAAAATGAAGTAAATATTTTTTAAATTTCTCAGTTTTAATTTCTAATATGGTAGATAAAAAAGGTTCTGGGGTCTGCAATAATTTTTAAGAATGTAAAGGGTTCCTGAGTCCAAAAAGTTGAAGTATCATTGTATTATACTATTTAGTTGGTATAGTCTTGCCTCCAGTAAATATGTCATATAACAGGCATTAGACAGGATTTTCTGAGGACCCTCTCACCTATGTAGCTCTTTATATTATTTAAATGGCCAAACCTGAAAATAAAACACACCAGTTCATTTTCTTTTTGTTAGTACTTACTTGTCATACGAATCCATTGCTATGACCCATTTGCACAGACCTTCGGCTGCTGTGGAAGCATTTCTAATCTTTTCTGGAACAAAATCTGGATTTGGAATATAATTTTTTCTTATGATGTTCATGTAAGCTGGAGGAATATTGTCCTTGTCATATTCATGAAGTGACTGTAGAAATCGAATGTCACCAAGAAGTCTTTTGGCAGGACCCCAGAAATCCTCAATTTTTCTCCCTGAACCTGTTGGGTCAGGGATTTTGTCAGCTTTGATGCCTTTCAAGATGCATACAGCTTCCATAACAAGCTTGACACCAGCGGGAGGACTCTTCATGGATTTTACCACTGTAATGTCCTTGAAATAATAACATGCTATTATTAAAAAAGAATTGTTTACATATGACTTGTAATCGGTTCCTATTTTCAAACTAAGCCATAAGATAGAAACTCACTGTTCATTGGGTAGAAATGGTGAAAGTGATAGAATTGTGTCAAGAAGTGTTGAGAAGTTTATCCCAAAGGAAAAGTTATAAACAAAAGAGAGTAACGGGAAGATACCCTATGTGAGATTACTTATGACATGAAATCTACTTCAAAAACACATGAAAGAGAGTTTGGCTGTCACAAAGTTAAGAGTTTTGTTGCTTCTGAAAAGCTATAAAAGTCATAGATGCAAACAGAAAAACACAGAGAAATTATACATATGAATGTCTCTTATAAACCAATTATATATAGTTAGCTCCTGTAAACATTTTCCTTTATATTCCTCTATATCTTTTTCATATGTATATGCTGTAAACCAGTGTATATGCTGTATTTTAACCAATGGAATCATAGTATACTTAACATACACGCTGTTTTAAAATCTGTTCTATTTCAGTAACAATACATAGCGAACATCCGCTCATGCTAGTAAACACTTACATCATTTTTAATGGCTGCATAGATAGCCTTCCAATGCACAGATAAGAACCATAATTCTAATACCCTATCTGTGCCTTGTTTTCTTTTTTACTATTACAATTGCCATATTGAATTAAAGTCTTAATGTCTTTTATTTTTTTAAAGCTTTTGACAAATATTGACAAACTGCCCTCCAGAAAGCAGAAGGGTGCCTGTTTTACTACATACACCCTTCGCAACACTGGTAGGCATTCTGACAGGCCAAAGAAATTTTATTTTGATCTGTATTTCTTTAAATACAAATGAGGTATGATATGTTTATTGACATTTTGTATTCATATGTTTATTGACTATTTGTATTTCCTCCTTTGTGAATTAGTACTTCTTTATACCATTTACTATCTTGTCTTAGAGCTTGTTATTGATTTGTAAGAGCTTTTCACATAGAAGCATATTAATATCTTGTTTACCATAGAGTTGAAAAGTTTTTCCTCAGTGTTTCTAAATTTCTGTCCATGGTGTTTATATCAAACAAAATGCGTTGGCTTTTAGGTACTAAAATTCAGTACTTTAAAAAATTTTTATTATTTATGAAAAATACAAAAGAGAGCATATACATTACAAACAATATTGTTTAGTATTTTTTTTGTTCCTGATTTCTTATACCAAAGAAATCCTAGGTTCTAGTTTACATTCCAAGGTTATTAACATCTGACCTACATTTTCTACCATTTTTACAGTAACTATATTTACATTTCAATCCGAAATCTATTTTGGAGTAAGGTGTGACGAAAGGATCTAACACTTTCTCCCTTACCTAACCCAAAGGTTTAGCCAAGATTCCCAACACTATTTTTTAAAATTCATCTTTATCTTTCTTAATTGAAATGTTCACTTTCACACCTTAATAAATTTCAAAGCTTAGACATGCTATTATAAAATATAACATTGTAAGCCATATTATGTATCACAAAAAACAACTGACAACATTGACATAACACTTTATCATATATACTGTAAGGTGTATTCCAATTACAAGTGTCTAAATATGAAATAGGTGCACATAGCATCAAAATATGTACTTGGGTCTTATACCCCTGTTGATTAAAGTTGTTCTGCAAAGTTCCTGAAATAACAGTTGTTGTATGGTTGTTTAGAACATTTGGAAGCTTGCTTCTTTTTCAAAATTGTCTTAGTCATGCATGTACATTTCTTTTTTTCCAGGTGAATGAGGGAATCTTTTTGCCAATTTGAAAATGATTTCAATCGCATTAAGTGTGGAGACTAATTTGGAAAGACAGACTAGATTGTAGCACACAATATTAAGTACTTTCTTAAGCTATGATGATGCATCTCCCAGCAAGCCTGTGGCTGTGCTCTTACCTGTGCAGTGAGAGTGTCAAGGGCAGCTAGAGCTGACTCTAATATGGGCAAGGCCCCTGCCAGGTCAGCGTCACATTCATCTTTGATGGCTTTGGCAGCCATAGCTTGTTCATTTGCTATTGTTTCATCAGCTTTCACTATTTTTTCAGTTTTGGCAACTTCTACAGACTCCCTCTCAATGATCATCATCATTTCATCAACCTCTTTGCTAGCAACTTTTAATTGAGGATGTAGAGCCTCTAACTCGAATTGCATTGTGGCTACTTGAGATGCAGCAGAATCCAGTTTATCCAAACCCACTTCATACCTCTTCTTCATTTTCATTACTTCACTGAAAGCAAAGATAAAACAAGGTTAGCTGTCAGGCTCTAGCTCCTCCTTCAAGGAAAAAACTTAAGTGTTCTTGAGCTTTTCAGGCTTTTTCATTATAGGTATCTTGTAAATAACCTATAATGGAAGAGAATCTGAAAAGTTATAAATATATATAACTGAATCGCTTTGACACAACATTGTAAATCAGGTATACTTCAATTTTAAAAAAGTGGTTTGAAAGATTTTCACATATATTAACAATTTTGTGAAAAATATAAACTCTAGAACTTTAGATTGTGTGCAATTAAAAGTAGACAGTATGTCTTGGGATTTTTTGTATTTCCAGTACCTGACACAATATCTAGGCATATAACAAACTCAAAAGATAAATACACTAAGTATAAGGCAAGGAACCTCCTATACCAAGATGAATGATGTGCCTCTACAATTAGTCACCTTGGGAAGTTTATTCCAACAACATTATTGTTCCTTCAAATCTTTTTATAATCAGTTATTTTAAATAGACTTCAGTGCCCAAAATATATTATTTTGAATGCTGCCAAATGTGGCATATAATTTTAAGATGTGTTAAGTATCTTGAAATAGGAATTTTTAAATTTAAGATAAAAGTGGCCAATAGAGAATAAAGCTCAACACTTTTTTGGTGCAATATTATTATAAAGTAATAATAATTGATTCAAAATAATGTAATATTTTAAGATACTTTAAATTTTTTATCTGCATTCATATGTGTTCTAGAGATAATTATACATTATGAGTAGAGAAAACTCTCCTTTATAATTTGTTTCATTTTAAATATTTGAGATACCATAATGTCTCAAAGTAAAAGGTGACGCATTTTAGAAATTCTCTTCAAAAAGTTGGTTGGAGTAGGTAACGAACCAACCTGATAATTGTCTAAAGGTGGAAGCGCACTCTTCAACTGAGTGCTTAACTGACTTGAGCTGGAAAACTGAAAAGGCTGTCATAGGAAAAAAAAAAAAAAACATTACAAGTCAGGACATGCTACACTTTTGGCATTTGTGATTCCCTCCGAGCAAAACGTGTTACAGCAATGGGAACTGAGGAGACTGGAAAGAGGATACCATGTTATCTGTGAGTTTGGTTTCAGTGGAACCCTTGTGGAGCAAGCACTGGAAAGGTCTCACTCCTGCCAACATGAAGCAGTTTCTGTGTGGTGGTTCATCCCACGTGATGCTTTGCTGGCTAAAACACTGGTTTCTTGGCAGGGAACCTGATAACTTGCTTCTAGGTTACAGTACTACCTGGCTATAAGGAGATCTAAAGACTTCAGCTATTAAGGGAAGAATAACTACAGGGTGGGAATTCTAGTTGAGGTAAAGGGAGAACATTTTTAAAAAGAGGCAAGTTGAAAGGCCAACAAGAATATCTAAAAATGCCTAGAAAACTATTACTTTCAAACTTTCTCTAAGTTTGTATCTCACTTTTATAATCTTTCTTCCAGTTAGGATGGCCTTAAATACTGTGAGCATATAATCAAACAGAAAGATGAGTGATACCCCCAAATTAATCAGACTCCCCAAGTGGTTTTGATCTCCCTGGATGGGAAAATATGGGGGGAGAAAAGCAAGATTCCATTAGGTTAAAGATCCTAAGATCTACATGGAAAGAAATAATAAAATGACAGCCAAAGAAATAGTAAAATTCAGCTAAGTCATGTAGCAGCCTTGGGTGGGACTTGCAGATTTCACTAGGTAGATGGAAAAAATACTATTGGTATGATTCAACACGGGGTGTGTGCCATGATGAATAGGAAAGCTATGACACTCCTGCTGTGGAAGGCATTACAAGAGTCACTATAAATACGGCTAAGGAGTTTCCCACCAGTATCTAGGTAGCATCTTGGACAATACGAGAAAAGGTACTTCAAATTGCCTGAGATAGTGAGTTAGCCATAGGAAGATTTAGAATGAACTATAGTTAATATGCAAAAACTAAACTTATTATTTTTTTGTCAAGGAATCTGTGCACATTTGGTGTTTTAAGTATTTTTTTAATATTTAAAAGAATTTGGTCTATTAGATGAACAGATCAGCCTCGTACTCCAATATAAGTTATGTAATTGATCAACAGAGGTAATTTGTGCTTTGAAGTAAAAAAATCTCATTAAGTTTTTAGACAATAGTCAAACACTGAAAAGGACTTAAGGCTTACCATATGTATAAGTTTAACTTACTAGATTTTAGAAATTATTTAAGTACCTGGGAAAGTTTAGTTTGTTAAATCAGACTTTAAGAGGGAAAGAAAAATATTAAAAATTACAAATGCAATATAAAAAATTGCTTAAATTCGTATAAGTATATTGACGTTTGTATTGATGTTTTCAAATAAGAGTTTACTTAAAGAAGGAAAGCTGGTTATGTATATTGAGTGGCTGTCTCTGGGTTTCAGCTGTTCAATACCTAAAGAGAAGGTTTATTTATTATCTAATTACTTATTAAAGAAAAATTACTCACTAGTGTTGTTTACCCAATAGCATTGTCAAAGTATCCTGGAGCCTTACCACAGCTCTGAGTGGCACACCTTCATTCCTTAAACAGGTATGATTATGCATTTATCATGTGCTGGGCAATGCATCTGCACAAAAGAATAAGCCCTGCTCCCTACCTTAAGAATATCTGTGGAGTAAATCATTTAATGATGTAACAAAACTCACAGTATATACATATATGAAATAAATCTCTACCACATCATCGCTATGTCATTTTTGTCCACACAAATGTTTTAAAAACCACCATAGCTTACTTTGAAATAAGAAATTTTGTTTTTACCTCCTTTTCTTTTCCAACAACAGTTTGAAGGTAGAGATTAATTCAAGATAAGAGGTAGGAGTCACATAATTGTATCTTTGAAGTTCAACATAGAAGGATGTCGATAAATCTACAGTAGAAGTGTGAAAGCTTTTACACAACTCAATACAGCCATCTCGTATTTCCTCTGACACTTCAATGTCTTCCAAGAAGCGGGAGGCAACTGCCTGTAGTGCATCTTCAGGCCAGGACTGAATTTAAGATAAATGCTTTAGCACATGATCCAATTTACTGACAGGAGTTTGTTATTACTGCGGTCCTTCACGGATGGTGGAAATGCAGGGGAAAACATGAGGGATGGGGTGGGACAGACACTCATGAGGAACTTCCCCCAAGTACTTGGCCCCTTAGGACAGGGAGCCAGTAACTAATGCGTGCAATATTAACCCTTCATGGTTTGTTCAGGGGTTAGAGAAATTGGGCATGAGTATTGCAGGAGCAAGGAAGAAAAAAGGAACTAAATTTATAGAATATCTATCTTTGTGCTCATTCTATTATTATTATCTCATTTCATTCTCCCAACAATTCTCTGAGGTAAATGTTACTATCCTTTCCCCTAAACTCCAGAATTAGATCAACAACTACCTCTTTGATTTCTCTTATAACTATCTCAAACTCAACAAGTCTAAAACACAGTTCTTATCTCCCCCAAAATAGCTGCAGTCCTCCCCAACTTAGTCAACATCTCCACCATACACCCAGTTGCTCAAGCCAAAGTCACCCTTGATCCCTCTCCTCTTCCTCAATCCTACATCTATTCCAAAAGCAAGTCCTATGGGCACCATCTCTAAAACAGCTTCCAAATCTTTTCCATTCTTTCTATACCCACAACCATCATCGCAGTTCAACTCTCTGTTACCATCTTCCTGGAATTTTCCAACAGTGTCCTAACTGGTCTCCCTGCTTCTATGCTCTATGCAGCTGCCAGAGTGATCTTATCAAAGGCAAATTAGCTCTTTTCATACTCTCAATTCACAATCCTTCAAAGACTTCCCAGCACATTCAAAATAAAATCCAAAGCCTAACTTGTAAATCTCTACTTGATCTGGCACTTTCCACTTTTCTGACCTCAGTTCTATGACTTACCCCTCAGTTACTGTGCCCTTGTCACCCTGATTTTCTCTCACGCCATTCATTCCTTCTATGTAGCTTCTTGTCTTCACTAATTTATTCTCTTACCAGATCCTCTCAGAACTGGCACTTTTTGTCCTTCATCTTTCCTCGTAAAGGTCACTGATTCAGAAAGCCTACATGCTACCCTGTATGATGAATTATTTTTCACTAATTTGCAAGTAGGCAAACTCAAGGAAAGCAGAAGCCTAGTCTATTTCATTTTCCTATTCACCTCCAGCTTTAGGATAAGACCTGCTACAAAGCAAGAGTTCAATAAATATGTTTTTCGTGTAATAATTAATCTTAGCAGGAAATGGAGGAACAAAGGGGCTATGTAAATTCCCCAAGGTCCAAAATTCTTATGTGTTAGATTTCACTTACATGATCTCTGCCACAGCTTGTAAACTTCCTACCCCACCCCCTTGTCTGCTCTGCACTTCCTGATACTGAAATTTACTAGAAAAAGTGGTCGCTGGGGCTTTCTTCCTTTTGACGTCCTGTTGGGTTTGCTAATGGAAAGAGACTGGAAAAAAAAAAGAGGTAGAGGCGTTTCTACCCCTCTTCCTTTCTAGCAGAAGCTGAGCTCTAGGTTTTGGGTTCCTGTTCCTATCAGACATTCCTACTTCCACAGCTCCAAGTTCCAGTAACACTCCTTCCTCCCTATTCCCTTTTTTACCCAGCTGTAGTAACATCTTCTTGCTACACTCTACCACTTTCTGCCTGACCATCCCTCTCGAGCTCCTTTAATCCTGCCTACACGTCTATGAACAGTCCCTTCATTCAACTTTCCTCAGTGAGGCCTTCCAGGGTGCTCTCTGTTCCCTGTCAGGAACCTGACTGATACACAACTTTATCCTAAAACTTTCTACAATAAATTGATGTCAATGACTGTATACACTAGCAATAAGAAGTTTTTCTATTATAATGATTTTTGAATTATAATTTCATAAAATACATTATTACTGATCAGAAAATTCTGCTAAGCTACAATTTGGTGGGGGGGCTCTAAAATAAGTCATGCTGATGAGGGAGATTCAATATTTCTAGAAGTCTATCTAAAATTTACATGACAATACCTGAAACCAGTCAATGGTACAGCAGTTAACAAGAGCAGGGAACTTTCTAAGACGAATCCGAAATGCATCTCCAATGGGACTCATGGCAAGGACAACATGCAGTTGGTTGCGGCAGCGATCAATAAACATGTTGAAAAGAGCTATGGGGCTTCCGTCAGTTTGTTTGGTTTTATCCCGTTGGCGATCTAAATGACGCATCTTATCACATATCTCCTGCTTCTCATCCAATGCAAAGAGATTCGGAACCTCCCCAGCATTTAGTAGATTGTTGACATCTTCTAGAAATGACTCCTTTTTAATCTGAGTATCTGTAAACAGGAAGACACCCTGCATCTCCCCTTCTGCACATTTCCTTAAGATCACTTTTAAGTCTTCATGCCACTCAGAATTACCATAGCCCTTGGAGATTTCAACCTGGAAAACTGAAGAATCAGCCATGTGGGCGGCTAATCTGGTGACAGACTGCCTTCCACTCCCTCCAACACCAACCAGAAGAGCATGGCTGCGAGGCTGCTTCAGGATCCTGGAAATTCGGCTGATGTGCTCTATGGCAAATCGGAATAAGACAAGGTTCAGGGTTTTTTTGCTCATATTGTTGTATTCTTCTAGGTGAGCTTCTACTATCACCCGGAGAGCATCTACATCTGCAACTTCTCTGTAGTTGGTATCCTCTCTCTTGGGATCATGGAAATCACAAAACATTAAGCTGTGTAAGTCATCTTCTTCCACCACTCCGTCATTATCAAAATCCAAACTTTGAAAAAGCTCATGAAAATTAGCATGCATATATTTTTTCAAGATTTCTTGAATGTAGTTGATCAGCCAACTCCTGTCTGCATTATCCAGAAGGCGATCGTAATACACTCTAAGGACCTGTATAATAATTAAAAAGCAGCTTTAAGAACTGATTCTTCTATTTTTTTAGTTTCATTTCTGTGCTCATCTCAAGTAATATAAAAAGTGCTCTCAAGAAATTTCTATGGGTTTTATTAAAAGCATATCCAAACGAGGACTGGCTCATAATAATATGCACTTTAAATATTAATTTTAACCACATATATTTGGAATAATACAGAGTTACACTGTTATCAATAAATAAAGGTAAATTGGGGGAACTGAAGTAGATTATAGATATAATCTACTGACCATGCAAAGAGCATTAAGGACTAGAGAAGGGAAAAAAATACTAGAGAAGGTAAGTGAATTTGCTGCTCACTCAGATAGAGATAACAGAGCTGGGCACTGGTATCTAGGGTTTTGCAACTCCCTTGAAGTGATCTTTTCCTTTTCTCAGCCAGATAACATCTTGAAAATTGTTGTCAAATCAATAGATTTTTTTTTTTAAATAAAAGTACATTTTCTAGATAAAGAGGGAATGTCTTAGGTGGAGGGCAAGTTTGTCTTATTTTTGTTGTAAGTAATTGCAGAGGGCAATCTACTAAAATAAATCTCTGCTTATCTGCACATGTTGTGGGACTGCAAAAAGTAGTTAATCAGGCTTGCTACATAAAATAACTATTTCCTCAGAGTGGTATGAATGTCCCTTGGTTGCAGTCTGTTTTGGACTGAACTATGTTCCCCCGCATATTCATATGTTGAAGTCCTAACCCCCTTAATGTGACTGTATTTGGAGAGAGGTCCATTAAGAAGGTAATTAAGGTTAAATGAGCTCATATGGGTGGAGTCCTAATCCTATCGCACTGCTGTCCTTACAAGGAAAGGAAGTGACAACAGAGCTCTCGCTCTTTCCCTGCAGACACACAGAAGAAAGGCCGTGTGAGGACATAGGTAGGCCCTCTGTGAGCCAGGAAGAGAGCCTTCACCAGAAACCCACACTGACGGCAACTTGATTTTGTATTTTTGGCCTCCAGAGGTATGAGAAAATAAATTTCTGTTGTTTAAGCCACTCACTCTGTGGTATTTTTGTTATGGCAGCACTAGTAGACTAATACACACAATAACAAGCAATGCATATTTTTGTCAGCAAACTTTCTAACATTAAACCCGTCTGCATCAGCTTCTTCACCTTATAAAATGGAAGTAGTAATACCTGACTCACAAATCTCACAGATGCATGGCAAAAATGAAATGACAGCAAATGTGAAAACACCACAGAACTGAGAAATGTAATTATTACAAACTGCCTTGGAATCAGCCTAATTGTGTTCAAGAGTAATGATTTTAGTGTTTTCACTGCTGTCTGGTTGACATAATAGTGTCATCTCTTTTTCTAACATCAGTAGCTACACAAATGGTATGACTGAAGCCTCCCACTTACTCCCCACCCCCAGTTCAAAAGCTATTTCTCTATGGGACAATTGAGTTTCCCAACATATGCCAATAGTCACTTCCTTGGATTGAGATACCGAAGACCTCCTCCTTCTTATGAGAAAAAGGAAACTAAGACAACCTCACATATTGGGCATCAGTGTCTAAGCATGAATCAAGTATATTATTATCTAGCTGCAATTTAGCAAGAACAAGAACCTAAGGCAGTGTTTCTCAGAGACTGTCAACACACATGAATCTAGGGCCCCACTCTGGACCTGCTGACTTAAAAGTTTTGAGGATGGAGACTGGGAAGATCTTTTTTTTTTTTCTTTTTAAAAATTTCCTTACATGAGGTACAAAAATCTTAAGTGTACACCTCCAGGAATTTTTACACATATTTACACCCAGGTGACCACCACCAAGATGAAGATATAGAACATTCTCAACACCTTAGCAAGCTCCCTCTCACTTCTGCTGATACCTGCCCTCCTCTCTTCCGTACAGGGGACTATTATTCCATTGCCACCCCTTATATTTTTAAAAGTTGACACATAAAATTTTCCATTATAAATCTAAATCTTTGCAGGGGAAGTAATTTCTGGCATATTTATATTGTATTTGTGCTTCGAATTCATTTGCCTCAAAGTCTTGATTACAAATTGCTTTAATTGGTACATAATTTACATATCATAAAATTCACTCTTTTAAAGCATACGATTCAATGGTTTTTGTAGAATAGTCACATAGTTGTGCAGTCATCACCACCATCTAACTCTGGATCTTTTTCATCACCCCAAAAAGAAACCCTGTACCCACTAGCAGTCACTTATTATTATCCCCACCCCATATGCCGCCACAGCCCCTGGCAACCAGTAATCTCCTGTCACTATGGATTTGCTTATTCTGGACATTTCATATAAATGGGAAAATATTATATGTGGCCTTTTGTGTCTAGCTTCTTTCACTTAGTGTAATGTTTTCTAGGTTCATCCATGTTGTAGCGTGTATCAGTATTTCTTTTTACGGCTGAATAGAGTTCCACTGTGTGTATACACACACACACACACACACACACACACACACACACACACACACACACAAACATTTTGTTTGTCTATTCATCAGCTAATGTATATTTGAGTTGTTTCCGCTTTTGGCTATTATGAATACTTCTGCTAACACTCATGTACAAGTTTTTGTGTATACCTATGTTTTCACTTCTCTTGGGTATATAGCTAGGAGTGGAATTTCTGGGTCATATGGTAACTCTATGTTTAACATTTTGAGGAACTACCAAACTGTTTTCCAAAGCAGCTGCGCCATATAACATTCCCACACGCGATGTTATTATCCAGTTGTTGTTGTTGTTTTTTAAATTACAGCCATCCTATTGGGTGTTAGGGGGTACTTCACTGTGATCTTGATTTGTATTTCCCTAATTACTAGTGATGTTAAACATTGTTTCACGTACCGATTGGCCATTTGTATATCGTCTTTGGAGAAATGTCTATTCAAATCCTCTCTCCACTTTTAAATTAGGTTATTCGTCTTTCACTATTGCTTTGTAATAGTTCTTTATGTATTCTGGATATTAGATGCTCATCAGATACATGATTTGCAAATATTTTCTTCCATTCTGTGGGTTGTCTTTTCACTTTCTAGATAGTGTCTTTTGAAACATGAAAAATTTTAACTTTGATGAAACCCAATTTATCTATTTTTTCTTGGGTTGCTTGTGCTGAGTCTCTATATTTAACAAGCAAACCAGATGTTAGGCACATTAACGATTGAGAGCAATGCAGAAACCAAAGGGAATGCAAAATAGTAAGCCAGTTTTATATCTCAAAAATCATTTAGTGAAATTATATTGGGTTGTCTAGTTCGGTAAAAGTGTGTGGAGAGGAAACAGTCACCTAAAGTAGCGAAATCTTTTTGAGTAAACAGAAATGAAGCGCAAGTTAAGAGTGTTAAGCTCAATCACTTTATATTTTTGGAGATGGTGAGAACAATGTGCCTAGCACCGTGCTCAGCACTGTGGACAAATCAGTGAGGGGAAAAAATCCTCTGCCCTCAGGAGCTGGCATGCCACCTGCGGGAGGTGGACCACAAACATAACAAATGGACTGTACAGCATGTTAGAAGGTGATACATGCTATGCGACTGCTACGGAAAGAAGAAGAATAGAGCAAGTCAAGCAAGGCTGGAACTGCTAGTGGGATGTCAGGCTGCAGCACTAATTAGGGTGGTCGTTGTGCCTCACAGAGAAGGAGAGATTTGATCAAAGGCAGTAGGGAGACAGCCCAGAGGGTCAACAACTGGGGGGAGAGCAGAAAAAAGCCAGAAGGCCTGTGTTGTGGGTGAACGAAGGTGAGAGCAGGAGGTAACCTGAAAAACCTGGGGAAAGCTACACATACAAGGTCTTATGGACTGCTGGACTTTTATTCCAAATTCCTCCCCACGAAGTCAGGTGCCATTTCAAGGTTTTGAGCCAAGGACTTAAACTCATGACACTATATGAATATGAAGTAGTCATTAAAAATGAAGAGTTATTATATTATGAACCTTATTAAATGCCCATAGAGCTCAACAGCCATTGTCAAAACTCAGTAATCTGACATCTGAGGCAGGACAGGATCTGAAAAAGGCTAAAAAGTTTAACTGTACATACCACAAATATACAACAGCAAGTAGGAACTGCTCTCATGATTGGAAGAAAGCAAAGCATTATAATCCCACGTGACAAAGCATGTTATGGATAGTAAGATGCCTTCTTTCTTCCCTTTATGCACTCATTTGAAAATATTTCTTGAGTGCTTGTCATGTATCAGGCATTGCGGAAAGCAGTGAATAAATAAAGCTGCTGCTCTCATAAAGCTTCTATTCTAGTAGAGACCGTAAGTAAGCAAAAATACAGACGGGGTCAAGTGACACTCAGTGTTATGAAGAATAAAGCGAGACAAAGGATAAAGAGCTATAGCACGTAGAGATGGTCTAAGACGAGCCTCTATGGTAAGGTTATATTTGAGCTGAGATCTTAAGGAGGTAAGCGGGCAAGCCGTGTGGATAATGGGAGGAGTGTCCTAGATAGAAGGAATATCAAGGGCAAAGTTCCTGAGGTGGAGGATGCGAGATGCTTCCTAGAGGAAGATTTGGCCTGTGACCAAATGCTGTCTTAGGTAATGTGCTCCTTCAGTGAAGTCAATGACATCCTCCCCTCTCGCCACTCTCCCTCTATACCTTTCAGCACATTTCTGTCACTCACATGGGCTACCAGGCTGACAGCCTGTGTTCATGTCCCAGAATATGGATCCCACTCAGGCAATTAAGTGACCTACAGTGGAATCTGCAGATCATACTTTTCCAAAGAGTCACTTTTAGGGACCTTGCTGTGGCCAAAATTTCTGAGCGGACTGGACCTTCACTTGGGCATATATTTGAATGTGTGAGGATATAGAAATTCAAACTGTAGATCTAAAAAGCCTACAAAGATTGAATTTTGTAAAGCCTTTTTGAAATTTATGTCTCTGTAACACATGGTTTTAACATAGCAGTACATTTCCATTTTCTAGATTTCCTAACTACATGAATTAAAATTAAAATAACCATGTTAGTTATATATTAAAAAGAGAAAATTTTCCTCCTACTTTCCCATACTCTTTGCCTATTTTAAAACTATTAAACTTCTTTTTTTTTTTTTTTTTGGCTGCGTTGGGTCTTCGTTGCTATGCACGGGCTTTCTCTAGTTGGGGCGAGCGGGGGCTACTCTTGGTTGCAGTGCGTGGTCTTCTCATTGCGGTGTTTTCTCTTGTTGCAGAGCACAGGCTCTAGGCGTGCAGGCTTCAGTAGCTGCAGCACGCGGGCTCAGCAGTTGTGGCTCGCAGGCTCTAGAGCGCAGGCTCAGTAGTTGTGGCGCACGGGCTTAGTTGCTCCGCGGCATGTGGGATCTTCCCGGACCAGGGCTCGAACCCATGTCCCCTGAATTGGCAGGCGGATTCTTAACCACTGTGCCACCAGGGAAGTCCCTGAACTATTCTTTTTGATGCAATATTTTTTATATTCTTTTTTCTCTCTCTCCTGCCCTTCCTCTACAAGTTTTTACAAGAAAATGTTCACCCATCTATCTCTTCCCAAAGAGAAATATATTTTTATATAGTTTCTATGCTCTCAAATCTAGTTTACTTTGTAGTTCTTTTGGCATCTAATATCACTACAGGTAAGTAATGAACATAAATACATTCACTTCTAATGAAAACGAAAGTGTTCCATCTCATAATTATTTGAAGTCAAACTAACAAAGATTAAGTCACTTAAAGGAGACCAAGAATGATACTTACTTTGAAATAGCCTATAAATCAACAGAAATTCCTGAAAATGAGAGATAAGGCATCTTAAATGTCATAAAACATATTAGCGTAAAGTATTTTTAGAAATTATCTTGACCATTGGCCTTCAGAATGCCAAATAGTGGAATCCATTTATTTAAATTGCTGAATACTTCTTTTTACGCAGTTGTTGGCGTGGTAAAATCTTTGTTTCCTGCATCATCATATATCAGTAACATGGAGATTTACCTCATGAACCCAAAGACGTTTAATCACTTCTTTGGTTTCTGCTGTTTCCGGTCTTGACAAACACACACCCTGAATGACACGGGAGAAATCTCGGAGGTTGAACAGGTAGTGAGATTTGGCTGGAGTAGGCAAGAGATTCTTCATTGCTTCTTTATACAGAGTCATCGTACCATTTACAATTTGTGTGGTCAAATCTAGAAAATTGTCTGGAAATTTATAACTTAAAAAAAATTTTTTAAGTAAAAAGAAAGAAAAATGTTAGCAAATACAGAATTATGATACATAAATGATATTTAGTATGACTAGCATGAATTTTTTCTTACGATTAAATCAATTGATTTTGTTTACAAAATTACCATTTCTTGTTATAATAATAGAATTTTAACTTCTTTTAAAGCTACTTTCCATTCATTATTTTATTTTATGTTCAAAGGAACTCCATGAGTAAGCAGGACGAATTTAATGAACTTAAGACTACTGACAGAAAAGCCAGCCGAGGAACCCATATTATGTAACTTAAACCCAGCATCCACTAAACGATGCTTCCTAACCTCTTTCACTCCTTGGCATTCTTAATTGCATAGAGATAGAATCCCTGAAGAACACTGGTGAAATGGGTATTTTCAGAGAAAGGGAAGGGAGAAAATAAAAACACAGAAAGAAATAAGGAAAGGGGAACAAGAAAAAGGAGAGTAAAAAGAAAGTAAAATGAACAGTGAGCCAGGATTTTTTTTTTTTAAGGGCAAAAGGAATGATTAGGGTAGAAAGAACATGGGGAAAGAATATCCATTTGAGAAAATTGGCTCTATTTCACTTCTGGCTTGACAAGGAGTCCTCCATCATCACTGGATAGGGCAAGGAATGACAATTTCCTGAGAACGATGTCCACATCAGGGAGCCAAGATTTGCACTGCTCAGGTCCACTTGGCTCCCCGACCTCCAAGTATCTTGTGGAGACGTGCTGAGTGTCCAGAGGTAGGGAGCAACACTTCCCCAGGGTACAGGCTCCAAGGTTATACTCAAACCTGGACATGGACACCCCTGGGAAACTCAAGAGTTTTACTACTGGGTGTCAAAGTCACAGGATAAACCTGGCAATCTTTCCAGCATTAATTGAACTATGTGGCAAAAATTCAAAATATTGATCGTTCCAACATGGACATATTATACTGCGGGAGGCAAAATGTGTATGGATTTTTAGGTTAAAATCCAAGACTTCAGAAAAATAAAGGAAAAAGAGAAAGATACTGCAGCCCCTTTGTGTTATGTTCCCATACCTGCAGATGGGAGCAAAGGAGGGAAGCAATGTTACCTGTTATCTTCTTCCTTGTCTAAAGGTGCTTTCGTGGAAAAGTTTGAGAAGCACTACTTGTACTGACATGTTCCCCAAAGATTTTACACCCCCCCCAATGAAAAAACAAACACACCTTCAATTACCTACCAGGTTTTTAAATGCCAGGTTAAGATTCTAGAGAAGATTGTAAACATGGATTTATCACTAAACTCATTGATTGTTATAATATTGAAATGTCGCATGTATCGAGGAGTTACTGGATTTCGACCACCACCTAAATATTAAAAAGGATAACCCTTAACAATGTTACTCGTATATACCAGAGTATTTTCTCTACACTTTACAGCATAAAACAACACGCAAGATGGACAAATTGACAGCACACAGAGAACAGTAATCGATTATTTGGATAACCTTGACCTCAGAACAGTTTTCTCCTCAACCCCAAGGTGCTGTTTCCTAGTTCAATGATCTGAATAAGTTCAACTAATTAGATATAATCTTGGTCAGGTCTATTTACCAAAGGAAATTCAACCAGACAGAAAGAACCAATGGCCACCTTCTCCATGACTCATACATAGCCCAAAGCAGTAAACCGTCAAACATTCTCATTGCAATACAATATTACGATACAATATTATACAATGTTAATATAATATTGTATGCAGTATTAACATAACCCTGGTGATTCTCACTGACCATACTTTAGGGTCCTTCCCACATGGCTGAAATTCAGCATGACCTTGGCATACAGCCTCATTCTTCCCCCACATCTTGAAATAAATTTCCCTAGGACTAATCTATGTGGTTCACATGGCCACTTTACTGGCTGCCTGTAATTTTAAAAACTGGGGGATTATCTCATTTTCACAAAATACTGATTACATTTTCAAATGTGAAGTTTTAGTAACAGACTTAGAATGTAACATCATTTTACAAAATTGATTGATATTATCATCTTTACATGTATAAACAAAATGCATTTTCTCTTTAAAGGGATTCTATCATGAAATCTTTGGTAAAGAAGTGGTGTTAAATGTGCATGATACCTTTATATTGCTTAAAAATATGTAAGTTCATGTTTTATGTTTGTTTCAAACCAGGTAAATCTGTATTTTGCTTCTGCCACTATTCTACTGTGCTGATTCTGAAAACATGAATGTGTGAAAGCATATAACTAGTTGCCTATAGATCAAAACAGTTATGTATCTCTATGTATTTAGAAGCTTATAATAAACACTGATTTACCTGGGCAAGTTTAAGGAGGTGGTAAAAGGGCTGCAGAAGGAAAGGTAAGAGATCATATACCCAGCTCTATCTTCAACCCTTCCTCCCAGAGAACTCTCAGAAATGGTGGTCTTTTTAGAAAATGGGGTCCAAGAGGAAAAGACACCTCATGGATTTAGCCTGCTCCTCTGTCTAGTCCTTGAAGAGGCCAGGAAAGTGGACACTTAGTACAAATGACTGCTGGGTATTGGGGGAGAGGCAAAGCGGAGCTAAAGTCTGGGACCCAGGAGCAATAGAATTAAAAAAAAAAAAAAGAGGGGAGGAAAAAAAGCATTCAAAGTGGCACAGGGAGTGTACTGAGAGCAATTACTGACTCAGAGCAAACTGTCTGCATTATAGGTCAGATAAAGGTCAGGTGGTTCAGAGGCAAATACCGGAGAGATTCCCTGAAGACATGGTACATCAAGAAGGGGAATTTTTAAAAATATAGGATACCAGCTTGAGTTCAGGAAAAGAACAGTTAAAAATGTCCAGTTAGTTGAATCAAGCTGTTTCAGATATTCTAGAATAAAAAATTTCCCTTATATAGAGATCTCCTTGAGTTCACAAATTTCCCCTGAAAAGTGTAAAGAATCTCTAAGAGTTAATTCTTTTGGCCATTTCCTACTCAAATTCCCCCTCAACAGTCTGTCTAAATCCAGAGACTCACTAAAATGGGAATTGATTGGGGTAGAGGAAAGGTGACTTCTGAAGCAGGGATGTTGAAACTCTAAGGAATGAAACAGGGGAAAATGAGCTTCCCCAGGGGGATCTGGGTTCTCAGGGGATCTGGGACCTCAGAATGCAGGAACAGGAAATGGAAAGCAAAGTCCCAAAAGGTGGAAGAAAAAGGATTTGGAAGAGCTGTTTGGTTTGGGGAGAATGACACCAAGCAAGGCAACCCACTCTGCAGTGTTGATCATTGTGGTCACTCTGTTAGGTCACAACAGACAGACATAGAAAATATATACACAAAACACTGTAACTCAAGTTGTCCGATTTCTCTTTCTTTTTCCTGCCCTTTATATATAGCCAGAGTGATTTTCAATCTTAATCACAAACTCAGAAAACGTACCTGGAGGTCCCATAGCACACATGATTTGAATGTCCACTAGTTTAATCACAGAACAATCTTTTAGGTCATACCAATTCCAGTGATCTAACCATTGTCTAAGTAACTCGATAGGAGGTTGAGCCCCATACACCTCCCGAGCAGGCATATTGACATCATCTACAAAGACAACCTGACAATGAAAGGAGAAGAGGGATTAGAAAATATTAACATCTTAATATAGTGTCCTATGGTGCAAACAATGTTCAGGCAAAGAATCAGATTATCTTCTTGTGGGGTACATATGTGAGAAGTGATGGTTTCTTTTCACATCAGGAATATCCCTTAGCATCCATGTTACCAAGGAACAGGGAGACAGTCTTATTACTAACCTTTATAGTTAAGAGTTTAGAACCTATTAATCCTCTCATGCAACTTGTTTCTCAGTATTCCTTCTCTTTTTTCCTTGTACAACTTCAGTACATTAAAATAAATGAGGAAGGTGTGATTTTAAAATGATTATCACCTCTGAGTGATGACAGTAAGGTTGGGAAGGGTATTCTTGGTAGAGGAAAAGTCAATTGATAGCTTGGTTGTTTAAAGGCCGAGAGAGCAAGCAGCAAAGACTCTGCTGAGTAAAAATGTTAATGAGAGAATTAGGAAGGTAGGTAATTTCCCAGATGTATATTCTACTTGGAATTCAAAGGGCAAATGCTTGTTTTTAATGTCAAGTTGCCTGATGCACATACAAATCTGAACACACTTTTAAGAAAACTTAACCAAAATCTGTGATAAAAAAACTGTACAAAAAGACATCCAGTACCAGTATATCTGGCTTCCTCGTTCTGAATGTAACAATGCCCATGAATAGGACCATTGTTGTACTATACGTATAGAAACAGAGAGTAATTACCATTTTCTTGCCCAAAGGAGGACCAAAAACTCCCTTTCTTCTTTTGTCCAGTTTTGACATGATAATATTCTGAGCTTGAGCTGCTGTAGTTTGTGCTGAGAAGTTAATCAGCAGAGGCTTGTATATATCTTTATTGAGTTGATTTAAAAGAAAATTCTGTATAACAGGAAATAACGAGCCATAGTTGCAATTACGTTTTGACATTTCAAAATAACCACTAAGCATCATTGTTGACACACTCGAATTTAACCTTAGAGTGTCATAATGTAAAAAGAGATGGAATCAACAGAAATAACAGTTACCAAGTCAATGGAGTGTGTCTATTTGTCCAGGCCTTCTGGACACGTGGCTTCTCTGATTTCTAAAACCACCATGCAGAGTACACATTCCTGCTTAACATGAAGTCATACGGACTTAGGGGTTAAGAAACGTGCTTAAGGTCTCAGAGATGACACAAGAATTTAGACTGCCATTTGTCTCTCTCCAGATCAATGTTCTCTGTAATGTAGCTTATTAGCTTTCCACTTTTATCAGGTTATCTGACTGTAAGTTAGGAAGCTTACATAATATAATTTGTACTTTCAAAATGGAATTCACTGGAAAGCAGGTAAAATTACAATGATTCTTAACCAAGATGTTGTTTTCTACAAATCATCTTGTAGAATAATAATGGAATAGGAAAATATTTACAATAACTTAAGTAGAAAAAAGCAGATTATAAAATAAGATGCAAAGTATGTTCCCAATTTTGTGAAAAGTAATTTTTTTTTGGCCTGGGCAATTTATTACCTGGGCTGAATTTAATGGGGGTACAAATGACAAAGGCTTTATTTTTCTCCACCCACTGCCTTGAACCATGTCAAGTCTCCATTCCCTAACTCTTGATAATATCTTAGATAAATCCTTTAGCTTTCTGTACACTTTGTTATTTTTTTTAAAAAATCCAGTCCAACTCAACACCTTGATTTAAAATCTCAGTCTAAACATCTTCCCTCCCCACTCTTGGATATTTATTGATACATACAGCATTTAGTATGATAAAGGTGACATTTCAATCTGTTGGGAAAGAGATTATTCAATAAATAATACCAGGACAATTATTCCACTATATAACCAAATATATTCCGAAGGATTAAAGGATTGGATTAAAATATAAAATCAATAAAGAACTAGAAACAGGTACTGTCACAACTGGGAGAATGTGAATTGACTGGGGAACTGCAATGGGGGAGGGGCCACCGATAGCTCCCCCTCTCTCCTCCACCTGCCTTCCCTACCTTCTTCCTGCCCACGGTTGGGTAGCGGGCAGAGCTGGAGGAAGAGAGGCAAAATTCCCACTTCACTGGGTGTCACTGTGGTTCTCTCTTGGCTAATGCTATCTTGCCTGCTGTCATGGCAAGCTTCCAAATGTTTGCTCTCTGAGAAAACCAGATGTGCAGGTTCCTTACTTACTCCCAAGGGACATTCACATTGCACAGTTCCCTGACCTAAGGGGACTAATGGAGTTCCCTCACTGCTGTGGGCAGTCATATGGAATGGAGTCCCAGGAAAGCTCAAGTCCAGTTACCTTCCACACTGTCCAACTGACCCGGGGGAAACTTGCACTTACTTGCCATGCCAAAGGCTGGAGGTGCTACTCATTAATAGTTCCAGCCAGTTTTCTCCTTTCAGGAATCTGAAACTAGAGGCAAGAACTGGTCTTTGATCAGTATGACCCCCTAAACACAAGGGAACAAGGATTTATAACACTACTGAGATTTGGGGCATACCTGTTACAGCAGCTAGCATTTTCTTAACTAACATACAATAGGTGTGATTCCAGAAATCATTAAAGAAAATCAGTCTTATTACCATGTAGTAATTGTTTACATATTTGATAATTTAGAAAATTAAATATCAACCAAAACACCGTTTTTAAGGGAGATAAAATTCTTCATCCTGTGTAAGCTATTTTCACTAAAATACCTTTAAAATGGACAATAATCTAGTGATATAAAGTAGCATAATATCTTTAATCAACTTTCAGAAATAAATAGGCAATTACTCAAAGATTCTCTGTGGCTCCAACACTGAAATACGTAAGTATTTAAAAAACATTGCCTACCAGTTCAGGTAGTTTAAAAAATAATTTTCTTAGGACTATCATGCACATTTTATCATGTAGACTTCTACAATACTTACAATAATGTAAACACTCTTTCCAGTTCCTGTTGGTCCTACAAATATTGAAGGCTTTTGATGGGTGGTCAACAATTCCATTAGTGCAGAGTATCGAACTGTGTCCAGAGTTGGTACAATGATTTCATTAAACATCACATCCTTAGGAATTGGAGGAGCTTCTGCCAACTTCTTTACCCATGGTTCCCATTTTCCTATTCCCTGTTTACAATAAATATCCAAATAGTGAATGTCATGTTGTAAAATACTTTTAGATGGCACTCCTGTGCCATTGCAGAAAAGATGAACGATCAAGACAACAATCCTTGATATTTATGCATTTGTTTTTATCCTTTAAAACTCTCCACTCTAATTTTTTTAAGTTACATTTTGTGTTAAATTAAGGAGAAATTGGGCTTTTATATGAATAAAAATGAAATGGCAATGTTGTGATACTTTTGATGTCCTGAAACCACTGATTATATCAACCCAAAGATCAGTTATTTTGGCCAATTGTTAGATTCTTTAATGGCATTGAGAAAACTGGTCTAATCAATGTGTTAAAGAATTTTATTCAATACCTGTTCACACAGAAACTGTTCATATAGAAAAATTTTCTACATAGAACATCAGCTGCATATTGTTTGACTTTTATAATGGTACTTACAACATCAGCTTATTATTTCAAGCAAGATTTCTCTTTCTTTTTTAAAAACATTTTTATTGGGGTAGAGTTGATTTTGACTGTTGTGTTGGTTTCTGCTGTACAGTAAAGTGAATCAGTTATATATATACATATATCCACTCTTTCTTAGATTTTTTTCCCCCATATAGGTCATTACAGAGTATTGAGTAGAGTTTCCTGTGCTATACAGTAGGTCCTTATCAGTTATCTATTTTATTTATAGTAGTGTCTCTTTTTAATTGTAGTAAAAAACACCTGAAATTTACCTTCAACCATTTTTAAGTGTATAGCTCAGTAGTGTTAACTATATTCATGTTGGTGTTCAACAGATATCCAGAACAGACAAGATTTCTTAATATGAGATTATTACTATGAATTAACATTACACTGTATCTTTTCATCCAATTAGCTTATGAACTAAAAGTTTAATTTGCTAAGGCAGTGTCTATAACAAAAATTTTCAAAAATATCACGTTAACTCTCTCTCCTTAGAAAAACACCACTGCCCTCTTCATTCTTGCAAAATCCAATTTTAGCTCCTGGCCTTTCGAAGCGTATTAGCATTTAGACCCATTCTTCCTTCACACCTTCTTCATGTTCCCTAAAACCCAGCCTCACTGATGGGCCTACCGGTTACAAAAATGCCCTGTGTCCCTGGACCTTGACATATAAGACTCTTCTGTCCTAGAGTACACATGACACTCTTCTGAAGAGGTTAGGAACTCACAGAGGGCAGCACTGTGCTTTATTCATTTTTGTATCTTCTGGCAGTGTAGAGAATTTGAGGAGGCTGAATTTACATCAGTCTAAAAATAGTATTGCAAAGAAATTCCTAGAACTTTCTAAAACTGATGAAGAAATAATGCTCTTTCGATACTCTTGATAATCTTTTCTAACATGGATATTTTGCCACCTGTGGGGAAGGAAAAATTAAGAATCAGAAAACCTGGAACAGATAGTCATTTAGAGATTGTGTGATCCTGGGAAAAATCACAAAATGTCTCTGAGCCTCAATTCCCTCAATGGTAAAATTTGAAAAAGAATCCTACCTTTCCCATTTCACTGAGATGCTGGGAAACAAAACAGAAGTGATTGTGGAAAAGCTTAATAAACTGCAAAGTGCTCTGAAAATGTAGGGTATTGTTAGTCATTTGAAGTAAAATTAGCAAAGATATAAAGGTATCTTGTGGCTGGCAGCGTGAAGAGTCTCTTCTGAGGTGAGGTTGGCAATACGTTGTCAAGAGCCATAAAAATTTAAAAAATGATACAGTAATTCCTTTTCAAGGAACCTATCTTAAAGAAATAATCAGATATGTACGCAATGACTTGTGCACAAGAATATTCACAAAAGCATTAAAACTAAAACAACAGAAACACTTCAATGTCCAAGACTACGAAACGCAATGGATCATGGTCCATCCAAATGGTAGATTATAGGGAGGTTTTAGAAAAATAAGTTTATTAAAGAACTATCAGTGAGACAGAGAGTTGTTTTCTTTATTAAGGGAGGAAGGAGGATATACAACTACCCAGTGAGGATATGGTGTGATCCCAATCTCACTTAAATCTGCATATATTTAAATAATATGTATACCAAAACTTTGTCCTCATTTACAGTACTTACGGGAGCTGTTACACAAAAACAAACAAGGGAACAAACACCACCCAGGTTGCATTGTCCAATCTGTTCAGGAAGGGCTGAATTCCTAACCACCCAGCGGCAGTCCTGCAGGACCTCTTAGCCTGTGATGTGCTAACATGCACCATGAACCTCCCAGAGGTGTGTCCTTGAGCAGTACTCGCCTGCTGCTGGACTGGATGTCCTAATGTGTGATTTTTTTGCAATGAGTACAACTGGCCCAACAAGTATTATTATTTATCTCATTTTATCAATGAGAAAAACAAGGTTCAGGGAGATTAAAGAACTAGTCCAAGGCTATATGGCAGACCCAGGTGTGCCTGACTTCACAATCAGCGTGCCTTCCTCTACTCCATGCTGTCTCCTAAGGTAAACAGTGGTGACAAGGTGGCCACAGAGCCTTTATGTGCTGTGTGTCTCCAAGGAGACTCTGCCTGGTTGGCAGGTACAACTCTTGCTTCAGAACTCTTACCTCAGTGACAAACTGATAATCATAAATTGTTCCTTTTTCAGGAAATGGAACAGTTAGTGTTTTTGAAGACGTTTGCTCAGTACCACTCAGTAATTTAAACCTATTTCGAGTTATTTCTGAAATCGGGCCTTCCATTAGTTCTCGAAGAATCTTATTAAATTTCAACCGATCATCATCTTTACAAGAAGCACCAACGGACCAGATCAATGAAAACAGAAAAATGCCCTGAATTGGAGAGATGAGAAGATAAGAGTGCATTAAAGAATAACTTTAATCTATTCTTGAAGCTTAAATCATATCAGCCAGATTAATATCTTTGAAAGGAAATGAATAAACTGATATATGGTAGTAGGTTATCTCAGGATTTTGTAATAATTAGTTTTTTTCTATCAAATTACATGTCTTATAAAATCTTACTATCAGAGAAGATAATACAATGCAAAGTATAAATTCTAGGCATAGTAAAACCTTAGAATGATTAGTCTGGTAAATCAGGTGATAATTTAAGTATATGGCTGAACTTTGATATTAAAAAGAACACTGAGATAACTTTTTATTAAAGTACAAAAGCATATTTTAATAAAGAATAATCAACCCACTATATATATTTATTAAATTTAAATTTTGATGCAGTGTTTCTTAAAAAGTAGAACAAATTCATATACTTTTATTTACCTGTTGTAATAATTACCTGAGCATTGATTGTATAATTAGAACTGCTAACCTGCAAGCTTTCTTACCAGACTCAGGCAGAGGGAACAGGGGAGACAAGAAGACACAGCACTCAAATGAGAAAGCCTGTTTGATAGTTTTAAAATCAAATCTCCTTTTTAATGCCAGAGCTAAAACAGTCTTGACTATGCTCATAAAAGTTGTGAACTCTGGCTTCACACTATTCACCTACTCACAGATTACTCACAGACTGTCTCTCTCTGGAAACCATTTGAAATGAAACTAAAAATTTATTTCATAAAATACATGCAAAAAAGTAACTGATTACATTAGAAGTGCTACCATTAGCCAATACATAATTTTTTTATTAAAGAAGATTCAAGGTCTGTTGATAATTTATAGTTAAAACGTTTATAGATTATATATTTTCTTGCTTTCCTCATTTCAAATATATACTTATACTCAATACACATACATATTTTAAATATTTATATCTCATGAAAAAGGGGGAAAATTAAAGAGAAAAAGCAATTAATTATAATTTGGAGGTTGAAGGGGAGGTGAATCCTGTTGTCAATGGTCATTGACATTTTGAGGATTGATCATCTTTGAGACTGGCCAAATGACCCAAGGTAATCAGTAGCAGATCTGTGGGAATCATCGGGCTCCACCCAAACTTCATGATCCAACAGAACTGCCAGTCAAGGAGCTTTCCTACCAGCACCTGGCATTTGGGACCTGACTTTTTCCTCACTGTTCAGCTACCACCTATTGTCCAGACTCCAGTTCCAGGAAAAATGAGGTTAATTAATTAGGAAGCGTTGGGGAAAGCAGTGGATGTCTTTCTATTGCAAGACTCAAAGAGAAATGGACCTACCTCAAGTAAAGAGTAAGTTTCTCGATCATTTCTCTCTCTTACTTTGACTTCATCAGCAAAGTCATTCATAAAACAGTCTATCAGATTCATTAGGGATCGGACTAAGTTTGTATCTGAAGTAGGAGATAATTCCTGAAAAATCAGAGAAAAAAAAGTCCATGAAACAATTTAAATGAGGCACTAATTGAAATAGTATCAACTAATTTTTATTGAACTCATTTAGTTCTAACAGCCATAGTATCTATGAAAAGGTACTATTATTATAATTCTAGTTTTATAGGAGGGGAAACTGAGGTACATGTTAGTTCCCTAGAGTGAGGCAGCAATGGATGTCCCATCCAGGTGGCGTGTGCCCTTTAATCACTCTTACACTGATTCTCAAATTTAAAAAACTCACAGTTACAAGTTTAGTTAATTTAATCACAAACATAGATTCTATGTTATACCAATTTCATAAACCAAAACACTAAAAAAAAAGAAAATCTTTCAGAGCAGGAAATGAATTTGCTTATCTAACATGTTCAATAAATAAAGCCCATTTTAGAAAATCTTTATAAGCTACAGCAGTACTCAGAGTAAACTCATTCTTATGAAATATATTTTTAAGTCTTGAAGAGCATAAAATGTTTCTGGAGTGCTGTAGATACTGTGCACTTTATTTCTCTGGGTCTCACCATGAGAATTTATAAAATAGATAATGTTACAGTTCCTATAACCATGCAGCATACAGCAAGTTCTCAATAAACATTTGTCTTCTTCCCTCCAAGCTCTCTTCCAGCCTTTAGAGTTGTATTGCTTCATGGTTAACATGTAAGAATTAACTCTGAAATGGACTCTCTGAAGATTAGAAGCAGCTGACTTGATATTTGGCCACTGTCCCAGTAGAAGCAGGCAGAAGTGACAACTGAGTGTCTGATTAAGACAGGAACTAAGTGTTACTGCTGCAACCCTAAAATGCAAACAGTTGACTACTACAAATAAGACAGACGCATATTACTACTTAGTAAATAACAGGCATTCATAATTTTTTTAAAAATTTATTTTATTGAAGTATAATTGATTCACAATGTTGTGTTAGTTTCTGGTGTACAGCAAAGTGATTTAGTTATACATATATATGACAGTTTGCAACTGCTAATCCCAAATTCCCAATCTATCCCTCTCCTACCCGCCTCAGCATACACAGATCTGTTCTCTACAGGCATTCATAATTTCTTCAAGAAAGGACAAAAGTGCATAAGTACATTTCAGGAAGTTTATATTAAAAGTGATTTTTTAAAATTTTCATTACAAGAACAAAATTCTACGTATGACAGATATTAACTAGACTTTCTGTGGTGATCATTTCACAAAATATACAAATCATTATATTGTACACCTGAAACTAATATACTGTATGTCAATTATACCTCAATTAAAAAAAATTATTTTCCCCTATTTGCTATTGAAAAGATCAGTTCCAGTTATATGGAAAATCCATTTATTTGTAATACCTACCTTCTGTGACAATGCCAGGAGAGAAAAAACCCTATAGCTTATTTTATCTCAATTGATGCATATTTAATTGACTTTGAAACATGATTACTTCATATGTACAACATCCTCCGTTACAGCCAAGTTTCCTGAAAGAGCAGCCTACACTCACCATCAAGTCAGTACCACCCACATTCCTAACCAACCGCCCTGAAGTACTCTTGCCTCTTCCCTCGAAGTGCTGGGGCCAGGGCTCCCTCATGATCTCTACTGCCAGATCCAAGGGACACATGCCAACCCTTTCCTTCCTTCACCTGACTCTCAGTAATTTCTGGTAACACTGGCTACTTGCTACTCAAAACCTTCTCCCCGTTCCCTCTCTCTAAATTGCTGGTATACCCAGGATTCCAGCCTTTGCTCTTTTTTCTCTGGATTTGCCTTTAAGTAATCTTCATTACCGTGGTTTTAAATTCCACTTTCCAAATCTGAACACTGAGACAAATACCTGCCTCAAGCTTTTCTATTATATTTCCAACAGCAGGAGAAATCCCAACCCTGTTTCCCTATATTTGATCCAGAGCAAAGTCATCCTAAAGGACCTTTGCTCCACATCTCCCAAAGCAGAAATTAAGCATCTTTCCCTACAGTTCCCAGCTGGAGGGTGTTTAAGAGCCTCCCTGGAATTCCATCAACTCTCAGAGGCAGGAGACATCCATGCTTCCAGAAATTCACGCTGTCATTTCTCTCCCTTCTACCTTTCCCCCATCTCATCCCCAGGGTGTACTAAAAGAAAGAAAAATGGATTTGTTTGCTTTAGGACCTCTTTCCATTCTTCTACCACAGGCTGGCTTCCCTTTCCGAATCCCAGTTTTATTAGCTATCCATAGTAATCCTTAAACAATTAGATGCACTCATGCTAAATATGGCAGATTTCTCATTTAGTACGTCTAAAAAGCAGTAATATGTGTTTCTCCATGTGACCCACTGTCCAGTTCTTTGGAAGTCATAAACGAGATTACTTTTTTCAATTGTCCTTTTTCTAATTATAAAATAATATATATTTATTCTAAAAGCTTTGGAAAATAAAGAAAAAATTCAAAATGAAAACTATTTTAAAAAACAACAGTCCATCAGAAATGAGAGAGAACTATTTAGAATATTTTCACCCAGGTGTGATTAGGTGGGACTTTGAGTTTGTTTTTTCAGAGAGAAAAGATCCACACATTTTCTCAAACCACAAGATGCTTCATTTAAAATATTTTTTGGAGAATTATGTTAATTAAAAATTTTAAACTTTAATAAGAAAAGAGTTTTTAGTCAAACTAGTTAAGAAGTTATTTTAATATCTGGTAGTTGGCAATAAAAGTAGACATTAAAATGTATATATATGGCTAATTTGGATTTTCCATTTATTTTTTAAATATTAAAATTTTCATCCCTCTTACCTTTGTATGCTTTCTAATAAATTCGACAGAAACAGGAACCATTCTGTCAAATAAGCCTATTATAAATTCCTTCTGAGTAATACTGATCACAGGAGGTAAAAGATTTATCCAAGACAACATCAGCGGTCTCCAGCCCAGCATATGAGGCTCCATGTAAATCATCCCACATCTGGAAACCTGGAAAAACAATCATTGTTTACCTCCAAGGAACTGCTTACAAAAGAAATATGACTTGATACATCTATTTCTTACAACCTTCAGAAAACTCTTGGGGAAAAAAATAGCATACCTTTAGATAATTTCCTGATCTAAATTTTTGTGTACGACTTTACCAAATGGTCCTAGGCAAAGAGGAAAATATGCCTGACACTTATATTTGTCAAGGTATGTCGACAGACACGGCTGCTCTCGGAGAATCACAGATGGCTGTTAAAATGAATTCTATAAACACTTTTCATCTAGAGTCAAAGCTACTAAGCAATAAACGCATTTATAACATTTCAAATTTACAAGCAGATGTGAAAACTGAGAACTTACAGTGGCAGGAGAAGCAACTTCTAAATCCATTGGTTCAAAAATAAGGTTCATTTGTGGTGACATTTGGATAATCTCCCCACTCATCAGACATAGCTTTCTGTTGTCATCCAGCACAGTGTTCATATTCTCAATCCATACTGCGTCTACTGGCCCATCAAAAACTAACCATTTCCTATCTGGCGTCTGGTTCATGCGTACGGTGAATGAAGGACAAAAATGGTCATGGAAGGGGAAAAGTTCAATAACATTATTTTACAACTTTAAAATGTAACCCCTAAAACTAATTTCACCATCAAAATGTAAAGGCATCTTTGGAATAAAGTGTGCATACGTGTGTGAATATATATATATTCACTAAAGAAGCCAATATGCGCCATGGATGAGACAAATATATATAACATCTTAAGATTCCATCTTTTCCAATGTTTCTAAACTCATATATAACATGTTTTAGAGAGTATCATAAGTAAAACAAACATGTAATTGCCAGGGAAAACAATTTTCATTCAGACTGACTCTATAGAGATTCTATTTAGTGTTCATACAGATTAATTGCTCTTGTGTGTTAAGTCAAATTTTTTGTTCCCTCCACTGAATGAATTAACACACATATCCTTCTTGGGCTGAACTGCCTCATGGTGCTAGAGGGTATTAATAGCAATATAACCTTCACAGTCCCGCAATGAGAAACATGAAAATATTTACATATTGTCCAGAATATAGTAAATGTTCAACAAATATTAAAAAGTGGCGAGGTATTAGCCAGAGGGAGCAAAAACTGATTCTCTTTTCCAGATCCTTATGAAGCAGCCCTTCTGAGGACACAGATGATGCTTTGGTTCCCCTTCAGCAAATGTGAATTTGAGTTGAAGTAGTGAAGGATCTGAGTGCACCTTAACACATTCTCAGTCCCTGTGACCAAAGGCATTAATCCACGAGACAGTGGGCCTGTCTGGGCTCAAGCCACCCGTACCCACACTCAGAAGCTAGCTCTGGCCACGCTCAGGAAGCACGATAGAGCCTGTTATCTCGGAGATCACCCTCAGAGCAACTTTTCCTCCTGCTGTTGGGTTCCCAGGCCTGCTCGTCTTCACTCTGAGAAACACTGCCCTGTAATGGTGAGTTGTTGGGCTGTGCAGTCCGAAAGACCTCACTTTTAATCTGATTCTACCACTTCCCAGCTGTGTGACTTCGGGACAGCTACTTAACTTCCTTGAGACTCAGTATTTACGGGATGTAGCTTCCTGGAAAATATAATGTATACTATGTAGCTAAGTGTAAAATGGGAGATAGCTCATGATTATTTCTTTATAAATAATGTAACAGCATACATTATCTGGAGACTTCACATGTTAATCTGGGCCAGAGGACATCCACTGTGACAAGAAAGGATCTGAGACATCAAAGGATCTGGGACATCAATGGTCCCAGACCTCTGCCCGCCCCACCTGTGTCTCCTGATTACCTTTATCCAGTAAAGCTGGACACTGGGCAAGATCTCTGGCCCCTGAGAGCCAATCCTTACATGATTCATTGCTCAAGGCCCTTCAGGCAATAGAAGCAGAGCTGCAATTTGATGTTTTTCTGTTATTACACTGACTCATGACTGGCTGGTCCTTAAGTAGGTAGAGAGCACCAAATTTAGGAGGTATGGTAGTCAGAATAAAGGAAACATTTATATAAAAAAAGACTTGAAACAAATGTCTGTAGCCTAGGCCCCTTTTCCTGTAAGACTAGCCTTAGCAAGCTGTCTCCGTGTAATCACAGACCACGGAGAGCCTGCTAACATACGACAACCAAGTTAACATTTATTGGTCTGTGGACTCTTTTTTGTAACAGTGGGAAGCAGCCACTCAGTAGGGTAAGCCAGGAGTAGGTAAGTTCCCACTCCCCTTCCCAGCAGCCAGCAGCTGGCACACCCTTTACCTCTTCTGCTTTCCACAGGCAGCCGATTCTCTTCCTAACACACTAAAGGGTAAGTGTTGGAATTTGTAAGACATCGTTTTATAAAGGTCTGCAATTTCCTCTCTAAGCACTGGAGTCTATCTAACAATTAGTGGGTGTGACACTGACAGCTAGCTGAGCAGCAGGGCACAGGAAGAACGTTATTGAAGGATTGAAAGGATCACGTTATTCAGATGCTCTCCTTCCTGGGTCACTTAGCCTGGAAAAAGAAGATCAGAAATACTCTCCCCAGTCTTCTTTTCTCCTGCCCTCTCTTCTGTGCACACTGAGGAGATGAGGAGAAGATGCCTGCCCTCATGGTCTCTGGCCTCTCTGCAGGCACTAACAGTTGTCTTCACAGGAAGACTGTCAGACTATTCAGTAATGTGTTTTATTTATTTATATATATTTTTAACATCTTTATCAGAGTATAATTGCTTTACAATATTGTGTTAGTTGCTGCTGTATAACAAAGTGAATCAGCTATACATATACATATATCCCCATATCTACTTCCTCTTGCGTCTCCCTCCCACCTTCCCTATCCCACCGATCTAGATGGTCACAAAGCACTGAGCTGATCTCCCTGTGCTATGCAGCTGCTTCCCACTAGCTATTTTACATTTGGTAGTGTATACATGTCAATGCCACTCTCTCACTTCGTCCCATCTTACCCTTCCCCCTCTCCGTGTCCTCAAGTCCATTCTCTACGTCTGTGTCTTTATTCCTGTCTTGCCCCTAGGTTCTTCAGAACTGTTTTTTTTTTTAGATTCCATATATATGTGTTAGCATACGGTATTTGTTTTTCTCTTTCTGACATACTTCACTCTGTATGACAGTCTCTAGGTCCATCCACCTCACTACAGATAACACAATTTCGTTGCTTTTTACGGCTGAGTAATATTCCACTGTATATATGTGCCACATCCTCTTTATCCATTCATCTGTCGATGGGCATTTAGGTTGCTTCCATGACCTAGCTATTGTAAATAGTACTGCAATGAACACTGGGGTGCATGTGTCTTTTTGAATTATGGTTTTCTCTGGGTATATGCCCAGTAGTGGGATTGCTGGATCATATGGTCATTCTATTTTTAGTTTTTTAAGGAACCTCCATATTGTTCTCCATAGTGGCTGTATCAATTTACATTCCCACCAACAGTGCAAGAGGGTTCCCTTTTCTACACAACCTCTCCAGCATTTTTTTTGTAGATTTTCTGATGATGCCCATGCTAACTGGTGTGAGGTGATACCTCATTGTACTTTTGATTTGCATTTCTCTAATAATTAGTCATGTTGAGCAGCTTTTCATGTGCTTCTTGGCCATCTGTATGTCTTCTCTGGAGAAATGTCTATTTAGGTCTTCTGCCCATTTTTGGATTGGGTTATTTGTTTTTTTAATATTGAGTTGCATGAGCTGTTTCTATATTTTGGAAATTAATCCGTTGTCCATTGATTCATTTGCAAATATTTTCTCCCATTCTGAAGGTTGTCTTTTCGTCTTGTTTATGGTTTCCTTTGCTGTGCAAAAGCTTTGAAGTTTCATTAGGTCCCATTTGTTTATTTTTGTTTTTATTTCCATTACTCTAGGAGGTGGATCAAAAAAGATCTTGCTGTGATTTATGTCAAACAGTGTTCTTCCTATGTTTTCCTCTAAGAGTTTTATAGTGTCCGGTCTTACATTTAGGTCTCTAATCCATTTTGAGTTTATTTTTGTGAATGGTGTTAGGGAGTGTTCTAATTTCATTTTTTTACATGTAGCTGTCCAGTTTTGCCAGCACCACTTATTGAAGAGACTGTCTTTTCTCCATTGTATATTCTTGCCTCCATTGTCAAAGATAAGGTGCCCATATGTGCGTGGGTTTATCTCTGGGCTTTCTATCCTGTTCCATTGATCTAAATTTCTGTTTTTGTGCCAGTACCATACTGTCTCGATTACTGTAGCTTTGTAGTATAGTCTGAAGTGAGGGAGCCTGATTCCTCCAGCTCCGTTCTTCTTTCTCAAGATTGCTTTTGCTATTCGGGGTCTTTTGTGTTTCCAGACAAATTGTGCAATTTTTTGTTCTAGTTCTGTGAAAAATGCCATTGGTAGTTTGATAGGGATTGCATTGAATCTGTAGATTGCTTTGGGTAGTACAGTCATTTTCACAATGTTGATTCTTCCAATCCAAGAACATGGTATATCTCTCCATCTGTTTGTAACATCTTTAATTTCTTTCATCAGTGTCTTATAGTTTTCTGCATACAGGTCTTTTGTCTCCTTAGGTAGGTTTATTCCTAGGTATTTTATTCTTTTTGTTGAAATGGTAAACGGGAGTGTTTCCTTAATTTCTCTTTCAGATTGTTCATTATTAGTGTATAAAATGCAAGAGATTTCTGTGCATTAATTCTGTATTCTGATACTTTACCAAATTCATTGATTAGCTCTAGTAGTTTTCTGGTAGCATCTTTAGGATCCTCTTTGTATAGTATCATGTCAACTGCAAATAGTGACATTATTACTTTTTCTTTTCTGATTTGGATTCCTTTCATTTCTTTTTCTTCTCTAATTGCTGTCGCTAAAACTTCCAAAACTATGTTGAATAATAGTGGTGAGAGTGGGCAACCTTGTCTTGTTCCTGATCTTAGTGGAAATAGTTTCAGTTTTGCACCATTGAGGACGTTGTTGTCTGTGGGTTTGTCATATATGGCCTTTATTATGTTGAGGTAAGTTCCCTCTATGCCTACTTTCTGGAGAGTTTTTATCATAAATGGGTGTTGAATTTTGTCGAAAGCTTTTTCTTCATCTATTGAGATGATCATATGGTTTTTCTCCTTCAGTTTGTTAATATGGATTATCACATTGATTGATTTGGGTATATTGAAGAATCCTTGCATTCCTGGGATAAACCCCACTTGATCATGGTGCATGATCCTTTTAATGTGCTGCTGGATTCTGTTTGCTAGTATTTTGTTGAGGATTTTTGCATCTATGTTCATCAGTGATACTGGCCTGTAGTTTTCTTTTGTTGTGACTTTTCTGGTTTTGGTATCAGGGTGATGGTGGCCTGGTAGAATGAGTTTGGAAGTGTTCTTCCCTCTGCTATATTTTGAAAGAGTTTGAGAAGGATGGGTGTTAGCTCTTCTCTACACGTTTGATAGAATTCACCTGTGAAGCCATCTGATCCTGGGCTTTTATTTGCTGGAAGATTTTTAATCACAGTTTCAATTTCAGTGCTTGTGATTGGTCTGTTTATATTTTCTATTTCTTCCTGGTTCAGTCATGTAAGGTTGTGCTTTTCTAAGAATTTGTCCATTTCTTCCAGGTTGTCCATTTTATTGGCATATAGTTGCTTGTAGTAATCTCTCATGATCCTTTGTATTTCTGCAGTGTCAGTTGTTACTTCTCCTTTTTCATTTCTAAGTCTGTTGATTTGAGTCTTCTCCCTTTTTTTCTTGATGACTCTGGCTAATAATGGTTTATCAATTTTGTTTATCTTTTCAAAGAACCAGCTTTTAGTTTTATTGATCTTTGCTATCGTTTCCTTCATTTCTTTTTCATTTATTTCAGATCTGATCTTTATGATTCCTTTCCTTCTGCTAACTTTGGGGTTTTTTTGTTCTTCTTTCTCTAATTGCTTTACGTGTAAGGTTAGGTTGTTTATTTGAGATGTTTCTTATTTCTTGAGGTAGGATTCTAGTGCTATAAACTTCCCTTTTAGACCTGTTTTTGCTGCATCCCATAGGTTTTCGGTCGTTGTGTTTTCATTGTCATTTGTTTCTAGGTATATTTTGATTTCCTCTTTGATTTCTTCAGTGATATCTTAGTTATTTAGTAGTGTATTGTTTAGCCTCCATATGTTTGTATTTTTTACAGATTTTTTTCCTGTAATTGATATCTAGTCTTATAGCATTATGGTCAGAGAAGATACTTGATACGACTTCAATTGTCTTAAATTTACCAAGGCTTGATTTGTGACCCAAGATATGATCTCTCCTGGAGAATGTTCCATGAGCACTTGAGAAGAAAGTGTATTCTGTTGTTTTTGGATAGAATGTCCTGTAAATGTCAATTAAGTCCACCTTGTTTAATGTATCATTTAAAGCTTGTGTTTCCTTATTTATTTTCATTTTGGATGATCTGTCCATTGGGGAAAGTGGGGTATTAAAGTCCCCTACTATGACTGTGTTACTGTCAATTTCCCCTTTTATGGCTGTTAGCATTTGCCTTATGTATTGAGGTGCTCCTATGTTGGGTGCATAAATATTTACAATTGTTATATCTTCTTCCTGGATTGATCCCTTGATCATTATGTAGCGTCCTTCTTTGTCTCTTGTAATAGTCTCTCTTTTAAAGACTATTTTGTCTGATATGAGAATTGCTACTCCAGCTTTCTTTTGATTTCCATTTGCATGGAATATCTTTTTCCATCCCCTCACTTTCAGTCTGTATGTATCCCTAGGTCTGAAGTGGGTCTCTTGTAGACAGCATATATATGGGTCTTGTTTTTGTATCCATTCAGCCAGTCTATGTCTTTTGGTTGGAGCATTTAATCCATTTACACTTAAGGTAGTTATCGACATGTAGGTTCCTATTACCATTTTCTTAATTGTTTTGGGTTTGTTATTGCAGGTCTTTTCCTTCTCTTGTGTTTCCTGCCTAGAGAAGTTCCTTTAGCATTTGTTGTAAAGCTGGTTTGGTGGTGTTGAATTCTCTTAGCTTTTGCTTATCTGTAAATCTGAATGAGATCCTTACTGGGTAGAGTAACCTTGGTTGTAGGTTTTTCCCTTTCATCACTTTAAATATGTCCTGCCACACCCTTCTGGCTTGCAGAGTTTCTGCTGAAAGATCAGCTGTTAACCTTATGGGGATTCCCTTGTATGTTATTTGTTGCTTTTCCCTTGCTGCCTTAAAAATATTCTCTTTGTATTTAATTTTTGATACTTTCATTAATCTGTGTCTTGGCGTGTTTCTCCTTGGATTTATCCTGTATGGGACTCTCTGCACTTCCTGGACTTGATTGACTATTTCCTTGCCCATGTTACAGAAGTTTTCAACTATAATCTCGTCAAATATTTTCTCAGTCCCTTTCTTTTTCTCTTCTTCTTCTGGGACCCTTATAACTCAAATGTTGGTGCATTGGCCCAGAGGTCGCTGAGACTGTCCTGAATTCTTTTGATTCTTTTTTCCTTATTCTGCTCTGCGGTCGTTATTTCCACTCTTTTATCTTCCAGGTCACTTATCCGTTCTTCTGCCTCAGTTATTCTGCTATTGATTCCTTCTAGAGAATTTTTCATTTCATTTATTGTGTTCTTTATCATTGTTTGTTTGCTCTTTAGTTCTTCTAGGTCCTTGTTAAACGTTTCTTGTATTTTCTCTATTCTATTTCCAAGATTTTGGATCACCTTAACTATCATTACTCTGAATTCTTTTTCAGGTAGACTGCCTATTTACTCTTCATTTGTTTGGTCTGGTGGGTTTTTACCTTCCTCCTTCATCTGCTGTGTGTTTCTCTGTCTTCTCATTTTGCTTAACTTATTGTGTGTGGGGTCTCCTTTTCGCAGGCTGCAGGTTCGTAGTTCCCACTGTTTTTGGTGTCGGCCCCCAGTGGGTAAGGCTGGTTCAGTGGGTTGTGTAGGCTTCCTGGTGGAGGGAAGTAGTGCCTGTGTTCTGGTGGATGAGGCTGGATCTTGTCTTTCTGGTGATCAGGACCATGTCTGGTGGTAGTTTTGGGGTGTCTGTGACCTTATTAGGATTTTAGGCAGCCTCTGTGCTAATGGGTGGGGTTGTGTTCCTGTCTTGCTAGTTGTTTGGCATGGGGTGCCCAGCACTGTAGCTTGCTGGTCGTTGAGTGGAGGTGGGTCTTAGTGTTGAGATGGAGATCTCTGGAAGAGCTTTCGCCACTTGATATTACGTGGAGCCAGGAGGTCTCTGGTGGACCAATACCCTGAATTTGGCTCTCCCACCTCAGAGGCTCAGGCCTGACACCTGGCCGGAGCACCAAGACCCTGTCAGCCACATGGCTCAGAAGAAAAGGGAGAAAAAAACAAAAAGAAAGAAAGAAAAATATATAAAATAAAATAAAGTTACTAAGATAAAAAATTTTTTTAAATATTAAAAATAAAGTAATAAAAAAAAGAAAGAAAGAAAGAAGAGAGCAACCAAACCAAAAAACAAATCCACCAATGATAACAAGCGTTAAAAACTATACTTAAAAATAAAAAACAAAAAAACGGACAGACAGAACCCTAGGACAAATGGTAAAAGCAAAGCATATGCCTGGGACAGTATTAGCTGCTCAAGATACAGGACTGAACGAGAGAGATGATGTACTTTGGCCTCCTGCAGTTTATATCTAGTTGTATTTATACCAAGCAGGGCATATCATTTCCTTGTCTCAATTCTCTCACCTGTGGAGGGAGAAGAGACAAGGCACCACGCCCCACTCACTGCGCTCAGCGGAAAGCGCTCCACCTCCTCGGCCTCGCGAGGGCCTCGCCCCGGCACGTGTAGGGCGAGGGTGGCGTACCTAGGGCCCAGAGGCTTGTCTCCTTGTGGCATCTGGGAGGTAAAGGGGGGCCACTTTACCTCCCAGCGGGAAACTCAGCGCCCCCGCCCGCAGCCGAGGAACCGGCAGTTTAAAGGCCATGGGCACACGGAGGCGAAGGACGCGGGGGCTTGGCTCAGACGCTGGTTGGGGCGGCGGCCGGCGCCTCAAGGATCCCAGTAATTTCTTTTAAATAAGTACCTTGAGCTACAAATACAAATGTTTACTTGAAACAACTGAAAAAATCATAACTCTCATAGCATTGAAAAGTGTTATTTAGCACTTACCGATGAAGCAGCAAATGCTCTGAAACTGACAGCGAGGATCCCGTCGGACCACTCATGGGACACTAAGTCAAACTGTCCATACAGCTGACCCATGGTGACAGACTTAGGATTTAAAACAGTAATCTGAACCTTGTTTTCTTCCATTAACCCCTTAATAGGAAAAAAAAAAGATTTATTTATTTAAAGGAATAAATAATACTGTTTTATTTATTTAAAAGAATAATACTCCAACTAATACTGTCATTATTCATGGAAAACATGATTGGGCATGTAGAAAACCCTAAAGATTCTACACAAAAACTACCAGAAGTAAAGAGTTCATTTAACAAGTCTGCAGCGAAGTCATTATACAAAAATTGATTGTATTTTCTATAATGCCAATGAACTGAAAAATAAAATTTAAAAATACCATTTACAATAGGATTTAAGAGCTCATAGGATACTTAGGAATAAAGTAGCAAATGTTGGTCAAAAGCATATAATATTTACTATTGATAGGTCAACAGGTTACATGTTCTTTTCTGTTTTTCTTTACAAACCTTAAAAATGTTAACACCATTCTAAGCTCACTGGCATTACAAAAACAGGCTTTGGGCTGAAGTTGGCCCACGGGCTGTAACTGGTTGATTCTTACTACAAAACATTCTCTGAGATAAAATTAAATGATTTAAATATAGGCAAATATGAACCATTCTCAAGTTGTGAAAAAATTAATATTGGTAAGCTGATAGTTTCCACCAGAACCTTGAAAGCTGGTATATGGAATTAATGAGAGATGTTAATACCCTTGGGGCATAGGCTTTTTTAAGTTTTTAATTAATAGACTTTATTTTTTTAGAGTAGCTTTGGGTTTACAGAAAAACTGAACAGAAAATATACAGAGATTCACATATATTCCCTCCATCTTCCCGCCCCCCACACACAGTTTCCCCTACTATTAAAGCCTTGCATTGGTGTGGTACATTGTTATGATTCCTCAATTCCTCCACTGATATGGATTCATTATTATTTACTAAAGCCCATGGTTTACATTAAGGTTTACTCTTTGTATTGGCCACTTCTATGGATTTTGCCAAATACATAATGTCATGTATCCACCATTACAATATATACAGAATAGTTCCCCTGCCCTAAAAATCGCCTGTGCTCTACTTATTCACAATCATTTCTTTTTTATATAACATAACAAGTTCAACTCTTTCCCACACTGCTTTCTGTCCACCACCACTGGAGCTTGGGACATGAAGTACCAAACTGAAGAAAACATGTGGGAATAATAATGTGAAGCAGTAAAAAAAAAAAAGCTCAAGGTCTTTGTTTTCTTCTCTGTGCCCAGGAAGGGAATAACGATGTGTCATCCTAAATTCAGAAGCATGGGAAAGTTCTATCATCTTAGTCAGAACAAAGTTGCTGCCATTAAAGCAAGGTGTTTGCCCCAAATGCAACAAAGCTAGTGCGCAGCTACAGCTTGCAAGCAGTGGCTACGGAGTCTTGCCCCTTTTACATTACCACAACGTCACTCTTAGAATTTCCTGATAATGAATCACTTTCGGGCTTTATATTGGACCAGAATACATGCTCATACCTTCATCTTCTTTAATCTTTGAGTGGCACCACATTTGGCTCTTTTAGAGACTTATTTTTTATAGCAAAAAATTAGTCCCTATAAAACAACAAAATAGGAAAAATGCAAACAAAAACTGAGGAAAGGAAGGCAGGAAGGATAAAGGGAAAGGAAGGGAGGAGAAGAAAGGAAACAGCCTGAAAGGATAAAACCATAAAGGAACAGGTGACAGAAATAAGTACGTATCAGTTTGTTTGATAATAAATACAATCGAATTAAAATTCCCCTATGAGAAGATAAAGGCCAAACTGGAGAAAAAACAAGTTAAAACTAATTACTCTCCATAAAAATGTAAATCACAGTGACAGCCAGAGTCACAATTAAAGACATGGGCAAATATATATGCAAGGAGAAAGCAGGGGTTGCAATACTGAAATTAGACACAGGGGATCCAAGGCAAATAATACAAGTACATAATTTTATACTAGCTGAAGGGAGGCTCCACAATGAAGATGTAATGATCACAAATCCCATTTGGCTACAAATACTGAAATATATGAAGCAAGAACTATTTGAAATACAAAGGTAAGTAGACAGAAATGCAATATTAGTTGGAGAATTTAAAACAGCCTCACTCCTTTAGCCTATCAAAGTAGACCAAACTGAGATGTGTAGGACAGGAATTTTGAATAATATAATCATCATTATTTACTACACTTACATATGCATGTATTATATAATGCATGCACACGCACACGCATGCACACACACACACACACACACACTTCAGTTCAGTACCCCTAGCAGCCACTAACAAGTTTGCATTACAAATCTAAACAAGAAAATAAAAAATCCTCTCCTAAGAAAGTATAGAAAAGAAAACTGTCAGGTTTTTTCATGTTTTCAGACTTTTTTCTACAATGAACGTGTTACCTTTATGATTAAACTTTTTTAAAAAAGAAACAAAAGGGCTTGAGGCAAATCTGTGGCATACCCTTTGTATACTGAACTTCCTACTTGCTTGGTATTACTTTTCTAATTTTATTTCCTCTGTATTTTCATAATTTTAAGTTGCTGCATTAAAGTACCCTTTTAAATGACCATACATTCTATCTTGCACAAAGCTGATTATCAATAAATTAATGCATTAATAACACACTTACCTTTTCACATAGATCATTTAGTGCTCCAGCTAAGACACGATAGGCACTGGTTTTTCCTCCAAATGGCTCTCCAACAATCATAAAGCCATGACGCACAATCATCATTTCATATATCTGAAGAATCTTCTCAGAAAAGAATCTGGTCATTTGCAAATTCATGGAGTCACAGTTGTCTTTGATGGCTCCCAGCAAATCATTGTAATCTGGTTTTGGTAATTTCACCCCAGGAAACAAATCTGAAGTAATTCCCTAATGATAGATGATTTGGGAATTTATATTATCTATCTATACATTCTCATATTCTCTGTCTCTCTCTCTCTATATATGTATGTACATGTGTATATGTATGTATATGTGTATATGTATATATACATATACATATAGACATATAGACATACATAAACTTGATAAAATTTCTCACATCCTTGTATTTAACATTGATGGAAATAGAGCCATTGAGTAATAGTTCAGTATTTTTAACAGCTTCATAGAGTTATGATTGACATACAGTGAACTGTTTATATTTAAAGGGTACAATTTGATAAGTGAAACCACCAACTCAATGAAGATAATCAACATACCAATCACAGCCACAAGTCTCCTTGTGGCCTTTTATAATCCTCCTTCTCTCCTCTCTTTGCCACCTCCTATCTCCATCCCCAGACAACCAACAAACACTGATTTGCTTTCTGTTACTATTTTTACTTGCATTATCTAGAATTTATTATGGGTGAAATTACACATTACATGTACTACTTTATTTTTTGTCTGGCTTCTTTCACTTGGCATAAAGATTTGGAAATTCACACCTTTCACAGCATATATCAATAGTTCATTGCATTGAAGTAGTCCACTGTATTGAGGTGCCAGTTTTTAAATCCATTTTCCTGTTGATGGACATTTTCATTGTTTCCAGTTTGGGAAATAAATAAAGCTACTATAAACATGTGTATACAAGTCTTTGTATGGACAAATGCTTTCATTTCTCTCGGGTGAATAATGAGGAGTGGAATACCTGGATAGTATGGTGAGTGTGTATTTACCGTTTTAAGAAACTGTCTGCTTTCCAAGGTTGTTGTATTATTATATTACATCCCCCCAAGCAGCGTATGAGAGTTTCAATATTTGGTATGGTCAGTCTTCTTAATTTTAGCCATAGTAACAAGTAACAGTATCTTGTTGTGGCTTCAATTTGCATTTCCCAAAGAGTAACATTTTTGCATGTACTTGTGTGCCATATGTGTATCTTCTTTAGTGAAATGTCTGTTCAAATCTTTTGCCTATTTTTAATCGGTTTATTTTCTTCATGGTAAGTTTTGACCATTCTTTAAATATTCTGCATACAAGTCCTTCATCATACATCTAACATGCAAATTTTTTTCTAGTCTCTAGCTTGTCTTTCATTCTCTTACCAGTGTATTTCAAAGAGCAAACTTTTAAATTTTGATGAGTCTATTTTATGAATTTATTGTTTCATGCATCGTGCTTTTGGTGTTATATTTAAGAAATTTTTGCCTATTCCAAATTCACAAGGGATTTCTCTTGTTTTCCTCCAGAGATGTTGCAGTTTTACATCTTTTTAAGTTAAAAAGTTAGAGGATGAACACAATCTGATTTGAAGGCTTATTCTAAAGATGGGGTCACATTAGTATAAAAATACACAAATGTATCAATGGAACAGAATAGGGAGACCAGAAATAGACCCACACACATGGGAACAACTCATTCTCAACAAAGACTCAAAGGCAATCCCGTAGAGAAAAGGATTAAAAAAATAGTCTTGAACAAATTATGCTAGAGTACCTGGATTTGTCAAAATAATGAACTTCCATCCATGCCTCATACCATATACAAAAATTAGTTCGATGGTATTTTAATCATTGTAGTGGGTAGTGTGTTAATCAGCTTAGCGTCCCTCAGAAATGTATGTGCACCTGGAACCTCAGGATCTCACCTTATTTGGAAATAAGATCTTTGCAGATGTAATTAGATAAGATGAGATCATACTGGAGCCCAACTCCAGTGATTGGTGTCTTTATAACAGAAAGGAGAGGAAGATGCAGACACAACGACACCCAGGGAAGAAGGCCATCTAGTGATGGGAACAGAGTCTGAAGTAATGACAAGCCGAGGAACATCAAAGATCACCAGTAGCCATCAGAAGCCAAGAAGAAACAAGGAAGGATTCTTTCCTAAAGCCTTCAGAGGGAACCAACACCTTATTTCAGACTTGTATCCTCCAGAACTGTGAGAAAATCAATTTCTATTGTTTTAAGCCACCAAGTTTGTGGTACTTTGTTATGGCAGCTTTAGGAAATGAATACAATCATATAATGTACGATTGGAAAGAATTCTACTTCCATATTTAGTGTATATGAATATATAGAGTTAATTTCAAGGTCTAAGAAACATCCCTTTATAAACTGCTAAGGCTTTTTCATAAGTATTATAGCAACCTATGTGAGAAATACAGCTATTCTTTTTACTCTGAAGATAAAAGTGAAAATTCAGAAGAGCTTAATATGAAAGCATACGTTCAAGCTATCCCTTAGAACTGACAAACTACCAGTTTAATCACCCCTAAATTTAATCCTTTAAATACTGTTATGGATAAACTGATACCAGTTCACTGGAGCAGTAAGTTTCCTTGGGGCAAAGGAGAGAAAAAGGCAACGCAGTAGGGTCTTTAAGATCACTCTGCAGCCTAGCTGAGTGGCTGGAATCCTCTCTCCCTCATATACTGGCCATGAATACAAGTTACTTATCATCTCTGTGCCGCAGTTACACCATGTGTAAAATGGGGATAACAATAGCACCTGCCCCGTTGGCTGCTTATGAGTATTAAATAAGTTGCTATTCATAAAACTCTTAGAATAAGGTCTGGTCCACTGTGAATGCATAGTGTTTGCTAAGTAAACAAAAATATCTTCTCAGATTGTTCAAATTATTTATGGTTAACCTTGAAAGAAGCAGATAATTCCAGATCATATCTGGTAGTCAGTAGTTCTCAACAAAGACCAGTTCCCTTCACTCCCCCGCCAGGTAGAGAGTTGGGAATATGTGGAGCTGTCCTTCTGGTTCTCACACTGGGAGAGTCCAGAGACACTGGGGAAGGAGGGATGCCAAGTGTTCTGCAGCGTATGGGACAGTCTCTCACAACACGGAACTGTCCTATTTGAAAATGCCAGTTACGCCCCATTTAAGAAATATTATTCTTAATATTATTCAATAAATGTTCACTGAATGAATACACAGCTGTATGAGAATACAACTAGGTGAGGTACACTTCCACTTTATAAAAATAAATATAGCTTTTACTCCTGGAAAATCTGTACAGCGTACTAGTACCAAAGAAACTGAGGGAAATTTTTAAGAAGAAAATTTGAACCTATTCCTTGTAGATTTGATCTATAAAACATTAGCACTGTCAACTCTAAATACTAAGGGAAGTCCCTTTCAGAGTGATGAAACATGGTTGCTACAAGAGAGAGCAACGTCTACCGTGTGTCAGGAGCCCACTCCCAAGCCCTCCCCCAATTTCTTCTACCTGAGAACGGGAAAAGGAAAAGAATGACATCACGTGACAAAACAGGAACTTTAACCATCATTCTAATAGTTCTTCTCAACTACTTATAATTTAATTTTTAAAATGCAGCAAGATTATGAAGCCTAGTTCTTAAATTATCCTGAAAAAAAGAATTTCATAAAAGCCATTGTATTCTTCTAAAGAAATTAAGCTTATTTATTTTTTTTATTTCTCCAATCATTAATTTGACAAACATTTACCAAGTATCCATTCTGTGCAAGGGATTCAGTGATGTGTTAGACCAATTACTTTCCTCCAGGAAGGAAATTTTAGTGAAATTTATAAGCAAACATGTTTTGTAACTTTTGTGTACTTATTATATTCTGCAGAAAAGGTGCAACTTAAAAATCCCAAGTTGTTAAAAGTTATCCAAAACAACAAAGCTAGCTAAACACACTTCAAATAAAACAGAATGATCTATGTTTCTCTGTGCCATATCATCGTTTTCTGTAGTGGAAGTTTCTCACAGGGAGTTGCAACCATGGACGCTTGATAAATACATTATTAGAAGAGTTTTGATACATTGTAATAATAAATGTTCTTACCTCAAAGAGTGGTAAATCATGGGATAAAAATTTTGGTAGATTTACATCAATAATAGATCTAAGCAGAAGAATATCTTCATTTTCATTTGGATATTTCAGCTGAAAGAAAATATGCTCATAATGACATCTGAAGCTATTAACTGCACCCCCTACATGTTCACACACACACACACAAACACCAGGCCCCAGAGGCAATTTAAGCCCATGCAAAAGTGTTGTTCTTACTTATTTTCATTTAATTGGACTGTTATTAATCTTAGAAACTGATGATTATACTTGTTGAATTTTCTACCGGTTTATAATGAAAACCTAAGTTGAACTAACTACGTTTTCACAGATGCCCTGGGTAAAAAGCTATTGGCCATGAATTCCATATAGTTTGGGAGCTGCCATTGCCTCTATATTGGGTAAGAGCTTGCTTGTCCTATGCATTCAAGACCAGCAGTGGGTTGGTAAAGTGAAAATAATCACTAAAAATGGGCAATCATTTTTAAAAGATGCACTTGCATTTAAAACATATAAACATTCACTCAGTCTGCCCATATTTTGGTGCCAAGGCTTTTTTTCTGAGGGTAGAGTTCTGGACCATTTTTCTTGTCGGAAAAAAAACGCATCAATAATGAATCACCTGCTCTGTCCAGTTTTGTTGTGTTTTGGATTTGTTTTTTAAAGATGATCATGCTCTTCAAAGATACTTGGGAGACAATCTAAGTGTAGCATCCTTAAGATTTTTAAGGTTTTTTTCCCAGTTTTATTCACTTTTCTTATCCATATCTAATTCAAAGTCATTTTTTTTAGCATTTCATCTTTACTGAGTCTTTCTTAAACAATGAACTTAGTTTTCATAAAAACAAAACTCTTCTTTTCGTGCTCATATACCATCAACTTCATTGACAATTAATTAAATGACATAACGACAGTAACATGTCCGACTGGCTTCAGAAAGTTTTGGGAACAAGCCACCTGGCTCTGGGTGAGGAACAGTTCATCTGATAGAAAGTGGGAGGGCAGAGTAACGCGCTGCCTGCTGGCTGCACGCTTAGTACCAGCGTGCTTGAGTGTGATCCCCAGGCAGAGTGGAGAGGGCTCGTTAATACACTAAGTCACTTAAGTAGAAGGTGCTTCAGAAAACTTATGTTAAATTCTGAAAAAATCTGTGGTAGACCCAGAGTTTACTAAAAATCTGGTTGAACCCTCAACTTGTTGCTCATGTCCATAAGATGGTTCAATAATTCACAAAAAAGTCTGAACTCAGAAATATTTCTCCCAGCTTCTATACTTTATTCAACATCTTACTCCACGGTTTCTCCTACCATCATGCATTTAGTTTTCGAGAACCCTCTTCTTTTTTCTCTAGAATCTTTCTAATAAATCCCATGCTCCTACTTAACTGGCTTTAACCTTACAAAGTCAGTGATGCCTGGCAATCAATTTAGCTGTCTCTAAATTTCCAGGGCCTCCAAAGCCAAAGCTAGTCCTATTCATATGGACTTTGGATCAACCTATCCACATGTAAATTATGAAGTGTCAGAAGTCTCTTTTGTTATTTGAGAGGCTATCATCTTAAAGCAAATGTTTAAATTGCTTTTTGATATAATAGAAACAAACTTCAAAATATTCAAGCCAACACATTCAACAATTTTCAATTAGCTTTTGACAAAGAATGATAGGATTCATTTGCTGCATAACTTTAATAGCTCAATTCCATAGTCAAGGTGTCAGTGATGACGTACACTAGGACAATGCATTTTCTTTCCCATTATCTGACCACAATGTAATCATGACATGCCAGGTTAATACAAATTGTTGCTTCTAGTTGCATTTGTTTATTACAAAAAAAAAAAAACCAATGACTTGAAGTCATGTTAGGCTAATGTGAAACAGAATATCACCACCATATATCAGAATTCTTGGTAACATTATTATAGAAGATTAAAATGCATGCCATTGTTTTTAATCACACAAGATATACTTCAAAATCTTTATCTTCTGCAGTCATGAACATGAAAATTTTATAAGCTCCAAAGCCACAGTTTGCATTTTGCTGTTAATTATAGCCTATCTTGCTTACTTTGATAAAGAACAAATGTACAGTTATATTTTATGTTTCTGCAAAAGACTTTCAATGAAAAATTACCCAAGTCTTCAAACATTTTGATTTTTTATCAATATAGCTATGATTTATACCATCTTAAAATGCAAACATTATATTGCAAATCTATTACTGCTAGTCTACAGTTGGCTGCAACTGTGTAATTATATTAAGTAACAATGTCTAGGGGCTTCTGTATATATTTATTAATTATACATAGATTATTTCTTTTAAAGCTATTCAGGATATATGTTCATATATAAATGCTTTCAAGTATTTCTCAGCAGCAAGGAATTTTACTCCTCAGTAGTACTTAGTTTCATACAGTTAAAATTGTGGAATGGAACTCAAATCACTGATCACATGTCTAAGGTTTTACAAATCATAAAATGTCTTTTTTCACGTGTGCAAATAATTAATTATGTTAGTACGATAACGGAACTTTTTTTCAGTTGATGAAACTGACCAGTTAGTGTAACTCTTGTGAAGACACATGGTCCTGAGATGTATAAACAGGAAATGAATGAGTAAGAAGCCACTTGCGTTTTCTACCTTTAGATTCCCAGCTGCGGTGAGCACTGACTTCACGGCTCTCATTCCATAGTCATAGTGATGTTGTGATGACAACTGCTCTGAACACAGGCGATACGTAGCCACAATCTTTACCGACAGTGGCCGAGCTGTGACAAAGCCACAGGAGTACAGGACTATTTCGGCAATCATGGCATAATCAGGCACCATCATTGCTACTGTCCGAAAGAGTGCCTATGGGAGTGGAGAAAAGGTGCTTTTTGAACAAGACCATCATGAAGATAAGCCTCCTCTTTCCTTCATAGCATGTTACAATGTTATAGCTTTTCTGCAGTAATACTAAGTTACAGTAGCCAGATCATACAGATAAAAACACTTTAAAATGTGCTTTCTTGTTATTGTTATATAATAAATAGATCATTAACTTTTTATATAAATGTGTTTCCTTAAATTATGCTTTGAGAACGCTTCAAATTTCTACCATACCTAGACCTTTGGTGAATTATTAATTTACTTAAGTGTTAAGTATCCATTACATTCTATTTTTTGTGGGAAGTAACATGTTATAGGGAAAAAGCAGACTCTGCTGGGATGTCCAAGAGCCGGGCTTCTCATCTGGGCTGGTGAGAAAGTGCCTGGTGTTGGGAGACTGGGCTTCAAGTGAAGCTCTCTAGGCATCTATTTAATTAAATGATTTGGGTCTCATCAGGTATCCCCTAATAACAAGACTATGTTACATAAATGATGTATTTTGAGATACTTTTTAACGTTTTTGAGTCTGCAGTCACCATGTCAGTCTTTCACCAAGCATAATAAAGGGAAGAAACTGAAAACAAGTCCTGGATAATTATTACTAGAGATAAATCAATTTGCCAAATTCTAAAGATAATTTTTTCCTCATAGTATTTTAAATATTGTGGGACAAATAAATGTTGTGTGATGGAAAGTAAATAGAAAACTGAATAGATTTTAAAAGAATAAAGAAGAAAATTTAAGTTTAAAATGTTAGTATGTGTCAGGATTTACTTCAATAGCTCATACATGAAAACATGGCTTTCTTGTACTAAAGCAGGAGAACAACAGTGTTCTAGAAAAATGATAATCATATTCAGATAGTGAATAATAATTATAGTAAATGACAATTTACTATAATTCAGACAGTTCAGACAGTTTATAAATACCTGCTGGGAATTAGCTGAATTACCGAAGACACAAGGCAGATAGAAAATGAGGACATTTTGCTTAAGTGATCTGTTATGACACTAAAGTTGAGAATAAAAGGTTTGCATCAAGCAAGATCCTTCCAATGTGTTACATTAATTACTAGCTAGAGGCCTTAGTACTGCTATTTTATCGATAAGGTTACCATTCAAGAAAGGCAAGAATAAAATGTTAAAAGTATATAGCATGAGCAAATAATTCATAACAGAGAAGCTTAAGCAAGTGCTCTAAACCACTACATACCTGGGAAAAAAGAATGCAAGAGAATTACTATACACATGGTACCTCTTTTAAAGGGTAGGTTCTCAACAACTATTTTTTAATGAATAAAATAGAGAATGAATGAATTAACAAATGAGTTAGCTGGTCAATGGCTAGGTTAGGGTGATACAATCTTTCTACAATAGTACAAATTGCTACTACCTCAGGATCAACGTCCAGGTCTGTGTGTCAGGTCTCTGACACACCAGGTACTTTGCAAATTCCTATTCACATTCTCTTAGCACTATTAGCAAAGTGGTTGTGGAACACCATGAAACAGACATATCAGTGGCCAAGAGAACAAAAAATAAAGTATGGTACAGAAGTTTCAAGGAGTTATCATGGATTCTTACTTATCACAGAGAAAAGCATCCTCATCAAAATATTTTTTAGGCCTAAACTGTTATGGTGGTAGACATTCTCATTCATTGATTCTCAAACAGAGTGTGTGAAATACTGATATGATACGGTTTGGGATCTGTCAGAAATAATTTTTCAGTAATAGCAGTAGGTTTAAGGGTAATTTAGTGCTTTAAAAAATTAATTTGGATTCTGGGTTAACCAATGGCATACTTTCTTGAGTGTAAAAAAAAAAAAAAAATGGGAGGGTATAGATCCAGGTAACCTGCCAGGGCTTGAATAAATTCCAGTACATGTAATCAATGTGAGTATTACCCTCCATGTTTACCTCAGCAGAAATAAATGATTGAGAATAGTTATTTTATTGCTTCTGTCCTATAGAGTGGACGAAGAAGGGCGGTACATAAGGAATTACATACACTTCCTAGAGTATGCTTCCAAAGGACTACATTTTAGAACAACATCAACAACAAAATCTCAAGCAATAACTTCTTACCATTTCTTCCTTTAAGGATTGGAAATAGATTTCATAAATGTGACCTGTTCAGGAATTAGCTAAGTATTAGTTGAGTGAAATGGAGGATTCAGGATCTAGTTCATTTTTTTTCTCTGTACTAATAGGGTGTTTCATGCTACTTACTCTGTGGAAAGTTATGGATCATGTTACTGACTTTGTGACATCAGAAGATCTAGAATATGCCTATTTTCCATACTACCCAAAGCAATCTACAGATTTAATGTGATCCCTATCAAATTACCCATGACATTTTTCACAGAACTAAAACAAATAATCCTAAAATTTATATGGAACCATAAAAGACCCAGAATTGCCAAAGCAATCCTGAGAAAAAAAGAACAAAGCTGGAGGCATAACCCTCCCAGCCTTCAGACAATACTACAAAGCTACAGTAATCAAATAGCATGGTATCGACACAAAAACAGACATAGGAATCAATGGAACAGAACAGAGAGCCTAGAAATAAACCCACACACCTACAGTCAATTTTTGACAAAGGAGGCAAGAATATACAATGGAGAAAAGACAGTCTCTTTAGCAAGTGTGTTGGAAAAGTTGGACTGCCACATGTAAATCAATGACGTTATAACACTGCCTTCATATCCTACACACACACACACACACACACACACACACACACACCCAAAAACAAAACCCTCAAAATGGCTTAAAAACTTTAATATAAGACAGGATACCATAAAACTCCTAGAAGAAAACATAGGCAAAACGTTCTCAGACATAAATCATGGCAGCATTTTCTTAGGTCAGTCTCCAAGGCAATAAAACAAAGGCAAAAATAAACAAATGGGAATAAGCAAACATAAGCTTTTGTACAGCAAAGGAAACCATAAACAAGACGAAAAGACAACCCTCAGAATGGGAGAAAATATTTGCAAACAATGCAACCAACGAGGGCTTAATTTCCAAAATATACAAACAGCTCGTACAACTCAATAACAAAAAAAGCAAACAACCCAATTAAAAAATCAGCAGAAGACTTAAACATTTCTCCAAAGAAGACATACATATGGCCAACAGACACCTGAAAAGATGTTTAACTTCGCTAATTATTAGAGAAATGCAAATCAAAACTACAATGAGGTACCCCCTCACACCAGTCAGAATGGTCATCATTAAAAAGTCTACAAATAATAAATGCTGGAGAGGGTGTGGAGAAAAGGGAACCCTCCTGCACTGTTGGTGGGAATGTAAATTGGTACAGCCACTATGGAAAATAGTATGGAGGTTCCTCAAAAAACTAAAAAGAGAGTTATCATATCATCTAGCAATTCCATTCCTGGGCATTTATCTGGGAAAAAAAACCCGAAAGTTCTAATTCAAGAAGATACACACACTCCAATGTTCACAGCAGCACTATTTACAATAGCCAAGACATGGAAGCTACCCAAGTGCCCATCAACAGATGACTGGTTTAAGAAGATGTGGTATATATACATATACGCAATGGAATATTACTCGGCCGTAAAAAAGAATGAAATAATGCCATCTGCAACAACATGGATGGACCTAGAGATTATCACACTCAGTGAAATAGGTCAGAAAGAGAAAGAAAAATATCATGATATAACTTACATGTGGAATCTAAAATATGACACAAATGAACCTATCTACAAAACAGAAACAGACTTACAGACATAGAAAACAAACTTACATTTACTAAAGGGGAAAGGAGTAGGGGAGAGAAGAGGGATAAATTAGGACTTTGGGATTAGTAGATACAAACTACTATATATAAAATAGATAAACAACAAGGTCCTACTGTATAGCACAGGGAACTATATTCAATATCCTGTAATAAACCATAATGGAAAAGAATATGAAAAAGATATATAAATACACACATACATATACGTATATATAAATGGAATCACTCTGCTATACACCAGAAAGTAACACAACATTGTAAATCAGCTATACTTCAATTTAAAAAATAGAATAAGCCTATTTTACCATTGCTTCTAACATTTAACTATTCTGAAATGATTATTGATTCTTCAGAATAGTTTTAATATTAAATATAGCTTCTCTAAAGTGGAGATGTGTTTAAGAAATTGCTCTACTATGCAGGTTTTATCTAGATGTACAAGATGTCAAAACTTGAGTCTTTCTGCATGACATGATACATATCAGTTACCGAAGTATGCATGATCTGCCCAATAATTTACAAAGGAAATATACACAATTCTTGAACCTTCCCATTTACTTGTAGATCATAAAGCATTTGAGAGAATAAGGAAGGAGGGAGGATTTGTGAAAAGACTTCCATCGAAGGGAGGTTTTCTTATGCTGTGAGTCTCCATAAGCACCCCCTCCTCACTCCCAAGTTCAGTAAGAGTTTGATGGGTATTGCCCTATTGCGGGGGAATATAGATTGGTGCCTGACTCATGCCCGAGAAAGCAAAAGTAGCCTGTGGAAGCAAGATCACAGTGGCCTTCACTCCCACAGTCTGTTGGGACAGAAGATGCATGAGATATACACGATAAGGGGGAGAGAGAGCCAAGTTGGGGACATTTTAAGTCCTCCCCAAGATTCCCTCTGGCAAAGTGAGAGCTCTCCAACAGCAAAAATCTGCATGGAATCACCCACCAGCGATCCACGCAGAGTGGAGGGAATGACAACTGGAGAAACAGATTCCATCACTCAAAGTCTCAGGAGTTCCAAGCGGAGAGACCTAACAGGAGTCCCTGAAGAACCCATGGACACGTGCAGGATAGAAAGATGCAGCTGTAAACCTCTGCCAGCTCCAGGGGCTGGACGCACATGGTCTTATCTGAACTGTATGTATGTTTGGTGGCTCACTGCTAGCTTAAAGGATGAGTATGAATTGGTCAGGCAGGACAGTGGTGGTTTAGCAGAGCACTCAAGAGAGGGTAAACAGCATGTGCAAAGGCATGGGACCTTCAGAGGCCAGTGAGGCCTGTGTGACAAGGAGATGCAGGGAGCTGGTGGTACAGACGCAACTGGGTCTAATGCCAAAGCTCTTGCAGATCAGGCCAAGAAATTTGAATTTTTTTCCTGTGGGCAAAAGGAGCCCGGTGGTTTTTTAAGTCTGGAAATTATACGATTAGATTTCTTCTGACAATACAGGTAGCATTACAATGGGGAGTTCATTATAATGAATTTCAGTAGGGACTCTTGGTGACAGGTGAGCTGCTGCAGTAAGACAGGCAAGAGAAGACTGAAGAGGGCTGGGAGCAAGGTGTGGCCGTGGGGCTGGACGGGAGTAGCAGGGGTAATAAGACTTTTATGAAATAGGATTGCGGGTTTTGGTAACCGGCTGAATCACTGCGTGAAGAAGAGGGAAGCTTCGAGGATGACTCTGAAGACTGATGATAATACTCTCTGGGCCTCAGCAGGCTTTAAAAAAATAGTATATCTATCTATCTATCTATCTTTCATTTCTGACTAAGACATTTTTTCAAAATTGTGAGTTATTTCCATATGTACTTGAAAACAGATATCCTATAGCAGCTCTAACCAAGAAGACTGCACAAAAGGAACAACGAAAACAACAAAAAGCTATCAGAATTTGAGAGCAGTTTTTGGCCTAAAATAGAAGGAAAATACTCCAAGAACCACAAGGTGAATATTTTGACACTGTTTTAACACGCACAATAAATAAAATGGAAAAGTCTGCATGGGGCATTAATAGACTCAACCAATGCTGGTCCCAGCTTTTTATGATTAGCTACTCGCAGATGTTTGCCTTTACAAATATTTATGTATTCAGATTGATCCTACTGAATAAAAGGAAAACATGAGTGAATAAAAGTACTGCTACGAAAAGAGCTTTCCAAATGTGTATCCCAATAAAAAGTTGCAAAATGCTTCTTAGATGAAGGAGGATTTACCAGTTTCTATTTTTAAGTTACACCATCCTTCACAAAGGCAAAGTACTAAAACATCACGTCTAACATATAAAAGTGTATGGAATAAAAATACCACAAAAATACTTGGCAGCAGTGAGTCCAATCAAAAGTGTTTTCGATGGAAAAGTACCTCAACTAGTCTGAGAAGCTGTCGTTCTAAAAATGTGGATAGTGGAAGGAATGCAGGATTTAGAGTCAGAAGACTTGGTTTTGGATCTGCAATTACCGCTGCATTATTCTTCAACATTTTCTCTCTATGTGCTAGCCATAAACATGCAATTCACCAGAAAAGGATATAAAATGTCTAACAAAGATATGGGGAAAATGTCATATTTCACTAATAATCAAAGAAGTTTGTTTTTTAAATGAAGATTCTAGTCTATTCAATTAGCAAACTGTTTTGTTCTTACAAAAAACTACTGCTGGGTACTAAGGAGAACTGAGAATTGATATGGGATATAAATTGTTTCAAACTCTGTTGGAAGGCAATTTAGCAACACAGCTCTTGGTCTTATGACTCTCCTAAGGAAGTATCTTAAAATAGAGAAAAGCCTTAAGTAAAAATTGTTCATTGCAATATTATCTATAATGAAGGAAAACTAAATGCAAGCTAAATGTCAAACAGTAAGCACAGTTCAATAAATTTATTTACAGTTTGAATTATGTTCATAAAGATAGGAAAATGCTCATATTATAATATTAACTTGAAAAAAGCCTCAGTATTCACAATTTTCTGATTTCAGCATTTAAAATTGAGGAATACAATACAGTAAGCAGTAGAATGGGTACCTTTTTCAATATTTCCTATGTTTTCTAATTTGTATAATTACCACTAATTTTAAAATAGAAGTTTTGGAAATTGCATATTTATTTTTTAAAGCTCAAAGCTTTAAACTTATTTTCTAAAACAGTTGTCTAAAATATAACATCTAAAAGCAAAAATTTTACATAAAATTCAAGAACAGCATGTGCTTTCTTTTTATATATTAACTGTGTTAATCACAGAAAGGAAACAGATGATATAATTGCCTTTTCTGTACCTTCAGATTATCTGGAAGTTCTGATCGCCCAGCATATCCAGGGTTCATTGTTATAAAGACAGCACACGTGGGGTCAAGTTTTAGTTCAGTTCCTTCAAACACTAGTAAATCCACACCTGCATTAATACCTGTGAGTAATCAAGAATGAAATGACTTAGCAATTCCACATATAAATGGGACTCATGCCATTCATTACCTCCTATATTTCTACTGTTTTCACACAATGCAGAGATAAACTAGTCCCTTACCTCTTTGGAGAGTAAGAATTTGTTGAGCAACCACAGACAGTACTTCCAAATCAATTCTGTTAAACTCATCAAAGCAAGCCCAGGCTCCACAAGATAACAGTCCCTGGGAGAAAAGATCAATGAAATTTTTCAATTTTCTCTGATTAAATATTACATTGAAATGTTGTATTTTCACCTCATCTTTTCGCGGATTTAATATCCTATCAAGGAAATTGCTTATTCACCTTTATCTTTAAAGTTTTAAAGACGGCTTATTCTTTTATTACCAATTCATTATTCTGCATGAATCAAGAGTTCAATCAACTGGAAAATTTTCCAATTGATTTTTTTTTTTTTACTTTCTGTGTATATCTTTTGGCATTTAGATGTATATCTAAAATTTCATAGCCTTTCTTACTTTTTATTTACAAGCTGATTTTTATTTGCTTTTTCCTTATGGACTCCATAGAATGGATTGTAATAATCCTTTAAATAAGATGACTTCTGTTGCCAATGAGACTACTCTCTAGCCTGAGCACCGTAATGACCAGCTAACATCGTCTGAGGCACTAGCCTGCAGTTCTAACTCACAGATACCTCATAAGTATGTGCCATTTGGTCATAAGGAAAAACTGGAAAATCAAGCTTGAGTAGCTGAGTCCAAATGTGGACTAACTTTAAAAAAATCAATGCAAGGGGGCTTCCCTGGTGGCGCAGTGGTTGAGAGTCTGCCTGCCAATGCAGGGGACACGGGTTCGAGCCCTGGTCTGGGAAGATCCCACATGCCGCGGAGCAGCTGGGCCCGTGAGCCACAACTACTGAGCCTGCGCGTCTGGAGCCTGTGCTCCGCAACAAGAGAGGCCACGATGGTGAGAGGCCTGCGCACCGCGATGAAGAGTGGCCCCCGCTTGCCGCAGCTAGAGAAAGCCCTCACATGGAAACAAAGACCCAACACAGCCATAAATAAATAAATAAATAATTATTTTTTAAAAAAAAAAGCACTTATGAATTAAGCATTTCTAAATTTCAGAGATATAATAGAAACAAACTCAAATGTTTAAGAAAAAAATCAATGCAAAAATAGTCATTGAATGTACATTCTATAGATTGCATATGTATGTATGTGTGTTTCACTGAGCACCTAGTATATGCCAGGCATGATGCATGGCACTTTGTGTATATCTTTTATGCAAGGAAACTAAGGCTATATCACATAAGATGTTAAGTATCAATAATTAGTACAATGCCATACATCTAATAGTGGCTGACCTTGGATTTGTGTACAGTTCAATCTAATGAAACACACTGGATTAAACATGAATGGCATGCAATCAAAGAGTAGTACATTTTCATTATTTAGAGGAGACTATGACTTAGAAATCTAATAACGATAAAATAAAAGGATTAGAAATCACAGAACAGAATGCTTATGAAGTCACATGTTCAAACAGTTATACAGATTGTGAGGTTCTTAGTAGTAAGACCTATGTCTTTTTTATTTTGTACCCCCATTATTCAGCATGATCCTAACACAAAGTGTCCATATGATCAATACTTATCAATAATCAAATTTAATAAGTATATGAATCTATATCAAAGAATTAAGAATATCATTATATAGATTTGAAAACGTAGCACATACCAGACTTTTCTTTAAACATTTAGGAATATAGTGGCTATTCAAACTACACATAGAATCTTTTAGATTTGCTGTTTATTTCTTTAATCATTTCAGCAAGGTTGTATATCATGATAGAGGATGATTAAAATAGTTACTGGCCACTCAAATGTTTTCTTCGTATGTTATTCATTATAATATTTTCTTTTCTTTTCTTTTAATTGTTTCAGCATCACAAATGTAGAGACTTTTTATGCTCCAAATCTATTATAAAATGACTAGGCCATACTTCAGGGAGGAATAGTTTACTGTATGGGGTAGGGTTGTTATATTCCTTTTTGTTAGTTTGTGTATTTTTTTTTTAATGTTAACTTTTTCTGGAGATACTTTTGAAAAGGATTACAGACTCTTTAAAATGTACTTTGAAAAGTATAGAAAAATAGAAATCAAATAAACAAATAAGTAGAGCCCATAATCCCACAGGGATAATTTTGTGGTCAATTGTACCACCTAATATTTTAAGGAATAACAGGCTGTAGCAACAAAGCACTAAAATGACCAGATGTTCATAGGTTACACTGATGAACTTAGGGACTTCATACTTTTAACTCCCCTTTTTGCTATCTTACAGACTCATAAGAGTGGGAATCTGACTCAGAATAAGAAAAAACAAAAGAAGGATTTCAAGTTCACCAAAAAGATTAACAAAAAAACAAAAGAAAGATTTCAGGTTCACCAAAAAGATTAATTAGAATGTGTCTATAAAAGTAAATCATTGAATTTGTTAATGATTAATAAACTTAATATTAACTTGTTAATAACAAGATCTACGGGACAAAGAAGTCTTTAGATACCACAATTTTTACATGATGCAGTGGTTCTCAAACTTTTAGCTGTCCAGTATACTGGAGGGACACCACTCATTCATTTCTATCAGTAATATTGACCCATTATAGCAAGGACTGGAGGTAGAGCTCCTTCTCAAATAAGCTTTTGATATAACCCTACTTCTCTTGAGAATTATTGAGATAATACTTTAATTTTAACTTTGCTTAAACTACAGTAAATCTTTTACTTGCATCAAATTATATTTCATTATAAATAGCCTTTCTGAGAAGTTATCATATTGCAAATGATGAGTCAACTCAAACCTTAAAGAATTTTCCTAAAGCCAGATAATCCAACCCATCAGAACAGTTGAAAACAACACATTGCTTGGCTACAGCTTTGGCTAAATCTTTTGTAGTTTCAGTCTTTCCAGTTCCAGCTGGCCCCTCAGGTGCTCCTCCAAGGTGCAGATGAAGGGCTCCAAATAAGGTTCTGAAATATAATAAACAATCTTTGTTGAATAATGTGATTTTTACATACATTCTGAAAAGAGGAAAAATTTAAGCTGAGAGCCAAATTTTCCACTTCCTCGTCAATAATTCCTTCCTTCCTACTAGCCTATGAAAATCTTTGGGCATTACTTTGTCTGTTATTATGTTTTACTTCTGAATAGCTGTATATATGACAAAAGCAGAACAAATTCACTTTTGAAATTCAGTGCTGACTTCTGGTCAATACGGAGAATTCAGCTGACCCTGAGTCACCCAATCCCCCTACTGCAAGCATATGGAAATGCTACATAAAAGAAAAATATAACAACTTTTGAAATATATAGCCATTTTTGAACAAATGAAAAGGAAATTATCAATGAAGAGGGAATGCATAGCTGGAAAAGTAATTAGGTGCTAAAGCTGTAGAGGTGCACATTGGTTTGGAATTTGCATATAAACACAAGTGTATTTATACTCACATTGAAACAGAAAATAAATCCTTAGAACTGAGCAAGCTGAGGAGCTGGAATGGATTCACTATTTAAAGCTAGAAGACTTGAAAGGCTGCCTTGTGTGTAAATGGGAACTAAAATTACTCCAGCAACCTATTCAAGAGACAAAGAAGAGTCAACTAAGGAAGAGACAGGAAGCTTACCCTTCATACAGTGCCCAACGAGAAACCTACATTTCACAGAGGGTGGGATCCAGTTTCCATTACTGATGGGCACATGAACTCAAAATGAGAAATTAACATTAAAATTTTGTTCTGAAAACCCTAGAGCCCTGCACAGAGATAAATGTAAAACTGCTCCACATGGACACCTCCACAGCTGAGAAAATGTAAGACTACACGGGGAAACAACCCCTACTAAAATTAGCTCACAGCTAAAACTGGAAAGAGAGATCAGAATTAAGAATCAGACTTGCAGTGACAAAGGCAGTTGGACAATGGTCTGGGAGGGTTACTACACATACGGCATTCTGCCTTCTTTGGTATCCTAGCGGTTTTTTTAAAATAAGATTTTAAATAAAAAGCAATACACATCAGAAAATTGTGGGGAAAAACAGAAGCCAATTTCATAAGAGAGGCAACTTGGAACCTAGCAATGAAAAATACAATCACTGAACTTTTGAAAACTCAGTGAACAGAATAAATAGCAGAGAAAACCTAAAGAAACAGAATTATACACTAGAAGATAAATATGAGGAAATCACCCAGGGAGAGAGGTCAACTATAAGAAAAGTTAAAGACATAGAAGAAAGAAGGAAGAGAATGGGGAAAAGGCAAAATTCAAAAAACAATGGCTAAGAATTTGCCAGAATTAAAGATATTAATTGAAAAAGTCCCAAGTAGGATAAATAAAAACTCATCCACATCTAGTAACATCCAGTGAACATCAACAATAAAGAGAAAACCTTAGAAACTACAATGGAGAAAACTACCTATAAAGGAATAATAATTAGAATAACAGAATACTCAGCCAGAGCGATGAATGCCAGTAGAATAATATCTTTGGAGAGCTAAGGGAAAATTACTGTTCATCTACAGTTTTACACCTAGCTAATCTATCATTTAATAATCTAGTGAAGAGTAAAAAAAAAAAAGAAGAAGAAGAGAAGAGGCAATTTTAGATAAATACTGGTATAGCTCACTACTTGCAGAGCCTCACTTGAACAATTACTAAAAGCTATTGCTTAGTAAGGAGAAAAATTAAACCAGAAATCAGACAAAGAAAGAAGCAATGGCGAGTAAAGACAATAATAAAATTTTTGGTAAACCTACATAAATATTAGTTGTAAAAAAATGTGTAACAGTATATAAACACAGATCGTTCTGTGCTAGAATTTTGACTAAAACCCCAAGCTGAGAGCTTTAAAATATTTAAAGTCAAGAGAATGCCTGCAGTTTCTCCTGATGGCAGAGTAGGAGAAAATAGGGACGTTAAGAAAGATCCACTCTTACGGATGGCAAAACAAATGTGTGTATCATCTGGCCAGATCTAGATCCCACTGGAAGGGAGCCAGATTTGAGTCAAGCTGAATGGGACCCTGTGCAGGAGGCCCATGTAGAATCAGAGGAGACCCCAGGAAGAGGGTCAGTGTGTGGTGGACCTCAGCAAAGGCTGAAGCAAAAGTCACCAGCAGCCAGCCAGAGAAGGCATTTTCTGCAGGTGGGAGAAGCAGGTGACTGCAGGCTCCCAAAGAACCCACATAAACATCCACTGGGAGATCTGGTACATCTAGACTTGTGCCATCATGGAAGGCACTAAACAGCCAAGAGATAGTTGTCACCCAAGACACCTGTCACCTATAAACCTACCTCTCCCTTTCCTTCTCTCCTCCATCAACCCCCAACACTAGAGGAGCTAAAAGATGAGCTATTGAGGGATGAATGCAAAGGACAGGGACAAAAATGACAAAAGATTGACCACATTTACCTTCCTAAATGCAGGCCATGAGCTTGAGTCAAGCTCGAGCTGGAGGGGAAGGGATGTTTTAAACTGGATGAAAAATAGTAACTTTCATTTTAGACCTAAATGGACTTTTAGTACCTGAAAATAATAACACTCTTCATTAACATACTATAGTTGCCAGAAAGAGTAGGGAATCTACCCTAGATTTCATCCAGAAATGGGGAAAATATTTGATAGAGCAAGTTTAAAAGAATGGTGATAAAAAAGAACAAAATTGCTTTCTGCTTGCATCCTGAGACTGGTTTCGTCAATAAACTAGTTACAGTTGGGAGAAAATGAAAAAACAAAGTTTAATTTAGTATTTGACAATAATTTGGAATATGGGAGATGGGACCTTGGAGTTAAAAATAAAGGTCTTTTATTATTCAGGACAATAAAAAACAATGTACATGTAAATACCTATGAGATATCTGATGGAGATATCCAGCAGGCATGTGTTTGGAGAAACTTAACAGGAGAGAGACCTTGGCTGGAGGTACATACAGGTTTGGGGATCTTCAGGATTGTAGGCTGTTAAAGCCTAAGAATGGACGAGGACATTCAGAAAACCATGAAGCATGAGACAAAACAATACATGAAAACAGAATTCTAGAAAATTCCTTGTTTCAGGGGAAAAAAGAGGATGCCTCAAATGATCCAAAAGGAAGAGTCAGAAGTTTCAAGAAAGGAGAAATGAACAAAGTAAAAAATAACAGAAACGCCTGATAACACTTAGAGCTCTAGAGCTGAGAGGAAGAGGCCAGCAGAGAAAGAAATTGAAGGTCATGTTGAGACAAGAATTAAGACAGCAAAGATAACAGACGATACATTTGGTGCTTAAAAAATTTAGTGATTTAGGAGTGAGTGAAAGTTGCTCCAATTAGATTTTTAAATTAATGAGTTTACCTGTAACACCTGTCAGTGAGTGGAGTAATAACCAGCCTAGGAGAATTACCCAGATATTCATATCCATATCGTAAACCAGCATTGATCATCTTTGTTTCTAAATGATTTTCCTAGTACAAATCAGATAAAACGAAGTTAGCTTAAATAATAAAAATATAAATAATATGAAACCTCAAGCTCTTAAATAATAGCCATGATGTAAACAACATCTTTAAATTTCACTTTTCAGGCATCATTTAATTCACTAGAAGAATTCAATATCTAATTTCCTTGGATAAGTAATTGAAGTCACTGGTTTCAATTTTCCCCATAGAACAACTTTGGAAAATGTATTTATTCTTTACCTCTCTTATATATTCTTTTTTTAAACTTGCTAACACTATTTTATTAAGGTATAATTGACATACAACATTATATTAGTTTTCGGATACAACATAATGATTCCATATTTATATTTACTGCAAAATGATCACCATAATAAGTCAACACCCATCACCATACATATAATTTTTTTCTTGTGAGGAGAACTTTTTTTTTTTTTTTTTTTTTTTAAATTAATTTATTTATTTTTATTTTTGGCTGTGTTGGGTCTTCGTTTCTGTGCGAGGGCTTTCTCTGGTTGCGGCAAGCGGTGGCCACTCTTCATCGCGGTGCGCGGGCCTCTCACTATCGCGGCCTCTCTTGTTGTGGAGCACAGGCTCCAGGTGTGCAGGCTCAGTAGTTGTGGCGCACAGGCCTAGTTGCTCCGTGGCATGTGGGATCTTCCCAGACCAGGGCTCGAACCCGTGTCCCCTGCATTGGCAGGCAGATTCTCAACCACTGCGCCACCAGGGAAGCCCGAGGAGAACTTTTAAGACCTACTCTTAGCAACTTTCAAGTATGCAATACAGTATTATTAACTACAGTTGCCATGCTATATATTACATCCCCATGAATTACTTATTTTATGACTGGAAGTTTGGACCTTTTGACTCCTTTCACCCATTTCTCTCACCTACCCCACCCCCACCCCAATCTGTTCTCTGTATCTATCAGCTTGTTTTTTATTTTTATTTTATTTTGTTTTTTAGATTCCACATATAAGTGAGATCACATGGTATTTGTCTTTCTCTGACTTATAATGCCTTCAAGGTCCATTCATGCTGCTGTAAATGTCAATATTTCATTTTTTATGGCTGAGTAGTATTCTATTACATATATATCTCACAGCTTCTTTAACCATTCATCCATCAATGAACATTTAGTTTTTTTCAATATCTTGGCTGTTGTAAAGAATAAGGCAATTAACATGGGTGTGCATATATCTTTTTGAGTTAAGTGTTTCTGTTTTCTTCAGATAAATACCCAGAAGAGGAATTGCTGGATCATATGGTAGTTCTATTTTTAAAGTTTTTTTGAGGAGTCTCCATACTGTTTTCCATAGCGGCTGCACCAGTTTACATTCCCACCAAAAGTACATGAGGGTTCCCTTTTTTCCAAATCCTTGCCAAGATCTGTTACCTCTTGTCTTTTTGAGAACAGCCATTCTACCAGGTGTGAGATGATATTCCTTTGTGGTTTTGATTTGCATTTTCCTGACAATTAGTGATGTCGAGCATCTTTTCATGTGCCTGTTGGCCATCTGTATGTCTTCTTTAGAAAACTATTTATTCAGATTCTCTGCCCATTTTTAATTTATTTATTTTTTTAAGTGTCCAGGAGGTGCTTTATTTATTTATTTAACATCTTTATTGGAGTATAATTGCTTTACAATGGTATGTTAGTTTCTGCTTTATAACAAAGTGAATCAGCTATAACATACATATAACCCCATATCTCCTCCCTCTTATGTCTCCCTCCTACCCTCCCTATCCCACATCTCTAGGTGGTCACAAAGCACTGAGCTGATCTCCCTGGGCTATGCAGCTGCTTCTGCCCATTTTTTAACCAGATTTTTTTTGCTACTGAGTTGCATGTGTTCCTTATATATTTTGGATTTAACGTCTTATCAGATATATAATTTGCAAATATTTTCTCCTATTCAGTAGGTTGCCTTCTCATTTTGTTGATGCTTTACTTTGATGTGCAGAAGCTTGATATAGTCCCACTTGTTTATTTTTGCTTCTGCTGCCTTTGCTTTTGGTGTCAAATTCAAAAAGTCACCAAGACCAATGTGAAGGAGCTTACCACCTATGTTTTCTTGGAGTTTTATGGTTTCAAGTCTTACACTCAAGTCTTTAATCCATTTTGAGTTAATTTGGGGGTATGATGTAAGATAGTGATCCAATTTCATTCTTTTGCATGTGGTTGTCCAGTTTTCCCAACACCATTTATTAAATGTCCTTTCCCCATTTATATTCTTGGCTCCTTTGTTGTAAAGTAATTGACCATATATGTGTATGTTTATTTCTGGACTCTTTATTCTGTTCCAATGATCTATGTGTCTGTTTTTATGCCAATAACATACTGGTTTGATTACTTTAGCTTTGGTAGTATAATTTGAAACCAAGGAGTGTGATGCCTCAGCTTTGTTCTTCTTTCTCAAGACTGTTTTGGCTATTTGGGGTCTTTTTTGTTTCCATAAAAAAATATTAGGATTGTTTGTTCTATTTTTGTGAAAAATGCCATTGGAATTTTGATAGAAATTGCATTAAGTCTGTAGATTGCTTTGGGTAGTATGGACATTTTAACAATGTTGATTCTGCCAATCCATGAACACAGATCTTTCCATTTATTTGTGTCTTCTTCAATTTCTTTCATCAGTGTCTTATAGTTTTCAGTTTATAGGTCTTTCACCTTCTTGGGTAAATTTATTCCTAGGTATTTTATTCTTTTTGAGCAATTGTAAATTGGATTGTTTTCTTACTCCTTTTGATAGTTCATTATTCTCCTATATTTTCAGTCATTTGTTCAACTTGTTTTCACTGGAGGGAGTATTATCATCATCACCATTGTACAGATAAGGAAGCTGGTGCCTGAAGAGAGTAAGTAACTTGCCCAAGTCACACAGCTGGTAAGGGGAGGATGTAGCATTTGAAACAATCAGTCTACAGTCTGAGCTCCTAACCACTATACTCACGGCCTCATATGGTTTTCGAGGGTTCTGGTTCTTGTATCTCTTCTCCTCCCACTCCATACCTCCTAAAGCCTTTCACAAAAGTGAATATGATGAGAACTTCTGAGTCTGTATCTCCAATCCTCAGCTCTCTCTTCCCACCCTCAGCAGGTCCAGCCTTGTTCACTGTACTGTTCCTGCTCCTCCTGCCTTCCTGATGGTGACTGACATCACCAACTACAAAGATCCCTTGATAAAAACCTTCCTCCAGATCATGTTTCTGGTTAGTTCAATTGATCAACAAAAGAGGAAAGTTTAATGACTAAATCAGACTAAAACAGTCTGATTTGTACACTCTTTAGATGTATCAGGAATCTAAGAACACAATTGTAAACTGATTAGTTTCAACATTTTACAGATTCAGCAAGCATAATGACTAATTTCAAATGAGTAATTCTTTATAATTACTCATAGTTTGTGTGCATCTATATATGTATATGTATTTCTATGTAACTATACATTTGGATATAGATATAAACACAGTTTTCAAACACTTGACATATAGTTTTTGGCTGCCTTAATCTTCAATCTGGAGAATGCTTGTTTAGGTATAGTCAGCCATCAGCAAGAAAAATCCTACATTACTGATACTATTTCTCATGTGAGCTAGCAAGCACAAATTATATAGCTGTGAGCTGAAATTGCTGAGTAATAACATTCAGTGATATTACTTACTTGCCAATAGTACCTAAGCTGACTTAACCATTCAAAGTCAGAGTCATCACTAACTTTCTTTTTAACAAGTGTTGTGAGAACATCTCTAGCATGGACATCCAGCACCACAAGGGCTCCCAGAGTAACCCGATTCTGCTTGGACAATTTGCCACGAACCAAGGTGACAATATCATCAATTTGTTTGTTACATTTTTCCAAATATTGCTCAAGAGACTGAAAGAAAATAAGATATAATTACTCAGTGTCATCAGAATCCTTTTGAACAAAAAAATTTTGACCTAGCATGTATACAGAGTATTTTCTACATTTTTATTATAATTTTCCATATGACATAACTTAAAAATAATCAAAAAAAATTTTTTACTACAAAAGTATTAGGTGAACAAGCTCAGTCAGGCCAGACATAGTTGACATACATGGTTTGTGCCTACCCAACACCCCTTCCTTTCCATTTCCACTCCTGTATGCTCTATGGTTTTGTGGGCTGTCAATCATATTGCCCCATCTCCAAGGCAACATGAAGGAGGGCATGTGTGACCCAACCAGAGCCAATCACAGTTCTTTCCAGGGACTGCTATACAGATAGGAAGAAAAGTGCTTTTCACTAGGCTTGGGAGACTCTCAGAATGCCAATCCAAAGCTACTGAAAGCCTTCACCCCACTGCAGAAAAAAAGCCTGACAGAGACCAGTAAAGATGAAAAACAGACAACAAAAGAGAAACTGCAGCAGTGATGAAGCCCTGAGATCCTGATTCCAAATGCTCTACCTTAGATCTCATGAATCCTCCTAGTACTCCTGTGTGAGCTTCTGAGTAGGATTTGTGCCACTTGAAATGTAAAGATCCTAAAATACAAAACACCTAACATTTTAGTTTACGGTGAGCTAAGGCCAGTTCTAAGGATCAGGTTCGCTTTGGGAGGGGTCTCTTTTCTGGTGGGTAAATCTGATTAGTATTTGAAAAAGAGAAGAGGGTTTAGGAAAATCAAATTAAAATCAATGAAAACTGCTGTGCTTAAGGGAAGTGTAAATATGCTCCAGCAGGCTGATGTGGTCACTTTTCCCCACTCTAATAATACTTAATAAGCATTGTACACCAATGAGTTTATTTCACTCCTTTAGGACCAGGTAAGTGGTAGCAATGAAACTAAAAATGAGGAATTCCGAGGATGAGAAAAGCTTAAAGGATAGAGTTGGAGACTTGTTTCTTTAAGGGTCACTTTTATTACTCCTTGAAATATTTTATCCTTTTTTTTAGGAAGTCATTTTTTCAAAAGTTTGGTGCTTGAACACTATTCCATTTATATCATTTTCATAATTAATTGCTATTAATTTGCTTCATAAGTAGTGAAAAATAAAATTCTGTCCCACCTATGTTTAAATAACCCCAAGTGTTTAAATTCTTGGAGCCAATTAGTGAATTTAAGTATATTGAGTACACAAATTAGTAAGAATAGTTTTGTTCCTAGGAACACAAACTACGCCAGGTGGTGAATCTTAGTTTCCTAATCAGTAAAAGTCAGGATCTTTGGGAGCCTTACCAGTTCTCACATACTGTAGTTCAACACAAGGCATAAGATTAAACTTTTAATGTTTGGACCTGACGGTATAAATTATATGTCCATAAGAATTTGTTACTATTTACATTAGCAGAATGTATTTTGCTATACTAGAAAAACAGATTTAGAACTAAAATTTAGCTTCAAACTGACGAACTAAGTTCTTTAGGAACTATAGTATAATAAATCAATGAGAATTCAGATCAGCTAGATTGAAAAAAAAATCAGGATACTGAATTACTTTTGTTGCATTTTATTCATTGTAAACTATTCTGTACAGTGAACTAATGAATCTAAAGGTAACTATCAATACTTTATATAGTCATCCAAAATAAACCCTGTCTGGAATCATATTTTTATCATACCTAGTTCCCTCTACATACACAATGATAAACTGACTCAAAATCATATCAATATTTGCAATAACCCAACCTCTGTGACAGTGGTGATTCTTTCACTCATTTTTAGCCCCTGTAATAGCTCATATACTGACTAGTTCCACAGTGAATATTCCTTGAATAAATAAATGGAAACAGATCCTGAGGGGAATGGGTCCTCTGGAAGTGGGACAGTACAACATGGTGCTATCATAGCATCAAGCTCCAGACACCTTGGAGTGTTTGCAGAGAATGGAAACGTCTAGTCTTCTCTGAGGCTGCCAAGAGTCTCCAGTTACTGAACCAAAGATATCAGTTTCAAATGTGAACCACACATTAATTAAGGAAAAAGTTATCAACATACAGAATACTAAAACATGTGCTATCCTCCCATGATAGAAACACATATTAAATTTTCTTAAATCATCAATGCTTTAGAGTACTAAAACATGTGCCATCCCCTCCTGATGCTGCTGCAGAACCGAAACAAACTGAATATGCGTGAGATACAGACAGGGACAAGGTACACAGGCAGCAGATGAAGGGCATATTGAAGCAGAGTATTCACAAGCAGAGGAAAAAGGAAAGAATTAATTTTTAAGGACACGTACAACACTTCATTTCATTCCATGAAATGTAGCTATGTGAAACATCACAAAACACAACAGAAGAGAACAATCCAGCAAGTAACAGCAAAAAAGGCTTGCTAAGTTCCACTAAATTACAGCTTTAGAGGATCTACGGCTATGAAGCTGAGTCCCCCTGGAGTAGCAGTCACTCAAGGTATGGATTCTCATTTTGGCTTTCTCTGTGAATGGCTCCGTACATGCACCGTACTACATGAGTGGGATAAAATGGAGTAAACTACTAAATGAGTGAATAAATAACTTCATCTCAGTATCAGTGGATACTGTTGTAAACCAAAAAAAAAAAAATCTATTTGTATCTGTATAAAATACGGTAAGAACAATATGGTAAGAATTGTAGGCAGATAGCTTTGAGCAGAGGACACATTGAAATGGAATGACCTAAATTGTGTGTCCCTTGAGATACAAATTACGCCTGGGAGATAAGGAGAAGCATGAAAGGTTTACACTTAAATTCTCTACCTCGACTCCTTCCTGTTCCAGAGAAAAATATGGTTTTGACAGATGGGTGGAGGTTTAATAAACATCACATTTAAACTGAAGAAATGTGGAAGATGCCTACAAATTTGTCTTATTTGCTCACATTTGCGTCTTTGTTCCATTTCCCATAGCGGTGAATGAGAAAGTTGGCATGTTGGTTTGGGGGGCCAGCAAGCAAGGAGCGAGATCCAGAGGGCTACATGTCCCCGCAGTAACCCACATTGGCGACAGAGGAATCTCTTTGTGTGGGGAGGTGGCTGAGTGGAAGCTTAAAAGTAAAAAGACAAAATGAAGTTTCTGGACCCACTGGGGAGAAAAGAAACATGCACATAGACGGCCAAGAGCCCAGGAGTATCCCTAAGGGCTTACTGCTGTAAGGGAAACCCTCATTCCCCATGCTCTGGTTTCCATGAAGAAAGACTTTTTCCTAAAAATCCCTGAGTCCCTGCCCTACGCCCTTATCCTTTCCTCAGAGGAGAAATAAGTGACCTGTTGGTAAGTTGGAGTGAACTAAGCATGTGTCACTCAGCTCACTCCTCTATGAGATCTGCCTGCTTGCAGAGAATACGAGTCTCTCTCAAACCCAACACTCAGCAGTGTTCAACAGTACCTTACAGACAATAATGCCGAACTCCATGTAAAAAATACATTAAAAACTCATGGTTTTAAACAACATCTGCAATTGCTAGATTCCAACTGACCTATCAGTCAACCAAAAGTTGACCTGCTTGGAATCCTACCTTATGGATAAGAAGGCTGCTTCTGGGGCTTCCCCGGTGGCGCAGTGGTTGAGGGTCTGCCTGCCAATGCAGGGGACACGGGTTCGAGCCCTGGTCTGGGAAGATCCCACATGCCGTGGAGCAACTGGGCCCGTGACCCACAACTACTGAGCCTGCGCGTCTGGAGCCTGTGCTCCGCAACAAGAGAGGCCGCGATAGTGAGAGGCCCGCGCACCGCGATGAAGAGTGGCCCCCACTTGCCGCAACTAGAGAAAGCCCTTGCACAGAAACGAAGACCCAACACAGCCATAAATAAATAAATAAACAAACAAACAAACAAACCCAAAAAGTTTAAAAAAAAAAGAATGCTGCTTCTGTTTTTAATTAATAACAGCAATTCAATTAATAATATTAAATTCATATATTTGTTAGAGTAATTAAAATTAAACATCATTCAAAATATTATTTACTAAAAATCAGTACACTAAAAATTAAAATAGTCAAAATAAGTCAATTAATATCTTTTGTCTTCATAGGGTAGTTTTACTGAAGATATAAAAGAGAATTATATTATGTATTTCCTCTTAATCTTTCTGAGTTTAGGACATTTCTTTGTCCTATTATTACTGTATTTTTAAAGGCATAAAAATGTATATAATAAAAAGATTGAGGCTCCAGTACGCTTGGCTTTTTGAGTGGACTGTCTTTATTTTTTTTTTAGAATAATTGTATTTTGGCAATTATAACTATTTTAAAAATGCTGCAAAACCTGTGGGTAATAAAAGCTTACCTTTTGTCCTTTTGCAATAGCTGTTTGTACTTCTATTGTCCAAAAGGTTTGGGATACACAGAGAACTGTCTGTCCAGGCCAATCTCTTACCCAGTTAATTCGTTCATGTTGTGTATAGGCAAAAAGTGCGTCTCTAATTACCTAATTGAAAAAGAAAATGCTAAAGGTAAACAGTTTCATACTTTACTTGAACAAGCTAAAAAATGAAGAGCTAACTCCTGAGTGGATTATCTTGTACTGCTCAACTTCTTACATCTTAGCCAATGATGAAGATTTAAAGCATGTAACTAGACAATTTCAAGTTTTTCCATACACCTGTGAGCAAAACAAATATATTACATAGCATCTTATTTTGCTGATACATAATCTATTTGTGTGAACCACATTATATGAAATATTTCTTTGGCCAGTCGTAGCCAAAGATGTCCTAGATACATTTGGACTGAACAAACACAAGCAATTTAATTACAAAACATAAGTTCAAATAATTCCAAAATGAGATCTGTCAAATTCACAGATTATTTTCTTTGAACTTAATCAGATCCCCACTCAGCCATGTGTATATGTGTACATGCACACTCAAGCACACTACACAATTCCTCTAAAGTTCCTCCTGTGTTTCCAGACCTCACTCCCTCTCAGTCCTGTAGTTTGATACCCAAGGCTATGATGACACGGTGGATATATAATTCATTCATGGAGAGTTGAGATCTGTAAATTCAGGAAGCCTAAGTCATGTACTTTACTACATATGTTTTCAGTGAATTCATAGATCCACTCTTTCTACCAGCCATCAGTGGGAAACATTCCAATCTATTATATGTATCAATCAAAAATAGTAGCACCTATGAGGTGATAGTCACGTTAATGTCTGAATTTCAGAAAAGACTGTCAAAATTACATTCTTCTGAGAAATATATAAGGATAGGCGAATCTTTCTGGATTTTTAGTTTAGCTAGGATATTTACGGAGTTGGAAAGAAATGAAGGGCAATGTTGTCTATTTATAATAAAGAAAATGTAAAAGGCTAGAGGAAGCAGAAAGGGCAGGTGAAAAGGAGCAACTGAGAGATGGGAGGAACACAGGAAAGAATAGAAGGTACAGTAGAGAAATGCCAAAGATGGAATAAATATGTGTTCTAGAAGGACACTGTGGCGAGAACAGGAGGGAGGCATTAAAATCTAAATCACAAATTTCTATATAGTTGGATGAGGAGAAATATGATTACATAAAGTTCTAGAATATTGTATATAAAATATATTAGTAAACTGTGTATGCCATATATGAAAAATAACATATTTTGGCAGTAGCAAACTGCCAAACTACAGCAAACTGCAGTATTAAACCCATGATAATCCAGTAAGATAAAAGGGCAAAGGTGCCAAGAACATGACTTTTTATTATTTAGAAATGACACAAAATTCATTTAATTTAGGCATGCAGTAGCCTTTCAAGCATGCAAATACATATAGCACAACACAGTAACACACATAGCTCCTATCTGTAGTATTTTACATGGCATTCACTTGCATTTTTCCTACCAACACAAACTTACACATGAACATTTGGGGAAGATATTTCCTAGCCGATTACTTGCCACCCCATCTTAATGCTCTGAAATGGTAACCAAAATATTTTCTCTGAGTACTTTGACAAACAAAATTAAAATAATAGTTGAAATAGTATTAGATATGTCTAAAATAATGAGTTACCACTGTATACATCAATTAACAAACCATATAACCAATTCAATGCTGCTAAGTAGTGGTCGAAGTGAAATGCATTTAACTGCTGATAGCTACGTAAATGGCAAAGCTGCTTGTCAATATTTATCAAGCCCTATGAAAGCTCATCCTCTTTTGCCCAGTGATTCTACATATGAGAAGTTATCGTAAGAAAATAAATAATTCAATCAAAGAAACCAGTATGCATAAGGACATTCATTATCACTTAATCCATAATAGGGAGAAATGGGAACCTGTCCTGAAGATTTTGCATCTATTGAAAAAATACAATGCAGGCAGATATTAAAATTATATTTAAGAGAAAGGAACATTAAGACACATGATGTACATTAAACACCTAGATTCCAGTGAATTTTTCAATAATGTGTGACAGCATCTGAAAAATTCACGAAAACTGTTGTTGATTAGGACTTGATGCCATATTTCCTTTTCATTCTTGCTCTCATGCTTCCCTGCTCAATCATGATTTTTATTCCTGGTAAGGAACTTGAATGCTAAGCCCACATTATAGTAAAAAATTAATTAACTGCTCAATTAAGCTCTATTTGCTCCCTCGACTTAAAATTCTCTACTAACAAAAATAATTACAAATAATTGAGGTGGTAATATGCTTTCTGAGATAATGGAAAATATGAAGTTACTGTTAATTGTAGAAAGTACTTATGATTTTCTAACATTTTGGTACATATTTTATATATTCACAGAACAAAAGGAACCACCAGAGGAACATACATGTCAAGGAGACTGATGTGAAACTGTAGAGAGGTGCTTCCAAGGAGAGACTAAAGACAGACCATGCAGACCAAAGTGTGTCTAACATTGAAAGCACAAGAAATGAGACAGACTCACGACTAAAACCCAAGTTTGTTGTAGTATGTACGGTATTTTGTCTCACTTTTCAAGTGAGTCACTACAAAATTATTATCAGAGACCATATCTTTGCCTTCAATCTATCTGTTACAATTGAATTGGTAATTCATGACTCAGTTTGTCTAAATAAGAGTGCATTTATCAATAATACATTAACGTTCTATCATCTTTACTAGGAATAATAATAAATACAGTCGGCTACCTTATGGATGGATTTAATCATAACTCTCTCTAACTCAACCAACCACTTCTCCACTTGACCTCTGGCTTTGGCGGTTGAAATGGTGTCTACGAGTTCCACCACTTCTCCTTCACTACTCTTCATGTGAGTAATGTCCAAACTTTCTGTAAATTCCACCTTTGCAATTCCTTCAAAACATTTCTTCAAGTGAGGTTGTACTCTGTCAGGAAAAAAAATTTTTAAGAGACTTAACCAAATAAAAGCAATTCTCTAAATATCAGTGTTCTTTGTATACCAATCTTCATTCAAAATTCATAAATGTGCACTATGCATGAGGCCCCTGCTAGATGTTAGAGATGAAGCGCTGATAGAAAAAAAAAAACAACACAATTCTTGCCTGCACGGATGCATGGATTATACAGTCCAAAGGGAGATCATCATTAATGGAATAATCACAAAAAGATCTGTAAAATTACAATTATAATAAGAGCTACATGAGGCCTATGTTTCCAACACAATGAATCAAAAGCTGTTAAAAGTAATACAAGGACCAAACCAATCTTGACCAACAGATAAAACACTAATATGAAGAATCTTCAAATGCACAAAAAGTAGATATTTCAACTGGGATCTTCAGAGACTGCTTGCAAATTATGAACTAGGTTTAGTGCTTTAAGTAAATCAACTACTTTGAAGGTGCCCAACTTTAGTCTATTCATTGTAATACAGACGGAACTGACTAAATTCCTCATTTTTGGCACGTTACAAATGACCAATTGAATTTATCTTTCAAACAGGCAAAAAATGGGCAGAGTATAAAACGTCAGATGGAAATCTGAGTCTAAATTTATCCTTTTGTCTGGATTACTTTTCTCCTACTTTGAAGGCACAAGACACAAAACTGACAAATTTAACAAATATCTATTCACTGCCTGATGTAAACCAGACACTCTTCTAAGGAATAGGGAATCAGCTGTGAGGGGGAAAAGGTCAAAAATCTCAGCCATCATGGAGCTTATGTCCCGCTAGAGGAAAGCAAACAGCAAACAAATAAGCACATTATAGAGTAAGCCAGATGATAAAAAGTGTGCTGAAAGAAAACGAGGCAGAGAAGATAATCAAGAAAGGTGACTAGGGAGTGCTAGAAGGGGTTGCCACTTTAAACACAGTGGCCAGGGAAGCCCTTCTTGAGTGGCAGATGTTGAGCAGGTTTCCACAAAGATCTAGAGGAGGTAAAAGAAGTCTTATGGATATTTGGGTGAGGAGGATCCTAGGCAAAGAAAACAGTACACTGAGGAAGGAGGCTGCCCCTCTTATGGGAGAATTGCAAGGACTGTAGCAGAATAAACAAGAAGAAAGCTGGTGGGGGATGACTTAGGAAGGATCATGGGGGAGCACCTGTGTGGGTGACTGCAAGCCACTGAGAGGGCGCTGACTTTTATTCTGCATGGGATGTAGAAGAGTGATGTGTTCTGAAAAATCTCTAAGAAAATATGTGATAAAATGAGAAATCCACTCCAAGATTCATCACATTTGGAAAAATGTCATTTAATGGTATTCCTTATGTTTTCAATAATTATTTAAGTTGATTATTGATACGATTTAGAATAGTCTTGAAAAAAGTTATTACATAAACAAAATCATATATATTTAAGTTATGCATTATTCTGAAAATTAAAGGCAATAAACTTAGCCATGTATTATTTACGTATAATATAAATGTATATCTTACTTACCTAGTGGGATCTTTAGTCTCAGACAGTATCTCAAGAAGTTCATCGTTAGACAAGAAAAAGAATCTGGGGAAGAAGAGACGCTTCTTTTCCAAATATTCATTAAGTCCTTTAAGAATGAGTTCCAAAAGTTCATTAGATTTTTTCAGCCTCTCCAGCATTCTCTCAATAGTTACAACTGCCAGAACATGTTTATCCTAAAAATAAAAAATGTACAACTAAAAAATATTTGATATTCATATTGACTTTATATTCCTATTATATTTGGGATTGCATGGTTTTAATATAACAAACGTTATTCAAAATTTAAAGTGAATACTTACTTATTTTTTAAAAGTACTCTTGCATAGTCTAGATCTAACCAGCCTCTTTAATTGTGTAAAAGCCACGTTGACTTGATCCTCATTGACGTGGGCCACAATTTCTCATTCTAAGTTGGGAACTGTGAGAGACAATGAGTGTGGCAGGAGTGGGGAGGGGGACACTATCTGAACTTACAAGAAGGACAGGAGGAAACAAAAGAGTATGAGATATGTTTGTCTTTTGTTCTTTGAGGAAAAGTACTCTAAAAAGATGTCATCATTATAATTATTATTTTGAATATTATCGTTATCAATAATAATAAAATAACAATTCCTGTTTTATGAGGGTAGATAAAAATAAGGGGTTGGGAGCGTGGAGGAAGGAGCTTTCCATAAAGTTCTTACATTGCAAAGAACTACCTTTGGAACTGCATTATAACACTCTGCTTGTTGAAGGACTGAAGTTCAAGGTGTGTTCGTCCTGAACTCTCTAGAGACTAAGATTGTTCTACTTTCAAGGCATGGATTTCTGAACATTCTATCACTTGAAAGTGTCACTGTGAGCTGTTTGCTTTAAAGGGATTCAAACACAATCAAGTATTTTTAAAAGCTTTCTTTTATGCTGTAGGATTCAAAATAAGAATTATACCAAAAGCTGGTCTTAAGAACTGATATTTTAAGAAATAGTTTACTGATTTCTCAAAATACCCCTACAAGTAACCACCAGGCTTATGAAAATCTTTAGAAATACATATTAAAACACAATCTAGACAGAGCTGAAATAAAATTCTTTTTACTATTTTTCCTTAACACATGATTGATGTCATCCAGGTCTAGTCTTGGTTTTATAATCCCAAACTCAGTGTTCACCACTGACACCAATGACAAAGAAAGAAGAATTCTTTACTAAGTAGGCTTAGAAGTATGAGAAAGAGGTGGCAAAACACATTAGAGATTTTAATCACCAGACCAAATAAACTTCATGAGAATATACTGGTACATTTAGAAAATTTACATGAAATCAAATCAAGGGAATATTATTAAAAATTAAAAAGAATTTTAAGATTAACTAATTTAAACTTATCTTTGGTATTTAGCCAAAGGGAGTTTGGTACTGACTGTGAGATCAATCAAAAATTTCAACTGTAAATTGTTTCACAGAGAAATGTTATTCTACTGCAGGAACATGTTTTTGTTAATATACTTTCAATGTGACTGGAAAGGAAAGATAATTTTCTGCTTTGTTTTGAAATATAACAATGTAACTTGGGAACACAGCAATTTAATCAAAGAACAAAATAATCATCATTAATACCTGTTTTTTTTTTCAGTAGAACAGGTTCATATGGAATATGCAACATATGCAATTCACTTATCTTTAAAGAGGCACAATTTTTTAAAGACATTATATTTCCTAAGAGTTTTATGTTTCAAATAAACATTTAAAAATGCACACAAAAAGAAGCATGACAGAGATTCAGGTCATAATTTAATGTGCAGTTCATTCGACAAAGTATGGAGCAGTACCCTTGTACTCCTAAATTCAAAAACCAAACTGGTGTTCTTAGAGTGCCACCTTCTGGAAAAGAATGCTTTTCTTTGTTGGAAAAAAAAAAAAAATGTTGCTAATAAATGTGAAAAATTCCTTTCACAAATTAACAATGTTTGTTTTATTCTCAGCCAAAGAATTTATTGCAATTCGCTATTTTGGATCTGAGATTTGAAAGCTAAAAAAAAATCAGTTATTTAAAACAACAGTTCATATTTCTTTCCCTAAATATTGCAATTACAAAAGAAATACCCCTTGGAAGCACTTAGCATTTGAGCAAAAAAATTTTTATTGAATTCCTGAGGTCAAACCTATTTATCTAGATCAGCTCAATGACGCTGAGTCAAATATGCTAGTCCTGAATGAACACGGGTGATAATCTATGTACCTTGGTGTATGGACTTAAGAAAAAAACATAGAAAAGTAATCAATCATCTCTGGACTGGAAACTAAACACTCTCTTCCCATGAGAAGGTAAACAGAACAGAGACTACATCAGATGAAGAGAAGAACAGACCTGGTTCCTAATCACTTAATTAACCTGACTCTCTACTTTCTTATCTTTAAAATGGGGATAAGAGCCCTCTCTCAAAGTTGTTATGAAGACCAAATTAGACAAAATATTGGAAGCACCTAATATGGTGCCTAGAACACACATAAGCTTGAAACTACCCTTTCCATTTCGCCTTCTATAACTGTCTCTTGATGAGATACAGACAGAGAGACACTACTCTGGGGGAATTCATGGAGTAAGTCACTTACATCACTGCATTGGTTTAATGGAGTTAAAATAAACATTTTATAAACTGCCATCCTTCTGGTAAGATATTTATCATAGTAAAATAAAACTGGCTTTAAGTTCCTTTAAGCATTGCCACAAAATTCTAGTACAGAGTAGGCATTCCATAAATATTTGTTGAATGCTTGAGTGAATGAGGATGAGTTAAGCCTGCAGACACACAAAGGCACTCAAGGAACTTACGGGCCCCCCCCCCCCCATTGTACCAACTTATTAGCTAAGGTTCTCAAGACAGAACAATAAGGTGTTATAACAGAAAGCTACCAGAAATGTGAAACTAAGTATGACTCCTTTGACGCTTTAATTACTTTTCGGCTTTGGGAGAGGAAAAGGAATTATTAACTGCTATTATTTTTTGGTATTAAAGAAATAATTTTACAAATTTTACGTGTCTTCTTTTGCTTCACAAGTATCACCAATCTCATCAGCTCAAATGACAAGCTACTGGTTGATTTACATTTCTAAACCAATTGCCTGTGATATCAGGGCCTGAAACTTTAATTGGGGTATACAGAGAGAGCATTCTAATTACTGCTGCCAGGAAGCTTCACAGAAAGTACACTTAAATGGAATGAAGCTCAAGCCAGTTCTATAAACTTCCAGAAGCATAAACTTCCAAATCAGAAAACCCTGGACAACAGAAAACTAATAAGATCCTCTTTAAACATTTTAAGTGCTAAGAAAGGAAACGTGGGTTCACTGAGTAGACCTTTATGCTCCCTTACAACTTTCAGATACTTTGACCTCACCAAAAATAGAAATTCTTTCAAGATTCAGGATGTTTCTAGGATTAATCCAGCTCTTAGGACTCAGGTTTCTAACACTGAATTTTCAGAGAAGGTTTTTCAGAATTCTTAGAACTAGCAATAACTCAAGGATCAATCTCAATTTAACTATTCACCCACTCACTCAACAAATATTTATGGAGGACTTGATAGATGTCAGACTCTGTTCTCAGTGCTTGGGCCACAACAGCAAACAAAACAGACAAACGTCCCAGCCTCCCTGAGGAGACAGACGATAGATAACAAACATAACAATTCATAAATCATATACTAAGTTAAGAGGTGATAGATGCTGCAAACACGAAAAGGGGCACCAGGATTGCCAGGAAAGGCAAAGGCAGGTTTCAATTTAAATACGATGCTCAATGTGAGCCTCTTTATAAAGGTTATATTTGAGAAAAGACTTCAGGAAGCAAAGGTACTCATTAGTTCTGCAGATATTTGGAGGTACAGCATTTCAGGAACAGGGTCCAGTCAGAGCAAAGGTTCTACAGCAAAGGGTGCTTGGCATGTGTGATTGAAAAAAAGAAGAAGAAGAAAAAAGAGGAAGCTAGTGTGGCTGGAATAGAGAGAGTAAGGTAAAAGTTATAAGGACAGAGAGGTAAAAGGGTAGAGGGAGCAAATCAAGAACTTCCTGTTCAAGGAAACCATTGCCATGTCCCATCAGAAGCATTTCTCCTTTGGATACTAAGATACTTCAACTAGCAAGAACAAAAGTAGGGAAGCAAAATTATTTTGAGAAGTTTATTGGGTGACTTGGTATAAAGTGTCACTGTCATTTTCACTTAATTCCCAGACCCATGTACTCTGCCTATGGGAGAAACTCTGTATTTGGAGCTGGTTGAGAACTTATGCTATGTATCCTCTAGAACTGCACCCCAAACTCACAAACTCACACTTTTCTTCCTGCTGGAATAGCAACTGAGTCTTCAACATGAGACATTCCACTTTTTACGAGGTCAATGCTCACATAGGACCTGTAAATCTTATGAGTATCAGTCAATTGCCTTATTTCCCTTGTAGTGTGGGTTCCTTAGCAGAAGCAATGTTGTGTGGAAACTGTGACAATAAGTCATTCAGTAAGTCAGTGAATGACAGTGTTGACAGAAACTTGGAATAAGAAAGAAAACCCCTCTGGTGCAGAAAAATCACTGATCCCTTCTAAGTTGAAAGAGGTCCAATGTATTTAATTCCTTCTGAATGGCTGCCTGGTCCCTTCAGGTGTGACCCTGTATCAGAAGCATGTTCTTAGTTTCTGCTGTTGGCAGCTTGGACACTCAGCAGTGTTGGGTAAGGGACAGCCCCTAATGACAAGTCCTTCCATAATTCCCACCTCTGCCATCATGACTTCTTTGTTTGTAGCTTGAGTGACCTCCTCCAGTTTGATGAGGAGAGTTCTGGTTTATGCTTGCTCTCCTAGCTTACTTATTAATTGCTTTAACTCTCAGAAATTCTGCAGTCTGGACAACATATCATGTGATTATTCTATTCATAGCTCACTGTGCATACAATGGCATATGCTGACTGACATTCACAAAATAGATCAACTGGTCAACTAATATTATCAAGTGCCTTCTTTTGCAGTGCTGCGTATTATTAAACACTTACATGGAGCACAAATATACTCATATTCTAGTCTATTCTGTGATCCCTTATACCTCTTCCTCAGACCTCCTTGTTGCCAGTCTTTCAATCTTGTTTCTTCTAAGTCCTTGATCATACAGCCAAACTGTTTGCTACTGACTATGATCAATGTAGAGCCACTCTTCTGGCCATTTGTATAGGCAAGGTCTAAAAAACCCCTAATATTTATTGAAGTTGTAGGATTCCCTTCCTACTACCTTTTAAGTCAATCCCCTAAGTAGGGGGCGAGGAAGGTTGTAATTTCTGCTTCCGGATGATACGCAAGAAATATTTTGCAGCAATCTATAAACCAGTCTTTAATTTCTTTAAATCAAGAAATATTTTGCAGCAATCTATAAACCAGCCTTTAATTTCTTTAAATCATATCAAGGATTTTTTGGCATTTCAACTTCATTTAGGTAGGCCATCACGGAAGCCAGGTTTTGGTCAAAAAAGCAAGTAAAACAGAAATCATTCACATCTCCCTGACTAGCTCATGGAAACCAGGATCTCTGGTAAGTGCACTCACATCAATACATTTGACTGTATCTAACTTAGGTTCTCCCTAGGCAAGCACTATTGCAATATAATACCTCCTATATTCCTTAGGATTCTGACAAGGCTTCTGGCAAGGGAGGCTCTCAGTGTGAGGGTCAGGGTACCCAAAGTCAATCAAATTCACTCAATTGTCCCCATCCTCAGTTCTCACCATCCCACTCTTTCCCAGTAGGTAAATTATCTTTCACAGAACAGATCTGGCAAGGCTGTGAATTAAATTACATTATAATTTGGCAACCTGCTGGATCAGACTCTATAATTTTTGGCTATGTCAGATTTGTAGCTATGAGACTTAAGAGGCTCTCGAGGGCAATCACAGAAGCACCTTAATCCTCTGACCATGTCTTGAGCAAAGAATTTAAGCCCTGAATTATGCCATTTCTTTAATTTCTCCAGTGCTTTAGAAAAAATTCAGCCCATCTCACATCCCTTGTATTTCAAATTTGCACTCTATTGACCTACCACAGCAGTCACTTGGTCCACCAAAGCACTGCCTGTAAAACAGACGCTTCATTCCAGGAAACCAAGAGAATAATTTAAGTAAGTGAATTTTGGAGTGCATGCCAGGTACCACCAGGGTTCCATTTTCAGATGGTAACTAGATTTTAACTACCCTAAAAATCCAACCTGGTCATATAGACCAAGATCCTAGATGCCAACTTTGAGGGTCTGATATCTTTATTCAGAGTTCAGTGCAGAATCCTTCTAGGTAATTAAGCAAAAGGAAATTTAATATAGGGAATTAAGTTATTACAAAATCATTAGAAGGTCTAGGAGAGCACACTCCAGGCTGGGCTTCCAGGAAAGACTCCTAGAACCTGTGGAACTGATCTTCCAGGAGTGTTGCTACCTCTGCCTCAGTAAGGACAAAAGGACGCCACCACTAGAAGTAACTGCATTCAAGAACACACCATGGTGGCTGTGATTCTAGGATCAGAGAGCAGGATCACGAAGCCACCATCATCATCGGCTGTAAATACCCATAAAACTGGTGACCAGACACTGAAGTCTGTCAGAAAAGAAAAAAAAAAGTGATCTTGCTTGACAGCAGAAATAGCTAAAATGGCAAGAAGATGGCCACTGTAGGCCTTCCAAATCCCAAATGAGCGTACCTAATCATCGAAATCGAATTCGCTTCCAGAAACTTAGATGCTAAGGCTTCTGGGAGACACAATTTTAGCTTTCCAGCTCACTAGAAAGAGGTGAGATGCTTGGTGCCAAGCGATCATATTTACTATAGTAAAAGGAAAAAGAAAAACAATGACTCTATGCTTTTGGCCTGAAAAATGAGGGGAATAGTGTTCATATTTCCTGAGATGCGGTTAGACTACAAAAGGAAAAGGTTTGGGGAGAAATTCAAGAGTGCCTTTTCCTGCCTTGTACGAAATACAAAAGACTCATGTGGATCAAAAGTCAAGTTTGGGTACACGCAAAAGATTATCCACTTCTTTCAACCCCAAATGATGGGCAATTCACTGGTCCTGTATTAGGGAGGGGGCCCAAGAGAGTCCCTAGAAAAGTTTTCAAGTGCATGTAAAGAGAGGAGGCTGACGTTCTCTTCTCCAGCTGGAAGTCTGTTCCATCACCAGCATGCTGACCTGCGCCAGTGCTATCAGAACAGGAGAAGAACTCTGGGAGAAGGTGGTATGGTGGGACGACCAGGTGAAGGAAGGGCAAGGACCATGTGCTCAAGGTTACCAAGAAGTACAGAAGATGGATCCCAGGCGCTGCAGACCCCAGGTGAAATTAAGGGCTACAGATCTGTGAACTACTACTAGAATATGGGGCCAAAGACATGCATATGAGAGGAATGTGGCAAAAGCCATCATTGGTAGATCAGTTGGAAGATGGGAGTCAAGTCTGGCAGAGGATGACCAAACCTAGGGGAGATGCTCAAGATAGCATCCCTCAGCAGCCAGAGCTTGTCGGGGTCTTCACCTGTCCACACTGAGTTAATCTGTGGACTTCACCTCTCCACAACTGGTCAAAAAGCTAGACTAGTTGTGAGGACCAACAGTAAAGGCACAGTGCAGGTACCAGAGACAGGAGGCCGCCCACCTTATGACCACCAAAGAAAAGAAGAGCCAATTTGGCTGGATCGGTTACATCAGTACATTTTCTCTCCCTCTCCCTCTTTCTCCCTCTCTCTTCCTCTTTCTACTTTCTCCCCCTCCTTCCCTTTTTCTCTTCACCTCCTCCCTACCTTCTCCCTGTCCCAATACCAAGTGATAAGACCAGGAAAGAGAGAAGCAGTGTGGGAGGGTGCAGTCCCCACCCAACCAGAGCCTCAGGGCTACCTGATTACGGGTAGGGGAAGAGTTCTAAGTAGAACAAGACATTGAGGTTTTCAAGTAGGTACAGCTCGGTCTTCATAGGCAAAACTATCTTAATAACCAAAAGTGACTGGAAAATTCTGGAATTACACTGAAAGGTCAGTAAGGGAGCTTTCCCCACTGAGAAACAGCCTTTGGCCAAGCGTAGTTAGGAGCAGGTACCAAAACATACAACAATTTCATGCTTATACCTTAAGGAACCAAGATAACCTCAATCAAGCCATTTATATTAACAGCATCATTTACATTCTGTTTTTAACCTCTGAGCCTTTTCTCTTGGCATAGTTCTAAAAGAACATTTATTAGAAACCCCTAAGACTGAAAGTGATGGCTTTTTGTACCAAGCATTTAATCCAGTGGCTTCTACTATACAGATCATCCTCATTAGCCTTCCTGAGAGAATATGGATTTATGTTTCTTTGCAAAGCTCTGGAGAATATGGACAAAAGCTGTCCTGAGTACTAACATATTGAGAAAAAGAAAATGTAAAGCCAGTTGAAGAAGATAATCAAGTCTTATAGCAAAAGTAAATGAAGTGTCATCCAAAGAAAACTGCTTATTTGGGAATGAGAGTAAGTAATGTTTTTCTGTTAATATGTTTTTAATTTGGTTTTATAGAATTGAAAATCTTTCTCCTTTATTTACTAGACTCAGCATAGCTTCCCCTTTCCTAGGCATTGAACTATCTATAAAATTTCCCTAGCAATATGAATTTTGAAGAGTATTTTGATCAAATGTCAAAAAAAGAATTTTTTTAACTTTTAAAATTATATTAACTAGGAGAATACAAGCATCTACTTTTTTTCTTTTTTGGGCAACAAAAAAATTCTACTTCATCCCCTTCCAAACAAAAATGTATACATGTTTTAAGGGTTTTGCCCTGTTGTAAGGAAACAATATAGGAGAGGCTAAATTTATAAAACAAATTAATTAGAAATGAGTAAATGTGTTACAAAGTGACTCACCAGTAGGTCCTTTAAATATGGAATTCCAGTGTGATTAACTCTACAAAAGTTTGGTTTATACAGAAGCTTTGTTTCAAGTATTATTACATAAAACGAAGTAAACGTATTAAATAAACAGACCCATGTCCATCTTATGGAATATTTTCCTATAAAATCATATAGTTGACACTGATACAGTATCATCAGTATTTAGGATTAGTGTCACAATTTTCAAAGTTTAAATAATAAAAATATGCATATTTCCATTTTAGGGTAGAAAAACTTTAAGATAATACTCTTCCTATCTTACAATATTGTATTTGATCAAAACACCAATAGAGAAGTTTATATTCATTTAATGATATAATTTAATAGCTAATATTTCTTGTATTTTAATCTTAACTTCCACTAACACACAAACCATGATTTGCAGGCAGTAAATAAATAAATGCCTTTTGAACTGAACAAAAACCATACCTTTCTCGGTGTTACTGGTTTTTATTAAATTCCCTCCTTAACTTAAATTCTAAGTTCTCCACTGTATTTGTGTGGTGATTGATTGGTAGATTGCATTTTGTTTGTATTTATTGGGCCCTTTAAGTATATTTACCTTTGCAGCTCTTCTATTTTTTTTTTTTTTTTTTTGGTCCCTACAGAGAAACGTGTTGATTGAGCGGTTGGCATGCTGACCTTTTCCCGCCACAGTACATTTCAGTGGTGGTGCAGCCAGTAACATGGGGGCCAGAGAACAGACAGGACAGTGCGCGCTGAGTACACTGTCTTCCTACCAGAGCGTCCAGGAAGAACCACTGCTAGAACCACTATCATTAAATAATGCAAATTCAATTTTGACCTCAATAAGTAATCAGGACAAAACATCTATTTTCCTTTTGATGTTTCTTGCTCCTGGGATTCTAAAATAATATCTGAAAAGGAGCCTATATGGGAAAAAGACAATGGCTTATTTAGATTGTTTTGAAAACAAAAATCATGTCACTTCAACAAAACAATCACATTCTCAGAGATTTTTACCTACCTGTACTACACTTTTCATTATATCTCTCCATGTTTTATCCACGGTTGTAAATCGTCTGCCTTCCTCAGGCATCTGAGACATAATGTCCGGAGAACTAAAAATGGGCTCCAAATACAGCCACGTGGCTTGGACCTTGAGCCATTCATCCAGAATCTCCTGAAGCAGCAGGAGTTTGCCCTCCCATTCCCTGAGAAGCAAAACACAGTGGCTCTTATCAACAGCAAACCAAGCAATGTTTCAGATGATAAAACTCAAAAACCATGACTAGGCTGTCAATCTTATATGCAATGGTGTTATTCCAATTTCCATTCTTCTACCTACTAGCTTTGTTCTACAAAATCTGTCTCTAAATAATAACATAAACATTTATGCTAATACAGATATATACATGTTAGATGTACCTATCTACAAATGGGTTGGTTTCTGTATATCAGTAAACTTTTCTGCAATCCGATTCTATGGACAAAGGGTACAAACTGAGAAATGAGATTTTAGAGATACTAATGGTATTCTCAATCAAGGGCACTCGGAGCTTCTTAGGAAAGGTAATTTACATCCAAGATTTATTTCTTTTAACATTCTTATTTTTTCAGTTTTTTAAAAATTTGGGGCCATAAAGGCTTTATTTCCAGAATAAAATATTTCAATTCATAAGATATAACTGGCATTTAAAGAAAAATCTACATAATCCTAAATATACCAGTGTGGCATTCGTGAGAAGGAAGCATTTTTGAATTTACAATGAGTTATCAGTTTATTTCTAAATATGGAGAACAAAAACAACTTAACTTCCTCAAGAATAAATATTATAATTACAGCATAAACTGACAATTTTACAAGCACAGTTCTATGGTCTTTGCATGTATTTGCTCTATCCTCACAACAACCCTAGGAGGCAGGGTCCAGAGTGTTGTATCTTTTTACCATTAGGGAGACTAAGGTACATAGAGGTAAGTACCAGGTTCAAGCTCACTCAGCTAATGAACAATAGAGCCAGATTTGAACCCAGACAGCTGTAACCACTACACTATAAGAGATAACATAACCATCAAGAAGAAGGATTGGTTAATGGCAACAAAACTTAGAGATGGGATGGCTTTATGTGTAGATTCATACATTACTCATCATTTATAATTTTAGATTGTTAAAACCAAGAAATGTACACAGGAGTTCAAAAAGTCGCCAGGCATTTTAAAATGTCTTTCTAAAATACCTTCCTTTCAGTGTTCATCAATAAATGTGTCTTGGGGCTTCCCTGGTGGTGCAGTGGTTGAGAATCCGCCTGCCAATGCAGGGGACACGGGTTCGAGCCCTGGTCTGGGAAGATCCCACATGCCACGGAGCAACTGGGCCCGTGAGCCACAACTACTGAGCCTGCGCGTTTGGAGCCTGTGCTCCGCAATAAGAGAGGCCGCGATAGTGAGAGGCCCGCGCACCGCGATGAAGAGTGGCCCCCGCTCGCCGCAACTAGAGAAAGCCCTCGCACAGAAACGAAGACCCAACACAACCAAAAATAAATTAATTAATTAATAAAAAATAAATAAATAAATAAATAAATAAATGTGTCTTTCACACAGGGAAATGAATGCCTCTACCTCCTTCTGGTGCTCTTCTCTCTTTCTCCATCTAATCCCTGACTAATGCAGAAAATTTCTCACTAGCTAATGATCTCATGAATAGTCCTTAAAAATAGAATCTAGATATACCACTTTCAGAGAAGTTCAAAAATTACTCTTGATGAGATCATTGGAGCAAGCTGGGCAGGAGGCACAGCAATCAAACACTGAACCAACATCAACAGCTGAGCAAGCTCAGGTTTAGGATAATATATCAATAACCAGGGGCTGATATCACCAAGCAGGTAGCTTTCCCTCACCATGCAAATTCACATTGAAGTTGGTAGTCTGATTTGGATTTACTCTTTTTTAAGATAAAATATAAGCTGCTTAAATCACAAAAAAATTTAAAAACTGACAGGATAAGGGTCAGATTTAGTTGGCTGTGTCAGATGCTCAAAATTCCAGACGAGAATCAGAGTTTCATGCTTTTGCACTTATCTAGCCATCCTTTATGCATATGACTGGAAATTACAATAGACTTTGAGGAATCATCGACAACAAACTAATCAGTACATTTGGAAAATTACATTATCTTCTTCAGTTTTACAGTTTATATGTTCTATAAACTATGTTCATAGGCATGAGACTATTTTTGAGAGTCAAATGTATAAGATCAGACTGTGGGCAATAAAAATGAGTATCTGGAGGCTGACTGTCTACTACCTTTGTTATGAATATACATGATAGCAAAAGGATCAGGACTCTTCCAAAAGCAATAAAGGTTATCATTCCTTACAATACACTATTTAGCATATTAAGTATAAAGTACAGAATCAATTTTTAAGAAGAACTGTATATTACATATGAGTGATAATTTTGGTAACATAGTATAAACACTGTCATATAAATAACACTTTACCTCATTTGTTTTTCATAGGGCTTAATGAAAGGAGATCCTCGCATAGTTTGTGTCTTAATAATGTGGTCATCCAACAACATCTGAATTTCATCAACTGATGACAAAATAAATGTCCCACTTTCTCTATAAGGAAGAATGACAAATTCCACTGCATCCCATTCATTAATCATCTTCTCCATGGCCTTTTCGAGAGAATATTCTTTGCTAGCTGCTTCACTAATACCTTCAAACCTATCTAAATATGGTTCCAGATTCATATCTAAAAAAGAGAAGAGAGTGGAATCATCTGCTGGCTGCAGGGGGTAACCAACGATGCTGGACATGGCCTCCCAGTGCCTGGGGCGCAAACCAGGATTACAAATCACTTGAATGAGAGGAATGTGCTGCTTGAAATCTTCCACCTTTGCCCTTACTTTTTTGGTCATTGCCAATGCATTTGGAGAATCATGGAAGGTTTTCTCCAGCTTATATAGTCCTCTCCAGTAATTTCCAACGTCTGTTTCTACTTGGTCTGGATTCACCTTGTGATATGGTCCTTCTGTCCATGCCCTGTATTTGGTGCTAAATTCTACACCAGTTTCATAGAGACGAAGATAAGGGTTCAAACCATCTTGGATTTTTTTACGTTGAGGATATATTGATGGTAGCCAACCAAACGCCTCCTCTTCAGCGTTAAACTGCTCAATCTGGAAGGACAAGTATTAAATATGTTATTCTGAAAGTGAATGATATTCAAAATAAAGATTTAAAAAATATTTATATCAAATGTGACCAAAAAAACCTCTCATTAAACCCTAAAGCTAAATTAGGCCATAACTAGAAAAACTGAGCAGTAATGTCTTTTTTCCTATTTGCTTTATTTTGTTTATTTTTGTTGTTCCTATTTCTTTTTTATTACAGTTTTCAGAGAAAAATGATTGGTTAAGTTAGTTTAAACAGTAAATTTATAAATATAAAAAGTCTCTGCCCATCCAGATATACTGAGAATATAGCTTCATTTATTAACTCACAAGAACTTAATTACTTTTTTAAAAATTCATTTATTTATTTATTTTTGGCTGCATTGGGTCTTTGTTGCTGCACACAGGCTTTCTCTAGTTGTGGCGAGCGGGGGCTACTCTTCGTTGCGGGCTTCTCATTGCAGTGGCTTCTGTTTGTTGCAGAGCATGGGCTCTAGGTGCGCGGGTTTCAGTAGTTGTGGCACGCAGGCTCAGTAGCTGTGGCTCGCGGGCTCAGTAGTTGTGGCTCACAGGTTCTAGAGCACAGGCTCAGTAGTTGTGGCCCACGGGCTTAGCTGCTCCGTGGTATGTGGGATCTTTCCAGACCAGGGCTTGAACCCGTGTCCCCTGCACTGGCAGGCAGATTCTTAACCACTGTGCCACCAAGGAAGTCCCAAGAACTTAATTACTTTTAATAAACACAGCATTGTGTTAGATACTGTGGAAAATAGAAAAAAGTATATTGCAAAGTACCAATTCCAAGAGTTAGTAATCCAGATGAGGAGTTAGATACCAATTATTTAATAATATAAGGCAACAGAAGAGATGTGTTAGAGCAGTAGCCATTTAATATAAAATGAATGGTATACTTTTAAAAATGCTATCACTCAGAGACAAGAGAGCCTGCTGAAATAGCGCAATCACAGATGCTAGAGAAGCTACAACCAGGGCTGGGTCTTGAAGGTAAGTAGGATAAGAGACACAAAGAAATCATTAATTTCCTCTTAGATTAGTAGTGAAGTTGTGAGGATATGGGAGATGTAGATGAGAAATCTACAGAATTGAAAAGAGTGAGATAGATATGTAAATTATGCAGATTACTTAAAATTTCAGTGGCATCAGTTTAAAAAAATCTACAATTTCTCTTGTCTCAACATATATTTACATATCTGAGATTATTATAAACTATTTAATTACCTGAACTAAGATATTAAAATCTTACAATATATAAAAAATGGTAGAGCATCATAATATGGTCTGTTTTCATATTTCCCCTTTTTATAAAAAACGCAATTAAAAATTTCAAACTTCTAACATGGCAAAGAGTACGGCTTTTTCCCACCCAGCTGCTTCTAACGAGACCAATGATTTCTGAAATAGCGGTATTGGGAACAAAGCAGCTTGATGGGAGAAAATAATGGACCTAATTTAAAAACACAGCCACCAAATCTAAGCTGGCTTCCATGGAGGTGGGAAATCTAAACAGTAACCAGGTGTTATCACATAATGTAAATGATCAAGATTAAAAAGCAGATGGAGATATAACTCTATCTTTAAAATAAAAGATGAAGGCCACTGAAATGTTATTACTACCAATAGAAAACAGCAATGTTGCTCCCTCCTTGAAGCATGTCTATAAAATCTATTTGTGCCATTCCTATTAATCTCTAATTCAATGTAGTTAAACTCTTTTATTTGAATCCATTTCTTAAAGGTGAATACCCAATACAAATTCAAATGCTCATTCTGTTGAACTAATTCATCCTATTAAGAATTTTTAAATTATACCTTGTCTGCTGCTAAATCCAACTTTCCATTCAGTGTCTGAGCCTTTTTCAGGTACCGCTGTATATCTTGAAGATCTCCAAATAAGTAGAATTCTTCTGACTGTTTAGCATAACTCTCCAATTCCTCCACAAACCGTTCACACCGTAACTAATAAAAACAATTATTTTCGTTACTATCTTTAAGAGTAAAAACCCCTAGGCATCAAGAGAAAATTTTAGAATTTGTAAGGATTATCAGAATTATTATTATTATATTCTGTCACTGACAAAATATGAAGAAAGGGATGATCTTGAAGATGACTGGGATCCAAAATATGCAGAATTTTTAAGAGCTGGGATTTAAGATTAATGGATTAAGATTCCTATAATTCACAAATTAGAGAAAGTTTACCCTTGTATTATCAAGGTAAGAAGTTCTAATAAAATGAATAAGAATGTGCTAAACAATGGTATTTCTTTAGTATGCTAATGAAATACAAGCACTTGAAAAAATCTCACAGTAATCAAGTATGAGGCTAAAAGTGAAGTCCAATTTTTTTTTAAGGCCTGTAAAGGTAGCATTTTTACAAACAACTGGAAAAAACTGAATTTCTTTAATTGCGTTCTGATATTCAGGTATCTCTTCAATTAGCAATGCTAAAACAAAGTATTCCAAAGTTATTTTTCTTGTCCCATGGGCTCTCTTCACAGGAAATAAAATAAATAAATCCAGATTTAAAAGCCGAAAAACTGAACCCTTCCAGTATAAAACAGGTATGTGTGTTTTTTTTTTTTTTTTTAATGAGAAAGGCTTCTTACAAAATTGTCATTGGTAAGGCATTCCAAATTAAATGGCTCTTAAAAAAACAGCTCTGAATAAAATATTCAGAAGTCAAATCTAGGTTATTCAAAAATAGATTTTATATTTTATAGATTATCTAGGTTGATTTCTGTCCTCCTTGGTTTCCTGGTCAATTTATTGCTCTGGCCCAGTTGGGGAAGGAAAATGAGAGGAAAAATTCATTAACATTATGTGTAGTTTGTAGAATGGTATACATTACAACGAAGTATAGATAATTCTGGGCCACCTAGTGATTTCCTAAGGGTCTATTATATTGTAGCATAAGCATCAAATACTCATGATGCTTTCTACAGGTTTTAAAATTTTCTGAAATGGCCTAAACATAAAACAGAAATATAGACTTAAATATAGACTTACAGTTTAAAATGAAGGGTTTTTTTTTGTTTTAAGTCTATAATTTATTCTGCAAACAACATATGCTGCCAATTAATCGTATTTGCTATAGTGAGGTAGAAAGAGGCTAGGCTTGCTATCAAACAGCTCTACTGGCTGACTTGAAACAGGCCTCTTCATCTTCACCTGGGAACCTTAGTCTCTTCATCTGTAAAATGAGACTGAAAATACTGTGCCATTTATTCACATAATAGCTATGAAGCGCTCACGGCATTTCTGTGTGTCAGGCACTGTGCTAGCCAAGCAGATATAAACGGAGAAAAGGTAAAAACGAGACAGCCCTGCTATCAAGGAGCTGACCGACTAATGGGGAGATGGAAATAATAACATAATGATCAGATAATTAGCCCGGTGGAGGTGTGTTAAAAGTGCCATGGGAGCAGAGGAGAAGCAGTACTGAGGTCTGACTGAAAGGGCTTCTCAGAAAGTCAGCTGACTTTGCTAGATAGACAGGCGGGGCGGCAGGTCACTCCAGAGAGAATGGAGAGAGCGGGTAAGAGATGAGAGGTGTAGGAGAGCGGGGACCAGACGTTGCTCAGGGTTACTGAAGAGTCAAGAGCAAGAAGTGGGGAGAGGTAGGAGGTGAGGCTGCACAGGCAGATGGGGGGAATCACACACCATCTTATACGTAGGACACAGACACCAAATGTTCAAGTTACGGAACGTTATAGTGATGGTTCTGGGCATGGTACTTAGGCAAGCTGGTGATTATGAGGTGTGAAGGCACACCTTACCAAGGGAGCTTTGACCTTAATAAAAATAAACTCAAGACAGTACTATAAACCGTATCAGATAAATACTATCCTTATTAATGGTCATTTGTGGGCAATATATTCAAATGTTTTCTCCCTTGAAAAATCAAGAAATGATGCCACATCCATCCATTATGTGTCCTATCCTCTACTAAGACTTACGGGAGGAGAGAGCTAAGATATACTATCTGTGAAATAGAGGAGCTGACATTGCTATGTAAGAAGTTAAATATTTCCAGAAAATGAAAATAATTTAAAATATCCATGATTCCCACCTTAAGACCTTCTTGATATTGTTCTGTTTTCTCCTTAATGATTTTCCTGTGTTCGTCAAAAATTTCATCCATTCTTCCATACCACTGGAAGACATTATTATTTAGCCTAATGTCAGCTGGAGAAAAGTTGGTACACTCAATGAGGAAGGCGAGGCAGTTTTTAGAATCCACCAATCTCCGTCCCAGTTCAATCATATCAACTGTCTCTACTTTCTGAATATAAGCCTGAGGGAAAACAAAAATTACAGATGGCATTTTAAGGAACGGCTCATGTCAAAAAATAGCCTGTAGAAATACACTGCATAAATATGTACAGACTTGTTAGAAGTATAGACTTTTGGTTCCAAATAGGGGACTGCAGCACAGTCTGCTTCTCATGCATCCTGAAAACCTTTACTGACAGAGCAGGGCGAAAACCAGAAATACTAAACAACACACAAAGAGCACTGGAAAACCAAAGGATGCTATGGTTCCCTGGAATATAAGAAGCAGATGCTGAGTGATATCATTTATTCTTTCAGAAGAGCATTTCGGGCACTTATTACGTGCCTGATACTGTGCCAGGTGCTGGCAATAACAGTGTGACAGAAACAGACCTGGGCTTTGTCCTCAGAGAGCTTACAGTTTAGTGGAGGGGACAGTTAGTCAAATAACCACCATAACAAATGTAAAATTGCAAACTTGCAACAGACACCAGTGCTGCAACACTTTCCTTAGTTATAAAGCTAAAATATAACTGTAGACAAATTTAACAAGGAATGTGCAAAATCTGTGAGGAAGACTGCAGTACTTTATTGAAGGACATTTTAAAAGTACCAAATAAATATGGAAACACACGTTAAAACATAATATTATAAGATGTAAATTCTCCTCCCATCAGTCTAGAAAGTCAATGCAATTTCAATCAAAATTGCAATGGCATTTTAAAAAACTGAATTTGATATAATTTTAAAAGTCTCTGAAAGTACTCAAGAGTAGGCAAAGATAATCATGAAAAAGGAAAACGATAGAGACTAGCCCTGCTAAATAGCAAAATATACTATATAGATGCAGTAATTTAAACAGTTCCTGTTCTGGCTCAGCAGTAGAGAATGGAACAGAACAGAGTTTAGAAATAGATCCAAGTACAAATGGAAATTTAGTGTTGAAAAAGAGGCATATCAAATCAGGAGTGAAATGACAGATCATTTAATAAATTGTACTGAAGTAATTGGCTATTGATTCTGGAAGAAAGTAAGAGCCCTATTTACTTAGTAGAAGTACAGAGAAGGTATACTGTTAAGTGAATAAAATAATTTGCAGGAGTAATGATTCTATTTTTGCAAAAACAAAGCTCTGTGTGTGTGTGTGAGTGGGTGAATATATAGGTGTGTGTGTATGTGTGTGTATACATGCACATGGAGGTGCCCATGTGTATGTACATATATACATGTAGCTCTCTCAAACCTCTTTTGAAACATATTAATTTGTGCATATATCTTAATAATATAAATTCTGAAAGAAACCTGCTATCCCACTGAAAAATGAGAAAACTGGCAATTACTTGTACCTACCTGTGTTTACCTTCCCTGTTATACCCCACACCTCCTTGTCTATGAAGTAAATGCTTTTTTTCTTAATGCTTTTAAAAGTTCTTTTAAATCTCTAATAACCCCCTCTCTCTGGCTCTCCCGTTTCATCACTCTCCCTAGTGCCATATATATACATATGTTTGGAAAGAACCATTACCCCAAAAAAAGGAATTATGGAAAAAGAGGAACTTTTACTTTGTACAATTCCATATTGTTTAAATTTTCACTTTTGTAATTAAAAAGAAAAAAAGGACATTGCCTTAAAATCTTTCACTGATATGTCATTCTAATTAGAATAAATGTTTTTCTGTTGCAAACCCAAACAGTGATCTAATTGAAAATACATTTTTGTAATTTGGTTAATCAGCTTTTTATGTAGTCAAACAACTGCACTTTTATTTCCTCTTACTGATAAAAAATGACTGATGTCTGTATTGAGTAAACTGAGAAGATGTTTATGCCCTTACAGGAATAAACTTTTTCAAGATACAGAAATATTTTAAATATTAGGTAATAAATCCTGTTTGCTAATTCTGTGAAATGTTGCTATGAACAATAGAAATGCACACTAAATAACTCCAAATTCCTAAATATTTCCAGTGATGGTTAAGAGGGTAAATAAATAACACTCTTCATACTCAGTATTCATTTTTTTCAAAGGAATTTCCAGCTATGGAACTCTCCAGCTACCTTTCAAATCATCCATAATCAAAGTATCACTTGATGTTCTATAATAACTCATGTAAAATATAAAAAATTCTAAAAAGGATATCATAGGTATGTTTGTATTTGATACACACACATACACATAAATTCACATGTAAAGAACCCCAATCCAAGTACAAATACTTTCAAGGAAATAGAACTCTTTAGAGGCTGATATGTAAAATTTGGTTCTAGTGATTTTCACAAATTTTTCTTTAAGTGAATAATTTAATGTACATAATCATTTGAACACCTTTTGTAATTTCCTACCTATACAAAGTTCTGAATGATTTAACATGTTTTGCCGGGTTTGCTTAAATATTTTAAAATCTAGGAACACAAGGGTTCTATTTTGGATCTTCAGATTGCTAGAAAAGGAAAAAGAAGATCCTGTAAAAGTGTAATGTTATAAGAATGGAAAAGGAACAAAATAAAAGGATGATTAACAAGGTGTTTTATATTATTTTATTACCATCAGGTAGACTTCAAGCACAGAAGCAACAAGAAAAATGATGCAAGACTTCTCTAATATTTTTAGTACCATAAGTCCTATGCTCAAAACACTTTTCAGCAAACTACCACAGAAATGTTTAGTATATAATAAAAGCCTATCGAAAACAAAATAAAATCTTACTTAAGGATTAAATATTTGTTGATTAAAAAAATGAAGGATGACTGCATATCTCAGGTTGCCCAAGACAGTCCTGGTTTATGCCTGTTAGCATGGTAACAATTATTAATAGTGCTCTCAAAAAGATTATTGTAGATGATTGCATTAATAACTCCAATACTTCACCTCTCCCACTATCTGTCCTTGTAGTGTCCTCTCACTGACTCTGTGGCCATTTTGGTCAACAGGCTATTCGCTAATGTGACACAAGCAGAAACTTGAAAAGCATTTGTACAATTGGGCTTGCTTTTGTGCCTTTACCATACCATGAAAACATGCCCAGGTGAGCCTGTTGAAGTTTGAGAGACAAGCGGAGCAGAGTCAAGCTGCTGAAGATAATTACACTAGTCAACCCAACTGAGAACTAGCTGATTTGAGTCCAGAAGAACCATCTAGGAGGAGTGTCCAGCCTGAATCACCAAACTTCACACTCATGAGCTGTGTGTGTGTGTGTGTGTGTAACTTACTATTTTAAGCCTCTGTTTTAACTTTTGGAGCGATTTGTTATTGTATTATCATGTCAATAATTATAAAAGCTGGGGGGGGGAAAAAAAAGAAAAACAATTTACTTACACACACATGATTATACAGAGCTTATAAACAATACCTTCATTTCCATCAGTTCTGCTGTATTTGGAGGAGTGCTAAGAGCTTTTTCAGATATCTTCTCAAATTCCTCACATAATCTGAAACACCAGACAAAACCCATCTTCCATAATTAAATTTTATTCCTAAATATATTCCTGGGTACTATTTTAATGTTCTATTACATGAACAATACAGATTATCTTACCTTTATGACATCTAATTAATTAAAAGCAAATTTGTGCTCATTTACTCATTCATTCAATACACATTTAATGATCATCTATTACATTCCCAGCTACAGTAATAAGTGATGGAGGTACACAAATGTGTAAGATGCAATAATGGTTCTCAAGCAGTTCACAATCCAGTAGGGACAACAAGACTATGAACAATCATTTCCAACCTAGAGTTTTAAGGGCTCTACCAGAGATTTAGTTGAGATGGCACAAAAAGGTGGTCTACTTGGAAGGCATGGTTAAAATGGGCCTGTGTGCTCAGAAGCTTCTGGTAATATGCAAATATTTCCTACTGATTTAGGTTGTGGGCAATACAAACAATGAACTTACTATGGAATTTTAAAAAAAGAGTAGTGAGAGCTAAGGAAGTTCAGATAACATCTGCAGAAATTTCTTCAAGAAGATTGAAGAAGGAGAGGTGAAGGTGAAGGAGAGGGAATGGATGGTGATGATGTTGGGTTGAAGTGGAGGGTTGGAGGACGGAAGAGGGTTTTGACCGTGTTTGTAAATTTCAGAGGCAGAATCCACAGTGAGGGAGAGACTTAAAATGAGACACAGAGGGGACTACTAGTAGAGCCAGGTCCAGAGGGATGGGAGGCAAGGGGGCTGAGCTCAGAGGTAGAGACGAGAACAGTGAGTGGCTGACAGACTCTTGACCTCTGAGAATGTGGGGAGGCAGATAGGGAGGGGTTCGTGGAGAGGTGAGATGAGACATGTTAAGGGCAAGGAGTTGAGGGCATTTGTATCTAGTGGTTCCTATAATAGTCCTGGTATATCCTCTATACAGCCAGTGAGTCTGGTGAGAGGCATAATTAAGAGAAAAGGGGAAAAAGTAGAACTGGCATGAGCTCTGAGGGAAGCTAAGAGGAAGGGAAATAGTTATGAAATTAAAGCAAATATTTCACTCAGCATGAAATGCTGTAAGTAAAAGACATTTTCACTATTCTTCCAGTACTTTTAGAGGAAAAGGTACTTTAAGCTGAATATACTGTTCTGTTTCTCAGATAAGCCGCCTGAATCCTAGCCCTTTTCCACATGGTGCCTCCCTCTTCAGCCTCCCGCTTCTCAGTATCTGTGAGAGCAACACAACCCACTCCTTGTTCTTGGAATACACCATGCCATGTTCATACCTCACTCCCTTCTACGTATTATTTCCTCTAACTGGAATTATTTCACCCACATCATTCACCTGGCGGACTCCTACTCATCCTTCAAAATGAATTCCTACATCACTTCCTCCTTGCAGACTTCCCTGATTTTCCCCTCTCCTCCAAACCTCACCCTGAAAGGAAATTAATCACTTCCTTCTCTACTGTTCTACTTCTGTGGTTCAGGACACAACTTATCGCACCCTGTTGTAATTTACTGAATTGGATGTCTATTTCCCCTTCTACAATGTAACTTTCTTCAGGAATTTTGTTCATATTCAATCCAAGTCTCTAGTGCTGTGCCTGACATATGGTAGGTAAGTGAAGCTCCCTCCAGGCTTCTTACAGGCTAAAAGAAATATCTTTTTAATGCTTTTTCTCTAACACTATAATTATAAAAAATTCTGATTATTTGGAGGTTTTATTCCATGTAACTGATAAAAGGAAAGAGGTTCCTGGAGCCACACTATCACCAGTGCTAAAAAACTAACTACACTTCTTGTCTTAAACAGGTATTCTGCTTCACACATTAGCATTCTGTGAGTTTACTTAACATGAGTCAGTTTTCCTAAAAATCTCCAGATTGGACAACAAATGAGTTTGTAGTTAAGGTAACGTGTTACCATGGCCTTAAAGGGTAATTACAGTAAAATGATGTTCCAAATTTGAGATCCTTGACAACTACCGTGTATATCCACTGTGAAAACTCACTTTGTGTATTGATTACACAAACTTAAAAATCTGAAGTTAGATAATGTCCACCTGACTTGTACAAAAGAAATGCAAACACATTTTAATACCACCCTAATTCAGACAACTGGGAAGGCACATTCATGGTGAAAAAATACTAAAAATCACAAAATAACACTTAGAGCCAAGTTGAAATAAGTTTGGCTTTATCTTTTCTTTTCTATCATTTATGACACTGCTCTAATCCATTACCTTAGTTGAGTGACAGTTGATTCTATTTAATTCCTCCACCCCCAAAAATAAAAATATTAAATAAATACCTTGTATTTACTTCCTGATGGTCTCTGAACATTTTAGCTATAAGTTTTCCACAAATAATATCTGCTCGCTTCACCAAAGCTCTGATTAATTCCTCACAGCGCATTTCAAACATTCCTAAACGAATAGTCTGCAATGTTAGGTATTAAAAGTTTAATAAACATGAAATGACATAAATGATTCCCACAAGTTTGCCTTTTTCCATAATATTGATTTTTATGTGTGTGATCTAATACAACTGAGTTTTTTTTTTTTAATAGGATGCAGGCAGGGTTTTGCAAATACTCTTTTATATTTTACCATTATCTTCTGGGTGAATCTCCTTGAACAGTGTATCTTGGAAGCCAATTCTATTTCAGGACAATAATTGATATAAAAACTTTGGAGAATTGAGTTATTGCTACATAGATAGTGCGGGATTTAAATGTTATACTTGCTCTGTACAAAAAAGTAATTCATGGTCATGGTAGTAATTTTGCAAAATATAAAAAAGGACAAAAGAAGAAAACGTTTAATTACCAGTCTCCTACTAAACAGAAGTAACCACATTTTGGTATAATTACCATATTTTCCAAAGGATTTGTAAACACCAAAGCAAAAAAAAAAAATTAGTTCTTGATATTTTTGAGGGGCCAAGTTAAAATAAATTACTTAAAAGTCAGGCTTATAGGGTAGACCTTCAGCTCTACGAGCATAAGAACTATGTGTTTTGTCTACCTCTGCATAGCCAGGGCTTACCACAATGCTTGGCACATAACAAGGCCCAACAAACAGTTTTCTGTTGATGATAATGGTCTGATTCTTTCACTGTAGGATCTAGAAATACAACCTAATAAAACTGGGAAAAGATCACTAGGTACAAAGAACAGTTGTACAAAATGGGTCATTTACCTTTCTAGATGTGTACTGTATGTCTTCTATGAGTTTTTGGTATTTGTGAATTTCTTGTATTATTTTCTCATAATTATGATTTTCTGCAAGGAAAGCATCAGCATCTTGCTCAGCTTTTTTGGTAATTAGAAAATCATATTTGTCATAGAGTCTGAGGTGCTCACTCGGTGCCACGCTCTCACACGTAACCACCTCCTTAATCTTTTCTTTGTGAGCTTCAACAACTTCCTTCAGAATTATCGGCTTCAAGGTTGTTGGTTTAGACTTACTTTCCTAAACAAAGGAGTAAAAACAATATGAGTTACTGAAAATACTTTAAATTAAGGTAACCATATCATTCAGCTTTGTAAAAATGCCCATCTTACCATATTGTCTTTTTTTTTTATTCACAAGTTCCCTTGGATTTTCTAATCTATATCTGTAGAGAGTCTAATCATAGCAGTATTTTAAATATCTAGGTTTCATATGTTTTGTTTTTCTTAGAGGCTACCTAGGTGTGTTTTGTTTTCCTGTATGGAGGAAAGAGCAGTCACTTGAGAACATACACAAAATAAGAGCTGGAATATCAAAACAGCAAAATCCATGTTTTATTTGTACAATTGTATAGGCTAGCTTAAAAGGTAGCACTTGCATCGTACATTATTTAAAAAAAATAAGTCAGCTCAACATCATATGATCACAGTCTTTGATCACAGTCACAGTACTTCTTCACCTGGAGGAGTAATGTCTGTAGAACAAAGAAGGGTTGCTTACTCACTCACTGACCTCTGAGCTTTCAGAGGTCAATGTGAACAGCAACTAGAACAGACTAAAATCCCCAGTTGCAAAATTTGCATTCTGCTACCACCATTAGAATAATGTGGGCAAGAATGTATCAGACAACAATTTTAAATAAGCAAACAAATCTCCACATCTTGTCTCCTTCTCTTTTTGAATAAGAGGACAAGTAAATGTCATATATATATGGTTTATTATCTTGAACCACATTACACTTAAAAAATATATATGCTCTCTACCTGTTGTCCAGAAAAAGGGATTTTTAACTGTAACAAACAAAAATCATTGCCAGTAGTGAATATTCTACAGCTTTCAAATTGAGAATATGAAAGGATTCCTTAGAGAACTGGGTAATTTGTTCAGGTATCCAGGATGCATTTGTCCGCTATGCCCCCTAGTGGACATTTCAGGAAATCACACTTTTTCAGAACTAGATGCTTCATGACAACATTAGTGAATCCTACCACCATCACCACTACCTCACCCCCCAGGGCACAGCAGATACTTGGTGTCATCTTTTTTGAAAAAGAACTTTAGGATAAAGCAATATATATTATGTACTGCAATGTGAAATTGTTGGATCTAATGTGAAGCTCATTAATATTCAAGTACCCTCTGTATCACTTGTTTCCAAACTTGAGGGATTGCCAGAATCATCTAGGGATATTTTACCAGTATACCTACTTCTGAGTACAGACTGTCATTGTAAATCTACATCTCTAGGTGCAGGGAATGGGGGTGGCGGGGACCCCTGGATTTGTATTTTTAAAAGTCACCACATGATGCTGGTACATAGGGTTTTAGAATCATTACCCCACGTATAATTCCCCAGGTAAGACCTATCTCTCAAAATTTGATACCAGAAAAAATACCTGAGCAGTCTAAAACTTGTTATATTTTCCTCTTTACTGTAGAAACCAGGAAGCTTACAGCCATATTTTATAAGCATAAAATCATAGCAACTGTCTTCATTCAGATGATTATAATACTTTTTTCCACTTCGAACTTTATCTAGTAACTCTTATTAACTTGTTATATCTGTCTGTTTCATAAGCTACATCTAGTCATTCTTGAGGAAGGCAGGGTATGAACAGAATAGAAAAGGATGCAATAGGAACTGGAATTAAACAAAAAAACAAAGTAAACAGTAAGTTTCTTGAGAGACTTCTATTTATGGTAATATGAGGAACAGATACCCTGTTTGAAAACAACGACCTAGTTCAAAACACATAAATATGCTGGGGAAAATGCCAAATATAACTTTTATAATGCATGGTTAAGGCAGTAAAATCATAAGGCAAGTCTAAGGGGCCAAACATGAGAGAATACATGAATCGGGAGGTAACTATATGCGGACATGAGCAGCTGCCCTGGGGACTCTGCAGATCCCTGGTGGCCTAAGCTTTGCTTTAATGAGTCTCCAGCAGGATGGGCACATGTGTGGGGTTGGGTGGCATGGGTGAGAGAATGGCGGTCAGGAAACAAAGCCTCAAGCCTGAGTAAGGTGGGAAGTCAACTGATACTCCTACATAAAGCCAGGAACGATGAAAAGTGACACAACCTCACAATGAGGGTTCTGAAGACACAAAACTTCAGAATGCTGAAAGCTGACAGAACCTTTAAATGAGGGGGCAAGAAAGGAAAATGTCTTGTTTGGGCCTTGTTTTTCAGTGGAGAAGAGAAAGGATCCTCGTCTTAACAATTTGGAACCACAAGCCTGTTCTCATACACATTTGGGTAAACACTCACACTGCCAGTGTCGTCCACAAAATCCTCAGGCAAGAATTTTGGTTAAAAGGGTCCTGGGGGCTTCCCTGGCGGCGCAGTGGTTAAGAATCCGCCTGCCAATGCAGGGGACATGGGTTCGAGCCCTGGTCCGGGAAGATCCCACATGCTGCGGAGCAACTAAGCCCATGTGCCACAACTACTGAGCCTGCGAGCCACAACTACTGAAGCCCACGTGCCTAGAGCCCGTGCTCTGCAACAAGAGAAGCCACTGCAATGAGAAGCCCGCTCACCGCAACGAAGAGTAGCCCCCGCTCACCGCAACTAAAGAAAGCCTGCACAGCAACAAAGACCCAACGCAGCCAAATAAATAAATAAATAAATAAAAATAAAGTTCCCTTAAAAAAAAAAATCATTAAAAAAAAAAGGGTCCTGGATTTGCAGGGGCCTCCAGAGCACATGTCAAGAGAATATGCAAAATCCAGAGGAACCAACCCAAATCAAGGCCTCAAAGACTTCCCTGCATAAAGTTCTTACGTGTATAAGCCCATAATAATAAAGGAAAAACACCCACAGAAATAGACCACCAGGAGCAGGAGTCAGATCAGCAAACAGAGAAGAGTAATGAATACATGACTAAGTACAAGAGACTATCAAAAATGACCAGGCCTAGTTGAAAAAAAGAAAAGTTAACGGATTCTGAGAAAATAAAAATAAAATGATAAAAAAATTAGAAGCTCTATGAAGAAGAAAATATTCTCAAAATGAATAATGTCACAATCACAGTGTTAAGTAAAATAAAACAAGTCATGGACTATTTATAAGATGACTCCATCTATACAAAGACATAGAAAAACCAAAGAGAAATTGTTTACAGATATACAGACATGTAGTAAGTTTATGTTTAAGAATTCAGAATAATAACTACAAAATTCCCAATGGTCACTGCAGCACTGTTTACAATAGCCAGAACATGGAAGCAACCTAAATGTCCACTGATAGAGGAATGGATAAAGAAGATGTGGTATATATATATACAATGGAATATTACTCAGCCATAAAAAAGAACAAAATAATGCCATTTGCAACTACATGGATGGACCTAGAGATTGTCATACTGAGTAAAGTCAGACAGAGAATGACAGGTGTCATATGATATCGCTTATGTGTGGTATCTAAAAAAATGGTACAAATGAACCAATCTACAAAACAGAAATAGAGTCACAGATGCAGAAAACAAACTTATGGTTACGAAGGGGGAAGGGAAGGGCGATAAACTGGGAGATTGGGATTGACATATACACACTACTATACATAAAATAGATAACTAATAAGAACCTACTGTATAGCACAGGGAACTCCACTCAATACTCTGTAATGACCTATATGGGAATAGAACCTAAAAAAGAGTGGATATATGTATATGTATAACTGATTCACTTTGCTGTACAGCAGAAATTAACACAACATTGTAAATCAACTATACTCCAATAAAAATTAATTTAAAAAATAACTACAAAGTGCAAGATAGAAGGATAGGGATATGAACAGGGAAGACCAATTGGCAGGTAGAGCTTAAAGGTAATAGTCATTGTTTAAGTCAGATTGAAGGTATGAAGGTGTTAACTCTATTACTGCTTAAAACTTTAAACACTAGCCTCCTGTACTCTTTTGTATGTATGAAATATTCGTACACTACTTTAAAAATGAAAAAGGGAGAAGAAAGCTACTGTTTGGACTTACGAAACTTGAAAAGCTTTTAAGTTAAGGAATTTTCAGACATGCTCATTTCATATACTAGACTGTAATAACTACTGTTGAAATATCGTAGTTCAGCAGAACTTTGCTAAATATTTGGCCAGAGAGAGAAGGGAAGTAGGATCTATGATTTGGAAGTAAGGAGACATGACTATTCCTGGAAGAAGGTGTATCAGGAAGGTAGCTAATTGGAGGAGAGTTTTACAGAGCTGGAAAAGTGTAACAGCAGTCAACAGCATGGTGTGAATGCTACAGCAAATGCTCATTGACGGCTTCAAACCAGATCACAACTTTAATTCTTCCCCCTCAGAAAGTTTTCAGCTGAGTTCAATAGAAGACTTGTCTAAGAAACCAGTATTTAAGAGAAGCTAATGGGAAAATAGTATGTTTTTAAAGCAAAACTGCCTTATAAGCCAATGTTACTAGGCCATTTGTATTCTGTAAAGCAGAGGATACCTGTCTATACTAAAAGAAGTTATTTGAAGCAAATACCATCATGCAAATTGAAGCTATCAGAATATCCTTATTACTTACCCACTTGGAATACAATTTTGCCTCAACTCTTGGCACGAAACTGACAGCCTTAATCATGACATCATAAACATTTAGAAGGATGTCTATATAGTCATTGAAATCAGGTTCAAACTTAATGGTGTCATTATCAAGAATCAGCCTCATGACAAAACCTGGATGTTCAAAAGCTCTAACAGAATCCTGCAACAAAGAAGTTATATATATATAATAAAGTATACATATATATATGCATATGAATTGTTATAGACTAAGGAGTGCACTGGTCCCAATTAGGATACATGGGAACTCACCCTTCTTCTTATGCCCTAGACAGTTAAGCCAAACAGGAACTGTACCAAAAAGGGCAAGAGCCATTCCCAGCTAGACTTGTTGGTATCTAGTATCCACTGAGCCTACAGATCAACTATAGGGTCACGATTCCAGAAAAAGGAAGATGTGCACAGCAGTGGGGCTCTAGAATCATGAAAGAAGGAGCCCAAGAGGAGAACATTCGAATTCCCAGACTCCACTCACCCTGTAACAGGACCTTCTTCCAGAAAGAAAAGAGTTCTTTGGAGAAATCTTCCCCAGCCCTCATGAGCCAAATTTCCCAATTATGGGAATTTTTACTTATTTCCACTAACCTCACCAATGTGATGATAATAATATATCCTACATATGCAGGTTGACATTAAGTCTTTTTTTAAAACAACACGTAAGTGTAATAGGTCTAAAGATACACTTTCTGCTCTTCCACTGGTAAAGGTTATTTTATAATTATCCACTCTGAAAGAATTGAAAATAAATAAACTGGTAAATGAATATTGGTGTAACTGAACCTTACTTACGGGGGGTTGTGCAATTAAGTCTGTGAAATCTTGCATGGAAACCAAAGCGAGGTCCTGCAGCTGTAAAGTCATAAGTATAGCAGCACAGTTGAAAAAAGATTCCAACTTGGCACTGCTGTCACCAGTTGGCAATAGCTTTTTTTTATTACCTTGGTAATAAATATTCTGCACTTCTGGAAACCACCTTGAAAGAACAAAAGAATTTTAAAAGTTAATATTTTCAGTGAATTACTCCTCTTACATTAAGCATTAACAGTAACTTCTGAACATCTAAAGGTCTTTATAGAGAGGTATATTGCCAAGTCACATTACCCACTCTCTGAAATGTAAGCACTAGCATATTTCACACCTCCTGGGAAAAGAAATTTTAATCATAGCCAATGGAAAATGGCTCAACGACATCATGCTGTGATAAAAAGGTAAATCGAACTCCTGGAACCATGATTCCAGCACTTTTTGAATAATATGACAATAAACTTTATTGGATATTACAAGATACTCCTCCCCAGTCTCTGAAATTGCTCTTCAGGGAATGGATTTGTCAGTTTAAAGCTAAAATGTGAATAACATTAAATCAAGGGAGGGCTTATTTGGCTCAGCCCACTTGGTAATTTATGTTATTCTATCTATTTCACAATGATAGTTGAAAACAAGACAGAAAACAACAAAATCAAGTATATTATTTTTTTATCCTCCTTAATGAGAAATCCTGAAAGAGTGACCGATTTAAAACAAGTTTCAAATGTATATGTATCCTTGTAATAAAAGGAAAGCAGTTAAATTCATATACAGATACATTATGATGATAACAAGTGAAGTTTTCAGTTTACAAAACCACTGTCCAACACTAAAATTAAGGAATATTTGTACCTCTTTCATAAGAGATAATAAATTTTTTAAAACCATGAGTCAATATAAGTTCAGGAGTTGCCTGAATGCTCCAAGAGAGGTCAAAGTTTTAAATGTATGTATTCATCACTTTAACAAATACGTGTTTAGTGCCTACTGTGTGCTAGGGACAGTGTCATGGGAGATATGAAAAGATATGACATGATCCCTTCTCTCTCATAATAATGAAGGCAATGTGTCATGGCAGAAAAACAGCTTTGAAATCAAAGAATAGAGACATAATTTTCTATTTAAGTAGTAGAGAAGGGTTCTATAGTGAAGATGGCAAATTTCACTGAAGAACAGATAAAAATGAAGTGAGGAAGACCCTGAGAAAAGGATCTGAAGTAGAAGATACTAAGAAAAATAGGTGGGAGAGGTAGGGCTAATATATCTGATCATTTCACTGTCTATAATGGAGCTAATACACTAGAAAATAGGAATAAATAAGTGGGGGGAAGTCTGTGAGGCCTTTTGCAGAACTTGGGAGCTAAACACAAGAACCTGGGACAGGCTCATGTGCTGTGAACACACCACAGATGTTTCTGCAGCGGGGCATCACCGTTAAAGCAATAGGTAAAAGGACAAAGGAGGACAAGTAGCCAATACTAAGTAGAGAAGGGCAATGCCAGATTAATGAAGGGGATTGAGAAATCTCCAGTAGTTCAGGCAAGAGATGGACTAAGTCCAGGGCTGTAAGACTGGAAAAAGGACAAAGAACAGAAAATACATTGAAAAAAATTATTCATTCAATCATTGCCTCAAAAATACTTACAGGGTTTCCTATTACGTACAGAACATCTGAGGTACTAAATATTACTCAGTCCTCAAAGTACTTATAGGTGAGTGGAGGGGAAAATGCACACACATAAATATATATTATAAAAGGAAAAAGTAATAAGAGAACAAAGTGTCAGAGGCATTCAGAAGGAAGAGATCACTTTTGATGAGGTAACAGTAAAGATTTCACGGAAGAAGGGTCATTTGGTCTGGACACTGAAAGACACAGAGGGGCTTCTCCAGGAATGAGCTGCATTATGTACTGTAAATAGCGTGAGGCATAATTTTTTTTATTGCGGTATAACTGATATAACATTATATTAGTTTTAGGTGTACAACATGATGACTGAATATTTGTATGTATTGCAAAATGATCACAATAAGCCTAGTTAACACGGGTCACCATAATTAAAATTTTGTTCTTCTTGGGATGAGAACTTTTAAGATCTACTCTCCTAGAAACTTTTAAATACACAACACAGTATTGTTAACTGTAGTCACCATGCTGTGTACTACATCTCCATGGGTTATTTATTTTATAACTGTAAATTTGTACCTTTTAACCCTCTTCAACCATTTCATCCACCCCTTACTCCCTTCCTTTAGCAACCACCAGTCTGCCCTCTGTATCTATGAGCCCGGTTTTTGTTGTTGTTGTTTTAGGTTCCGCATACAAGTAAGACCATATAGTATTTGTCTTTCTCTGTCTGACATATTTCACTTAGCATAACATCTCCACAGCCCATCCATGCTGTTGCAACATCTTCTTTATCCATTCATCAATCGATGAACATTTAGGTTGCTTCCATGTCTTGGCTATTGTAAATAATACTCCAATGAACATGGAGGTGCACATATCTTTTCAAATTAGTGTTTTCCTTTTCTTCAAGTAAACACCCAGAAGTGGACGTGCTGGACCATACGGTAGTTCTATTTTTAAATTTTTTAGGAACTTCCATACTGTTTTCCACAGTGGCTGCACCAATTTACATTTTCAGCAACAGTGCACGAGAGTTCATTTTTCCCCACCTCCTCACCAACACTTGTTACTTCTTGTCTTTTTGATAATAGTCATTCTAACAAGTGTGAAGTGATATCTCACTGTGGTTTTGATCTGCATTCCCCTGATAATTAGTGATGTTGGGCATCTTTTCATGTACCTGTTATTTATCTGTATGTCTTCTTTGGAAAAATGTCTATTCAGCTCTTCTGACCATTTTTAATCTAATTGTTTTTTGCTATCACATTGTATGAGTTCTTTATATATTTTGGATATTAACTACTCATTAGATGTATATAGTCGCAAACATTTTCTCCCATTCAGTAGCCTGCCTTTTATGTTTTGCTGATGGTTGCTTTTGCTGTGTAAAGTTTTTATAAATATGTGTATAAAACATAAAATTTTGCTAATACTATCCAAGACGTTCTTATTCTGTTTTAATCCCCTTAACCTCTGATTAAATCTGATACAATTATGTCTGCAAAGATGACAATGCTAAGAGTCACAGAGTTTAAGTGGGGAGCAACTGAGCAACTTTCAAATTTTCCTAGAATTCCCATCTCACAGATGGAAACAAACAAGGAGTAACTAATTATTTTAAAAACCAACAATTGGTTAAAAAGGAGAACAAAGAGTCTACAGATTTACCAGTTGGATAGATATTTAACAGTGGTAAGGTATGGTTACAGGCTAATCTTAGAAGCCATGCCGTTTTTAATTTAACGTGACTATTTCTACAGGCATGGCCCAAGGTGAAAGTTTTTTCAGAACTGAGAATAGAAAAGATAGGTTAGGTCCAGGTTGCAGAAGACCTTAAAAGGCAGGTTAAGAATTGTGGATTTATTTTGTCAAGAAACGGAAGGCACTGAACTAGGGGATGTTTTAAGATTCACCTGGCAGTGGTTTGTAGGCTGTATGGGAGGATAAAAGGGCCCGCCAAGGGTAGCAGCAGTGGGAATTGACAGAAAGGAGTACACATAGAAGATGTTTCTGAGAGAGGATCAAGAATACTTGGTGTCCATAAAAGAAGTCTCAGTAAATATAAAATGATGAAAATCATACAAAATTAGAAAATCAGTAACAGAAGGACACTGTGGAAATTCACAAATATGCAGAAATTAAACAACATAGTCCTAAACAGGCAATGAGTTAAAAAAAAAAAAACCACAAGGGAAATTAGGAAATAATTTGAGATGAATGAAAATGAAAACACCATATATCAAAATTCATTGGATACAGAAGAGTAGTGGTCAGACTTTAGACCTGTAAACACATTAAAATATATTTAAAAGATCTTAATCCAACAGTCTAAACTTCTACTAGAAGTCAGAAAAAGAGAGAATACTAAATTCAAAACAAGGAGAAGGAAGAAAGAGAGATCTGAGTGGAAACAAACAAAATAAAGAATAGAAAAATAGAGAAAATCAGCAAAGCCAAAAGCTGGTTCTTTAATAAGATCAGCAAAATTGACAAACCTATAGCTAGACTGACCAAGAAAAAAAAAAGAGAAGACTCAAACTGTTAAAATTAGAAATGAAAAAAAGGAGACATTAATATTGACCTTATAGAAATAAAGGGAACATAATAAACAACTCTATGCCAACAAATTAGATAACCTAGCAAATTCCTAGAAAGACACAACCTACCAAAACTGACTCAAGAAGAAACAGAAAACATGAATAGACTTATTACAAGTAAATACATTAATTATCAAAAAAATTCTAAGAAAATTAAAAGGCCAGGATCCAGGAATAGGTGGCTTCACTGGTGAGTTCTACCAAATGTTTAAAGAAGAATTAACACCAATCCTTCACAAAGCCTTCCAAAAAGAAAAAAGAGAAAGGAATGCTTCCTAACTGATTCCATGAGGACAATATTATCATAATACCAAAACAAGACAAAGATATCACAAGAAGAAGAAAACTACAGGTCAATACCCTTGATAAATATAGACACAAAAATCCTCAACAAAATACAAACTGAATTTAGCAGCATATAAAAAGGATTATACTCCATGACCAAGTGGAATGCAAGGTTGCCTCAATATATTAAACCAATGGTAATATACCATATTAGCAGAGTAACAGAAAAAACTAATTATCATCTCAATAGATGCAGGAAAAGCATTTGGCAACTCTACATTATTTCATAATAAAAACAATTAAGAAACTAAAAAGTAAAGGGAAATTCCTCAACCTGATAAAGGGCACCAACACAGCTAACTTAATGTCAGAGGAAGACTGAAAGCCTTTCCTCTGACATCCGGAACAAAATAAGGATGTCCACTCTTGCCACTTCCATTCAACATTGCATTGGAGGTTCTAACCAGAGCAATTAGGCAAGGAAAAGAAAAGAAAAAACAACACATGCAGGTAGGAAATGAAGAATTAGAACAAGTTCTATTTGCAGATGACACAATCTTACATAGAATACACACGTACACACAAACTATTTGAGCTAATAAACAAGTTTAGTAAGGTTGCAGGATATAAAATCAATATACAAAAAATAGTTAGACTTCATCAAAATTAAAAATATTTGTGCTTCAAATAACATTATCAAGAAAGCGAAAGGACAAACCTCATAATGGGAGAAATATTTGAAAATCATAACTGATGAGGGTCTACTAAAGTACTCAGAATATATAGTCAGCCCTCTGTATCCATGGGTTCCACATCCGTGGACTCAACCAACTACAGATTGAAAATATCAGGAAAAAAATTCCAGAAAGTTCCAGAAAGCAAAACTTGAATTCTCCATGTGCCAGCAACTATTTACATAGCATTTATACTGTATTTACAACTACTTACATAGCATTTATATTGTATTAAGTATTATAAGTAATCTGAGATAATTTGGAGGATATGTGTAGGTTATATGCAAATACTATGCCATATTATATAAGGGACTTGAGCATCTGTGGATTTTGGTATCTGCTGTGGGGGAGGGGGTGTTTCTTGGAATCAGTCCCCCATGGATACTAAGGGATGACTGTATAAAGAACTCTTACAACTCAAAAATAAAAAGACATAACTGAATACAAAATGAGCAATGACTTGGATATTTATCCAAAAAGATAAATAAATGGACAATAGACGTGAAAAAAACTCAACATCATTAGTCACTGGGGAAATGCAAATCAAAATCACAATGAGATAGCACTTCACATCCACTAGGATGGCTATAATTAAAAAGAAGGATAATAACAAACACTGGCAAGGATGTAGAGAAATTGAATGGTAGGAATACATTGTTGTTAGGGATGTAAAATCTTACAAACCCTTTGGAAAACATCATGGCAGTTCCTCAAAAAGTTAAATATAGTTGTCATTTAACCCAGCAATTCCACTCCTAGGTATACAACGAAGAGAACTGAAAACAAATGTTTATGCAAAACAAATGCTCATGGAAGCATTATCCATAATAGCCAAAAAGTAGAAACAACCCACACTGATGAATAGATTAGCAAAATGTGGTATTAATATATTCTGCAATGGATTATTATTTGGCCATGAGAAGAAATAAAGTATTGATACATGCTATAACATGGATGAACCTTGAAAATTATGCTTAGTGTACGAAGTCAGACATAAATATGGTATCATTCCACTTAGATGAACTGTCCAGAGTAGGGAAATATACAGGGACAGGAAGTACGTCAGTGGTTGCTAGGGGCTTGTCAGGGTGGAATGGGAGTGACTGTTAACAGATACAGGTTTTCATTTGAGGGTGATGGAATTAGTGATGACCACTGCATAATCTTGTGAATACATTATAAACCACTGAATTATACACATTAAAGTGGTGAATTTTATGATCAGTGAAATATATCTCAACAAGAACAGTTAGCAATACACTGAAGATGGCTGGGGGCAGGCTGGGGATGGTGAGGAGGTACATGATGAGCAAAAGAGACAGAAAAAGTCGAAAAGTTTTCAACTTGGCCTGGGAATGGTCCAGAGGAGGAAGAATGGCAGGCTTGGAAGAAAGAATGAGTACTGTTACGGAAATGCTGAGAATCAGGTGCTGACGTGGCATTCCACTGGAGATATACAGTAGAAAATTTATAAGAAGGGCACAGAGCTCAGAAAACATAACATCTTGAGACAGCTAAGACAGACGAAATCATGAAACTGTCGAGAATATAGAGAAGAAAAACAAAAGCAAACACCTGGAGAGCCCCTACCCTTAGAAAAGATAGTAAGATTAAGTAAAGCCAGAAAAAGAGATCAAAAAAGAAATGGGCACAGGGACACAGAACAGAGACTTACAGAAGGCGGTGGTGATAAACCACAGCAATTGCTGAGTGGAAGCGGAGGGTAAGGACTAAGAGAAGACATTAGGGTTTGGCATAGATGTCATAATTAATCATTTACTAATTGTTTCTCCACTTCGGTGAGCTCATGTTCTGCCTTTTAGCCATGATAAACACATTCTGGCTCACTATGTAAAGTATGGTCAGAGGGTTCTTCCCTTAGAATCAATCAGGAGGCATCAAGAGATACAGTTAATCAATCTACATCTCTCAGCAAAATCATTCAATAAAGGTTTATCCTCTACTCTGTACTTTGACACACCCAGTCTACTAAAATTTGCAGTGGGAATGTATTCCTGGGGTAGAACCCTGAAGTTATAGATCAAGATAATTTACTCTTATTCTGTACTTATGGGGTCATATTCTCCTCTGCAATTAATTATGCACTTTCATTCTGCACCTCTCCTCTATTTTTTTTTATGTGAACTAAATACTAATACTAAATAGAAGTCTAAAGTTCTTTCAAGTAATGCCAGACAAAGAATTTGATTCTAACGTATTAGAGAAGAAAAAATATAAAGGGAAGATTCAGTCTTAAACTGTCAAGATACACTTCTAAGTACCTTTTGGAAATCATGAGGCCATGCTGGAGTTTCATGTCCTCTGTAATCTTAAATTTGATCTAATATTAATGTCCCATTTATAATAACTTAATGGCCCATGACAAAGACAATTTTACTGTATTGTTTCAGAACGTATTATCTGGCACCAGTATCGATAATTATCACATGTGACTATCCCAATTTGAAGGGCCAATCCAAGATGATGTTTAATTAAGTCTAACTTCCCAATACGACTATAAACTCCTTTAAAGAATATATTTTCCCCACCTAAGCATTCTTTAAACTCTTCTGCATCCTCCATCCAAAACCAAAATGTAACAGGCACATTACCTTGCATGTATTACCAGTAGATTCAAATAAATCTCTGGTGAACGATTAGTTGATGATTATTCCCCCATGTTATCCACCCCTACTCTCAGAGCAGAGGGTAGAAATCAGACGTTGAGAAAAAGTATCAATTATCATCATTTTAGTTTCTGTACAATCTATGCTGTGTAGAACATCTGGATAGACATCACAGAGCAAGGCAGTTAAAGATATCATATTTAACTCTCAAACGGAAATGATTACAAACTTTTTAAAATGAGATTTTCTAAAAGCAGTTAAACTGCAGTAGCCCACTAATCACATTTTTAAATTTATGTTTTCATACATGAAACTTCAAAACTTTACATTTTAAGTAGAGTCTCTTTGGCAGATTCCATGTGTTTCATGACAATGCTCTGAAAAGTCGACAGCTCTAATGCATCCTGGCAATTGTGAAATTCTTCTACATCAACTAAACGTAACTTTCTGCAAGAGATGAAAATGAACAGTGATTTAAGTATGAGGGTTTTTTTTTAATTTAACATTTTGCTAATTGATCCCTTCTCAAAAAATGATATTCCTAGGTTTTATCTCTAAAATTTGTGTTCCATAAAAATATTCAAGAACATATTTTAATTTAAAAAATAATTAATATAATTAAATTCAGCAGGAACACAATCTGATATTATGAAACTGTGCTGTGTAGTAGAAGAAGGACATAATAACTGAAATTTGATGGATAGGTTAGACTGATTTTTGCTTTCAAACTGGAACAATTAAAACAGGAAAAGAGGCAGGGCTCAAAACTTACAGGGTCCACTCCTCCTAAAACAAAAATTCCACCCTTTCTGAAAAGAGAGCAACCCTGGATATTGGAGAGCCGTGAAGTGAGGGAGTTCTCACACCTAATTAAGACTGTATAAAAATCTTTTGAACCTGTCTGGTTTTGATTTTTTCAGAAAACACAGTGCTTACTCCAGCCAAGAGTTTTCAATTCTGACTACAACACTATGATCTTTGTTATATACATGCTTTAGTCAGTTAAGAAGTTTCTCTGGCAGATTAAAGTGAAAGAACAATGCTACCTATTAGTACCATTGTATTAGTCACCTCAATTTAGCTACAGATTACTTCCCTATTAGAGAAACTGCTATTTAATTTCCACATGATTAAATGATTTCTATGTTATCTGAAAGATAGGAAACACTATTAAAAACATCACATTTAATTTTTACTTAAAAATCAATGTAAAATACTGGTTAGTAAACAAAACACATTTCACATCTATTTATATTCCTTTCACAAGCAAAAGTCCATCTCTTAGGTTACCATGAGGTTAGTACATGACATCGGTGATACATCAGGCACAAAGTAGGTATAACCATTGCTGGAGAATCTTTGGTAATGAGTTATCCTGGGCAACTGAGCAGTATAAAGCAATGTTTTAAATGAAATACTTTTAAAATGTAGCATGACAGCACATACGAAACATAATCTGCTCTCTTTATGCTTCTTGGTCAACATTTTCAACATGACTTTATGTCTTAAAGCTGTAGCTATAAATCAGGGTACAGGTGCATGCCGTGTGAAGCAGCACTGAATGAGAGCAGTTGCTAGGGCACGAGCACCTAGAATTCACTTTGCCACTCAGCAACCAGACCAGTTTTCCCTGCACTTCCTCAGTGTTTGATTTAGAGACAATTCTAAGCACAGGCCACCCATTTTTCATGTTTTGAGATTGATGGGCCTTTATAGAAGTTTTACAGAACTTTCTCATGAAATCTCTGCTTATAACATTCCCTGTTTGGTCCATAGGCTGAATGGTTAAGAAGATGGGAAAAATACCACCAGACACTGGTCCTACTTTCTCAGGACGATTCCTACAATAATCTGGCAGTAGAAAAACAGTTTTAACCACTAGTTAAAGACTACAGGAAGAGTCAGGAAAAAGATGACTCAACCAAATAACAGCCCCAAATCACCCAGACTGTGAACCTCAGGTTCTTCTCTTAACTCTTCCTATCCCTTACCTGCCGCATGCAAGCGGACGTCAATTCCGGGAGACTCAGCTGTCAGTCATGGATCCCTCCCACCTGCCACTTGATGCTCACCATAGTCTGAAACCCACCTTGATCTTTGGATCCATCACTGATTTCAGGCGGAGGGACTTCAACAGTCCTGGCCCAACACTCTGGACTCAACACCAAGTCAGTCTCTGATTTTGATCTCTGGTTCTCAAAGCTAATCTCACTTCTCACGGGGCCCAAGTTGCCCCTTAACTACCACTCCAAGTGCCTACATTTCTTGCTTGATCCATGAATTTAGAAACAAGTTCTGCTCTTCCCAGCTCTCCTGCTCTCCTTCATTACATTCAAAGTAGCACACTCTAGGCAGTGCTCTGCACTCGCTTCCTTCACTTACTAATACATCCTGGAGACCATTCCATATTACACGTTGATACTGTTCTCATTCATATTTCATAGCTGTGTAATAATATTCCATTGTGTGACTGTACCATCACTCATTGAACCAGTCCACTATCAATGGTTACTTGGTTGTTTCCAGGCTAATCCTCTTAACAAATGGCACAATAAAGAACCCTGAATCTCTATCACTTCCTATATTTTCATGTGTATCTCTAGACTAATTTCCCAGGAGTGAGATTGCTGGATTCAAGTGTAAATGAATTTGTAATTTTGATAGATATGACTGGATTCCCTTCAAAAGGGTGCCCATTTCTCCAACCTTCACTAACAAAGCATGATGTCAATATTTTGGAATTTTGTCAATTCCATAGGAAATAGAATGATATCTCAGTGTAGTTTTTATTTCAATCTCTTTGCATTTTTCTTATTATGAGTTAAGCATCTTTTTAATATGTTTAAGATTGATTAAGTTGTATCCTCTCTGAGTACTGTACAGTAAATGAATCCACAGTGTTCTAGAAGTATTTTCTTGGACTCGCCTTGATCAAATCATGAATTTCAAAAGTTGTTCTTTATCTTATTTTCTTAGACATCCTCCTATTTATACTGTAATTTATATCCTATGATAATTTCTATACTCATATATACACTGTATATACATGTGTCCCCAACATACACCATTTTTCAAGCAAATATACCTGTGTGCTATGTAGGTTTTTGACTGCATTATAAATGCCATCTCTGACATTATTAAGTGGGTTCTGGAAGCATAAATACTGAATGACATGAATTTGCACATTTCCATCTAGAGAGCACCCCCATTCATAGAGGTGCGCCTATTCATGCATTTCAGAGTCATTCAGATGATTTTTTCGTATCACCATCCCCCAACCCACAGCCATACACAGAGACATCCTGTACCTTCAAGACCTGCTGAGATTCAGGGCAAATGACTGTTAACCCAGAGTAAGGATGCCCTGTGTGTTCAATGCTGGCTTCTCCTCAGAGGGGCAGCACTTGGGTCTGCCCATCCCACTCTTAATATTCACACAGAGGGTAAAAACAACTTAGACCGGCAAAGGCAACATAGGAGTTGGTGGGGCTCTCTTCCCCACCCACAGACTGCAAAGCTTCTTTCTCATTTGTCTTTACCCTGGAAGCTCTGAGGTTTGCTTCAGCTGCTGCAACTAACACCTCTGCCACCACAGCCCTGGACACTAATTTTGGACATATCTACTATTTACTGTTTTCTTATCTCGGCTTTGTTACTTTTTCTTCTTCCCCTTCCTCCTTTCATCTTCTTGTCTCTTGCCTCCTGACATTGTACAATAGACAAAGTCTAGCCCTTAATGAACAATATTAGGCAGTGGTGCTCATCCCCCAGCATCCAGCCCAGTGTGTTCTAGCAGTTCCATGTATGAACGGATATTAAAAAAATAAAATAAACACTGTGGTGGTGTTTTGAAAATGAAATGTACTACTGCATGTAAACATCCTTTGTGAAAGTGATATACTGTATTGTATGATCTCATCACTGCAGACAAAATTAGATCATGGGCCTTGTCAGGGAGAAATATTTGAGTCTCAATACCCAAAAGAAACGAAATGAGAAAAGCATGGGGCAGGGAGATGGCCTCTTCCTATAAGATAAATTCAAGAAGACAAAGAAATCCACATTATACAATGCAAAGTTGAAAGGATGTGCTTTCTAGGAGTAAACAGTCTCACTGACAAAAGCCAGTTTTATGCTATGTGTGTAGATACACGTATGTGGATATACATATATATTTGGCTGCATGAGCACAAAGAAAAATATGGGAAGATGCCCCACTAATGGTTATCATGTCTTTGGCTGGGTTGGTAGAAAGAAAGGCACGTATGAGGAAAAGAAAGGCCAGGCTGGTGGGAGTCAGGCAAAGTAAAGAAAAAAGGGCTGCACTTAAAAAGTGTATATGATCACATTTGTGTAGTCATATTAATTACATATGTATGTGTGGAAAGAAATTACATTAAAATTTGTTTAAAAAAGGAAGGAAGAGATGGAGTGAGGGAGGGGAGGGGCCTTAGACACCACAAACCCACACTCATCTCACAGGCGGGAACTGCAGAGCCTCTGATGGGAGGGTGGCAGAGCTGGGGCGATTCTGGATGGCTTGGCTTCCTGGAGCAGGCCCGGAAGCAGGGTTAGGGTTAGGTGTTCCTGGGCACTAAGGATCCCAACTTCGGAAGGAGCGCAGAGAAGTTGGTCGGTGAGGCCCCCCTAGTGTATGTGCAGGGGTGCTTTCCAGAGCAGAGACAACAGCTGTGCACCCAAAGCTCTTAGCTTTCCCTTTGCTGGTCTGCAGGAGGCGAGAAAATGTGCTCATTATTGTGTCCTCGGGACAATACCTGCAATTAAGAACCAGGAGACCCTGGAGAACAGATTGCATGGAAACTGGGGCTTTGGCTGGGAGGGTGAGGAAAGGCTCATGGGACCACCTTGGAGGCCAGGTTGCCATGTCCTCTATCACGAGACAGGGACCCATTCAGGTTTGAGAGGGCTCCTTTAAGAAAAATGATATAAATCTGTATTACTTCTGCATATTTTAGAAATAGGTATGTCCACGTGTACCTGTTGCTAGGATGCCCCCTCAGTGTCTTGGAAGGGGCGGCACAAGGGACAGAATATGAAGCCGGAGCTTCTAAACTGCGAGGTAAACTGTCCTCAGCCCTAGGGCCAAGGTCTGTAACTCCATAGCGCCCACCAGCCTTCACATCCAGCTCTGCACCTTTCGCACCATGATGACGCCCACAAGGAGATGCATGATCCCCAAGAGTCGCCCAGAAACTTCACCTCATGCTAATCACATGGGCAGCGTTACCTCGGTTTCTAAACAATATAGATGACTGTAGCAGCTAATGTTCTGTGGGATTTAAAACGAGGCACGGCGATTCAGCCCCTTAACTGTGATTTCCCCTTAAAGTATATATGGTAACCTGGTGGGGGTGGGGAAGGGAGAGCTAGATAAGACATAATGGCGATGCTCACTTTTACCCTATACACTTCTATGTTATTTAAAACCATGCTTACTTAGGTCAGATTTGTAATTATTTTTAAAATTTATAGTTAAGATAGTAAAAGAAATAATTAAGATGTAATAATTTTCATCTCTCTTAAACAAAACAAACAACAACAACAGAAAAAACCTCAGTAAGTCCAGAAATACTTACTTAAAAGTACTGTGCCACAAATCTAGCACCGCCAACATTGTAGGGTTCATTGCGTTCAAGTGATCCCTAATATAACTGCTTGCAGCTAAAAAAGATTTCCTCCAAGGTTTTGGAAGAATTTCCATTCTGAAAGCAAAGAGAAAATAGTCATCTTCTTTAAAAATCAGAAAGTCTCATAATAGTCAAAGTACTTTTTGAGTAATAATTTTATTTGAGTAGTAATTTTTTGAGTTTAATTTGAATTAAAAATAGGATTTATCCCTCATGGTAATAACAAAACATGTAATTATGTTTTAAAGTATATAAAAGTCATACTCTTTGTGGTTTAGTATAATTTTTAACTAACGCAGATAAAATTAGATTTGAATTTTTATCACATAGGCAATTGTTTTTCTCTAAATGCTTGATGTGATGGAGTCCACAAATAACTAATAGTGATCAAACAGGAAGAGTAGCCAGCTACGTTTTATATATATCTTAAAAGATTTTTTTTTTAAGGAAACATTTAAACATTTTATGTCCCTATTGTTTTTAAAACATTTTAAGAATATACTCCAGCCTGGAAATCTTCTTGAACTTCACCTCTGACTGTGTAAAGGTCACTTACAAAATCATAAACACTAACATTCTATTTAAAGTTATTTATTCTGTAACTCCTCCGACTTGACGAATCATCTTTTACATACTAAAGATGTGCCATCTTCATCTTTCAGAGTATATTTAAACATTTACATTTTATGCCTGTAAATTTTTTTTACTCTCATTGATTTTAAACACTTAGTCTTGTTTTAATATATAGTAAAGTTAATTCAGTTTTTCCTTTGTGGTCATATCACCTTTACAATTACAAAGGATAGTTTTTGTTTATCCCTGGGAGAAAAGCTGTTCTCCATAGAAGATACATTGACTTTTTCTTTTTAGTTGTTAAAAGAAACAATTTGGGGCACTTTTAAATGATACAAAAGAAACAAAGTAAAACTGAAGTGGTTACTTAATCATATAAGTTCTATTCTTCAAACTATTTAAGTGATGTATTCCTAAATGTTATTTTAGGGAAAATATATAGCACGTGGATTTTCCCATATGTGTTCTATATTTTAATCCACGTAATATATTCTGTGTTTGCATATTTTCTGCAGCATTCCCAGTGTGTTTTGGGGCATTCAAATTGCCATCAAGCTTTCATGTCCCTATTACATCTAAAGCTGTGCTTGGAGCTGTGGAGATAAAAAGCTCTGTATCAACGTCTTTCACCAGAGCACTTATGTTTTAACCACGTAGGCATCCATCTGTCAGTGTGTGTTTGCCTACCCATCTATCCATCAATTTGTAAACATAACATGTTAGGGCTTAAATACATAAATAAAGATAGTATGATCAGTTGTATATATGCAGTACACAAATTATAAACATATATGAGAAAATATAACCAGTGTATAACTATATCCACATACAGAAAAATGACTGCAAAAAATCAATATTCTTAGCGAAACTTGATTGCTTACTCAGCACGATGGGGTGGAAGTTCTTCTACCTTTTTGTCATCTTCCTTTTCTCTAGGATCTTTTAAAACAAAATCAACTAAAAGAAAATTGAAAAGTTCTGATCAACAACCTTATAGTAATTATAGTATTTCCCAAGCAATTGTAAAACTAATTCCTTTAAAATTGTTTACGTTAAGTTTTTTTAAATAATGAGCGATTTGTGCATTTATAAACACAAGAAAATTTTAAAATTTTTATGAGAAAATCTATGATGTCTGTGTCTTTGAGAATATATATACACTCTTTCTTAACAATGTTCCTGTTCTTTCATTCGAAAATCATTGCTCTTAATATTATTGATATATTTTCCTTTTTAGCTCTTCCACCAAAAGTGTTCTTGTTGAATTGAAGGTCAACAATACAGAGTAGCAGTAGTTTCCCTTCACTGAGGAAAGATACATATTGCTTTGTTGTTCTCTTTTAAACTGCTTAAGAGCATAGAACTACCTTGTTATGAAATCAGTAAAGTGAGCTACTTCTGCCTCTGCAGTCTTTAATTCAGTTAATTCTAACTTTCTTGCTTTTCTTTGAAAATGCTCTTTCTAAAATGCAAATATGTTTTTATCCCTCTGCCTAAAATCCTTCAGTGACTCTCCTTTACCTTCAAATGCTTAAAAGAAAGCATGTAAGGCCCTTAATATTCTATCCCCTTCCCAAAATGCACCCTCTTCTTTGGCCATCAGAGCTGCTTGCAAGGTCGGAAGAGCCTTTCACTCTTGTCTGCCATCATTCCCACCATTTCCTAGGCCATGCATGTTTCCTAGTATGTAATGTTCATCCTTCACAACTCAGTTCAGGTGCCACAGAGTCCTTCCTAACAAGTCAGGCGTGACTTCTTCTCCCTTAGACCATGTTCTCGATTTCTCTCCTCATTGTACTTGCTACTTTGCTTTATAATTTAGTGATTTGTCCATGGCCCTCATTACACTATGAACTCTTCGGGGGCAAGGATATGGCTCTTTACATGATCAAAACACTCAATAGGAGTCTTCAATGCAGTGAATGCCCTCCTCCCTGAAGGGTCCCGCAACCATTTCAAAGCAGTATGATTTCTCCAACTTTGATATAGCATCAATTATACCAGGCTTACTATCACAACCAATCGGAGAACCTTTTTTAAAAGCACAGATTTGAAAGACTGCCTCCAGAGATTTTAATTCAGATGGGTCGGGAAATGAGTACTCTTTAAATGGCTCTGATAATGTCAGTCTTAGAGTCTATTGGTCTATACCACGAGTCAGCAAACTTTCATGTAAAGGGCCAGACTGCAAGTATTTTCAACTCTGTGAGCAACAAGGTCTCTATCACAACTACTCAACAATCTCTTATGGTGCAAAAGCAGCTATAGAGGGGCTTCCCTGGTGGCGCAGTGGTTGAGAATCTGCCTGCCAATGCAGGGGACACGGGTTCGAGCCCCGGTCTGGGAAGATCCCACATGCCACAGAGCAACTAGGCCCATGAGCCACAATTACTGAGCCTGCACGTCTGGAGCCTGTGCTCCGCAACAAGAGAGGCTGCGATAGTGAGAGGCCCGCGCACCGCGATGAAGAGTGGCCCCCACTTGCCGCAACTAGAGAAAGCCCTCGCACAGAAACGAAGACCCAGCACAGCCATAAATAAATAAATAAAAATAAATAATTTTTTTTAAAAAAGCAGCTATAGATAATATGCAAATGAATGTGTGTCTGTGTTTAATAAAACTTTATTCACAAAAACAGGCAGTGGGCCAGATTGAGCCTATGAGCCGTAGTTTGCCAACCCCTGGTCCATAGCAGTAGTTTTGTAATTAATCACACTCTAGTTTATGATATCAGTAATATTAATATTAATTAATTAACATTTTAAAATTTGTTTCAGTTATGTCCTTTGTTGAGGGGATATATCCCCTCAACCGTAGAAAGACGGTTTTTAAAAATTTTTGCTATATTTTATTAATGAAATTTGCCTGAGATCTTAAGCAATGTAACCACAATACAAGAAACAGCCTAATAAATATAATAGTTTCAAAGATAGGTGTTAACTTTACATTTTTTAAAATTTATCTTTAATAAGACGCATTCAAATTAGAAAGAGAAATACTGATTTACCTATGGATTTTTTCACACTAAGAAGATAATCTTCTCTCATTTCATCAGATAATGCAAGTATGCTGTTAGTGAGGACTTTCAGATGTTGGGGGACTAAATTCAATACATGCTCCAGCCAAGAATCTTCCATTGGGGCTACGTGGTCCGTATCAATTCCATGGTGGATATAATAGTAATATCTCTACAGAAAAGATAATGAGAAATGGAGATGGGTTTAATACTATAATAAAAGAAGTATTTATCAAAAATAAAACCACTGAGCAAAATTAAAGTTTTAGTAGAACAAAGTATTTACAAATCATAAAAAATTATTTTCTGCAATTCATATTGGCATTATTTGAGTTCTCCTAAATTAAAAAAAAAAACAACTTTTATTTCATGAAAATTAAAACTCTTACCTTAATTCATAACTACACTCTAAAACTTGAAGTTACATTACTAAATATATGATGTACTAAACAGAACTCATATATGTGGAGGTAGAATTTAGTGTTCTATAAATGTGTGAAAATTTAGTATGTTAGTTTTTGTCCTTGTGTTATTGATAATCAGAAGTAGATCTTAAAAGCTGTAAGTGAATCAGTGCCCCTATTCATTAATCTCAGAAATATTATCCAACAGGATTTACAAAATTTCCAATTGGCCTATTAATATTCCATTCCATAATTTTACAGATGTTGTTAAATGTGTGCACAAAAAATTCATTTTAAGACATGACAGTATTTCTCTAACAATGGACATTTAATGTCAATATATTTTCGCAAGTTTTTACATGTCACTTAACAGAAAAAAATTTAAACATCAAAATACTTTCAAATTAGCAATATTAAAGTCTTCGATATTTACTTTTAAAAAATTCTATATTTGAAATCCTTGAAGAATTACTTTTTTCTAAAGTAAGTTAATATGCTTTGTGAAGTGTACACTATGTAATTAAAATAATTTCTCATAGGATAAAGACATGTAAAAGCTATACATGACTGAGGCTAGCTTTAACATAGGGAGGAGGGAGACTTGAGATTCTCTGACTGTGGTCTTAGGAAACGAGAGGAAGAATGATTTCCTCCGTTAATCCAATAGAGCAATTTTATGGAACTTCATCTTTACTCCTACATCCATGTATTTGCACAGGAAGGAGCACAGAATAAACTCAAAGGCACAAAATCACCTTCAAGTGCTTCCTTTACTTTCAATTATACTGACAAAAGAAATAGCTTGTTACCAAGATGTCTTTCTCTATTGCAGAAGTGGTTAGTTTTGGCAATGTGCTTTCATCCGGAGTAGCTGAGTCTAAGACAGCATCTTGTTGCCTAAGAAAATGATAAACACACTATTCAAATGTATATAAATGGCAGTTAGAACATAAATCAATAGATTTATCTGTCAGACTGTCTTCTATAAAATAAGGAAAGAAGGCATTGTGGAACATTTTTAAAAGAGTAAACATATTTATTTGGTACCGTATTCCTCCCAGAATACCTTCTCTTTATTCAGAGAGACAGTTATATTGGAAGTGATTTGAAAGATCTAATTCAGAGGCCACATCCTCTTTGATAGGCTTTATTCATTCTTGCTCATTGCTCCAAAATCATCTCTCTTCTCTGAACTTTTATAGGAATGTTCTTGCATTATTCCTAAAACATGTACGGTTATTTATAAATACGATGTTTAGAAGAGCACCGATGGAAAAGACTCTAAATGTAGTTCTGCCAAAGACACAGATATATTCTTCAAAAGACCATTTCTCAGATTTCTAGGAACACATATTAGAAGTTAGCAACAAGTGACATAGAAGCTCATATGCTCCTATGTTTTTATTATTGGCTAACTGTTCATATAATACTATAATGTTTCTAGGTATAATTCAATTCAAAACCTATATCAGATATGAGCCACATTTTGTGACTTCCTCTGGGGCTCCAATGTGTGAAAAGTTCACATCTTCAGGAAAATAAGTTGTTCTGTGATACCTTTAACCTCTTTATCATTGAAAGTATCATGCTCCAGGTCCCAACTTCATCGGGGATGGATACAGGTTAGTGATGCTGTGTAATAAAATACTTCTTACCACTAACTGTCCAGTGAGTGGAGACTGGAGGTTTACTGAATATCTGTCTGAGATATCATACCAAAGTAGGTACCCAGAATGGATCTTCTGACTTAGTTTTTTGCAAATCTAGGAATCCACTATCTTGTGAACTTTAGACTTATTTTTTTCAACTAAATGGACCAGAGAAGAGAGGCAAGGCAATGTCTCAGGAATGTCTTAGGTAATATCTCAGTTTAATTCAGTACATAGTAGGTGCTCAATAAACATTTATCAACTGAGGAATAAGCATATGAGAGGAGTGGTAGAAGATCTTCAGGGTATTCTGTGGCTGGAAAGAGAAGGGTTATTTTAACTGCAAAAGTAATCATCTCGTTATTTTGGTGTTTGTATAGTAAAAAGGTACTAATGACAGTAACGTACTTCAGGAATCAGGACATCTGGGTTCAGATCTGCCACTATAAAGTTTATGACCTTAATAAATGGGTTGTTTTTTTTTTGTTTTTTAATGGCAGAAATGCCTATCCTATCTACTTTGCTGAATCCTGACGCTCAAACTTCATCCTCTGTGTGAGTAATGTGGACACAGAAGGATGCAGCAAGGTCAGGAGAGGTGAAGAGGAAGGAGGTTAGGGGCTATGGGAGAGGCTGCAGAAGTTCTTGCAGTCAGAATGAAGATCCTTTCAGCTCTAAAACTCTATAATTTTATCGTTCTGTGGCCGCAGGCAAAGATTCTGCTGCTAGGAACAATAATAGAAGCTTTCTCTAATCCTCACACCTATTGTTACAGGAGACAATGACATAATTATCCCCACTGCACAGATGAAGAAACAATGTCAGAGAGATTAAATAACTTCCCCTTCATCACATTGTTAATTAAATACAAAAACAAGGATTTGCCCATCCATATGTGCTTCTAAACTGCCATGCTCTTTCCATCAAAGCAACATTCCATTCAGAAATAAATCAATCAATACTGGAGACACTTTACCTGTTAAAGAGAAAATATGATGTACTTTACTTCTCAAAACTGAAAGAACTATATTGATATTTTTTCTCTTTATCAATAGAGATTTTTGGTTCAAGATGGTGACATAAACATCCTTTTTTTCAAGTTTTCCTGTGAAAATGGTAGTAATTTTAACCCAGGATTGTAAAGCAACTAGAGGGTCATCAGCTGAGTAGATACTTCAACAAATTTTTGGAACATGAAAAGAAGACAGAGAACAGATGAAACAACTGAGAACACCACAGACCGTAACTCATGCAGGAAGGAAACCAATCTGCCTAGGAGATCCCTAGAAAAGGCTCTCGTCTTGCAATCAACAGGTACCAGGGGAGGAAATGTATAGGAAGGCTGACAGCAAGGAAATTATCTGAGCAACTTTATGCCAGCAAATTAGACAACTCAGGGGACTTCCCTGGTGGTACAGTGGTTAAGAATCCACCTGCCAGTGCAGGGGACACGGGTTAGAGCCCTGGTCTGGGAAGATCACTCATGCCGCAGAGCAACTAAGCCCGTGTGCCACAACTACTGAGCCTGTGCTCCAGAGCCCGCGAGCCACAACTACTGAGCCCACGTGCTACAACTACTGAAGCCTGCGTACCTAGAGCCCATGCTCTGCAACAAGAGGAGCCACCGCAACGAAGAGTAGCCCCCACTTGCCGCAACTAGAGAAAGCCCGTGCACAGCAACGAAGACCCAACACAGCCATAAATAAATAAATAAATAAATAAATAAATAAATAAATAAATAAATAAATAAAATTTTTTAAAAAAATTAGACAACTTAAATGAAAAGAACATATTCCTAAAAGGTAAAAAAGTACCAAACATGACTCAAGAAGAAATAGAAAATATGAAGAGATCTATATCTAGTAAACTAATTGAATTAGTAAGTAATAATCTTTCCACAATGAAAAGTTCAGGTCCAGATGGTCTCACTAATAAATTCTATCAAACAAGTAAGGAAGAAACAACACCAATTCTACACAAATTCATTTGGAAAATAGAGGAGGTGGAAACACTTAACTCATTTTATGAGGCCAGTAGTACCCCGATACCAAAGCCAGACAAAGACATCACAAGAAAAGTACAGTCCCAAATCATTCATTAACGTAGATTTGAAAATCCTTAAAATTTTAACAAATCCAGTATATACATAAAATTATGTATATTACATATACATAATGACTAAGTGAGAGGAATGCAAGGTTTAACATATGAAGATCATTTAATGTAATATGCCATATTTAAAAAGGACAAAAATCAAATGATCATCTCAATGGACATCGAAAAAGCACCTGACAGAAATCCAGCACCCACTCATGACGAAACCTCTCAACAAACTAGGAAAAGAAGGGAACTTCATTAATCTAATAAAGAGTATCTTAAAAACCTACAACTAACATCCTACATAAATGTGAAAGACTGAATGCTTTCCCCATAAGACTGGGAATACAAAATAAGAAATATGTAATACCAATAACTACAAATGGGATTAAACATGCTACTGAAGTCCAGAAACTCAAAGATTGAAGTTTAATAAGTCCATCCATATAGTGTTTGTTAAAGGTATAACTAAAAATGACATAAAATGATTAAAAAGAGACTTCTGTTTCTTATAACACAGCAGCAAAGATAATCTGAAAAACCTCCCAGTACCATTCTATAAATACTGGATAATATGCCACAAAGTTCCTTTGAATGCATAGCTGAGCTCACAAGAAAAAAAGGAAATACTCAGGAGGAAAAAGATGGAATGACAAGGCAGAGTAACAGCCAACCCCCGAGGCTACGGCTGCCCTTGTGGGGTGGAGCCTTGGACTTTAATGCCCACGTGGGTCAGGAGATGATTCTGCTGGAGTTAAATGGAGAATTCAAACCCAGACCTCTGTATGAAGCTGAAACCCAAGATGGGCTCTATCCTCAACCAGAGGAGGACCAAAAATGACAGGCACAGGAAAGTTGTGTCAAGAAGATCATTTGTCTTGGCCAGGACATTGGGAGGAGAAAAAATTGCTTCTATGAGTTTGTAACCAGAGGCCTACCCACCCACGGCTTAGAGTGTTGATTTTACAGTTCATGTGTTCTGAAAGGGCTTAATTGAAGAAAGTGATGTAAGTGGGCCAAGCTGGTAATGTCTAGTGGTGCCTGGCAAAAGCAAACTCCAAACCACTCTCGCAGAGGCACACGCCCACAATCTAACTGCACAGGAGCCCACATATCTGCCATCCCTTTGTCGGCACGCAGTGACCACTGCCCTCCCCTCAACGTGCCTATCCAGCCAGTAAGGTGTCACATGGGGACAGTAAAATGGAGCTCTGTGGGTGAGTGACTTACTGTAATGTGTCATGAAATTCTGTTCACCAATGGCAGTGTGTGTGCGTTGAGAGTCATGATGAAAGAAAGGGGCTACTGAACAACTAGCGTCAAGCTGTGAAAAAACAGGCAAAGAGGAACTGGTGACTTGCATCTACATTGCCCTCCGTAAACAGATCTGTACTTCAGACTGGGCAAGCCCTGCCCTGATCACACTGTGATCGTTTCAGCCCAGTTCCTTCCTTTTATACACAAGGAGACCCACGATGCCAGGGAAGTCACCACATCACCTGAACAGACAAGATGGGGAAAAAAGAAACCGCCCCAAATCTTCTACCAGGCAGCATGCCTACAACCAGAATTCCCAGACATTCTGCTCTCTCAACCAACACCAAGTATTAATATTGACACCTGATGGAAGAAATATTCATATATTGAGGTATGGGGAAGTCTTTCTGGCTTATACATGATTTGGCTTGAACTTCATGCTAACTAGAACAGCCTGTCTTATGGCCCGTCAAACATGCCTTGTACATTTGTTTTAACCATTAAAGAAAAGATTGCATTTAAAAATCTAAATGGAGTGACTGTGTTTCAGGCATTTAAAATGGAACCAGGTGGCCATTGTGGGTGTGGTTTCAGACATGTTCCTGCATCACTGAGAACTTAAATTTTCTGAACTGTTATCAAATTCAAGGATACCACCAGCCATGCTCAAAACAGTATCTGCTAGCAGCTGCCAGCTACAACCCCTTGTAACTATGCAACCATTTTGGACCCCAACCAATCCTTACTTAACAAGCATCCTTCCTTCTTGCCAGATCCAATTATAATTCTTGATAAACAACTCATGAAACTAACTGTAACCTTGTAGTTTTTGTCTTTATAAGCCTCCCCCATTTTGTAGTCTGGAGGAACACAAGTCAAGTGCTTATTGAACCTGTATCTCCTAGATTACAGTCCTCAGTTTGGCTTGAATAAAACTCTCTCCTATCCCTATTATAGATTTTTTTTAATTGATCATTTTCATCAACATACTTTTTCAGCTCATGATATTTAAAAGTGAGACACCTTTAGGGTTAAGCTCAGTCTTTCATTATTTATACCCTGACCTCATTCCAACAAGGCTTTCAGGCGTCCTTAGAGAGGCACAGAATTCTTATAATTTTAGATTAAAAAGTTCCCAGGGGCTCTAACGAGGGTAACACTGGTTAGCTTATAGAACTTACATAATGACATTAACAAGAGTGCTTCTAAAGTTTTCTCGTTCTTTATGTGGAGATTTGCTCTTTGATTTGGAAGTAGATGGTCCAGCATGACTATCATCAATCTGGTCGAGTAACTTGCCCTTTTTTCCAAAGCGTTCCATGTATTCAGCTTGAATTTTTTTAAAAAAGGCATAAATTAGTCATCTAAAAAGTAAGCTAAAATATTTAAGTGGTTAGAATAAAATGCTGAAGCATGTTTTAAGAAAAAAACTACATTCTTTAAGTTCTTAAGTAACCATATTTTCTTTCACTATGAGGAAGTTAAACTAACTCTCATTTTATGTCATCATAATAGAAACCTTTATTTCAAGAATATTCATTAATTTATTTTATATTTTGATTAATGTTAATAAACTCAGATTTTCAATTATATTTGCATAGAACCTTCTTAAAATGAAGATTAAAATTATTATAAAAACAGAATATAAAACTATTTCAGAAAATTTAAAGAACCATGATGAAAAAAATGTTAATATTCAATACAATCAATCTGATAAGTCAAAAATATTAATATAAATAATTTAGAAGTAATGATTACAACTTATTAAAATCCCCCTTAGAAAAAACTTTAGTCTTTGATACAGAGGCATATTCTGAATACAATAAATCAAAGTTTTATTATAAACATCCCAATTCCTAAAATATCAGCTTTTATAGCATTTGCAACAGCCTGAAATAACTAAGAACTGGATTCAATTATTTTCTTAGGGAACACACTGGGATAAATTTTTCTACTTTACATAAATATTTCAGTTTACGATTTCATTGCTCTAATTAACTAAATATTGTGTGATTTTTTTTCTCTAGAAAATGTCCTTGAAGTCTAAGATAGAATATTAGAGTTCTTACCATATGATTGTTGATTTTTAACACTAAACTGCTCTGGAATACCTTCACCCTGCTTTACACTCAAATGGAACGATGGAGCTGCCTGCTGCCACTGGGGCTTTGAACTCACCTGAAATATGAAATTTAGATAGCATTAACAAAACAAGGTCAGAAAAAAAATACTTTTTTCATGAAATGCCTAAGAATGTATAAACACAGACGTTTTCTCAAACAAATTAGGACATCTGTAAAGAAGGCACAAATACCCAATAGCAAATCTCACTAAAGCCTGTGAATGGCACGGTGTGTGACATCCGGGACACATTACCAAACGCTCTGCTGCTGGTTTGATGTGGGCACCTGTTACCTAACTGAGGTGTTCATTCCACAGAGTTTACTCACCCACAGACATTGGCAAGTGATTTTTTAAGCTTTCCATCTTAATTAGAGCCACACCGTGCTGGACTCCAATGCTAATGAGTTCCTCTACATTCCAGCTCCAAAGGATCTTCCTGTTCTCATGGCTTCAGCAGCTCTAGATTACCCTGGCAACTCACAAATTCATTCCATCGTTTAAGGCAGGGGTTATAAATTCTTATACCTACACAGTTCTGGCAGGTATCATGAAAGAAGGAGGAAAGGTAGTGATGATAGCTAATTGTCACTCAGCTTCAGTGCTGGGAAATGTTAGGGGGTGGTGGGGACTGCGGCCAATGGGAGAAAACCTACGTCTCCTAAAAAGGCAACAACTAATTAGCTCGAGCCGGTTACTGCGATAACAGAACACAGACCCACTGTTGCTAGAACCTATGTCTCTTCAAGAAACGCAGATGGGTGGGTTTTAAAGTAGAATGTACGTATTTTTAAACAATGATAATTGAATCTGTGTCTTCCTCTCACATTCGGGTGAACTTGATAGCCCATGCCTGTACTGGCTTTTATTGAATAGTTTTACCCTTCCCAGTCCTTTACTCCTACTTTCAAATAAACTACTTGCACAGAAGCCCTTTTTTCAGGCTCTTCTTTCACAGGAAAACAAGCTAAGACAATTAATAAGTCAATGCTTTTCCATCCTTCCCTGCCTGCCTTTCCATTCTTCCGCTCTCATCTTGCTCCATAAAGGATTTCAGATTCATGGGTGGGCTATGAGTAAGGTGTTCACAAAGGGTGAGAATCAGGTCACCAGTTCAGAGGGGCTGGGAGCCACCAGCACTGGGTCACCCTTGATTTCAACAACAAGGATCACCACCAGAAGCATAAATGTCTGTAATGAAAATCACTCTAGGGCTTAACTACCGCCGGAAAATTTTATCCAAGTACAAACCTTACTATTCAAATGAAAATTGTTTGTTGGCTTTGGTCAATGGATTTTTTAAAATCTCTTAAAAATATCATCTCCCTTAACACACATGAAACTGAGAAAATGAATGCTGAGAAAATGTAAGATATGGCCAAATATGAACATAAAACCAAGTTTAAATCAGCCAACAAAAGCATTTTAGACTATTATATGCCAATGACAGGAAAGGATTATTATTTAACTCAGCCACTGAATATTGAATCAGGAAATTTTAATTGAGTTTACATCCCTAAACCTATATACTAATAAGACAACAAACTAAGGGTAATTTTTATTTTTTTCTTTTAAAATTTGTCAAATTTTTCAACAGAAGATGTCTATTCCATTTCAAATCTTGTCTTTTAAGCTAGAAAATTTAAGATAGATTTTGCAGAAGCACAGAAAAGGTGCTATGGATCAATTCTATAGAATCTGGTATCATTAAAAAAATTTTCAATTAAAATGTATATTTTGAAATGTTCATTTACTTTATCAAAGAATATTAACTCAAGTTTTCTAAGTGAAAAATGTCCTCCATTTTAAATTATGTCCTGCATTTAAATTATAGTTTGTTCTCAGCTTTTAAAATATCTTTCAAAAAAATAATGCTTTGGATGAAACTTGAGAACATTATGCTAAGTGAAATAAGCCAGACATAAAAAGACAAATACTGTATGATTCCACTTATGAGGTACTTATAGTAGTCAAATACATAGAGACAGAAAGTAGAATGCTTGTTGCCATGGACTGACAAGAGGCAGAAACAGGGAATTAGTGTCTAATGGGTACAGAGTTTCAGTTTGGAAAGATGAAGAGTTCTGAAGATGGATGGTGGTGATGGCTGTACAACAATATGGATGTACTTAATGTCTATGAACTATAGATTTTAAATGGTTAAAATGATCAATTGTATGTTATGTATATTTTATCACAATTTAAAAAAAACCAAAGTGTTTGCACTGAACCTCCACTTAAGCTCAACTTCCAGCAGTTACAAGAGCAAAACTCAATGGCATTAAATTCAATATAACTACTAAATGGTAAAATTTATCACAGTCAAGTATATCTTACCCAGCACTTGTCAACTGAAAATGTGTATTAACTGCCTCTTCCACAGGACAATGACAATTTTTAGTCATAATAATAATAATTAAAAAAAAAAAGGATGGCAAGATCTGCAGAATCTTCTGTGGAATAGCATTTCAGTGCCAGAAGATGCATCTCAAAGATCATCAACACTTCTTACTTTCAAACTCAGAAACTGAGGCTCGGAGAGGTAACTGACTCCCTCAGATGGCAGGGCCATTAGTGACAAGGATGTAACCCAAATCTTCATCTCCTAATTCCAACACTGATATATTTTCTGCTAGACAATCTTGGAAATACTTTTATCCAGAATATTCAAACATACTATACACACTACTAGGAAATTACAGCTTACGCTTACTTTATTAAGATAGTTATTTTTCCTCTTATGTGCACCTCAGAATTTCCCAATCAGAAAATAGTCAAATTGAGCACAAAATTCAAAATCATAAATTCAGTTACTTATTTACAAGTTTGAAACTAGTAAACATTTTTAAAAGGCTAAAAATCCAACGAGAGTCTATAGGTAAATTACCGTAGACAATTGTGGTAAAATTCTTACTGGTGTCTTGGATTTTTCTTTGCTGGATGATTTATCCTGCATTTGAAAAAAAAAAAAAAAAAGTTTACTATGTTAATGTTAAAATTGATTCATTCAACCAAATTTTACAGAGGATCTAAAGTAAAGCACTTAGTATTCAAAATATTTAAAGACATACTCTACTACTTTTTTAAAAAATTTTATTTATTTTATTTATTTATTTTTGGCTGCATTGGGTCTTCGCTGCTGTGCACGGGCTTTCTCTAGTTGCGGTGAGCGGGGACTACTCTTCTTTGTGGTGCGCAGGCTTCTCACTGTGGTGGCTTGTCTTGTTGCGAAGCACGGGCTCTAGGCGCGCGAGCTTCAGTAGTTGTGGCATGTGGGCTCAGTAGTTGTGGCTCACGGGCTTAGTTGCTCTGCGGCAGGTGGGATCTTCCCAGACCATGGCTTGAACCCGTGTCTCCTGCATTGGCAGGTGCATTCTTAACCACTGCGCCACCAGGGAAGCCCCTCTACTACTTTTTAAATTCTCAATGTTTGTCTTAGAATTGCTTTTTCATAGCAAGGAAAGAAAGGAAAGTGGTATCCAACAACACCCATCAGAAAGCTTTAAAAATGTGCAAAGCCTTTTCTCCATTTCATCATCCCCTAGGAATTTAATCTGAACCTAGTGAGTGTCCAGGGCTTACTGTACTCCACCTCCCTTCTCTATCACTAAAATACCATTTCTGTCCTATTGACAACCAGAATGCTCCACTTCCTAAGGTGACAATGTATTCAGGTTAACGCATCCTCAAGTTACTGTAAGTAACACATACTTTTTAGCAGCAACTTTCAGGGAAAAGTGCTGATACTTCCTTTGAGTAGAGGATGATTCCATGGTAGGAATTCCACCTAGGTAAGAGGAAGCACTGTTGACAATAATACTTCGATCTATAAAGCAGATTATAAATCGTGCTTTTTGCCAATTGTCAACTTATTGCCTCTCAGCTCCAAGTCTACCCTTTTTGCTCCCCTTTGTGATTGAGCAGGACTCGATAACATTTCTCCTTTGCCAGCCAGCATTAATATTATAAAGGGTGTCAAAGCAACACTGTGAGAGGAAGGGACTCTCTTCCTGGTTCTAGGGCTTTTTGTCGTTGCTTCCATGGTGTGGCTGCCATCCTTGCCTGTGGGAACCTTCCCCGCCTGTGGTGTGTGGCTGGCCCAGTGACAGACACCCTCCAGCAGCGTCAAATCCCTAAGGGCAGCTTCCCAGAAAGTTTCCCTTACATCATAGAGGGAGACTTTCTTTCAAACTCTTCAGCACGCAAGCAAGATGGTTTTCTCACCTCCCAGCCTAAGCCTGCAACACCTCAGCAAACGTCTTTGCCATCCAGGTGGGCCACAGCCATTCCCTCTCCAAGGGGTCTTAATCCAGGCTTTGGAGAAGAAATGGATCCTCCAAGTTGCTTCCTTGAGCACTCTCCCTTACTCCTGAAGGGAATGGCTACTTCTTATGTCTGCTAACCCTGTATTTTTTTAAGCTACATTGTCCAAAACAGCATCCATTAGCCACCTGTAGCTACTGACCACTTGAAGTGTGTCTCATATGAAGTGAGATGTGTTTCAGTGTAAAATATGTACTAGATTTTGAAGACTTAGTACAAAATACAAAAAAATTATCTTGCCAATCTTTATATTGATTAGAATATATATTGATTACATTGTGTGCTGTGTACTGTTTTAAGAAATTTACATGAATTATCTCATTCAGTTCTCTTTACAACTCTGTGAGATGAGCAGTATACCACTTTTGTTCCTACTGTATACATGATGACTTTTTATATGAGGTACTCTCTACCCGTACAAAGCATACATTCCAGTCAATTTTTTTTTTAACATCTTTATTGAGGTATAATTGCTTTACATTGTTGTGTTAGTTTCTGCTGTATAACAAAGTGAATCAGCTATACGTATACATATATCCCCATATGCCCTCCCTCTTGCGTCTCCCTCCCACCCTTCCTATCCCACCCCTCTAGGTGGTCACAAAGCACCGAGCTGATCTCCCTGAGCTATGCGGCTGCTTCGCACTAGCTATCTATTTTACATTTGGTAGTGTATATATGTCCATGCCACTCTCTCACTTCGGCTCAATTTACCCTCCCCCCTTCCACCATGTCCTCAAGTCCATTCTCTACGTCTGCATCTTTATTCCTTCCTTCCCCTAGGTTCTTCAGAACCCCCCCCTTTTTTTTTTGAGATTCCATATATATGTGTAAGCATACGGTATTTGTTTTTCTCTTTCTGACTTACTTCACTCTGTATGACAGACTCTAGGTCCATCCACCTCACTACAAATAACTCAATTTCGTTACTTTATATGGCTGAGTAATATTCAATAGTATATATGTGCCACATCTTCTTTATCCATTCATCTGTCGATGGACACTTAGGTTGCTTCCATGTCCTGGCTATTGTAAATAGTGCTGCAATGAACACTGTGGTACATGACTCTTTTTGAATTATGGTTTTCTCAGGGTGTATGCCCAGTAGTGGGATTGCTGGGTCATATGGTGGTTCTATTTTTAGTTTTTTAAGGAACCTCCATACCATTCTCCATAGTGGCTGTATCAATTTACATTCCCACCAACAGTGCAAGAGGGTTCCCTTTTCTACACACCCTCTCCAGCATTTATTGTTTGTAGATTTTTTTGATGATGGCCGTTCTGACTGGTGTGAGGTAATACCTCATTGTAGTTTTGATTTGCATTTCTCTAATGATTAGTGATGTTGAGCATCCTTTCATGTGTTTATTGGCAATCTGTATATCTTCTTGGGAGAAATGTCTATTTAGGTCTTCTGCCCATTTTTGGATTGGGTTGTTTGTTTTTTTTTGATATTGAGCTGCATGAGCTGCTTGTATATTTTGGAGATTAATCCTTTGTCAGTTGCTTTGTTTGCAAATATTTTCTCCCTTTCTGAGGGTTGTCTTTTCGTCTTGTTTATGGTTTCCTTTGCTGTGCAAAAGCTTTGAAGTTTCATTAGGTCCCATTTGTTTATTTTTGCTTTTATTTCTATTTCTCTAGGAGGTGGGTCAAAAAAGGAGGTGGATCTTGCTGTGATTTATGTCATAGAGTGTTCTGCCTATGTTTTCCTCTAAGAGTTTGATAGTGTCTGGCCTTACATTTAGGTCTTTAATCCATTTTGAGTTTATTTTTGTGTATGGTGTTAGGAAGTGTTCTAATTTCATTCTTTTATATGTAGCTGTGCAGTTCTCCCAGCACCACTTACTGAAGAGGCTGTCTTTTCTCCATTGTATATTCTTGCCTCCATTGTCAAAGATAAGGTGACCATATGTGCGTGGGTTTATCTCTGGGCTTTCTATCCTGTTCCATTGATCTATATTTCTGTTTTTGTGCCAGTACATACTGCCTTGATTACTGTAGCTTTGTAGTACAGTCTGAAGTCAGGGAGCCTGATTCCTCCAGCTCCATTTTTCTTTCTCAAGATTGCTTTGGCAATTCGGGATCTTTTGTGTTTCCATACCAATTGTGAAATTTTTTGTTCTAGTTCTGTGAAAAATGCCATTGGTAGTTTGATAGGGATTGCATTGAATCTGTAGTTTGTTTTGGGTAGTATAGTCATTTTCACAATGTTGATTCTTCCAATCCAAGAACATGGTATATATCTCTCCATCTATTTGTATCATCTTTAATTTCTTTCATCAGCATCTTATAGTTTTCTGCATACAGTTCTTTTGTCTCCTTAGGTAGGTTTATTCCTAGGTATTTTATTCTTTTTGTTGCAATGGTAAATGGGAGTGTTTCCTTAATTTCTCTTTCATATTTTTCGTCATTAGTGTATAGGAATGCAAGAGATTTCTGTGCATTAATTTTGTATCCTGCAACTTTACGAAATTCATTGATTAGCTCTAGTAGTTTTCTGGTAGCATCTTTAGGATTATCTGTGTATGGTATCATGTCATCTGCAAACAGTGACAGTTTTACATCTTCTTTTCCAATTTGTATTCCTTTTATTTCTTTTCCTTTCTGACTGCTGTGGCTAAAACTTCCAAAACTATGTTGAATAATAGCGGTGAGCGTGGGCAACCTTGTCTTGTTCCTGATCTTAGTGGAAATGGTTTCAGTTTTTTACCAATGAGAATGATGTTGGCTGTGGGTTTGTCATATATGGCCTTTATTATGTTGAGGTAAGTTCCCTCTATGCCTACTTTCTGGAGAGTTTTTATCATAAATGGGTGTTGGATTTTGTCGAAAACTTTTTCTGCATCTATTGAGATGATCATATGGTTTTTATCCTTCAGTTTGTTAACATGGTGTATCACATTGACTGATTTGTGTATATTGAACAATCCTTGCATTCCTGGTATAAACCCCACTTGATAATGGTGTATGATCCTTTTAATGTGCTGCTGGATTCTGTTTGCTAGTATTTTGTTGAGGATTTTTGCATCTATGTTCATCAGTGATACTGGCCTGTAGTTTTCTTTTCTTGTAATACCTTTGTCTGGTTTTGGTATCAGGGTGATGGTGGCCTCGTAGAATGAGTTTGGGAGTGTTCCTTCCTCTGCAGTTTTTTGGAAGAGTTAGAGAAGGATGGGTGTTAGCTCTTCTCTAAATGTTTGATAGAATTCACCTGTGAAGCCCTCTGGTCCTGGACTTTTGTTTGTTGGAAGATTTTTAATCACAGTTTCAATTTCAGTGCTTGTGATTGGTCTGTTTATATTTTCTATTTCTTCCTGGTTCAGTCATGTAAGGTTGTGCTTTTCTAAGAATTTGTCCATTTCTTCCAGGTTGTCCATTTTTTGGGCATATAGTTGCTTGTAGTTATCTCTCATGATCCTTTGTATTTCTGCAGTGTCAATTGTTACTTCTCCTTTTTCATTTCTAATTCTGTTGATTTGAGTCTTCTCCCTTTTTTTCTTGATGACTCTGGCTAATGGTTTATCAATTTTGTTTATCTTCTCAAAGAACCAGCTTTTAGTTTCATTGACCTTTGTTATCGTTTTCTTCATTTCTTTTTCATTTATTTCTGATCTGATCTTTATGCTTTCTTTCCTTCTGCTAACTTTGGGGTTTTTTTGTTCTTTCTCTAGTTGCTTTAGGTGTAAGGTTATGTTGTTTATTTGAGATGTTTCTTGAGGTAGGATTGTATTGCTATAAACTTCCCTCTTAGAACTCCTTTTGCTGCATCCCATAGGTTTTGGGTTGTTATGTTTTCATTGTCATTTGTTTCAAGGTATTTTTTGATTTCCTCTTTCATTTCTTCAGTGATCTCTTGGTTATTTAGTAGTGTATTATTTAGCTTTCATGTGTTTGTATATTTACAGTTTTTTTCCTGTAAAAAGAAGTTACAACTTACACCGCAGAACTACAAAGGATCATAAGAGATTACTATGAACAGTTTTATGCCAATAAAACGGACAATCTAGAGGAAATGGAGAAATTCCTAGAAAGTACAATCTCCCAAGACTGAATCAGGAAGAAATAGAAAATAGAAACAGACCAATTACCAGTAATGAAACTGAATCAGTAATAAAACAAACTTACTCTCAACAAACAAAAGTCCTGGACCAGACTGCTTCACAGGTCAATTCTACCAAACATTTAAAGAAGAGTTAGCACCTATCCTTCTCAAACTATTCCAAAAAAATGCAGAGGAAGGAACATTCCCAAACTCATTCTATGAGGCAACCATCACCCTGATACTAAAACCAGACAAAGATACCACAAAAAGAGAAAATACAGGCCTATATCACTGATCAACATAGATATAAAAATCCTCATCAAAATATTAGCAAACCAAATTCAACAATACACTAAAAGGATCACACACCATGATCAAGTGGGATTTATCCCAGGGATGCAAGGATGGTTCAGTATTCGCAAAAATCAACCAACACGATATACCACATTAACAAATTGAAGAATAAAAACCATATGATCATCTCAATAGATGCAGAAAGTCTTGGACAAAACTCAACATCCATTTATGACAAAAACTCTCAACAAAGTGGGTGTAGAGGGAATATACCTAAACATAATAAAGGCCATGTATGATAAGCCCACAGCTAACAACATACTCAACAGTGAAAAGCTGAAAGCACTTCCTCTAAGATTAAGAAAAAGACAAGGTTGTCCAGCCTCTCCACTTTTATTCCACATAGTATGGGAAGTCCTAGCCACAACAACCAGACAAGAAATAAAAGAAATCCAAATTGGAAAGGAAGAAGTGAAACTGCCACTGTTTGCAGGTGAGATGATACTATATATAGAAAATCCTAAAGATGCTACCAAAAAATTACTAAAACTCATCAATGAATTTGGTAAAGTTGCAGCATACAAAATTGATGTACAAAAATCTGCTGTGTTTCTGTACACCAAAAACAAACTATCAGAAAGAGAAAGTAAGGAAACAATCCCTTTACAATGCAACAAAAAATAAAATATACAAGAATAAATATAAGGTAAAAGACTTGTACTTGGAAAACTATAAGACACTGATGAGAGAAACTGAAGACAACACAAAGAAATGGAAAGATATACCATGCTCACATGTGTAGCTGAACCAAACTGACTCCATTTTGTCAGCTCTATCTTAGGCCCACTGTCCTATCCCCTCCCCTTTATGCATGACTGAGCTTTAGCCTAACACACAAGGAATGTGCCCAAGCCAGATGAATTCCCATTTAACTTTTACCCTTGCCTTCATCTGATAACTGAAAACCAGAAGTGTGCCTTCTGCTGATGCAGATGGTTAACGGTCATAAGACACCCAGGAGAAGGAAAAAAAAAAAACCCAGTTCCCATCCGTGTGGACATGCTTCTCCCTAGTAGTGAGATTCTATTTTTAGCTTTGACCCCTTTAAATTCCCCTGCACCCCTTTCAGCAGTGCTAAGTGCAGCTGTGAATGAGGATCATATGTCCACCCAATCCTTCCTGCCTGTGTAAGTTACCCATACTACATTTCCTAATTGCTCTTTATGAAGTTGCTCACCTCATTTTTCAGTCTCAAAGTTCCTTCTCAGTTTGGAATATATTATTCAATATCTCTGACTACCAACATCATGGATGAGAAGACTTAATACTGTTAAGATGGCCATATGACCCAAGGCAATCTACAGATTCAGTGCAATCCCTATTAACATACCAATGGCATTTTTCACAGAACTAGAACAGAACTAAAATTTGTATGGAAACACAAAAGACCCTGAAGAGCCATAACAATCTTGAGAAAGAGAACAAAGCAAGACGTATCACACTCCTTTATTTCAAACTGTACTATAAACCCAGAGTAATCAAAAACAGACACACAGATCAATGGAGCAGAATACAGCACCCAGAAATGAAACCACATTCATATGGTCAATTAATCTATGACAAAGGAGGCATAAATATACAATAGGGAAAGATAGGCTCTTCAATAAATGGTATTGGGAAACTGGACAGCTACATGCAAAAGAATCAAACAGGACCACTTTCTCACACCATATGAAAAAAATAAACTCAAAATGGATTTAAGACATCAATGTAAGATCTGAAACCATAAAACTTCCAGAAGAAAACACAGGCAGTATGCCCTTTGACATCAATCTTAGCGATATTTTTTTGCTATATCTCCTTAGGCAAGAGAAACAAAAACAAAAATAAATAAATGGGGCTACATCAAACTAAGAAGCTTTTGCACAGCAAAGGAAACTATCAGCAAATGAAAAGCCACCTACTGAATGGGAGAAGATGTTTTCAAATGACATATCCAATAAGGGGTTAATACCCAAAATATACAAGGAACTCACAAAACTCAACATTAAAAAAACAAATAACCCAACTTTTAAAATGGGCAGAGGACCTGAATAAACATTTTTCCAAAGAAGACATACAGATGGCCAACAGGCACATGAAAAGATGCTGAACATCACTAATCATTAGAGAAATGCACATCAACACCACAATGAGATCATCTCACACCTGTCAGAATGGCTACTATCAAAAAGGACAAAATTCACAAAGAAAAAAATTTTCTCCTGTTTCTTTAATGTTCTATCTATATGAGATGATGAATATTCACTAAACCTACTGTGGTAATCATTTCATGATGTATGTATGTCAAATCATTATGCTGTACACCTTAAACTTATACAGCGCTGTATGTCAATTATATCTCATTAAAACTGGGGTGGGGGAATAGCAAGTGTTGGTGAGGGTGTGGAGAAAAGGGAACCCTTGTGCAATGCTGGTGGGAATGTAAATTGGTACAGCCACTATGGAGAACAGTATGGCGATTCCTCAAAAAATTAAAAATACAACTATCATATAATTCAACAATTCCACTCCTGGGTATTTAGCCAAAGAAAATGAAAACACTAATTTGAAAATATATGCATCCCTATGTTCACTGCAGCATTATTTACAATAGCCAAGATATGGAAGCAATCTATGTGCCCATCAATAGATACATAGATAAAGAAAATGTGGTATATATAACTACAATGGAATATTACTCAGCTGTGAAAAGCATGAACTCTTGCCATTTGTGACAACATAAATGGACCTACAGGGCATTATGCTAAGTGAAATAAGTCAGACAGGAAAAGACAAATACCATATGATTTCACTTATTTGTGGAGTCTAAAAAATAAATGAACAAACGTGACAAAACAGAAACAGAGTCATGGTACAGAGAACAAACAGGTGGTTGCCAGAGGGGAGGTGGGGTGCAAGGATGAGAGAAATAGGTGAGAGAGATTAAGAGGTACAAACTTCCAGTTGCAAAATACATGAGTCACAGATAAAAAATGTACAGTGTGGGGAATATAGTCAATAATTATGTAACATCTTTATATTGTGATGGATGGTAACTAGACTTGTGGTGATCAGTTTGAAATGTATAGAAATATCGAGTTTCAGGGAGGAGGAACCAAGATGGAGGAGTACAAGGACGTGCTCTCACTCCCTCTTGCGAGAACACCAGAATCACAACTAGCTGCTGGACAATCATCAACAGAAAGACACTGGAACTCACCAAAAAAGATACCCCACATCCAAAGACAAGGAGAAGCCACAATGAGACGGTAGGAGGGGCACAATCACAGTAAAATCAAATCCCATAACTGGTGGGTGGGTGACTCACAGACTGGCCAATACATATACCACAGAAGTTCACCCACTGGAGTGAAGGTTCTGAGCCCCACGTCAGGCTTCCCAACCTGGGGGTCCGGCAACGGGAGGAGGAATTCCTAGATAATCAGATTTTGAAGCCTAGTGGGAATTGATTGCAGGACTTCGACAGGACTGGGGGAAACAGAGAATCCACTCTTGGAGGGCACACACAAAGTAGTGTGTGCATCGGGACCCAGGGGAAGGAGCAGTGACCCCAGGGAAGACTGAACCAGACCTACCTGCTAGTGTTGGAAGGTTTTCTGCAGAGGCGGGGGGTGGCTCTATTTCACCGTGGAGACAAGGACACTGGCAGCAGAAGTTCTGGGAAGTACTCCTTGGCGTGAGTCCACCCAGAATCTGTCATTAGCCCCACCAAAGAGCCCAGGTAGGCTCCAGTGTTGGGTTGCCTCAGGCCAAACAACCAACAGGGAGGGAACCCAGCCCCACCCATCAACAGTCAAGCGGATTAAGCTTTTACTGAGCTCTGCCCACCAGAGCAACAGTCAGCTCTACCCACCACCAGTCCCTCCCATCAAGCCTCTTAGATAGCCTCAACCACCAGAGGGCAGACAGCAGAAGCAAGAAGAACTACAATCCTGCAGCCTGTGGAACAAAAACCACATTCACAGAAAGATAGACAAGATGAAAAGGCAGAGGGCTAATACCAGATGAAGGAACAAGATAAAAACCCAGAAAAACAATGAAGTGGAGATAGGCAACCTTCCAGAAAAAGAATTCAGAATAATGATAGTGAAGATGATCCAGGACCTCGGAAAAAGAATGGAGGCAAAGATCGAGAAGATGCATGAAATGTTTAACAAAGACCTAGAAGAATTAAAGAACAAACAAAGAGAGATGAACAATACAATAACTGAAATGAAAACTACACTAGAAGGAATCAATAGCAGAATAACTGAGGCAGAAGAACGGATAAGTGACCTGGAAGACAGAATGGTGAAATTCACTCCTATGGAACAGAATAAAGAAAAAAGAATGAAAAGAAATGAAGACAGCCTAAGAGACCTCTGGGACAACATTAAATGCAACAACATTCGCATTATAGGGGTCCCAGAAGGAGAAGAGAGAGAGAAAGGACGAGAGAAAATGTTTGAAGAGATTATAGTCAAAAACTTCCCTAAAATGGGAAAGGAAATACCACCCAAGTCCAGGAAGCACAGAGAGTCCCATACAGGATAAACCCAAGGAGAAACACGCCGAGACACATAGTAATCAACTTGGCAAAAATTAAAGACAAAGAAAAATTATTGAAAGCAGCAAGGGAAAAACGACAAATAACATACAAGGAAACTCCCATAAGGTTAACAGCTGATTTCTCAGCAGAAACTCTACAAGCCAGAAGGGAGTGGCATGATATACTTAAAGTGATGAAAGGGAAGAAACTACAACCAAGATTACTCTACCCAACAAGGATCTCATTCAGATTCAATGGAGAAATCAAAAGCTTTACAGACAAGCAAAAGCTAAGAGATTTCAGTACCACCAAACCAGCTCTACAACAAATGCTAAAGGAACTTCTCTACGTGGGAAACACAAGAGAAGAAAAGGACCTACAAAAACAAACCCAAAACAATTAAGAAAATGGTCATAGGAATATACATATTGATAATTACCTTAAACGTGAATGGATTAAATGCTCCAACCAAAAGACACAGGCTTGCTGAATGGATACAAAAACAAGACCCATATATCTGCTGTCTACAAGAGACCAACGTCAGACCTAGGGACACATACAGACTGAGTGAGGGGATGGAAAAAGATATTCCATGCAAATGGAAATCAAAAGAAAGCTGGAGTAGCTATACTCGTATCAGATAAAATAGACTTTAAAATAAAGAATGTTACAAGAGACAAGGAAGGACACTACATAATGATCAAGGGAACAATCCAAGAAGAAGATATAACAATTATAAATATACATGCACCCAACATAGGTGCACCTCAATACATAAGGCAACTGTTAACAGCTATAAAAGTGGAAATCGACAGTAACAGAGTAATAGTGGGGGATTTTAACACATCACTTACACCAAGGACAGATCACCCAAAATGAAAATAAATAAGGAAACAGAAGCTTTAAATGACACAATAGACCAGATAGAATTAATAGATATTTATAGGACATTCCATCCAAAAACAGCAGAATACACTTTCTTCTCAAGTGCACATGGAACATTCTCCAGGATAGATCACTAAGCAAGCCACAGTAAATTTAAGAAAATTGAAATCATATCAAGCATCTTTTCTGACCACAACGCTATGAGATTAGAAATGAATTACAGGGAAAAAAACGTAAAAAACACAAACACATGGAGGCTAAACAATACGTTACTAAATAACTAAGAGATCACTGAAGAAATCAAAGAGGAAATCAAAAAATACCTAGAGACAAATGACAATGAAAACACGACGATCCAAAACCTATGGGATGCAGCAAAAGCAGTTCTAAGAGGGAAGTTTATAGCTATACAAGCCTACCTCAAGAAACAAGAAAAATCTCAAGTAAACAATCTAACCTTACACCTAAAGGAACTAGAGAAAGAAGAACAAACAAAACCCAAAGTTAGCAGAAGGAAAGAAATCATAAAGATCAGAGCAGAAATAAATGAAATAGAAACAAAGAAAACAATAGCAAAGATCAATAAAACTAAAAGCTGGTTCTTTGAGAAGATAAACAAAATTGATAAGCCATTAGCCAGACTCATCAAGAATCAGAGGGAGAGGACTCAAATCAGTAAAATTAGAAATGAAAAAGAAGTTACAACAGACACCGCAGAAATACAAAGCATCCTAAGAGACTACTACAAGCAACTCTATGCCAATAAAATGGACAACCTGGAAGAAATGGACAAATTCTTAGAAAGGTATAACCTTCCAAGAGTGAACCAGGAAAAAAACAGAAAATATGAACAGACCAATCACAAGTAATGAAATTGAAAGTGTGATGAAAAATCTTCCAACAAACAAAAGCCCAGGACCAGAGGGCTTCACAGGTGAATTCTATCAAACATTTAGAGAAGAGCTAACACCCATCCTTCTCAAACTCTTCCAAAAAACTGCAGAGGAAGGAACACTCCCAAACTCATTCTATGAGGCCACCATCACCCTGATACCAAAACCAGAGAAAGATACAACAAAAAAAGAAAATTACAGACCAATAACACTGATGAATATAGATGCAAAAATCCTCAACAAAATACTAGCAAACAGAATCCAACAACACATTAAAAGGATCATACACCACGATCAAGTGGGATTCATCCCAGGGATGCAAGGATTGTTCAATATACACAAATCAGTCAATGTGATACACCATAGTAACAAATTGAAGAATAAAAACCATATGATCATCTCAATAGACGCAGAAAAAGCTTTTGACAAAATCCAACACCCATTTATGATAAAAACTCTCCAGAAACTGGGCATAGAGGGAACCTACCTCAACATAATAAAGGGCATATACGACAAACCCACAGCAAACATCATTCTCAAGGGTGAAAAACTGAAAGCATTTCTTCTAAGATCAGGAATGAGACAAGGATGCCCACTCTCACCACTATTATTCAACATAGTTTTGGAAGTCCTAGCCATGGCAATCAGAGAAGAAAAAATAAATAAAAGGAATACAAATTGGAAAAGAAGTAAAACTGTCACTGTTTGCAGATGACATGATACTATACATAGAGAATCCTAAAGATGCCACCAGAAAACTACTAGAGCTAATCAATGAATTTGGTAAAGCTGCAGGATACAAAATTAATGCACAGAAATCTCTTGCATTCCTATACACTAATGATGAAAAATCTGAAAGAGAAATTATGGAAACACTCCCATTTACCACTGCAACAAAAAGAATAAAATACCTAGCAATAAACCTACCTAGGGAAACAAAAGACCTGTATGCAGAAAACTATAAGATACTGATGAAAGAAATTAAAGATGATACCAACAGATGGAGAGATATACCATGTTCTTGGATTGGAAGAATCAATATTGTGAAAATGACTATACTACCCAAAGCAATCTACAGATTCAATGCAATTCCTATCAAATTACCAATGGCATTTTTTACAGAACTGGAACCAAATCATCTTAAAATTTGTATGGAGACACAAAAGACCCCGAATAGCCAAAGCAGTCTTGAGGGAAAAAAACGGAGCTGGAGGAATAAGACTCCCTGACTTCAGACTATACTACAAAGCTACAGTAAACAAGACAATATGGTAGTGGCACAAAAACAGAAACATAGATCAATGGAACAAGATAGAAAGCCCAGAGATAAACCCACGCACATATGGGCAACTTGTCTTTGACAATGGAGGCAAGAATATACAATGGAGAAAAGATAGTCTCTTCAATAAGTGGTGTTGGGAAAACTGGACAGCTACATGTAAAAGAATGAAATTAGAACACTCCCTAACACTGTTCACAAAAATAAACTCAAAATGGATTAGAGACCTAAATGTAAGACCAGACACTATAAAACTCTTAGAGGAAAACATAGGAAGAACACTGTTTGACATAAATCACAGCAAGATCTTTTTTGATCCACCTCCTAGAGTAATGGAAATAAAAACAAAAATAAACAAATGGGACCTAATGAAACTTAAAAGCTTTTGCACAGCAAAGGAAACCATAAACAAGACGAAAAGACAACCCTCAGAATGGAAGAAAATATTTGCAAATGAATCAACGGACAAAGGATTAATGTCTAAAATATGTAAACAGCTCATGCAGCTCAATATTAAAGAAACAAACAACCCAATCCAAAAATGGGCAGAAGTCTTAAATAGACATTTCTCCAAAGAAGACATACAGATGACCAAGAAGCACATGAAAAGCTGCTCAATGTCACTAATTATTAGAGAAATGCAAATCAAAACTACAATGAGGTATCACCTCACACCAGTTAGAATGGGCGTCATCAGAAAATTTACAAACAACAAATGCTGGAGAGGGTGCGGAGAAAAGGGAACCCTCTTGCACTGTTGGTGGGAATGTAAATTGATACAGCCACTATGGAGAACAGTATGGAGGTTCCTTAAAAAACTAAAAATAGAACTACCATATGACACAGCAATCCCACTACTGGGCATATACCCTGAGAAAACCATAATTCAAAAAGACACATGCACCCCAATGTTCATTGCAGCACTATTTACAATAGCAGGTCATGGAAGCAACCTAAATGCCCATCGACTGACGAATGGATAAAGAAGTTGTGGTACATATATACAATGGAATATTACTCAGCCATAAAAAGGAACGAAATTGAGTCATTTGTTGATATGTGGATGGATCTAGAGACTGTCATACAGAGTGAAGTAAGTCAGAAAGAGAAAAACAAATATAGTGTATTAATGCATGTATGTGGAACCTAGAAAAATGGTACAGATGTACCGGTTTGCAGGGCAGAAGTTGAGACACAGATGTAGAGAACAAACATATGGACGCCAAGGGGGGAAAACCGTGGTGGGGTAGGGATGGTGGTGTGCTGAATTGGGCGATTGGGATTGACATGTATACACTGATGTGTATAAAACTGATGACTAATAAGAACCTGCAGTATAAAAAAACAAACAAACAAAAAACAACTAATACTAAACTCTCTTTGGGTTATTTGTATGGAAATATGTTAATATAAATGTTTCAGACATTACATGAAATTTCTAAAAATCTTATGTGTTCTGGTATAAGGTTTTAAGTCATAATTCTAGTTATTACTTTAAAATGTATATCTCAGAAAAAACTAAATTTCCTTGTCAATTGCATTATTATGAACTTTCATCAAATCTTTAACTGTGGTCATTTTTAAGTCCTTTGTCATTTGCAGACAGTTCTGGGTGTACTCTGATGTTTTTGCAAATATATTGCTATAAAAGGGTTTCATCTTCAAGGAATTCATGGAAAAGACTCTGACAAGTACAGGTTTCTGGTAACTGACTATACTGCTGAACTGAATGAATAAGCATTTTCAGAACTCTAATGGAAAACTGATGAATTCATAAAAGTACTAACAAAAGACCAAGATGAAAAAAAAATTAATTACATGGGACTGAGTGAACTGATGAGGATGATTATAATTTTTGTGACTTTGTTTGAATAAAAAAAAAAATAAGAAATATCGAATCACCGTATTGTGTACCAGGAACTAACAGTGCTGTATTAAATAGGTCAATTGTACTTTACGATAAATAAACTCATAGAAAAAGAGATCAGATTTGCACTTATCAGAATCTGGGGGTAGGTAGTCTAAAGGTACAAACTTCCAGTTATAAGATAAATAAGTACTAGGGATGTAATGTACAACATGATAAATATAATTCACACTGCTGTATGTTTATTATAGGAAAGTTGTGGAGTTCTCAGCCCAAAGAAAAAATATTTTTTCTATTTCTTTAATGTTGTATCTATATGAGACAATAATGTTCCCTAAACCTATTGTAGTAATCATGATGTGTGTTAAGTCAAATCATTATGTTGGACACTTTAGATTTACAGTGTTGTATGTCAGTTATATCTCAATAAAATGGGAAGGGAAGAAGAGGGAAGGGAAAGAAAATTGCAATGAACTTCCGACAATACTTCCCAAAGTACAAACACCAAATTAGGTAACTGTTTCATACATATACAGTGCTGTACCACAAACAGCTCTGTTTTCTTTAATCCCCAATGGACCGCAGGGTACAAAGCGGAACATGAGCACAACGTTTTCAAGCTAAAAGTGCAACAGGTGTTCTCAGAGTGGAAGGCTTCCCTTTAGGGAGAATAAGGATGTGGCAAAGGCCTAATAAGAATGCAGCTGTAGATGATAGAAGGAAAGGGACATATGGTCCAAGTGCCCTAAAATTTTCATACCGTCATACATAGGCAAAGCAAATGAGGTCTATTGTAATGGAGCTACTACAAATGTACAAAACACCTTGCTTAACCCCAGCCTTCTACACTGATTCCCACACACCTGACTTCTTAGGATCCCTACAGCACCCATTCTGCATGCTGAGCTACCACCCCCAGTCTCATCAGCACCCTGGGTGGAGAAGGGTGGTGAGGGCCTTAATGTTTCCTCTATACCCTTCATATGTGTGTGTGTGTGTATGTGTATATATATATATATATATATATATATATATATATATATATATATATATATATAAATGAAGAGTTTATAAATAGTGGCCCTTGGCTAATCAAAAAGAGCAGTCACACATAAGTCAGAACACCATCTAGCTAAGTAATGCTGATCTTCAATAAAACCAGAGGGGTGGATTTTAAAGTAACATCTACATATTTTTAATGCTGATTAGCAATTCCATTTTAGTCTGTTTTCTCCTTTCAGATGATGACAGACATCTGCCACTCCTTCCCTCTGCTTTGGAACTTCTGTGAGGCTGGACTAAGAATTCCATTGACTTTTCTATCAGGAAACTCTTGTTTCACTTCCTTTCACATCCTCTTGGCCTCACCTCTTGATTCCAGACGTGGCTGCAGTGAATAGTTCTGTGCTGGCTTCAATTCAGGTAGGAATGACAGGCTTTCCACTCAAGAAAATGTCTTTCGTTTTGTCCCGTGAGGCTTCTTTGATGCCATAGCATGGGACCCTCAGGGTAGCCCATTCTGCACTCACACGTGAGCAGCCAGAAATAGGTGGAAGTTAACATCCTCAGGAGATAGGATGAGAGCTGATGGATAAATGCTACCACCCTGATCATCCTCAGGCTGATGATTCCAGAAAGCATTCAGAAGGTCGGGGTAGGATCATCCCAGCTGCCTCGTATTGGCTCCTCCTCCTTCCTAGTTTTACTCTCCCTGATCCTTCACTCCTGCTTCCTGGAATCACCTCTCCAACTCTACACATGTCCTATTTTCAGGCTCTTCTTTCACAGGAAAACATCTAAAACACTTAAAAATCCGTGGTCTTCCATCCTTCCATCTCCCCTTCCATTCTTCCATTCTCATCTTTCTCCATAAAGGATTTCAGATTCGTGGGAGGGCTGTGAGCGAGGTGTGCAGGGTGAGAGTCAAGTCACCAGCTCTGAGAGGCTGGCAGCCACCAGTGCTGGGTCACCCTTGGTTTTAACAAGGATCACCTCTGGGAACATGAAGGTCTGTAATGAAAATCATTCTAGGTGTTCCAGGTAGAAAGGGCTTATATGTTCACATACTCACGTGGGCTTAGATGCCTGGGGGTTATTTTTTTCATCTAATTTCTGGGACCCAAATCCACCACTTTTTAAATGCCAATCTCAACTTCTGCCAGTTGTGAGAACTCCAAACCACGGGTCATCACAAAGGATGTTTAAAAACTCTGGATGTGTGCACCACGTAATACTAGAAGCTGACTTTGGAAAGAAGTGGGTGCTCTGCCAGAGACTACAAAGCAAGCGGTCTGTTCCTTTATGACCTGGGGTAGTCAGAGCAGCCCACACTACCCAACCCGCACTCACAGCACCTTTCTTCATTTAGTGAAAGAGTCTATTTCCATGGCAGCTATGAGGGCAGAACTGGCTAAAAAACAAAAACAAACAAACGAAAAAAAAACTGTAGGTAACTTCAGTGTTTTCTGCAACCCTCCCCCTGAAAAAACCCCACAAAACTGTGTGTCGCTAAAAATGGCCTGAAGGCTCCAATTCTGCCATTTGTTTTTCCAAACATTTACAGTGCCCATTATTGAAGAACACACCAGTGTTTTACCAAAAATGTAAATAAACGCCATTATTACCCCTCCCCCCCAAATCTTAACTACTGCCGGAAAATTTTATCCAAGTGCAAACCTTAACATTCAAATGAATTTTTGTTTTAATCAATGGAATATTTTAAAAATCTCTTTCAAATATTATTTATCTTAAAAGACATAAAACTCAAATGATATGAAAGAAAAATTGCAAGACAAAGTCAAATATGAGCACAGTATAAGGTTTAAATCAGCCAAATAAGCATTTTAAACAATTATTTGCCTCATGGGCTAGGAAGGATTATTCCTCTCAGCCACTGAATATTTATTCAGTAAGTAAATTTAAATTTAGTTGATATTTCTAAACCTATATACTAATAATATTTATTGCTAAACCTACACACTAATTTTTTTTTAACTAGTGGCAATTTTATTAAATTTTAAAATTTTTTAATTTTTAAAGAGAAAATAAAATGTCTATTCCATTTCATATCTTTGGCTCTTAACACAGAATACCTAAGACAGATATTTGCAGAACTAAAAAAATGCTATGATTTTATTTCATAGAACATGGTGTGATAATCTTGGCATTATCGATAAAATAGGTTCACAATTAAACTGTGTACTTTGAAATGTTTAAGAGCATTCACCTAAACATTTTCATTGGAGTTTTTTTAATCTGAAAGAATCCTTAATTTCAAATTATTAGAAATCTACTCTGTATGAAGCCATTCAGATTCCATTTCATAGTTCATTCTGAGCTTTTGAAATATTTCAAAACAAATAATGTTTGCATTGAACCTCCATTTAAAATCAACTTCCAGGAATCACAAGAGTATAACTCAATGATATTAAATTCAACATAATTATTTGACAGTAAATTTTATTGCAGTAAAATCTAATTTGTCCAGCACTTGATCAGCTGAAAATGTCTATTAACTACCTCTTCCACAGGACAATGCTAATTTAACGTCAAAATCATGAAAAAGGATGCCAAGATCTAAGAAATCTCCTGTAGCTAAAAGTGCTAGAAGAGACATCTCTTCAGAGATCAAATCAACTGTTCTCATTTCAAACTCAGAAACTGGGGCTCAGAGAGGTAAGTGACTCTGCAATAGTCACAGAGCCATTAGTGAAAAATCTGTAATCTAAGTCCTTGCTTCCTAACTCCAACACTGCTTCTTCTAGGTCATCCTCAGAATTCTTTTATTCATAATACTCAAACATCCTGCACATACTAGGTAATTATAGCTTACAGCTCCTTTATTAAGACAGTCATTTTTCCTAAGCTACATACTTCATAGATGTTCTCCATCGGAAAAGAAATGGAGCACAGAAACTTATAATAAAAAATTCAGTATCTTGGGCTTCCCTGGTGGCTCAGCAGTTAAGAATCCGCCTGCCAATGCAGGAGACACGGGTTCGAGTCCTAGTCCGGGAAGATCCCCCATGCCGCGGAGCAACTAAGCCCATGTGCCACAAATACTGAGCCTGTGCTCTAGAACCTGAGAGCCACAACTACTGAAGCCCGTGTGCCTAGAGCCCGTGCTCCGCAACAAGAGAAGCCACCGGACTGAGAAGCCCGCGCACCGCAACGAACAGTAGCCTCTGCTCGCCGAAACTAGAGAAAGCCCGCACACAGCAACGAAGACCCAACGCAGCCAAAAAAAAAAAAAAAAAAAAAAAAAAATTCAGTATCTTATTTGCAAGTTTGAAAACTAGTAAACAACATTATTACAAAAGCAATAAAATATGAGATATTTGGTAAATTACTGTAGACAACTGTGGTAAAAATCTGACTGGTATCTTGGATTTTTCTTTGCTGGGTGATTTATCCTGCATGAAAAAATACAAAAAAAAAAACCAACCCAACACTGTTTACTCTGTTAATGCCAAAATTGACTCATTCAACCAAATGTTACAGAGTGTCTAATATAAAGTAAAGCACATATCATCCAAAATATTCTAAGACATACTTTATGGATAGCATGATATTGTGTACAGAAAATCATAAGGCATCCACAAAAGATTATTAGAGCTAATGAAAGAGTTCAGCAAGGTTGCAGGATTCAAGATTAATACACAAAAAGTGTATTTCTAGATGCTAACAATGAACAATCCAAAACCGAAATTAAGAAATTAATTTACAATAGCATCAGAAAGGATAAAATACTTAGGAATAAATTTAACAAAAAGACATGCAAGACTTGTACAAAGAAAGCTATAAAACATTATTGAAAGAAATTAAAGAAGACTTTAATAAATGGAAAGACACCCCATGCTCATGGATCGGAAGACTAATATTGTTAAAATGCAATACTCTCCCCTCAAAATAACCTACAGATTCAACACACCCCCTCTCAAAATCCCAGATGCTTAGTTGTAGAAATTACCAAGATGATCATAAAATTCACATGGAAATGTAATGGACCCAGAACAGCCAAAAGATCTTGAAAAAGAACAAAGTTGTCAGACTCACACTTTCAGATTTCATGACTTACTACAAAACTACAGTAATGAAGACTGCGTAAGGATAAACATATAGATCTATAGATCAAAGGAACAGAATTGGGAGTTCAGAAATGAACCCATACATTTATGGGTGATCAATTTTTGACAAGAGTGCCAAGACAGTTCAGTGGGGAATTGGCCGTATCTTCTTCTAGGAATTTATCTAACGAGTGTCCGTTCACTTAGCCCCCACCTCCTTTCTCCATGGCTAAAACTTCATTTTTTTTCCAGAATGCTCCACTTCCTAAGGTGACAATGTATTCAGGTTAATGCATCGTCAGGTTACTGTAAGTAACATACACTTTTTAGCAGCAACTTTCAGGGAAAAGTGCTGATACTTCCTTTGAGTAGAGGATGATTCCATGGTAGGAATTCCACCTAGGTAAGAGGAAGCACTGTTGACAATAATACTTCGATCTATAAAGCAGATTATAAATCGTGCTTTTTGCCAATTGTCAATTTATTACCTCTCAGCTCCAAGTCTACCCTTTTCGCCCCCCTTTGTGATTGAGCAGGACTCTATAACATTTCTGCTTTGCCAGCCAGCATTAATATTACAAAGGGTGTCAAAACAACACTGTGAGAGGAAGGGACTCTCTTCCTGGTTCCAGGGCTTTCTGTCGTTGCTTCCATGGTGTGGCTGCCATCCTTGCCTGTGGGCACCTTCCCAGCCTGTGGTGTGTGGCTGTCCCAGTGACAGACACCCTCCAGCAGGGTCGCATCCCTAAGGGCAGCTTCCCAGAAAGTTTCCCTTACATCATAGAGGGAGACTTTCTTTCAAACTCTTCAGCATGCAAGCAAGATGGTTTTCTCACTTCCCACGTTGATACTTTCCTGATTTTCACAGATGTATAGTACTCTAATGTATGAATATAATGTGATTTATCCATTCCATTCTCCTGTAAATTAACATTTAGCTTATTTCCAATGTTTCTCTATTACAAAAGATGTTCCAATAAACATCTTTGGTCATATATTTTAGTATACACACAATTTTATTTCACACACACATATATACTATACAGTGTGTATATAATACACATATATTACACATGTGAGTATGTAAATATCTCTTTTGTCCCTTTAATTCCATTGGTATATTTGACTATCTGTAAACAAATTGTATGAATTGTCTAAATGACTATGACTTCACAATAGGTCTTGAAATCAGTAAGGCAATTCTCTCCACCTTAGTATTCTTAAAAATTATTATATACAATCTTGACCTTTTCTCTACCACGTGAATTTTAGGATCCACATTGCATGAAACTTTGGGGGATTTTGACAGAAACACACTGAATGCCTAGAATAATCTGGAGGAAACTGATATTGTTATGATATTGACTTCTTCATGAATACAATATATTTCTTTATTCACATCCTTGGAGTGTATTTTTCAAAAACTTTTTGTAATATTCTTCATAAGGGTGTACACATCTTTTGTTAGACTTTTTCTTAGGTATAAAGAATTTTGAGTGAAAAATGCATTATAGGATCTGAACAACTGACTTACCAACTTTTAATCCCAACGAACCTGTAACCAGGGAAACGTCCATGAAGGCTGCATCTACATATAATAATGTCTGTGATGGTTATTCTTTGTTTGCCCCAATCCAGTCTCCATGTTTTCCTTCCTGCTCTCTGCCTAGAAGGCTGACTTCTGTAGATAGGCAGCATCTGGGCTCCCAGCCCTCTGGCTTCTGCTGGTGATTAAGCAATGAGAGGCACCGGTAGGAGACTAGACAGGATGAAGGGAGAGAGTTCTGGATATTTCTTTCCTAGTACTCCCTGTTTCCCGTAGTTCTGATAATGGCTAATTCTTCCAGAGCTCAGCTCCTGTCAGGAAGCTACCATTCCAAGCCTCCAGCTCTCACCAAGTTCTGAGAATGGGGTTCAATTTCTTTGACCCATCAGGCCTAGGAATGGCAATGACTTCCTGTTATTAATCCTTAGGTGCCTCCTCATCTCTGTTGGTTTCTTCTCTTAACCTTGCCCACATCTCTCCAAATGGTCTTTTCATAAGTTTTCTTCAATTTAATCCTTTTAAGCATGCCATCTGTTTTCTGTTGGGATCCTGACTAATATAATTTTACATTACCAGAATTAAAATTGCTAAAGAGTCAAGGTCTTCCTTGAGTACTCTGGCTTGGCACTTACTTTTTATTTCACTGATTTTCAACTACTTGTCTATTGGAAGGGATATTTTAAACCTGCTATAATCCAAATTTAACCGTTCTGATGAAATGACCAGAATCTATGAATGTGTCTGGTTAAAATCCACAATAATCCTGAAGTTGTCTGATTAAATCAACAACCAGCTCTCAAAATTTAATAGGGTTGATTTAAATATAGTCATCATATGTTCTGAGTTATGGTTGTTAAAATTATCACCATGCTGTTGGCCTCATACCCAACTGTTTTCACTCTGATCTCCTTTTTAAGCAATAACATCAAGGAGACAGGATGAAGGAAAACAGAATGAGCATCATATAAATGCAAAACTACTTAATTTAACAACTAGAAAAAGCGCTAAGGTAGAGATAAGCTGACAGCTTTTCCCTCTTCTCTGCCCACAATCTGTAGTGGATTTTGTGGGGAGCTTCGTGCTCTTTGGATATCTGTATTTTTAAACCTCTGAAAGTTCTTCAGCTGAAACTCAAAAAGCCTTGTGTTTTAACTAATTTTAAAAATGAAAGAAGCAGTTCCAAGAGATTTTTCTTTTAAATACCTAATTTAAGAGTTCAGATTGCTATTCCTGAAAAATGCCATGTCACTCTAAACCTTCCACTATTGAGATGAATATATTAAAATCTCCTTCAGCAAATATGATTTTACCACCTGCTCACTTTTTCAACTAAATGAATACATAAGTAAATGTCACATAAAAATGTTATTTCCAAAAGTTTAATCCATTCTGTTTGTTTCAGGTTAAAATATAAAAGCTTTCACCCTTTCAAAAGGAAAACGATACTCAAAATTAGCATAAATGAAAGTATCAAGAGTTTTAAAATTACAGGTCAACAAAAGCAGCGAGAGAGGGACCTCTGCTGTTTAAAAATAGTATGTAGAAAATGTAAATAGTCCTAGATGGGCTCATGCCCATTCTTTAAAGATCCCACTGCCTTTTTAATAACAGAGGTTCCTTTGGGGTGGGGGCATGTAATTTCCAAACATCACTTTTATGACGATAAAGTGAAACTTAAAACTCAACTGCCAATAGGTTTTTAGTGGACGCTTTTCAGTTGTAAATTGGTCAATTTGGGCTTTGTGAAACAACAGCTATTCAGAAATACCACTGCAAATATGGTAAATGCATATTTTAAATTTCAACACCACAGAATATGATTCAAGAGCAGGTCAAAGATTGATGTGGGCATCAAGAAAATAAGTTATTTTTGATTAATTAATGAATTAGGGTTTTGACATTTTCAGTTAGTAACCTACAACTCAGTGTTACTTTTAATCTTCTTTCCACAATAAACTCTAACACTACCAAAAAAATTATAAAGCTTGAAAAAGAAAAGATTATAGTTTAGTGTCAAACCAAAAAGCTAAGCAAAATTTGCAGGCTTAAAAGCAACTGTTTTCCATTCAGTACCAGGATGCTTAGGGGGCTTTTTCCACACAAATCTAGAGAGTTGGAGTTGTTTTCTAGCTAGCCCAGAATAATGTCCACACTTAACGTCTTCCCATTCTGTTCTGGCATTAAAAAGTTTGACCATTGTTCAGCATTCCTTTTGTTTACAGTTACCCTTAAATTCAATAAAGAGTTCTGAAAAGTATCTACTGCAACATATGTTACCGAGCCAGGTTCCCTTTGTCAGAAGCACAGCAAGTCAAAACGCTGAGACATCGAAAGTTTGCAGCGAAGACAGGGCTTATTCACAAGGCAGCCAAGGAGAACACAGAAGAACAAACCTCAAATCTGACTCCCGGAAGCCAAGGGGCTGGGGTATTTATGGGATAAAGAGTAACGCGTCGGGAGCGTGAGGAGCATGGGGAGGTGGGGAAAGGTGATTGGAAAAAGGTGTGGTAGGCGTGGTAATCACCCCTCTGCTCAGGTGTAACTAAGCCACAGGCCTCTAGTTTCAAAAATGCAGGCGCTTAGCAGGATCTGAGGGTGGAGTTTTCAGCCCTCCGATGTCGAAAGGTCACCAAGCCATACTTGCATATGCCCAGTTGGAGGGTCAGGGAGCCTATGCCGTCTTAACTAGCTCAGCCTCAAAGAGACACAGCTGACTCCAAGCTCCTGCAAAACAACTCCGGCAAACATCTTATTGTTTAGGCTCCATGTGGAGTGGAGGACATGCAAGTCTTTTGTAGCAACAATTAAAAGCAAACTTGATTAGTGGAGGCCAGTGAAATGGATTTGACTAATGATGATGATTCCCCACGGTTTCATATGCATCTTTTGTTACATGCCATGGGGATGTTTTCCTAAGAAGAAATTCCACTTGCCACTTACCAAACCTTTTCATGTGTGGTATGGTATGGCATGGTATCTTGTTTGAACTTTGTAATAACCTTAGAAAGGAGGAAAAGTTGTTCTGATTCCTCCCCTTTGCATAAAGGAGAGAGAAGGTTTAGAAAAACCAGGTGATTTGCCCAAAGTCGCACCGCTAGGAAGGGGCTTATATTCCAACCCTAGAGCCCAAATCCAAGGCAACTCCCCACGGAACTTCCCCCCAGACAAACGCGGCCACCATTAGCACACTGGGGACACTCTAGGGCTGTAATTTAAACTGCAGGCGCTCTGCTCCACTGTGTTTGGTTGTTATGACAACACCAAGTACGAACGGTTGGGAAGAGAACATATAAAAGTTTTCACCGAAAACGCTCAGTATCCCACATCATAAGTGGAATGAAAGAAGCTGTACCCCGCGAGGCCACAACTGCGGAGTCCGGAAGACCTAGGCTTCCATCACTTTTTAAACACAAGGGAAGCTTCGCAGCGAGACGAGCCTGGCGAGGAGCCAACCTCTCACCTGCTGGCTGCTCATGGCTGCGAGGACGCGCTGGTGGCACCCGGTGGCTCCTGGATCGCTCCTGCCAGGCGCCCCCAAGAACCGCTCGGACGAGAGACGCGGCGCCCGGGGACAAGGCAGTCTATGCTCCCTCAGCGCCGGGGCTGTCTAGCTTCCCGGCTGCGTTCGTTGCTAAGCAACAGGCCCGCGCAGGTTCCATTTCCGGTCATCTGTTGCTCCTGGGACAGCACCCGGGAACTGGCAGTGCACTCCCGCGGGAGGCACTTTCCAGGGCGCTGGGTGGCGCCTGAGCCCGCGTGTTACGTTAGCAGCGGCTGCGTAAATAGCTGAAGGCAGTGGGTGCTCTTCCTTCTGCCTTGAGGAGTAAATACCCTTGGATTACTGGCCGGTCACTTTTGCACCCTCCTAACTTAGCTGGGTGCTGCGGGTCCCTGCCTTACCTCCTATTTTCCTATTTAACTTTATCTGTGCCAAGGAGGTCTCAGAGGACTAGTGGAATGAAATGATTGCAGATTTCAATGCTTATGGGGGCAAGTGTAATTAGGAGAACAAAGCATGCAGAGCTTGGAACCAGTAAGCACCTTTCCTCTATTTTCCATGGGTTTACAACTCGCGTTCTTTTCTTGACTTTTCCCACACACTAGAAAACTATCCTTTACGCGATGAAGAGTGGTCCCCACTTGCCGCAACTGGAGAAAGCCCTCGCACAGAAACGAAGACCCAACACAGCCATAAATATAAAAATAAATAAATAAAATTTTAAAAAAAAAGAAAGAAAGAAAACTATCCTTTAGAAGAATACCAGAAAAAGAACCTTCAAGAATTCATTTAAACCAACATTCCCGGATGGTCTACTGCATGAAGGGTGCTGTGCTAAGGGCTAGGCATACAAACCTGACCAAGATGCCATCCCTTCAGCACCGGCTAAGGGAGTATTCAAATAAGCAGTTAAAATGCGGTGCAGGCAACATGGGAAGGAGGATCCTCAGGGAGAACACAAAGCAGGAACTTCTTAATTTCTCCTGGAAGATGTGGAAGGGATGTGAGATCTGAAGGAAGAAGACATGGCTAGACAAACAGTGTTGAAAGCAAGCAGATTATATATATAAAGGCCCTAGACAAGGGTGGATGGCTGATGCAAGAATTAAAAGTAGTTCTGAAAGTCTGAAGAGTTGATTTGCGTAAAGGGAGTTAAAGAAAATCTAGAGATGAAGCTGAGGTGACACGTAGGTGCTATATCTTAAAGGACTCTTTAAAACATGGTGTAATAGGGAAGAACAAATCTAACTCCATTTTGGATCTGTTTCTTTTACTTTAACCTTGTATTCTATTGTTTTCACTACAAGTTAAGAATGTTGCCTAGAGCCTGAAATATACAGGACAGCCCATTCTCAAGGCTCTGACCTTTAAAGGTATAACACTTTTCCATTCATACAGAGATAAAAAGTTGCAGAACAGAGAATAACATTTGTCTTGTCAGAGGTTTACAGGAACATCATGACCCGACCTACCTGGACAGCTGCAAGAACAAAGGATTCCAACACCAAGAAGTTGGCAACAACCAACTACATCCCCTCCCCTTTTACTATAAAAGAAGCCTGAATTCTAACTTAGGTAAGATGGTTCTTTGGGACACTAGTCCACCATCTTCTCAGTCTGCTGGCTTTCCAAATAGAGTCACTATTCCTTGCCCCAACAACTTGTCTCTCTATTTATTGGCCTGTTGTGCTGCGAGCAGTATGAGCTTGGACTCTAACCATGGTATGGAGTTTAGACTTAAAGGGAAAATGATCTCCACTGAAAAGTGTTTTGTTCGGAAATTATAAGAGCCCATCCTAAAATTCACAGGAAATTTCAAGGGACCTAGAAGAGGCAAAACACTCTTGAAAAAGAACAAAGTTGAAGGACTCACAATTCCTGATATCAAAACTTAATACAAAGCTGCAAAATTAAAAATTGTCTTTTCAACAAATGGAGCTGGGAAAACTGGAGATCCACATGTAAAAGAATGAAATTGGCCTAACACCGTATACAAAAATTAACTAAAAATGGATTAAAGTCCTAAACGTAAGAGCTAAAACTATGAAACTTTTAGAAGAAAACATAAGGGAAAAGCTTCATGACATTGGATTTGGCAATGATTTCTCGGATATGACACCAGTTGCATAAGCAACAAAAGAAAAAATGGACAAATTGGACTTCATCAAAATTTAAAACCTTTGTTCATCAAAGAACAGTGAAAAGGTAGCCCACAGAATGGGAGCAAGTATTTTGCAAATTCCATATTTGACAGGGATTAATATCCAGGATATATCGAGAATTCCTAAAACTCAACGGTAACAAACAATCTGATTTTTAAAAATCGCAAAGGACTCAATAAGACATTTTCCCAAAACGGATATACAAATGGCCTATGAACATACGAAAAGATGCTCTACATCACTAATCATCAGGGATATGCAAATCAAAACCACAAGATACCATTTCACATCCACGAGAGTGGTTATTATTAAAAAGAGAAGCAATAAAAAGTGTTGATGAGGATATGGAAAAATTGGAACCCTCATACACTACTGATAGGAATGCAAAATGGTGCAGCCCTTATGGAAGACAATATTGCAGCTCCTTAAAAACTTAAAAATAGAGTTACCATATGATCCAGCAATTCTACTGCTGGTTATTTGCCCAAAAGAACTGAAAGCAGGAACACAAACATATGTGTACATCCATGTTTATAGCAGCATTATGCACAACAACCAAAAGGTAGAAGAAACCCAAGCACCCATCTAAGGATGAATGGATAAATAAAATACGGTAATACAATGGCAATTTTTTTCATAGTGTGCCTACTGGTATTTATTTATTTTTAAAAGTTATATAGGCATATGAAAAATGCTCAAAATAGAACAAAATTTTACAAGAAATAAGTCTCCCACACCTGACCCAGTTTTCACCTCCTCAGAGACAACCAGTGTTACTACTTTCTTTGGTGGATTCTAGAAATTTCCATACATAAATAGACATATATAGCTATTTTATTTATATAAATGTTTGCATACTACACAATCTATTCTGTAATTTGCTTTTCCTATTCACAATATATCTCAGAGATGGATCCATATCATGCACTCATTCTTTCTGACACTGCACAGTGTTCCACGGCAGAGTCTCCACAATTTCTTAACCAGTCCATTACTGATGGGTACAATGGGAATATTGTTCAGCCTTAAAAAGAAAGGAAATTCTGACACATGCTACACCATGGATGAACCATAAAGGCATTATGCTAACTAAAATTAGTCAGTCACAGAAGAACAAATACTGTATGACTCTACTCACATAAGGTACCTAGTCAAATTCATATAAACAGAATGGTGGTTGTCAGGGGTTGTGGGTAGGGGGGAATGAGATATTATTTTTCAAAGGGTACAGAGTTTCAGTTTTTGCAAGGTGAAAAAATTCCAAAGATGAATGGCAGTGGTAGGTGCACAACAGTGTGAATGTACTTAATGCCACTGAACTGTACACTTAAAAATGGTTAAAATTGTAAACTTTATGTTATGTATATTTTACAATTAAAAAATTTTAAATTCTTTTTTAAAAAGAGGAAAACTAAAGCCAAATAATGAGAAGGAAGAGGAGGAATGACAGGATATTTCATTTTTTTAATGATGCTTTATTAAGCAATTGATTTGACAGAAATATTTGTTATATAAACTTAATTACTGACAAGTTTCTTTTTTTCTTTCTTTTTTTTTTGGCCATGCCGTGTGGCATGCAGGATCTTAGTTCCCTGACCAAGGATCAAACCCACACCCCCTGCAGTGAAAGTCTTAACCACGGGACTATTATGAGAGTTCCGCAAGAGATGATGGTGGCTGGAACTGGGGTAGTGATGGAGGTAGTAGAGAGTCAAGAGATATTTAGGAGGTTGTTTCACTAGAATGTGGATGTTTAAAATGGAGAAATAAGGTTGAGGATCATTTTACTGCTTTGGATACCTGTATGAATGATGAGATAGAGAAAAGAGGAAGAGGAGTGGGCTTTAAAGAGAAAGCGATGAGTGTGGGACATGGCGACTGTGAGATAACTACAAGACATATAAGTGCATATATGGCCAGTAGGTATTGTACATAGCAGTCAAAGCTCAGAAGATAAATTCTGAGCTAAGGACATGGATTTGAGACTCATTAACATATAAGTGACATACAATCCATAAGCATAGATGAGATGGCTCAGGGAGTATGTAGACCAAGAACAGAAGAGAATCTAGTATAAAAAACAAACAATATTTGAAAGTTAGCCGGAAGGGAACCCTGGAAGGAGAACTGAAAAGTGGCCAGAGACAATTGGGAACTGAGAGTATAGACCCATGGAAACCAAAGAAAACAATATTTCAAGAAGGAGAATTTGGTCAACACTGTCAAATGTTTTGGAACAGAGATTCAAAAGTATCCATTGGATAGAGCAATAAGGAAGTCACTGGTGAACGTGGCAAAGGGATTTCAGTACAATGAGGTAGGAGGATGTGGGCCCAGATACCAGAGGTTGGAGAATGAAGGCAGGGAGACTGCCAGTGTAGGCAAATTTTCAAAAAGCATGGGTTATGGACAAGAGGGATGGTGTGGGGATTGAGGGGCGTCATGGATACAAAGACCTTATTTTTTCAAACAAGAGAGTTTTGCTTATGTTTATATGCAAATAGTAAGGGGGAGGATAAAGATGAAGGGAAAAGTTAAAAGGAGAGAGAATTACTTCCAGATGAAGAGACACCCTGTAGGAACACTCACAAAAGGAGGAAAAAGGATGCACGGAGATGTAGGTGTTGAGAAGTTTGCTGGTGTGTAGTTGGGGGCATTTCCAAAAAGTGAGTATCATTTTCTCTGTGACGTAGAAAGTGATATCACCTACTAAGAACTAGAGGGAAGGTAGGAGTCAGGGGTTAAAGGAAAATTTGAGCGGAATGAAGTAGTTTTGAAATGACTACTTGGCAGAAAAGAAGAGAGAACAGAAGTGATCGAGGAAATTTAGGAAAGGCCTGGATGAAGTTGAAGCCTCTGAATTAGTGGTGACAGAAATCTACACTCCAAAGATGTTCAACAGACCAGGCTCAGGTTCAGAGAAGACCAACACACAGCACATTCCCCAGGCCGGTATGACAGCAGGATAACTGGTGGCTCACAGATAGACTAGAGAAAGAGGCAGACAGACCACTTCAGACTGGCAGGTGCCAGGTTTAATAAGCCAGGGAACTTACATACGAGACTTGTCTTGGGTACCTGCAAGATGCATACATCTCCGCACCCACCTGCCAGAATCTTCAAAGTTTATATGGAGGCATTAATGGGGTTCAGTCACATATATGGTCCAGATGGTCTCAACAACACATTGCTCTATAAGGCTGTGTCTTTGGAAACAGCTCCCACTGTGAGAACAGAGGAATGTACACTCCAAGGACCGGGGAGGGAATGGGGAGCCTCTGATTGCCTGGGTCCACCTTGTGGGTCAACCAGCAGTCACATCCTCTTAATGACCTCCAACAACAACAGAGCAAGAGAATGGGGCATCTGGTAGGAGTGAAGTTGAAATAAAGAATCTCAGAACCTAAAATCAGTAGAGGAAGAAAGGGCTGCTGAATGGGGTAGGTGGGGTCTTCGTGAGGGTAACACAATTGGAGGCTCTAACTATCAAAGCAGAAAGGATAAGAGTGAGGGTATTGACTCTGTGATTTCAGGAGTGGAGCAATTCCAGATGTTGACAAGGTACCCAACCAGCTGTGGACATGGGTGACTAAAGTAAAGGACTTTGCCCGTGGAAATTCAAGGAACTAAGTTGCTAAGGCTATGGCTGTTCCCATGTATGCTGAAGTAGTGGAGTGGAGAGGACAACCATGAGCCGAAGTCCTCAATGAATGAAGCAGGAGAAAAGGAGAGAAGATGCTATGAGCCTAAAATTAGTAAGAATTTTTCACTAGAGAACAGAGAATAAATGCTGAAGACCCCATCTCCTGAACTTGGAATGTGGAAGAATTGAAAATCCCACATAGAAACAGACCCTTCAGGGAGAGACAAACTTCAGTCAAAACCTGGAGATAAGGGTAAGGTTCAGAGACTGAGGGGAAGAGGTAGAGTGCTTTCATACCCCCAGGGCACAGTGAAAAGATCTGAAAGCCAGCAGAGTGCTGGAAGGTTGAGTCAACCAAAGAGAAGCAAAAAGCACTTAGAAAGTAAGACTACGAGAAGCAAAAAAATGACCTTTAAGGGCTCACACCACTGGCAATAACCAAGAGATATAAAGGGGTGATTGGTTTAGTGACTGCCCTACATGCTGCCAAAACAACTAGTCCCAACAGCTCCCAGGTGTTAGAAGAAATTAGGGCTCTTGGTAGAAACCCAACACCAACTGGATTGCTTCATGAAGGGTACCTGTCCACATGAGCAAGCGAGAAACAGAAGGAGTCACAGCAACAGTCTAGACAGAGATGAGCCTGAAAAAGCCAGCCATCCACCCTTTCCCCATCTGCGAACTTTCCTTCTTCAGTATTCTGCCCTCTCACTCTCTGCTCACCACAACCTCAAAAGCCATAATTGAAATAAACAAGCAGCAGGGTACTCTGACTTTCTACATTGTCTCCATTTCTAGCTCCCCTTGGGGTCAATTTCTCATTTGCAGAATCCTGTTTCTAAATTTGTCTTCTGTAGTGCACCTTGCCAGCATTATGGAAGGAAAAATAATTTTATAAAAATTGGCAAAGACAGTTCTTTTGTATTTGTCAGTTATTGTGATCCCTATCAAGCAAGAGGAATATGGCTCCAGTGACTGAATTCCCACTGTAATTCTCATAGCAGTCAGTAATGTCACCAACCGTACTGCGGCTGAGATGTAATCCCTGTCCTCACCGCTCAGGTTAGGGCAGGCTCAAAAACCTGACGAGAATCAATATATTTCAAAAAATATTAGGAATGAATTTTTGATTAGACATGTTGGACCATTGGATTGCTCAAGTTATAGAAAGACACTTTACTGCTCCTGTTATTTGTCTCCTTGAAAGACCGCATCATGCAATTACTTAGGGCTTAGTTTGGGTACCGTTATCTATATGCTTTTGACTCACTAATCTACAAATATGGAAATCCATTTTAAGAGAAACCATCTGGGAACAGAAACTGGTTACCTCAGTTAACCAAATATGAAAGACCACATGGAGAACAGAAATTGACTTGCTGAAATTTTGGTTCCCTGAGTGTCAAGGTCAGTTGCATTTATGATCTTGTGTTTTCTTTGCTGGTTTGGGTGTTTTTTGCTAAAATTTATTTTATTGGACACGAACCAAATGCTTTCTTAAGGACTGTATGCCCAAATTTGTGCTGAGTCTATGGGAATCTTTTATGAGAAGATATTTTATTTTCCTTTAAAATATATAAGCTTATGCTGCTGAGTTCCGACTTATGTTGTTATTTGTTACTATTTATTTATTTTACCTTCAGCTTTTGAAACTGTAGCATGTATGAAAGGAAGGAGTGTGAGTTACACATGTTCCTTTGGAGGCAGTGTGGTAGCTTTTTATGATTGTGGGGCATGGTATGAGGCTGAGAAAATTAAGTGTACAACTTAAAGCAGAGTCCAGGATACCGTGTTCTTTTCTCTGCCCATGCCTTTCTTTGTGAACCTGTGCTCATCCTCATCTTCCTCCTCTTGCTCAGTCAACAAATATTTCTTGAACACCAGCTGTGGGCCAGGCACTGTTCTAGGCATGGGAGAGACAGGGGACAGCCAAGACCTCAGCTCTCGTTCTAGTGAAGAGAAAGAGAAAACTAGCAAGAAAAAAAAATAAGTATATTAATCAATTATTTATTTCAGATGATGAAAATGCAAGAAGAAAATGAAACAGGGTAATGGGAGACTGCAGTCAAGGAAATTCTCTCTGAGGAGGAAACATTTGAGCTGAGACTTGAATGACAAAAAGGAACCAGCCTTTCAAAGATGAGTTTCCCAGGAAATGGCCAAGCCTAAATGTGAGAATGAACTCGACACATTCAAGGGCCTGAAGAAGGCCAGGAACACAGTGAGGAAGGATCTTAGTTTAATTGGGTGGAGAAACTATGAACTGAAATGAAGCAGGAGTGGAAGCGGGAAGGCCAATTAGGAGCCTCTTGGGGTAGGTCAGGGAAGTAACAACGGTGGCTTGAACTTGGGGAAAGTAATGGAGATAGAGAGAAGAGGACAAATCAGGGATATATTTTGGAGAAAAACCCGATAGGACTTGCTGATGGACTCAATGTAAGGAATGAGAATAGGGTAAAATGACTGTTAGGGTTTTTGTCTGAGCTACTTGGTAGGTGGTAGTACTTTTAACTGAAACGCAAAGCGGCGTTTGAGGGCACATGCTGGAAGGTGCAAGAAAATAAAGAAACTTGGTTTTCAAACACGTTAAGTTTGAGATGCCTGTTAGATGTCCAAGTGAGATGTTGAGGAGACTGAAAGCTATACAACCCTGGCTATAGCTCTGGTCAAGGAACAGATTAGAAGTTCAGCCGTAGACAGATGGTAACTGAAGCCATGAGATTAGACGAAATCAAGTAAGACAGAGTAAGTAGAAACAAAAAGAAAGGTGGTCCAAGGATCAAGCCCCAGGGCTCTCATATTCTCTTTCTGGAAACTAGAAATTTAAAAATTACGTACTTTGTCAACCCTTTAACAGAGAGTTATGCAGTACAAAGTTAGAGTTACAACAGATATCTTAGATACAAAAGAATCCTATGACATTTGGTTGACAATTCATGCATGTGGTATTTGTTTGTGAAAATATTGAGCTATATATGGACCAATTCCCATAAAAACAAATAATGATGCTGGCTTATTACCACACATTGACCTTTGTTCGACTAATCACAACCAGATCTGGAAAAACACAAGAATGCACTTGGTTTCTTTGAACACTAGAGGGAGATATATACACCTGCAAGTTAAGGAAACATTTTTTCCTATACAACCACTTTTACCACAGAATCATAGAATATTTAAAATTTTGATATTCTTGCAATCATCAAGAAATTAGTCATGGGCTAATGCTAAAATAAATTACACATGTTTGGAAAGTAACCCATTTTCTTTGTTAAACCAGGTTTTACTAAAAGGCTATTTCGTATATGCTTATGATATGCTATATTGTCAGGTGACGTCTTAGTCCTTTTTCTCTTGGGCAATGTGAAGCAATAATACAAAAATCAGTCCTTTTTTTTTTTTTAGATTACAGTCCATTTTTATTTGGGGAAACATCAGTGTTTCCTCCCCAGGAATTCTGGTAGTATGCTCATTGTAAGCCAAAGTGTCAAAAGCTTTGACTCTCGACCTTATGTCTGTGGACGCTGGGAACGTGCTGTACTTCATCATATTCAGTGTTTTTCAGGTGGCTTAAAGGTCATTGGCACTGACTTAATTCTGGGCTTTTTATTTGCCCAATAAAATGCTCTTCGACTTTGCTAGGTAATCGCATAGATATGTAGTGTTTTCATGATTGCTTGAGGCAGCTAGAAAACTTTTTCTTTATTTACTTTGGTAATCTTTCCAAGGAACACACTGTAAAGTGTCCTCTTTTCCTGATCAAAGGTTGAATATGAGCCTGATCCAACAGCTCTTAGCCTACCAAATACTTTCTTTGACCTTGTAACTAATTTAATAAGCCCTCTTTTCTGTAACTTCAACACTGAAATGCTTCTGGTAATTGAAGGGAGAAAAATGTCTTTTCTATCCCTAGGGAAGGAGTATAGTGTAGGAAAAGAGGCTATTTTCTGGAATCAAAGCTGGTATGAATCCTGACTTTGGATGGATGTTAACTAAACATATTATGGTGATCATTTCACAATGTATATGTATATCAAATCATTATGTTGTACAACTTAAACTCATACAATGTTATGTGACAATTATATCTCAAAAAAAAAAAAAAAATCCCGACTTTGTCTCTACTGGCTGGTGAAGGCAAACAAGTTACTTTGCATTTCTGAACTACTATTTTCTTTTTCTAAATTGGAATCGCAATCTTTCAGAATTGTTGTGTAGACTGATTCAGATACTATAGGAAAAGCAGCTAGCTTAGCTCCTAGTAAAAAGCATGCATTGCAAGTTCCCTGGGCCTTCCTCTTTTCCTTCCATGTGAAATGCTTTATAAAATAACCCTATAAATCATATGTTCATAGATTATGTGCTATGAAGTATTTGTCAAGTGCTGGTGTTATGTACGGAATGTGACCTGGGCCATATTGCAGCTGTATTGCCCTGTGCTCTATAGGACAAGGACAGATATAGGACCTTTCCAAGTGACCAACCACTCATAAATATGGGCTTGTGAGTGGGGAGAGGGGAGGGGTGGCACTGGAAATCTAGTGAGCACTGTTATCCCTGAAATGAATGACTTCCCCTTTCCCTCCACAAATGTAAATTCTGCCTCCCCACCCCCATAAAGGTCCAGTTCAAATCCTCCTTTTTCCAAGAGACTTCTCAGCCTAAATGAACTCACCTCTCAAACCACCTATAACATTGATCCAATTCAATCATCTGGCAATTCATGCCTGGCATTCCTACTTAACCATTTCATTTACATATGTCTCCCCAACCAGGTAGGTTCTTATAAGGCACGGTTGCTACTATGTCATATTTCGTAGTGCTTCACTTTAACATATATCACAGTGCTCTACATGAGGCAGGCTGTATTTGGATGTATTTCCATGTCAGTTTTCCTTCAACTTACTTTGTGGCATGCAGTTTGACAATGGAACTCATCCAGAGTAACTGTGTAGGTACAGCTTAGATCATTCTGCTGACAACATCTGAAAGTTATCTCTTTCCTTTAAACTATAGATTGTTAAAAAGAAAGAACCAAAAAGTATAACATAGTAGTCTTACATTTGTGCCATTTACTCTGCTACTTCTGCCATGATTTTTGATGAGTATTCACTTTCAGTTGGAACAGATTTGTTTCCATGATGTAATGATCATCACTCACAGATAAAGTACAGCAGAGAGTGTGTGATAAACATTTTCCTCACCAGCAAGCCACTTTTTTTCTTTTTAAACCTCTTAGTCAGATCTTATTATTGGTCACAAGATGTATGAGTGGTAATGTGACACCTGTAAAACTCTGAGAGTTGGCATTCATGACTCCAATTTTACATACACAGAATGGAAATAGACAATGAAATTTTATCATTGTTTATTATCCAAACTGGAGAATGAAACGGTGCTGAAGCTGGAATTAGGATGCTCTTCAAGGTCATGATGGGTAAAGGCTCACCCATGAAATGGATCACCTCGTCCCCAAGTGTCAAACCATAACACAGGAAAGTCATAATCCTAAATCTTTACTTAGCAGCTCTGTGATGTGACCCTCTTGAAGTGTGACTCTGCTTTAAGCAGGCCCCACCTTTCCTCTAAGCACCTAGACAAGGTTCCATGTTCTTCAAGAAAACAGTACAGGAACGTACCTTCAAATACGAATAAATATAACTGAAGCAGCATTACTTTCAAAAGAGTTGTATGGTAATGTATTTTTTAAAGAATATTCAGGTAATGGGGACAGTTTCTAAAAAATAGATGCAGAAAAATATATGGAAGAGGACTCCTTCCCTTCTACTTTTAATCATTCACAAATCTCTCAGCTGCTAAATTAAATGTGTAATTCACATTATCTTCTAAATTCTAAACCATTTCTCCTTCCTTTCATATCCTAAATCCTTAAATCGGTGGTCTTTACCCACTTAATCCATTTTCCAGTTCTTGCCATTTGAGCTCTTTGAAAATTGGCCTCTCTACTCTGGCTTCTATTTCCTCAGTCCGTTGAACTAGCCTAATATCACTAATGACCTTGACCCACGTCTCATTTTTCTTAACTGCTATTCAGAATTTGATGTTGCTATTGCTTCCTGCTTAAAATGATCTCCTTTCTGGTCTTGTGTGACTGTGCAGCCTCATTCTAGTTCTCTCACACTTTTCTGGCTTTTCCTTGCTTGTCCATCCATTTGTACATATTCTTTAAACCTCAGCGGGTACCCTCTCCCCTCAGTTCTCATGCCAATGGCTCATCTACTCTTAAAGCTTCATTTAAAACCTTGATGCTTATGGCTCCCAAGTCTGTGTCCCCTGCTATATTCTCTCTCACTTGAATACCTATCTCCTGTGTCCAATGATCCACATGAATTTTCCCTTTAATTCCCTTTCAATGTAATTCTGTCCAGAACTACAGAGCCAAAGCTGATCTTCTCTTCCCAAATTTTCATTTTACCTGCAGTCTGAGCTCAATGTCTTGAGTTCATCTTGGGTTTCTCCTTGTCCTCCAAATCCAAATCCAGTCAGTTTCTGTTATTACTTTTTCTTGGAAAGTCTTATAGATCATCTCTCCCTTCCAATCCTATTGCTGCTTTTGAAATCTAGGCTCTGAACACCTAGATAACTGTATGGGTCTTTAAATTGGGTCTTTTTTGTCTGTTTGGTTGGTTGGTTGCTTGGTTTTCTTTTGTTTCTTTGTTTTGGGTTTTGGTCCTCAGTCTATCGAGTACACACTTAAAGGCAAAAAACACTAAAATAATGCAGAATGACTCCATCTTGGGTTTGGTGTCATCAAATTCTATTTCAGAAGACTATCTTTCAACTCCCTCCTCCTTACCAATCCAGACTTTTATCTCCCGCCATTCTCTTCCCTATGCAGCCTCTATATTGTGCAACATAGAATTTCTACTCAGATTGTGATCCTCCACATTTTGACTGAGTTTACTTTTCCTTTGTATTTTTCTTTATCTAACTTTATTCCAACCAAACTCAAAGGCACTCTATCAATTAAGCTTTTGCTCAAACATCTAAAATGGTCTATTCCTTTTTAAAACAAGAATTCACATGGTATCATCTTCTAATTTATTAACCATTATTGTTTGCATGAATGCTATTCTCTCTTTTACTATGTTTAAGTCCCAGTTCAAAGATCACTTCCTCTACAGCATTCCCTGACCCTCCCAGGCCTGGTATCCCCCAAAGATACCTGGCATAGTTATAGACGTGAAATTGAACAGATGCAAAAATATTCCAGTTGTTCTATATTTTGGAGAAGAATGACCTTGACGAAATTAATTGCCTTCTCAGACCCAAAGGATGCATACATAAATTAACAGGGAAAGAGGATATTTTTCTAGGTTAAGGTTGGTATTATTAGTAGAAGCAATAAATAGAAATGAACTCTCAGAGTTATTCTACTTTCAGTGAAATTAAGCAATAGCTTTTCACTACAGTCTATGAAATATTTATCACTATAGTGCATATAAAATCATTATTTTTGTTTTTATAACCTTTTCTCTAATTACAGAAATAACAAATTGATACCATAATGGTGAATATATGTAGTTATACATTTGTTATAGAATGTACAACACAAAGAGTGAACCCTGTGTGTGTACATACACACACACACACACACACACACACACACACACACACACACACTGATTGCTTCACCTGTTCCACAGGTCCCTGAGGCTCCATCCACTTTTTTCCCTCCAGTTTTTGCTCTCTGTGCTTCAGTTTTGATAGTTCCTGTGCCCCGTCTTCAAGTCTTTTTTTCTTTTCTCCTGCTCTTATTCTTTCTAATTTATCACTGAAAAAATCTCCTTGAAGATGTTTTCATTGACCAGCTCCTCTCTAAGCCACCTGCCCTCCTATATTTCTGCCTAATAACACACTGTAACCAGCATCCGATGGGCCTCTTAGAGCAAAGATTTTGCTCTTCCCTCTCCCCCTCCACTTCCTTCTTGTACTGTCAGTGGGGAATCTTCCTCTCTTAAAGGATTTTTTTTTTAAATTATTTATTTATTTATTTATTATTTATGGCTGCGTTGGGTCCCCGCCCCTGCATGAGGGCTCCCTCCAGTTGTGGCAAGCGGGGGCCACTCCTCATCGCGGTGCGCGGGCCTCTCTTGTTGCGGAGCACAGGCTCCAGACGCGCAGGCTCAGCAATTGTGGCCCACGGGCCCAGCCGCTCCGCGGCACGCGGGATCCTCCCAGACCAGGGCTCGAACCCATGTCCCCCGCACCGGCAGGCGGACTCTCAACCACCGCGCCACCAGGGAAGCCCTCTCTTAAAGGATTTCAACAATAACTCAGCCCCAGGAACTGAAGTCATGCTTGGTGAGTTTCTAGTCTCATTTTTTTTTTCTATTTTTCAATCCCCATTGGCCAGGAGCCCCCTTCTAGAAATCAACACATCATGACTGTTCTGTAACATGTACCTTCCAGGTGACCTTCATGTGGAACAAACTTGGAGAATCACAGACTCATTTCAGTAACATGGCATTGACCAAGCTATCCATTTCTATCCCCGTTGGAGGGGTTTACTTAGTGGCTCTCCTCTGTGAAGGGAATCTTCCATCTGCAATCTGAAGAATAAAGTTTCCACTGGTCATGTTTCTGCCAAGGCTCTGTCCCATCACATCTTTCCACTCCACACACACACACACACACACACACACACACACACACACACACACACATACACAGAGAGTATACCACTTCTAAGCACCCACTATAGTCACTGTTTCCATACAGATACAAAATCCTTTTCTGTTACAAGAAGCTGATCATTTTGTCACAATATCATTATCTCTATAGGTTGGCCTTTTGGTTTTTAGTAATAATCTTACATAGAGATGTACTTGAATAGGACATGGTACTTAGCCAAAGAATCCAGAAGGCTTGCTCAAAAACATTTCTTGTTGGGTCAGCCTTTATTAAATCCTCCCCAGGAGCTGATATTTTGGGAACAAAATATTACTGGTAAAGAGAAGCATGTGAAGTTTCCAAAAGCAAAAGAGTATGTAACCAATGAAAGGATAAAATTTCAAGGCCTGTACAGTAAAGCAGCTGTTAGATGATTTACTGGAAAATTCCTCCAAAACATAACAGAGGCTTCCTACTACAAAGGAAATATTTTCCTTCAAATCCATAATATTAAAGTTCACTATGTTATGTACTCAAAAGACCTCTCTAATAAAACCTGGGATTTTCACAATGACCTCCACCTTAGGGACTTGACTTTCTTTCCATCCCTCCGAACAGCCAGGGCGCCACTGGTGTGAGAGTCACGATGTGTGTTCTAAACTTCAGAGATTCATTCCTTTTGTGCAGTTTCCAGTGTCAATAACAGGCTAGGACTTCACTTCTCAGACATACCAGTGACTCATGCTAAACTAAGCAAAGGAGATAACCTCTCACTTTCAATTAGAGGAATTATCTTAGACCCGCCAGCATGTGTGGATTTACAAGGCAGCAAGGACAAGTGCAAAGCAATACTTGTGAGGGGAGGGGAGGGGAGGGGTGAGGGAGAGAAAAACAGACTCTGGCCAGGACCTCCCCTTAGCTTTCTCCATGGGTGACCAACACGCAGGTGGACTTTCTCAGCTGCTCCAGCGCCTGAGCGTTCTGGCCGAGTCCTGGTCGAGGCCTGTGACAGTGACCAGAGAGTAAAGGCGACTCCACAGAGCAGTGGCTGTGGGAGCACCCCTGTGACCGAATGGGCCAAAAAGCTCTTAATAATTCCCCAAACCCAAACTTCCCCATCTAACCTCATCCTTGTCTCTGCTGACCCACAAGACCGTTTATTAGGAGTTATCAGAAACCACTTGGACTCTTAAGGTCATATTTGCACATAAAACAGCCTCTGGCTCAGACTTCAAGGAGGAGCCCACCTGTACAAAGGGCACTATTGAGCTTGCTGAGGGGTAATCCCTCCCAGGGCTTTGATCAACAAGAGAAAAGCAGAAATGGTAGTGGAGGAAAGAGACACAGTGACACAAGCTGAAGTCAGAACCAGGGGCGGCCCCTGCCACGTGCCTCCTTTTGGATTTTGAATGTGCCAACCAGGTGCAGCCCGCCTGTCCCTGGATGTGCCAGGGGTGTGGGCTAGACCATCACAGCAGGAGAAGCGCTCCCCAGAAGACCGCCCTTTATCTGCTCACTGATGAATGGCAAGGAGGCTGCTCTGAGCCTTGTTTGGATATTCAGACGGCCAGAAAGGGCACGGCTTCAATATGCTCATCTAGTTGATTGAACCTCCAGGCTAAACAATCCTACTTTTCTTAAGAAATGAACATGGAAATGGTCCATTGGCAACAGGAACACTGATGCTGGAATGATTTGCTCAGTAACTATGACACGCCTCTATGACACAGGAGTCAAACGTCCGGAGCTGGATTGTGACCCACGCCGATATCGTGGGAGCAGGAGGACGGAGCTCTCCGCGCACAGGCTCCGCCTTGGCCTCCTGAGGCCACGAGGCAGTGAAGGATTGAGTCCCTGTGTCGGTGACTCAGCTCTGCCTCTGCTCTGGGAAGATAAATTAGGTGCCATGTGCTTTACTCTAGGTGAAATAGGCTATTCAGGGAAAAATGTCAAAAGACTTCAAAAAGATTCCGGTCAATATGAAAGGTCCCCTATCAGAAAAGGTGCATATTGGGGCCATGACAAGAACTTCTTCCTTCCTTGTGAAAAAATAGTATCCTCTAAGTTGTCGACAACTGTTTACTGCATGGGCCCTTTGAGTTGGGCTGATAAGGAGGGAGGCAAACCCCACTTCCAGTGATACTCTGCAGGCTGTGAGGGCAGCACGCCCCCTGCCCTGCACCACGTGCTACCGCCCCTGTCCCAGCTGAGGAGCAGCTATGAAGTCTGTTCTCATCACAGCAGCGAATGGTCCCGGGGCCTATTATCTCCACGTGGTAGGAGATACCTGGGGATCGGCTGGAGAGTCGTTTGTCGTTAAGTGCGTTGGGCAGCTTCCCTTCCGCGCTCTGTGAGGGTACGTGTCCCAGGACGCATGCCCCCGTGGCTCCCTCTCACCGCCTGTGCGGACAGACCCGTGGCCTCACTCAGGGCTCAGGCAGCAATGTGTTCACGGTAGTTAGGCTCAGGCCCAGGGGTGACTCATGACTGGCCAGTCCCCTTGGCCAGTGATGGGCGTAGGGATCAAGTCCAAAAGAAAAACAAAAAAAAAAGCACAGCTTACAGGCTTTGGGAGAGGCTTTCCTCCCTCACAAAAGGAACCTTGACATGACTGAGCAGCTGAATTAACCCTTGCCGCAACCCTACCTCTGAACTTCTTGTTTAGGGAGAGGATTTACTTCCTATTGTTTAAAACCCATTGGATATGGTGAAAATTGCAAGGAAAGGCATCCTTACTGGCCTTACTGGTTCTCAGCGGTAGGAACCTGAAGTTACTTTCCATCTCTGGAAGAGTGCTACCAGCCACAGGCTATCAGCTCCTACTTAAGTAGAGAAAATAAGCACTCACTCGTGGTCAGCTGCGTGAATCGAGGCAATTGCAGCTGAATTTGCTCATCTGTAAAATGGTTTTAGCAGTAGCAACAACTTCAGAGGTTTAGGATGATTAATTTAGTTAGTGCGGATAAAGTTCTTAAAATAGAGCACAGAGTAGAGACTCAATTTAAATGTCAAATGTCATTATTATGGAGATGAGGCAAGAAGGACTGATCATCCTGGGCTAAATTAGGGCTACCAACTAGAAACCAAGAGAAGATGACAGCCGACACTGGTAAGATAAAGGAGACAAACATTGCAGTTTAACAATGTCTTCCTCACGCTCATTCTCCCCACAGGAGCATACGGGTGACCTGGCTGTGACAGCAGTTCTTGTCCCTTTCGTGTCCAGGGTTGGCTCAGTTTACCTGAAGTGGTAGACTGAAAGATGTCCCCAAAGATGGCCATGCCCTAATCCCCGGAACCTGTGACTGTGTTACCTCACGTGACAAAAAGGACTTTGCATCTGGAGATGGGGAGGTTACCCTGGACCAGGGGTCCCCAGCCCTCCTGTTAGGAACCGGGTTGCGCAGCAGGATACCCATGGCTTGTATTACTGCCCGAACCATCCCCCACCCCCCAGGTCTGTGGAAAAGTTGTCTTCCACAAAACCGGTCCCTGGTGCCAAAAGGTTGGGGATCGCTGCCCTGGACTATCCAGGAAGGCCCAATGCCCTTATAAGAGGGAAAAGGAGAGCAGAGTCAGCAATGGGAGGGTGCTGATGGGAACAAGAGCCCCCAGTGATGGGAGGAAGGGGCCACAGCCAAGGAATACAGGCAGCCTTTAGAAGCTGGAAAAGGCAAGGAATCTGATTGTCTCCTAAACTTCCAGAAGGAACTCAGCCCTGCCAGCAGCTTGAATTTAGACCTTTGAAGTCCAGAATTGTAAGAGAAAAAAACTGTGCTGTTCTAAGCCAAAGTTTGTAGAAATGTGTTACACCAGAAATAAGAAACTAATATTTCTGGCTAACCAGGTGAGACATGCCCCCTCCCTCCTTGTCTTCGTTTAGATGTTCCTGCTGCAAGTAACAGAAGTCTCAACCCAAAATGGCTTAAGGGATCTGTTATCTTACATATTAAAAACAGAGTAACAGAGCCAAGGTGTTATAGGTTGGTTAATTCAGCAGCTCAGTGACCTCATTAGAGATCAAGTGTTTTGTTTTTCTAAATTCCTGCTCTGCCATCCTCAGCATGAAGGTTTATCTCCTCAGGTTGGTCCACTCATGGTCAAAAATGGTGGTTGTCCTTCAGATCACTATATCCCTCCACATTAATGTCCAAAGGTTGGAAGATAAAGTCACTTCTTTCATGTGTCCCTTTTTAGGTACCAGGAATAATTTCCCAGAAGTTCCCAAGTAAACTTTGCCTCTAGTGGCATTAGCAAGAATTGAATGATTCCTCTATTTCTAAATCAGTCACTGAGGAGAATGGAATTAAGATTCAGCTCTGGTACAGCAGAAGGGTCAGCCCCTCCTGAAAGTACTTGGCAGCCTACTTTCTAGGCTGTATTAGTAAGGAGAAGAGGGATGGTAGGTGGTGTGTGTAGCAAACATACACATCCTACATTCCCTCCCCAAGGTCCCCTTTGAGCAGACAACTGCATCAGAGAGAAAAACCTTCCAAAATAGAGGAGGGCTGTCCTTCCGGTGAAGTGTGCAAATGTCTGTAACCCTCACTCTCTTTGCTCAAAATCTTCTGACCTGGAAGCACATTCATTTATTTAATTTTTTTCTTTGCTTAGAGTAGCTACTAAATAAATGTTTATGAATCAAGGGTCAATAATTGTTATTTTGTGCCTCCAATGGTATTATTTTCTGATTGTTTGTTTCTCAACAGTCGGGAAGTATTTAGAACCTACTGGAGATTCCATTAGCATAGATATTTGTACTAGGTGGAATAAAAATAAAAATACTAACTCACATAACATTTTCTCTGAGCCTGTCATTACACTGAGGACTTGATGTAACTCATTCAACCTTAGCTATATGAAGTGGTACTGTTTTTAATCTCCATTTTATAGATGAAGAAATTAAAGCACAGAGAGGAAAACCATTGCTAATCCATAAATTCCTCCGTGGAAAAGGTTAAGCAATGGCAAAGACTGGTTGTCTAATGATATTTTAAAAGGAAATAAAAACAATTTAGGAAAAATGGCCTGATCCATGATATAAACTACAGGAGAATTTTATATTATATTTCAAAAACATTCTTCTTGATGTAAAATTAAATGACACAAGCAGCATTCAAACCTATACCAAGGGGTGGATGAAAACACAGGGCAAAGTGAAAAGTGTGTCTGTGGGAAAGATTCCAAAAGAAAAAATAAAAACTTTATAAATTATGATCCAACAGTCAGGAACTAGTGAAAAAACTTGGGATTTCAAAGAGTTGATTTGGAAGCAAGATCTTTTGGCTTTCCCTAGCTGGAGACCAATATTTTGAATGGCTTTTTTCTGTTTGTATAATTATTTGGACCGTTCTCTGAACTAACACCTTCTTTTAAAAACATGTATGGGACACTGTGTTACAACCATTCTAGACAAAAAGGCGTATATTATGTTTTGGCTATTGGGCTTTTCTAATCACTATTTACCCACTTTGTTGTTATTGATTTTGGATATAATGGAACAAAATGATTCCATCAGTTCTTGCATACAGATATAGTCAGTACTAAACTTCATGTTAAATTTGTTAGGATTCCCTTCAGGAGAGATGATGCCTGCAAATTCCATTGTGCTTTGTTGGTTGGCACTGCAATGGAGACTGAGATGTTTTTTCAGTAATCTATAGAACAGTAGGCATTTCTACACCAAGGGAACGAAAATTCCCTCATCTGAATCCTTTCAGAGGTGACAGGGTTTCAGTGAAGTTAGGTAGTTATTTAAAGATGGGACATTGTAGATTTCATGATGCAAAGTAAACGGAAGAATGCCTTCAAGAACACAAAATCCTGAAATACATAAAGGGAAGTAGGAGGCTAATTTATGGTAAATGCAAAGCATGAAACTCAAAAATTCCCAAAACAAAACAATTTGCATTGTGGCGGTATGTTGACTTAATTCTGGTTCTACTTAAACTGATCAAACATCCAGAAAGAAAAATAGAAAATGTTGTTCATTTATCTGGATGATTCTAAACAGTCATATATTTGACATAGTAGAGCTAAAATAGTAATGATCCAGGTTTTCTTGTTTTAATACTTGACATCTAAAATTGTTCTTGTTTCAACATTTCCTAAAAGGAGTCAGTGTAAAGACGTCATTGATGATTGTAAGTGTATTTCTCTTTTGCATTTAGTTTTCCCAGACCAATTTATGGTTGCCAAGCATGTCTGGGTAGGTTCTATCCTCTGAATACCCAGATATTAATTTAATATTTCTATGGTACTCTGAATCATTGCTGGTAGAGTTTTAATTAGTCCAATGCATTGGAAACTAATTTGGCAGTATATACAAGAGTCCTACAATGTTTGGGTATTTGACTCAGGGGTTCTGCTTCTGGAAATCATTTTCAGGACATAACACAAAATTCACAAAACATATTTATGTTCAATAATATTTGTTTACATGGTAATTATGTTAGCCAAGATGAGCTACAACCTAAATGCCTGATAATAGCAAGATGGTTAAGTAAATTATGATATATCCACTGAAGGAGATGTTATTGTCTCTAAAAGTTATAATAAAATGAGAAAATTCTTAAATATAATGACAAGTACAGAGGTGGGCAGAAGGCAGAAGCAAAATTGTGTTCAGATTTGATCATAACAACATTAAAAAACATATTTTTTTAAAGACTGAAAGAAATATATCTCCCAATGTCCATTACAAAAGAAAGGATAAATAAGTTGTGGTATAGGTGCATGATAAAATATTATAAAATTTTTAAATGAGTGGACTTTAGTCATATAAGCCAACATGGATGAATCTTAATAAATATACCAAAACAAGCTAAACAAAATATTACATTATTTAGATACACATATGTATACATGTGCATGTGTATGCATGACGAAACTAAGAAAAGGAGTGGTGATAAACACAAAAATGTGGGACAGTAGTTATCTCTGGCAGGGAGGCACAGGGTTAGGAGGAACAGGGAAAAAACAAGTAGATAGAGGTCAGTTACTGGTAGCATTCTACTTCCTGACAGGGCACGGGGTCTTTTGCTATTCATTATGTTACATAGTAATGAATAAACAAAATAAAAGATGTCCATGCCTGAGCCCATGACAACAGTGTGCCACAACTGAGAATTATGATTTATCCATTTCTTAACTTCGTTAGAAGATGAGATTATAAATGACTTTTTTCCCTTTATACATTTCTACAATTTCTAATTTCTATCATTAGCACTATACTTAAAATTTTTAAACACAATAAACAAATCTAGAAAGCCTGTAGATACAAAAATTCAAAAGACAAATTATACCTGAGTCTGGATGAGCTAGAATTACCAAATTTAAGTCAGGCAATTGAACCAAAAGCTTGGGTTTAATTAACACTAACCTGCAAACAGTTAGTGGTTACATTATCTAGACCTGATTTTATTTTCTTAATCCTGATGATTCCAATTCTTCTCTGAGAAAGTGACCACACTGGGGCCTAACTGTAAAGATCTAAAAATGGTATAGTTTCTTATAATTAATTATAATAGCTAGTATCAATTATTACTATGTGCCAAGTACTGTGTTAAGTGCTTTTCAGCCACAGTCAGATTTAATGCTCACACTAAACATATGATAGTTACTAGTACTGTCAAAATTCAACAGATGAGGAAACTGAGGCACAAAGAAGATAGGTGCCTTGCCCAAGATCACACAACCAGTAAATAAGGGAGCTCAAAGTTTGAGCCTAGACTTACAATGGATCAAGCCTCCTCCTGAGAACAACTAAAAAAATCTTATCAAACGCTGATCTCAATAAATATGTACATATCAAAGTGGAAGTGTAATAAGTCTTGAGAGAGGGGCCTAGAGTTTGGTTCTCAGAACCATGTGTGAGGGTAGATGTAGAGGCATGGCTTCCCAGGGCAAGGATCTGAAGATAGAAGTCGGAGAAGTACAGACCTCAAGGATACCTAGAAGGCGGGCTAGCTCGGTCCCTTGAGCAGGGATCTGAAGGCCACGACTACTTAGGTTTATAGCCAGGCTTCACCACATACTAGCTTTGTGACCTGAGAAAGTTACTGGAATTCTCTGTGTTTCATTTCCTACGATTGTAAAGTTGTAAAACAGTCGTACCTACCTCACAAAGTCATTGTGTGTATTAAATGAATCAACCTATGTAAAGCACTTAGAACAATTCCTGGCACATAGTACTCATGAAATGTTAGCTATTATAATTCTGGTGTATATTTTCCCAGTACATAATCTTTTCTCTCTCTCTCATTGTACATTCATCAGTTGCTTTGAATTATCTGGGAAATGAGAGAAGTTATAAATAAATACAGAATGGAAAAATAACCTTTATAATATTAATAAATCTACTTTTATGATACTGAATAGAGGCTTAAAAATGCATAAGCTGGTTGTCTTTTGCAGTTGAAAGAACATAATTCTAGGACCAGGAGATGTGAATTCAGGTCTTGGCTCTGTCCGTAACTATGCAACCTTGGATAAATCTCAACTCTATCAGCCTCTGTCTTCTTGCCTGACAGTGGAGGTGATGATGCCAGGGTCACCTCCCTGAATGCTTTATTCTGGCGTGCGTCAGCAGGTTTGTGCTTTCATTCCATGATCCACACTTGCTGAGCAAGTGCTCTGTACCAGACCCAGTGTTGGAGGTGGGACATGAAAAGTTTGGTACCTTGAAGAATTCAGGGCAGAGGAACTGCAGTCCTGACTGAAGAGTGTGAGCCTGCACGAGCCTGCAGGGCTGGGGAAGGAATGAAAGCAGATATTCCAATTCAAATGATGATTTTCGAATTCTAGATAGTACACCAGCCACACAAGGGGGAATAATAGCTGGCATTATCTTGGCCATTCTGAAACAGGTCCTTTTTTTTTTTTTCCATCCTGAAACATATGCACATTTCCATGGGACTCTCCACCTATAATTGCCACCATCTGAAATATTTTGTTTTGCATTTGTTTTGAATCCTTTAAGATTCCAAAAAACTAACTCACTTTCTCAGGACGGAACATTTGTATTTGTTTGGCAGAAATTTTCCCACCATTCATGTCCAATTATTAAGTTGGTTAGATAGAAAATAATGATATTATTACTCTTTTGTGCTTATCACCCTTGACATTTTCCAAATAGAAACTTTGTTCATTGGCTGAAATCCTGTTTAATACTATCCAACGTCGAAGACAGATATGGTACACCAATCTCCTTGGAGAAAAGGATGTGGGTCTCTAATTCAGTTACAGATGGAACCGAATTTGATAGCCCCAGACTAATTGCCAATAATATTTTTGTAGCCACAAATAACCTGGCAACTCAGCATTTTAGTTTTGAGTCAGGTCAGGAAAAGGTCTACTTTGGGTCTGATTAGTTATTTGTTTGCACAGTTTTTCAGATGTTCATGTAGTGCCCATGTGCACGTACATCCGGAGCAGAAAAGCCCACCAAGCTGACCAAAGCCACAGCTAGGTGTCAAATTTTAAGGTTTGACCCCCCCAAACCCCAAATTCTATGCCTGTGGCATCTATATAAAGGAAGGGGACTCCAAAAAAAATAATAAGCTAAAGTTTTTTGTTAACCTATCATCACAACATTTGATGTTGCTCAGACTGCACCAAAGTTTTTTTTAATCGTCCTTCTCAAAATGTAATAAAAAGAGAAGTACAAATGGCTGATAAAAAGATGCCTGGCCTCATAATGATAAAAGAAATGAAAAATAAAATATATTTCTCCTATAAAATTGGTAATCTCTTGAAAGTTGATAATAACCAACGTTGGCAAGGGTGGAGTAACAGGAATTCTCACTTAGCTATTGGGCCTTAAAATATTAGTACAATTTTTCCAGAAGGAAAAAAACCCTGATATTTTATGTATCCTTTGACCTTGAGATTCTACTTTTAAGAAATTATCTTCAAAGGAAATAATTATGAACGTACGCAAAGATTTGCCTTCAAGGATAATTGCTGTATTGTTTTCAATAATGAACAGTTAAAAAAATTAAATGTCCAAAAATAGGGGATTGATTAAATAAAAGATGTTATATCCATACAATGATATAGTATATAACCATTAAATATGTTATAATATTTTGTGGCAAGAATATACTTATGATATATTAAGTAAAAGAGTCATCATTAGCAGCAGTTATCCCTAAATAAGAGATCTAATTTGATTTGTAAATTTTTTTAATTTTTTGTTTTTCTGTATTTTCTATGGTGAATGCATTTACCACTTTAATAAAAATTATAAACTATAATTTTAAAAAACATATGAACTATAATGTAATGCTTCTTAAGCTTGTATAAATTTCTAAATGTTATTAAAGCAAATAGATATTGGCATTCACCTTATAATCTCTGTGAGAGTAACTTTACTAAAATTTATACTTTACTAGTTTTTATCAATTTAGTGTCAAGTAATATAGAATGTAATATTTGTTGAAGACACTGTAAACACATAGACATTTTATATAATATAGTGGTTGTGCACTATTTCAGTGGAGAGCTGAGATTTGCAAACTTGCACTCCTGTCCATGGGAAGCACATGGAAATAATAGGAAGAGCTGACAGATGTAGGTACTTTGTAGTCAAGTCCAAAATAATAGGGGTAGAAAGCCAACACTCACTGGTATCCGGGGAGGCCTGCACTAAATTCCTGCCGCTGCCCCTCATAGGCTGTGTAACCTTGGCCAACTCACTTAACTCCAGCAAAATAGGGATAACAATAACATGCAATATCTACCCCTTCCAGTGGTTGTGAGATTTAAATGAGAAAAGAGTGCTAAAAGTAGAATTTGCATTACACGAGGCAAATCAGTACTCAATAAACTGAAGCTATAATTCCCAGCCATAGGTTCATCATGTGATTGGCACGTCCGAAGCCTCCTGCTCAGTCCTCTGTGGCTAAACCAGAGGAGGGATGACAAACAGCAAAAGCAGTCAACCACCGCCCACGTTCCTCCATGTTGCTCAGGTTCCCCAGGGAATAAAAAGTGCAGTCCTTGGAAAGGAATTGAATGTGGAAATGCCCTTGCATTCCTACTTTGTGTGTGTGTGTGTGTGTGTGTGTGTGTGTTTGCCTTAATGGAATCCTTTTGTTTAAAAAAAAAAAAAAAAAAGCAGTGGAAGAAGAGGCCCCATTCACCATAGTTAATATTGCCAAGCCTTGGGGAGTAATACACTCACTGCTTTGTGACCCAGAGCCCAGCAGGAGTTAGGCTTCAAGGGGTGCTCTTTGAATTTCATGATGTTTTTCTCTTTTTTAAGGTTGTTTAAATGTTACCAAACTCTTAAGTCCCTGGATGGATGAAAGTCGCTGAGTGAATTGGTGAATGTTGCTGAAGCCGGGGGATGAGTGTCCCAACACAAGGAAGGGCCTGATTTATTCAGAGCCTGGACATGAGGAACAGTGACCGCTTTATGTGGTAAAATAATTAAGCTGCTAAAACAATGATCACTTACAGGAAAAATGTAAGAAAAGTTGACTTACACCAGGAAAACGTTGGTAAATTCACTGTTGCCTTTGTGAATCAGTAATTGAAAACTCTACCTCCATGTTCTTAAAGTAAAACCCCTCAGTCCTGAGCAGGGCAGGGGAAAAAAAAAATGTTTGCTTCCTGAGAAACACAAAAGCTTATTTTTTCAGATCTTAAAAAGAGATATAATTTAGAAAAGGGATAATCACAAGCAACACTTTCTGCTGAGAACAAAAACCAAAGCAAAAAAATATTTATGGACATTCCCAAGAAACCGCTATGGCAAATCTCACTGGAACTTTAATTCATGTGGAGGCTTTGACACATCAGCACACAGCAGGAAATGAGAGGGCATTTGAAAAATAAAGGACAACTCCAGCTTCTCCTCTATCCATACCTCTATAAGTTGCAAAGAAAGTCCTTATTTTTAGCAAAATTGCTATCACATTTACAAACTGCAGTCTGGACATGTGTCCACAGCTTGGTGCCAACGTGGCTCTATCACCGCGGATCCAAACCCACCAGAACATTTTTTTTTCAGAAGCAGTTTTCCCTTAAAATACATTCACGTGGAGAGCAGGGAATGAACTGTCGTGGATAATGAGAAGTGGGGGCCTGAGGACAAGAGAAATCTGCTGGAGAGCTCAAGGAGTATACGGTGAAGAAAAGTCCTTTTTTAACTCCCAGTGAATTCCTCAGCAATTAGTGGTTTGTCTTGAAATGACAGCAGTTGCAAGAACTGTGGCCAGAGACCCATGGCCTGCCTGCATCATGGGAATATCCCTGGCCTCTGAGACAAAAGAAGCTGCATAGAGTTATGGTGGTACAAAATATGTTTTTCAAAGCTTTATAGGCCCCTCTTTCAATAATATATGAAGCAAACAAACAAACAAAGAAAGCTAAGCAAAGAAAAATTGTCCTTGATCAGGTTTTAACAGACATTTCAAAGTAGGGGAATGTGTTAATACTATAAAGTATTGTTTATGAACAAGGAAATATGTTTCAGTGTGCCAAGCTACCCTCCAAGAAGCAACTTAAACTCTTGGAGGAATAAAGTCCAAGATAAATGGTTGTGGGATTTTGCAGGTAAGATGACCCTAACTTGCTGGCATTACTCAAAAAGATATATAATAAAGTGCCATGAAGAACTTCCAAAATCATCAGAATTTGTTAAAGACAGTATACTATTTTAGTTTTACATTTTTTGCGTTATTGCTAAAGCAGCTTTGCCCCCTCCCCCATCAAATGCCTGATTATAAAAGAAATGCGTGCTTATTGTAGATAACTGGAAAGCATGGGGAAATATCACCTATCATTCCACTGCCCACGTGCTGATATGATTAGTATACTGGCATATTTCTTCTTGACTTTTTCCTACATGTATTTTTTTAAACTGTATGAGATTACACTGTGTCTGTGTGTGTATGTGTGTGCAGGCGTTTACACGTAGTGTATCATAGAATTATCCAAGGTCATGGAGCACACTTCACAATTGTCATTTTGCTTAACTGTTTCCTGTTATTGTACATTTTGCACATTCTTTTGTACATTTGTATACTCTTTGAGTGTTCTGTTGAATTTCAAGTAATGAGGAGCTTTTCTTGCTAAACCATGAAAGAATTGTACCTTATATATATTTGTACATATAAGTGTGTGTCTCAGTTTTGGGTGCTGACACAAAATATTTTGGTTTATCTTATATTTATTTTCTTTGATGCAGTTCCTCAGAAATTAAGGAGACCCATTTGTATCTAGATTATGTAAAAAACTCCTAAAAATCACTAATAGAAGATTAATAACCCAATTTTTAAATGGGCAAAAGATTTGAATAGACATTTCATCAAAGAAAATATACCAATGGCCAGTAAGCACATGACAAGATGCTCAACATCATTAGTCATCAGGCAAGTGCAAATCAAAACCACAAAGAGATTTAACTTTATACCTACTAGGATGGCAATTATCAAAAAGACAATAACAAGTATAGGGGAGGATGTGGAGAAATTGGAACCCACATACTGCTGGTGGGAATGTAATTTGATGTAGTCACTTTGGAAAACATGGTGGTTCTTCAATGGTTAAACACAGAGTTACCATATGACGCAGCAATTCTACTCCTAGTTATACACTCAAGAGAAATGAAAACATATATCCACACAAAAACCTGTACACAGCAACATTATTCTTAACAGCCAGAGTAAAAACAACCTAAGTGTTCAATAACTGATGAATGGGTAAACAAAATGTGATATATCCATACAGCAGAATATTATTCAGCAATAAAAAGGAATGCAGTGCTGACATATACAACTATATGGATGAACCTTGAGAACATGATGCTAAGTGAAAGAAGCTAGTCACAAAAGATTATTTATTTTATGATTCCATTTATATGAAATGTATAGACTAGGCAAACCCATGGAGACACAAGTAGTTTAGTGGTTGCCTAGAGCTGAGAAGTTTGGGTTTTCTTTGTGGGGAGATGAAAATGTTCTGGAATTAGATAGTGGTGATGGTTGAACAATTCTGCAAATATATTAAAAACCACTGAATTGTACACTTTAAATAGGTGAACTATTTGGTATGCAAATTATGTTTCAATAAAGCTGTTATTTAAAAAGAGTACTCAGAACATTGTGGGAAATGTTCAGACATTGGCTCATTTTTCATAGTTAAAATGTATCAATAAGGACCTACCATGTTCTTGGCAAGACAGTTTTCCTGGCTGCAAAGAACCGTTTGGTATCAAATTTCTTTAAATGTGTTTGAGATGTTCTTATAGCCACAGGAGATAATTACTAAAGTTTCTAGCCAGGTTTCAGACGGTTGACTTATAAATGCCTGCCTTTTTAAGAACTGGGTTTAGACTATGCGTCCTGAGTGAAAGTAAAGAATTATTTTTGAGAGGAATTAATCTAATTCATAGAGGGTTTACTTTAAGTTCAAAGTGAATGTGAACGTTCTGTATCCAGAAACTGGAATAAAATTTATTTACATTTGCTATCATTTTGACAAAAACGCTCTATAAATCTCACATACAGTGAGGTTATTTCCATTTCTAACCATTCTAAGAATAAATGTAGTCTAGCCAGTTTAACTTAGATGGCATTTGTGTATTTGTTTAGTTTTCAGAGGCATTTTGGACAGCCCACAAATGACACCTATTTGTGCAGTCACACAGCGGGGACGCGCCAGGGGAGGGGCCAGGCTGTGGAAGAACATGAGGATCATAAATATTTCTGTGGTTATTTTTCAGAAAATATAATCTGCCTCTAGGGGTGACTTTTAAAGCTGATATTAGTCATTTTCACTTTTGCATGAATATATTTCAGATGCTATCTGAGACAAGATTTTCATAAGAGGGACAGAACCTGAGTACAAAGCCTTAAAGGAACTGGGAAGGGGGCAGAGAGGAAAGAAGGAAATGAGGTGCTTACAGAAGTAGAGACAGGTTTTACCTACCATCGCTCTGGCAGGGCAACCCACCTTGATTTGTAGCTTCAAGGCTGGCCACACCATTGAGCCAAATCCACATAACCAAAAGCCAGCATCACAGACAACACATCACAAGTGAACTCGTCTTTCTCTCAAACATGCCCCTCCTCTGCTGTTCCCTATATTACTAAATTGACAACCACTGAAATGGTTACTCAAAAGAAAAACTTGAGAATCATCCTTTATATGCTCCATCATCTTACACGCCCGGGTAATTAGGGAACTCTATCAGTTCTCTCAAATCTCACTTGAATCTGTCCCTTTCTCTCAGCTTCCTCAGCCACCACCACCTCTTGCCAGGACGACTGAAATAATCCTCCTAGGTGGGTCTCAGCCTTCAGATTTACCCCCTTTCAGATAGCCTCCACACAGTGTCCAAACAATGAAAAACACAAATTATAATTATGTGAAACTCTCATTTAAAACTCTTCACTGGCATCCCATGACCCTAATGTAAAAGCCAAACTGGTCGACACGGCCTCTGCCCACCTCTCCAGCCCCTTGTCTCACCTCTCTCTGGAGATCTTTTCGTTCCTTGAATGAATCAGGCATTCGGTGCCTCAGAGCCCATTCTGCCTGAAGAAGGTCTTCTTAGGAAGGCTACTTAACAAGAGGTTTCTCAGATGTTCTAGATGAAGAATTTTGAAATTTTATACCAATTTCTGTTCCACGTATAACAAATTGTGTGTGAATACAGGTACTCTGTACAATACCTATTTGCATAGTACAAATGGCTAACTAGGAAACACTAGTGAATTATTCATGTCTCTCTTTCCTATTTAGCAACACTACATTCTGTAATGCTGTAAATATTGCCATTTAGATGATTCAATCCTAACTTTAATTGACTTTATGATACATTTTTAATTTTTAATCAAGCATGTATAAATTAAAATATAACCCAAACATTTTCTTAAATAATACAGATTCTAATCACTTTCTCCTGTTTTGTAAAATTTAATCCTGGAAAATTTAATTCAAATCTGTTGTGATAGAAAGGGCAAAGAAGGCATTTGAAGCCAGGTAAACTTGAGCTCAAATCCCCACATATGGTAATTAGGTAACTTTGAAAAATTGCTTAACCTTTTTTTTTTTTTTCCCCCCACTGTGCAGCACGTGGGATCTTAGTTCCCTGACCAGGAATCGAACCCTCGCCCCCTGCATTGGAAGTACAGAGTCTTAACCACTGGAGCTCCAGGGAAGTCCCTGCTTAACTTTTTTGAGACTCAGTTTCCTCACCTACAAAATGAAGATAATACAGTCAACCCTCAGTATCCATGAAGGATTGGTTCTAGGAACCCTGAGAACAGCAAAATCTGCAGATGGCCAAGACCCTATAAAAAATGTCATATATGCATATAACCTATGCACAGCCTCCAGTATACTTTAAATCATCTCTAGATTACTTGTAATACCTAATACAATTGTCACAACACAAATTCAAATTGTGCTTTTGGGAAATTTCTGGAATTTTTTTTTCAAATATTTTCCAACTGCTGTTGGTTGCATCCATGGATGCAGAACCAGTGGATACAGAGGGCCAACTGTATTCGATTTGCAGAGTTGTGAAGATTCAATGAAAACAGCATGAATAAAAGAGACAAATACAATTCCTGATTCATAGTGGGGCTTAGTACACTGCATTCTTCCTCCTTTAATTTATAGCTTACATATCTCTGAATAGACATACCCACAGGCGATATTTTTTATACAGACACACACACCCATTCTATAAACACATACCCTAAAGACCTTCCAAAATTAAACTGATAATTAGATACAATGTTGTGGGACTATTTGTGCCTGTTGTTTGGGACACGGGGGCAAAGCCAAAGTAATTAAATCTCGTACAAATTTAATGATATAAGTGGCCCCAGCCACTGGCCATTGTGATTATTCTATTTCTGGGAAGAAAGGAGACAGGTTTATTTGCAGTATCCTATGCTTAATCATTAGTATTAAATGAATTAGGACCAGAACTAATCAAAGAAGCAAACAGCTGATTACTGCTGCTTTGTCAAAGAAAGAAGTAATTGATGTTCGTGCAGGTTAAAGCGGCCAAAAAGGCCTCTAACTAAACGGCACAGCTCTTTTTCTCCCTTTACAACTTGTTTTCAATGGTCTTTAGTCTGTGATTACTTAAATATTCATTTATTTCAGAAGCCTTTTTGTGCAAATCCCAATTAAAAAACCAATCACGTTCTTAATAAATTGGGCTAACAACATCTTTCAAAGGAAGAAACAAATAAATCTCAATGTTTCACCTCTAAAATTTGATTTTGTATGACTATATAGGCAGTTAATTCAATTATAATCAGGAAAGCCTCATAAATTTATTCATGATGATTAATCTATAGGGGAAAATAAGTCTGTGATATGCCTTCTGTGACATGGAGAATCTATTGTTCTCTTTGTTCAATAATACTATCTTATAATTTTCTCCACATACATTTTGCACTCATTTGTTTACTATTCAGTACAACCAGAGTGACTCTACAACCTACAATTGTATCTTTAATTGGTGACCCACTTGCATTTTACCATCTGGCTAGAAATATTGGTATAATTAGTACATATCTTTCTTTTGGCCTTTCAAAAGGGGTATTACAATCACTAAATTTAAATTCCAGTGGTGAACCACAGAGGGCGGAATCCTTCCAACTAATTATAAAACAATCTCTTTTTTTGCTTATTCTGAAAGTTGACCACAGCATACAGTTGGCATAGGACCTAAATGTGAGAGATTATTCATCTGATGCTGACTACACTTGCACCTACCCTTGTGCATTAGAGAGATTGTTGAACAGTTTCCTTAGTAATATATTTAGAGGAAAGGACTTAATCTATTTCAATAAGCTAGAAGACCTTTTTGCTTTCTGTAAGTAAAACTTTTACTTTTCTATATAATAATAAGATAGGAAATTGTGTGTGTGTGTGTGTGTGTATGTGTAGTGAGGAAACTATGTATATGGGAAAATGCTGGAACTTTTCTTATAGGAAGGCTTTGATGAATAAGAAAGAATTCAGAAGATATGGAAAGACCCATGATGGTTAATTTCATGTGTCAACTTGACAGGGCTAAGGGATGCCCAGATAGCTGGTAAAACATTATTTCTGGGTGTGTCTATGAGGATGTTTCGGGAAGAGATTAGCATTTGAATTGGTAGATTGAGTAAAAATCACCCTTACCAATGGAGGTGAGCATCATCTAATCAGTCGAGGGCCTGAATAAAACAAAAAGGCAGAGGAAGGGATAGTTTGCTCTCTTTGCTTGAGCTGGGATATCCGTCTTCTTCTGCCCTCAACATTGACCCTCCTGGTTTTCTGGGCTTCAGACTTGGACTGGGATTTATACTATCAGCTCCTCTGGTTTTCAGGCCTTCAGATGTGGACTGGAATTATACCATGAGCTTTCCTAGTTCTTCAGCTCACAGATGCAGATGGTGGAGGCTCTCAGCATCCAAAATCACATGAGCCATTTTCTATAATAAGTCTCCTCTTATATATATATCTGTATACTACTGGCTGTGTTTCTGGGGAGACAGCTAATATAAGGCCTTTTCTTTAGGTGAGGAATATATTACAAATGAGTTAAATTGATAGAGACGAAGGAGCAGTGAGTGCAGACTGCTGGTTCTGGAAGCCAAGCAAGGCATGGCCAGGCTAAGAGTCCTCAGCAGAAAGCCATACTAATGACTTCCAATCAAGAAAACACCTTCAAGGTGTTGCCAAACCAAACTTGGGTCTGCTGGCCTGACGCACAGCAAAGCCAATCTATTGACACCAAATCGTGGTGAAGGAAAGTACAGTGTTTATTGCAAGGAACCAAGCAAGGAGCACAGGCAGCTAACGCTCAAAAGACCCAAACTCCCCAATAGCTATTGGGGAAGCATTTTTAAAGACAAAGTGAGGGAGACGGTTGTGGGGAACATAATCAGCTCCTGTACAATTTTCTGATGGTGGGTGGTAAGGTAGCCAGATGAGGTCACAGGGGTTAACATTATCAATTTTCAGGCTCTAGCCAATTGGGGAGCTACATGCTTATCACCACTCTCTGTCTGGTTGGGGTATGGTTTCTGCAGAAAAACTGACGGCATTAGACTTTATCTTTGCCTTTGAGAGAGAACTGGGAGTCCTTGGGGCTGATTTATTAAGTTATAGTTTTTTTCTCTGCCTGACTCCTCTATCTTTGTTTCTGCACTCCTTAGCTTTGCCAGTCATCAACTGCTGGAGCTTGTTTCTTTCTCTCTCTACTCATGGATGGCCTGGGAAGCCACAGTATATTTCCACAGTTTTTCTTCACTAATCACCAGTAAGCAAGGGCCACACTGGGGGTTCTGCCACCAGGAAGGCCTCTACATAAGTCTACTTGGTTTCAAAGATACTGAGAATCAGAGTGTGTTGTATCAGAACCTAATGATGATTTTTAATAAAGGTGCAAAGCTCACACTGCTAAAAAGAGGGCTAGTGAAAATGGTAGTACTTGGATCAAGAATTAGGAAGATGCTCTTTCAAATTCCTTCTCCAATATAAGAGCTGGTTCACACAAAATAACTTGAATTCTATTCCTGGATAAGCCAGATCTTTAAAGATCTTTGGCCTATATTGCTTTGGCATCTAGTACAATGTTTTCCAAGTAAGTGTCCATGGATAACTATCCAGAGAGATGTTAGCTTGGTCAAAGTAGTTATAAAAAAAAAAAAAAAGTAGTTATAATACACATTAGGTTCCTCACTAGGAGGTTCCCAGTGTAAAGTCCCCAAGCAATCCTGCCATAAAAATACATGTCTAACACTGTTGAATGTACTGTTTCTAAAACATAAATGGGTATACATGCTTTCTTTCTTTGCCACACACCTAATAACATTATGAGAAACGTAAGTTTGGAAAATGTTGATGATTGTGTCAATTAACATGCTTTTAGCTGCAAATAACAGAAAACCCGAAAGAGAGTGGATTAAACAAACAGGACATTTTAAAAAATCACACACTGAAAAGTCAAGGAGATGACTGCTGCCATTGCTTCAGTGGCTTCAGTGGGACAATAAAGTCAGGGCCAGTATCTCCAGGATTCCCTTGTCAGTTCCTTCATAGTTACAAGATGGTGGAAACAGCACCCATTCCGTTGTGTATTTCATACTCCAAGAGCAGAATTAAGTAGTTGTGACAAGGCACTGTCTGGCCTGCAAAGCTTTTAAAATATTTAGCAACTGGTTCTTTATAGAAAAAGGTTGCTGACACTTTGCTGGATGATCTAGACAATCTAGATATAAACGAAAGAATGTGTACCAGTAAGAATCGAGAGGAAATGACTCTAAAATATATAAAGAAATATCATTGATAGAAATTAATAATTAACAGACAGACATGCAGTAAGGAAATAAAATATTTAGAATGACACCCAGAGGTTTCCAGCTGTGAAGTATGGGTAAATAGTGCTGTGTTAACTAAGGGAGATAACATGAATCCAGGAAATTTGGGTGAGGAGGTAATAAAGAAAGGGAGAATATGATCATCATTTTACTTAGAGCTGTTTTACATTTGAGGATACTTACATCCAAATAAAGATAATACATGTAACTTCAGTGTCTAGTAGGAAAACAGGCTAAAGAGAAAAATTGGGGAGTGAAAGAAAGATAGACAAGATGAAAAAGCAGAGGGCTATGTACCAGAAAAAGGAACAAGATAAAACCCCAGAAAAACAACTAAATGAAGTGGAGATAGGCAACCTTCCAGAAAAAGAATTCAGAAAAATGATAGTGAAGATGATCCAGGACCTTGGAAAAAGAATGGAGGCAAAGATCGAGAAAATGCAAGAAATGTTTAACAAAGACCTAGAAGAATTAAAGAACAAACAAACAGAGATGAGCAATACAATAACTGAAATGAGAACTACACTAGAAGGAATCAATAGCAGAATAACTGAGGCAGAAGAATGGATAAGTGACCTGGAAGACAGAATGGTGGAATTCACTGCTGTGGAACAGAATAAAGAAAAAAGAATGAAAAGAAATGAAGAGAGCCTAAGAGACCTCTGGGACAACATTAAATGCAACAAGATTCGCATTATAGGGGTCCCAGAAGGAGAAGAGAGAGAGAAAGGACCAGAGAAAATGTTTGAAGAGATTATAGTCGAAAACTTCCCTAACATGGGAAAGGAAATAGCCACCCAAGTCCAGGAAGCACAGAGAGTCCCATACAGGATAAACCCAAAGAGAAACACGCTGAGACACATAGTAATCAAACTTGCAAAAATTAAACACAAAGAAAAATTATTGAAAGCAGCAAGGGAAAAATGACAAAAAACATGCAAGGGAACTCCCATAAGGTTAACAGCTGATTTCTCAGCAGAAACTCTACAAGCCAGAAGGGAGTGGCATGATATACTTAAAGTGATGAAAGGGAAGAACCTACAACCAAGATTACTCTACCTGGCAAGGATCTCATTCAGATTCGATGGAGAAATCAAAAGCTTTACAGACAAGCAAAAGCTAAGATAATTCAGCACCACCAAACCAACCCTACAACAAACGCTAAAGGAACTTCTCTAAGTGGGAAACACAAGAGAAGAAAAGGACCTACAAAAAGAAACCCAGAACATTTAAGAAAATGGTAACAGGAACATACATATCAATAATTACCTTAAACGTGAATGGATTAAACGTTCCAACCAAAAGACACAGGCTTGCTGTATGGATAAAAAAACAAGACCCATCTATATGCTGTCTACAAGAGACCCACTTCAGACCTAGGGACACATACAGACTGAAAGTGAGGGGATGGAAAAAGATATTACATGCAAATGGAAATCAAAAGAAAGCTGGAGTAGCAATACTCATATTAGATAAAATAGACTTTAAAAATTATAAATATATATGCACCCAACACAGGAGCACCTCAATACATAAGGCAACTGCTAACAGCTATAAAAGAGGAAATCGACAGTAACACAATAATAGTGGGGGACTTTAACACCTCACCTACAGCAATGGACAGATCATCCAAAATGAAAATAAATAAGGAAACAGAAGCTTTAAATGACACAATAGACCAGATAGATTTAATTGATATTTATAGGACATTCCATCCAAAAACAGAAGATCACACTTTCTTCTCAAGTGCGCACAGAACATTCTCCAGGATACATCACATCTTGGGTCACAAATCAAGCCTCATTAAATTAAAGAAAATTGATATCATATCAAGCATCTTTTCTGACCACAATGCTATGAGATTAGAAATCAATTACAGGGAAAAAATAGTAAAAAACACAAACAAATGGAGACTAAACAATACGTTACTAAATAACCAAGAGATCACTGAAAAAATCAAAGAGGAAATCAAAAAAATACCTAGAGACAAATGACAATGAAAACACAACGACCCAAAACCTACGGGATGCAGCAAAACCATCTCTAAGAGGGAAGTTTACAGCAATACAATCCTACCTCAAGAAACAAGAAACATCTCAAATAAACAATCTAACCTTACACCTAAAGGAACTAGAGAAAGAAGAACAAACAAAACCCAAAGTTAGCAGAAGGAAAGAAATCATAAAGATCAGAGCAGAAATAAATGAAATAGAGACAAAGAAAACAATAGCAAAGATCAATAAAACTAAAAGCTGGTTCTCTGAGAAGATAAACAAAATTGATAAACCATTAGCCAGACTCATCAAGAAACAGAGGGAGAGGACTCAAATCAATAAAATTAGAAATGAAAAAGGAGAAGTTACAACAGACACCGCAGAAATACAAAGCATCCTAAGAGACTACTACAAGCAACTCTATGCCAATAAAATGGACAACCTCGAAGAAATGGACAAATTCTTAGAAAGGTATATAACCTTCCAAGACTGAACCAGGAAGAAATAAAAAATATGAACAGACCAATCACAAGTAATGAAATTGAAACTGTGATTAAAAATCTTCCAACAAACAAAAGTCCAGGACCAGATGGCTTCACAGGTGAATTCTATCAAACATTTAAAGAAGAGCTAACACCCACTTTTCTCAAACTCTTCCAAAAAATTGCAGAGGAAGGAACCCTCCCAAACTCATTCTATGAGGACACCATCACCCTGATACCAAAACCAGACAAAGATACTACAAAAAAAGAAAATTACAGACCAATATCACTCATGAATATAGATGCAAAAATCCTCAACAAAATACTAGCAAACAGAATCCAACAACACATTAAAAGGATCATACACCACGATCAAGTGGGATTTATCCCAGGGATGCAAGGATTCTTCAATATACGCAAATCAATCCATATGATAAACCATATTCACAAATTGAAGAATAAAAACCATATGATCATCTCAATAGATGCAGAAAAATCTTTTGACAAAATTCAACACCCACTTATGATAAAAACTCTCTAGAAAGTGGGCATAGACGGAACCCACCTCAACATAATAAAGGCCATATATGACAAACCCACAGCAAACATCATTCTCAATGGTGAAAAACTGAAAGCACTTCCTCTAAGATCAGGAACAAGAAAAGGATGTCCACTCTCACCACTATTATTCAACATAGTTTTGGAAGTCCTAGCCACGGCAATCAGAGAAGAAAAAGAAATAAAAGGAATACAAATTGGAAAAGAAGAAGTAAAGCTGTCACTGTTTGCAGATGACATGATACTATACATAGAGAATCCTAAAAATGCCACCAGAAAACTACTAGAGCTAATCAATGAGTTTGGTAAAGTAGCAGGATACAAAATTAATGCACAGAAATCTCTTGCATTCCTATATACTAATGATGAAAAATCTGAAAGAGAAATTAAGGAAACACTCCCATTTACCATTGCAAGAAAAAGAATAAAATACCTAGGAATAAACCTACCTAGGGAGACAAAAGACCTGTATGCAGGAAACTATAAGACACTGATGAAAGAAATTAAAGATGATACCAACAGATGGAGAGATATACCATGTACTTGGATTGGAAGAATCAATATTGTGAAAATGACTATATTACCCAAAGCAATCTACAGATTCAATGCAATCCCTATCAAATTACCAATGGCATTTTTTATGGAACTAGAACAAAAAAATCTTAAAATTTGTATGGAGACACAAAAGACCCTGAATAGCCAAAGCAGTCTTGAGGGAAAAAAACGGAGCTGGAGGAATCAGACTCCCTGACTTCAGACTATACTACAAAGCTACAGTAATCAAGACAATATGGTACTGGCACAAAAACAGAAATATAGATCAATGGAACAAGATAGAAAGCCCAGGGATAAACCCACACATCTATGTTCAATTAATCTATGACAAAGCAGGCAAGGATATACAATGGAGAAAAGACAGTCTCTTCAATAAGTGGTGCTGGGAAAACTGGACAGCTACATGTAAAAGAATGAAATTAGAACACTCCCTAACACCATACACAAAAATAAACTCAAAATGGATTAGAGACCTAAATGTAAGACCGGACACTATAAAACTCTTAGAGGAAAACATAGGAAGAACACTGTTTGACATAAATCACAGCAAGATCTTTTTTGATACACCTCCTAGAGTAACGGGAAAAAAAACAAAAATAAACAAATGGGACCTAATGAAACTTCAAAGCTTTTGCACAGCAAAGGAAACCATAAACAAGACGAAAAGACAACCCTCAGAATGGGAGAAAATATTTGCAAATGAATCAGCGGACAAAGGATTAATCTCCAAAATATACAAACAGCTCATGCAGCTCCATATTAAAGAAACAAACAACCCAATCCAAAAATGGGCAGAAGACCTAAATAGACATTTCTCCAAAGAAGACATACAGATGGCCAAGAAGCACAAGAAAAGCTGCTCAACATCACTAATTATTAGAGAAATGCAAATCAAAACTACAGTGAGGTATCACCTCACACCAGTTAGAATGGGCATCATCAGAAAATCTACAAACAACAAATGCTGGAGAGGGTGTGGAGAGAAGGGAACCCTCTTGCACTGTTGGTGGGAATGTAAATTGATACAGCCACTATGGAGAACAGTATGGACGTTCCTTAAAAAGCTAAAAATAGAATTACCAGCAATTCCACTACTGGGCATATACCTAGAGAAAACCATAATTCAAAAAGACACATGCACCCCAATGTTCATTGCAGCACTATTTACAATAGCCAGGTCATGGAAGCAACCTAAATGCCCATCGACAGACGAATGGTTAAAGAAGATGTGATATATATATATACAATGGAATATTACTCAGCCATAAAAAGGAACGAAATTGGGTCATTGGTAGAGACGTGGATGGATCTAGAGACTGTTCTACAGAGTGAAGTAAATCAGAAAGAGAAAAACAAATATCGTATATTAACGCATATATGTGGAACCTAGAAAAATTGTACAGATGAACCAGTTTGCAGGGCAGAAATTGAGACACAGATGTAGAGAACAAACATATGGACACCAAGGGTGGAATGTGGGGGGTGGGGTGGTGGTGGTGTGATGAATTGGGCGATTGGGATACACTGATGTGTATAAAACTGATGACTAATAAAGACCTGCTGTATAAAAAAATAAATAAAATTCAAAAAAAACAGAGAAGAAAAAAAAAAATTGGGGAGTGCCTATGTGCCAGAAAAATAAGATATGGAACCTGAAAGAAAAGTGCTCACAATTGAGAAAAAGTTCCAACTTTTTATCAATGTCTCCTTCCTACAAATTCAACTGTTAAGTCTGCAAACCATTTCTCTCTCATCAGACTTCATGCTTCTTACATGGTGATTTTATTCATCTTTATGCAACACACAGTGCACTGCGATGCATTGACATTTTCTAAAAGTATCTATTATTACTTACAAGAAGTGAGCAGAGCTTCCTGTTTCCAAATTTGTGTTTTTTCCAGCAGAAAGGATCTAATAAACATACCTGTATTGGAAAGGGAGTTCGAAGATGACGTGTGTCAAAGGCTAGAGAGCCTCCAGGCAAGGAGGTAACAAATTTAGAAATACTTTAAAACAAAAGACAACCACAAATGTAAAAAACTGCTTTTTAATCCTTAACCAAAAGGATCATTAAGTAGATGTAATTTTTTTTTTTTACTAGAGTATTCATAACAATGTAGGTCAATATGCCTTAAGCAACATGATTATTGAATAAAAGTTAAGATGGACAGCCGTTGTAATTTGTGTGAAATTTATACTTGAGTTTAAAGTTCTTTAAACTTTTATAAAATTATAAACTGATAATAATTCCCCAAATTGGAAGTCAGATAACTTAACTCTGATACAGTATGAAATTAAAGTACACTTGTTTACACAAAAATGAATAAGGACAAGTTTCCAAGTCAGATATCAAACTGAAAATTCAAAAATAAACAGAGGAAATGTAAACAGTTATAAAATGCCAACAGTTATAAATGTTGCTTAAAGCAAGGCTATTCAAAATATGGTCTATGAACGATTCGTGACTCATCCAAAATGAAAGAAAGAACTTGTGCCAGAATGAAAATCTATTATGTTACTAATTGGCCGACTTTTTTTTTATAACAAGACTTTCTTGATAAAGGAAGCAATGTGTGGATTTATATTCTGGCACAGGTGCCTCATCTCATTACAGACTGGAGAACAGGTACTGCTTACTTCTTTAAAGTGTCATTGTAATTTTACTGCTTAGAGTTAGGTTAACTTTACTGTGGGGGAAAAAAGTTAAAATGACACTTATGATTGTCACCTATACCTCATCTTTTTAATCCCATCTATCCAGGGCTCCTATCCGAAAAGCAAATTAAACTTTATAAACTCACCACAATTTAACATTAATCTTCAGATGTGTTACTGACATCTATTCACCTCTTGTTTTCAATCTTGGGAGGAAAAAAATAAGAATTGAGTTACTTGTTAATAAGTTCTCTCTAAAAATTGGTTTATTTTCATATTTCAATCAGAGAAAATATTTAAATTCACCTTTATGAAAAAACAGAATTTTTATACTGTTTGCATAACCTACTAGTTGCTTTTTTACAATAAAAATTGGTAGGAAAAAAGGTATGGAAATTTACAACCCTGTGTATTCTATTAAGTAAGGGTAAGGAGCTAAACTATTTAAAGATTTCTCAGAATAAAAGAAAACTCGTATAAAATATTTTTTTAAGAAACAGTTTATAATTCGAAATTCGAACATTTCTTGATTTTTGCTTTTTAGTATGGCATAATTCCTCTGGAAAGTTAAAAATATAATATGGTCTTTTGTCAAAATAACAATTTCCTCTTTCTCCAATGACTTACTTACTAAGCTTTACCTGCATTAGCTTAATACTGAAGGCAAATAAATGGGCAACAACAATTTAGAAAAAACTCATCAGTTTTAGATACACGAAAGCCCAATTTAGCTTCCGCAATGACTAGTTTATTGAACCGATAAACTACTTCTTAAAGAAGTTAAATGTATATTTACATGTCTTAAGATGAGCTCCTTTGGCACCTGAGTTGAGTACAATATACCAGAGGGAAGAATCTCTAAGAGAAAGTTGTCTATGGACTATATTTCATCTATCTATACATATATACATACACCTATACAAATACGTAAACACATGTGCACACACACACACGAGCAGAAATAACTTTTCCTTTAAGAAATGCTGAGGATGTAAAAGGAATTCATTTACCCAAATAAAGTGATCTGACGGTTATTAAAAACAGTTTTAAGTAATTTGGAGTCTTACCAAGTTTCAAGAAGTCAAAGGTTTTAGAGTAATATATAACTCAAACGGAAAAAACTCAAGGATTTCTTTTGACAAAACCTAATTTCTTTTGATACAGTAACATGGTCATGAAGTTACAGTTATCTTAACATGGTAACATAACAGAGTTTTTAATAGTCTCCAGGTGGAAAGTTATCAAAGATTACCCGAAAAGGAGTCAATCTTCCCCACCCCCCGCCAATTAGAACCAAACATAGTCACCTGCCACCCATCAAATATTCTGCTGTCCCTGGACTATTACTTGCACTGGCCCCAGCAAAAGACCATTAAATGCCACTCTGCAGATCTCCTGCTAAGCCTCCTCACTCACTAGGAATTTTACACAAGAACTTTAGAAGAGCTTGATGTCATCCTGCTTTATGAGCATATCCACCTTGCTACTGCTGACTCTGGCACTGTGTTAATAGTCCTACTGGTGCCATGATATTTTTTATGCATACTTTTAGAACTCTGAATGATTGGCTTCTATTCTAACACTTAGAAGATACCTAAAATTCTGTAAGTTGCATAAGTCTGTCAGCACTTTCTTCTACATTCAATTAATAAATATGTTTGGTTGACTGAAAACAGAGCATACTCAGTTTTACCTAAGCATCTTCTACCCTAGAGATTCTGGAGGATGAAAATCCTCTACACCTCTGTACCCTGTATTCTCCATCTTTTACACCTTGTTAAATCTGACGTATGTTGAGAATGGGCAAAAGACATTTGAGTTAAAAATGATGCCATGCTGCTCTTTTCTCTGCTTCAACTTGTATAGAATATCCCTAATCCAGTTTCTAACCCCCTCTCTGCTCTGGTTAAAGGACCTGTCTCATATCGCAGACCATATGTAATGGAAATCTTATGCAGTTTCAAAATATCCATGATTGAAAAACATTTTCAAGTGTAAAATATCTCTTGAGCATCTATAAAATAGTGTATATTCTTATTTAAACTTGACACTGTTATCCTAAACAAAATTTTGTCAATAGAGGCATGGGATAGAACTTACCTTGGAGAATCTATTAAATTCAAATGTCTTCATTTTGTTCAGTTTACATCAACCATAATATAACCCAAGTTACTTTTCCTGATATGAAAAACATTTTAAAAAATCCATGTGAAGTTGAATTCTTTCATTAACATGTAAACTCACATGTACAATTTTATTTTTTATCACATATTTAAATATTTTCTTTGAGAGTTGATATCTCAGTACAGGAAATGAAATTATGCTAGAAACTAGTAATTTAGCATTAAAACACTTCCCTAAATTCTTCTATGCTAAAGTGCATTTACAATATAAACATGCCATATATGAAGCTATAAACATGCCATATATGAAGCTATAAACCACAATCTCACACTGAAGTGGATTTCAAATTCGACATTCAGTTCAAATGAGTCAAAGAGAAAAGTGCTAACAGAGCAAATCTGAAACAAGTTCATGGGGATTGGGCAATGAGTCATCAAAGCGGAACCTTTTGGACACCGTGCTGCTATCCTCCGGGATATTCTCTTTGTCTTCTCGGTCACTGCAGGTTCCATTACAAGAGGGTTTAGAAGTCTTGTCTTCAGAGGACCTTATTGTATGATCCTGACTTTGAGACGAACTGGAAGTTTCTTCAGGGTGAAACAAGTTTCCAAAGTCCCACTGCTGTAGCCAAGAATGAGAAAGGCAGATTTCGGCTGTTGGTCTTTTCCTTTGAATGAAAGCACCAAGGGAAAATTGAGAACCAAAAATCAGGTTGGAAGTGTCTGCAGTTCAATATATTATAGACTTATTTTTTATTTATTATGAAAATAACACATACTCATAGTACAGAAGGGAATAATAATAGGAAAAGTGGAGTACCTAGAGTTAAGTTCTGACATGTGCTGAAAATTCAATTTATCATGGAGCTTACAGATGACACTATCTAGTCAAAAAACTGGGAACATATTTTAGGCTCACAAATAAAAATCAGTAAAATTATACAGACTCCTGGGTTTACAAACCCTCTGAAGGAAAATATATGTAATTTATAATCTCTATTATTATTTTGTGTCCTTAAAAAGCAGTTAACTGTTAAATCTTGAAAACCAAGGCTATACTTCAATGGTGTTTATCCAACATCTTTAGTTTTTAAATTTTGTTTTTGCTTGTGAAAGCAATATGGTCAAATATCACAATATTTCAAAAGGAAGGAAAACACCTGTTTATACTCAACTCCAACCTTAACACACCCACAATTACTATCAGAACGTAGGTTTCCTTAGTCTTTGATTTTATTGTTCATTTTTTTCTGATAATAAAAATTAAGGGGCTCATTATAGAAATTTTAGAATCTAGATGAAAAAATATTTAGGAAAATAAAAACTGTTTATAACCAGAAACAAATAGTATTATTACTATTTCTAATACTAATACTAATTAGTATCTATATAACTAATACTATTAGTATTAGTAATACTAATAATCTATATAACTAATACTATTAGTATTAATATAGTATTATATAGTATATAATATATAGTATAGTATAGCATTAATATAGTATTATATAGTACTATAATATTAATACTATAGTAATAGTACTAATTACTAATTACTAAATAGTACTAATTACTACTAAATAGTACTAAGTACTAATACTATAGTAATAGATACTAATACTAATTAGTATCTATATAACTAATACTATTAGTAGTAATATAGTATTAATACTATAGTAATAGTATTATTACTATTAATATTTCAAAATAGAGCCAGTGAGAGTTTGTTCAGACTTGCATTAAGCCAATAAAATAATGAACAAACCTCTGAGGGTTTTTTTCTTAAACAGATAAGGAAACTGAGTCCTCCAGGAGAGTAAGTAATTGTCAGAGATAAAAGACCTGACAAGCGACACAAGCAGGATCCCAGCCCAAGGCACTATATCTCAGCTCCTGCGTTATGTACAGCCAGGCCATTCTAAAGTAAATAGGAGACTGGGATTGACATAGATACACTAATATGCATAAAATGGATAACTAATAAGAACCTGCTGTATAAAAAAATAAATACAATGAAATTCCAATAAATAAATAAATAAAGTAAATAGGGCTGATCCAGGTAAAGAAAAGGGAGGTCAGCTTTTTCTTTTCCTGCTTTGAAGTTGCCAACGAATGAGGTAAGAGTCTTAAGACATAGTTTCATGTCCCTTCTTTAGTAGGCGGTCAAAGAGCATCTGCTCCTTAAAAATTTGACAATCAGTAATTTGGACTTGTTATACAACTGTAGTTATTTAACTATAAATCATTCATAACAAAGTCTTATCTTAAGCAGCCATGTGTATTGTAAACCTTATACTTCTAATTATTTTAGGGAATTTCAGGGATTAGTAGCAGGTTGAGAGAGAAACAACCCAAATCTTCTCTTCAGTTCAAGACTTCCTGTCACATATTTTGTATTGTCTATGATTGAACTTATGGATTGTTATTTAATGATGTCTCATACCACCTCTCTCCCCATTTTACCTGAAACTTGAGAGCATACATCTAATAATTTTATACTGTTTTAGAATATATCTTTCTTAATAGTCATATATATTTCATTTTATAATAGTATTTAAACAAATTAATGTTATTACTTACTCTGGATTTTTTACTAAAAGGCTCTGGATGAAGTCTGTGGCCAGCTGTGAAACTGATGAAAAAGTTTCTTCTGAATAATCTACATTAACTTGGGAAATATTGAGGTATGTTTCTTGATTATCTTCTCCCACAAATGGGGATGTATGAGTTAACAACATATATGTTATTATACCAACGTTCCTGAGAAAACAAATAAGGGAGAAGATGGGAACTTAAAATGTGTGCTAATCTTAAAACATCTATATAAAGTCAAATTGATTCTCAACATATTCCTGTCCTCAAAACTTGTACAGTTAAACTACAGATTTTAAATTGCTTTTCAAAGTTCCTATAGTATACTACTAAAACTGAAATAATTATGTTATCTCAAAGTTTGCCTCACAGAAAAATAATATGAGGGAATGCACATGTGTGTCATATAATTATAAATATGATGTATTAAATATATATCATTATATCTACAGTCTGCCCTTCACACAGATATACCTGTTATCAAGTACACAAAGCTGCCCTGAGCAGCATTTCCCAAATGGTGTCCAATGACACAGTAATGGTCTGTGAGACATAAACAGGAGACCATGCAAACAGAGTCTGCAGGTTTGGTAAAGCACAATATTGGGCAGGCAGATTTTTTTTAAATTGCAAAATGCTTAGAACCGTAAATATGTTAATGACAATTCCTGTGTTCAGGAACCAGAAAAAGGCAATACATATGGCACCTATTTCACCTGATTATTTAGCCACAGGACCCTTTTTTCTTGGCAAATCCATTACAGTCCCAAACATGGAACACAGGGAATAAGTCTAAACTCTTCTACTTGGCCTTACGGAGTCAGTCTTCCACTGTGGTCCCAACTAAAGTTCCAGTATCAATGCCAGTTCTACTCTATGACATTCTCTCTGTGTCAGCCACACACACTCACAATACCTGAGAAATATGCTCCCATAAAACTAAACTTTTGCATGGCTCTGACCTCATTTTTCTGCTGAGCAAAATACCTTCCCTAGTTCTCCGAGACCTAGACCAGATGTCTCCCATCTGGTGCTTGTCTGCTAATTCCTCCATGCTTATTAAATAGCATTTTATCTTTTTTATAGAACACGTAACACAGTACTGTGACTATTTTGTTCTTTTACCAGAAGGAGTCTTCCTCCAGGAAAGGGATTTTCCTATTTATTCCTGTACCTTTGGCTCACAGCCAGAGTGTTATTAAAAAGAATGAACAGGTAAATGTTTTCCTGTGGCATAATAATGATACTTGAATAACATCTTTTAAAGAAAGCTTTATTATTTACTTCTGGAACCAAAGAACCCTGGAATATATACTAACCAGCTTTTAATAAAGGCATTCAAGTTATTAACAAAATCTTACCACATGTCTGTTGCTGTGGTAATAGGATCATAGTTCAGGATTTCTGGAGCTGAAAGAAAAAAAATAAAAAATAAAATTCAAATTCAATACTGACAAATTTAAAAATGTGAAAATTACTTTATATTAAACTGGATTTAATTGTAAAGAACTACCAATATGATCAGTAGAAATTTAGCATAGTATTAGTTATCCTGTGATTAGACATTTAAACATATCTAATGTTGAGAAAATTATAGAACCAGATGGTTCAAAAGCACCAATTATATTCTTGAAGTAACCAGTAGCTATGTAGTATTTTTTTTTAACCATTGAGATTAATCTCAGAAAAAACAATTATGAAGAAGTAAAATGTTAGAAGCTAGAATCTTTTTACAGTTTTAGTTTTATCACTCTGTTAGGAATTAGTTTGAGTTATTTTATTAGACTGATTTAAGTTTTGCTTCTCAGGGTAAATAGAATCATATGCATTTACAATGACACTATGAGCAAATTAAGCTTCATGGAAGTGCTTTAGATTTTCAAGTAGATTAAATATCCCCTTAAACTACAGAAAACCTAGTTTCCTAAGCAATTAATTTTCCATTGTCTCCTCCCCCGCCAAAAAAATTTTCTAAAAGGTGCAACATAAATTCTCTATACTTTCTAAATATTACCATAACTTTCAAATTAGTAGAGTCCAAACTAGGATCTATGATTGAATAATAACTTTTTTGTTTCACAGTATGGTTTCATAATTTTTCCAAAGAGAGACTGTTTCTTAAAGCCTAACAATTTTGTTAAAGCCTTTGAGTCACATATGTTGCCAGCCTCCATTGCACCACCTACCACCTTTTCACATACTTCTGTGAGCTGTTTTATCTACAATTACAATCATTATTCTAGGACACTGTAGCCTCTATTAGCATTCAAAAGTTAGTAATTTGCTTTGCTTTTCATTTTGGGAAAGTCAGCTGCCTAGCTGAGTGGCACTTGTTCTGTTTACTTGTATCTTTTCAATGCCTGCATGGGACTATCAATATGAGCAACAACAAAAAAGTGTAAAAAACTTGTTATTATAAATTAAAATACTTTATGTATTGCTTCATATGAGTTAAAAAATCTTTCATCTGCATGATCTTATTTGTTGATTTAGTACAATATCCCTAGATTATCTAATTATAGGTTCTTTTTGACACCCCTATCAAACAGGCTTCAAACGCAGTGACATTTGATTCTGTTTTCCTCTTTTTCCATTTTTTCCTGCTCCCTAACTTCCCTTTTACCTATTTTTCTCTATTACAAAGCTTTTACACACAAACATTAAACTTTTAACTTAGATGTCCAATGTCCTGTAAATTGTTGTGAATGTCTCAATTCACTACAGTTCATTTAAATGTGCCATAAGCAAATTTCAATGCACTAAAATATTTGAACCAAATATATCCTGGAATTATATGCCCTAAAATATAGTTCTATACAGATATCATTTAGTTAATAAATTTCAAAATGGTATAGAAAGTAAAAGGAAATTCTTACCCAAGTATTCTGGTGTTCCCATGATTTCCCGAAGTTCACATGCATTCCCTATTTTTCGAGACATTCCAAAATCTACAATTTTTATGTCCCCAAGAGGGTATATGCTGCTCAGTAATATATTCTGTGGCTAATAAAGCACAACAAAACAATGATAAGTAATACAAAACAATAAAAGAATACTAATCTCAGATCACAGGTAAATTAAGTGGAACTTATAGTTTAGCTATTAAACATTTTATTGAGTCATCCATCGAACATTTACTGAACTACTATTTAGGAAAAGCTATATATTCAGTGATAAATAAAGTAAAAAATATACTTCAAGAGGCTTCTTGGTTTGAATAAAAAAGGTGGGTACATAGATAGATTAATTGATTATGAGATATAGAATACTCAGCAGTAAAGACTACTTAATTCTGCCCATTAGAAAGTCCAAGAAGGCTTTGCAGTAGAGATGATGCTTAAGCTGAACCTTAAAGGATAAATAGAAGAATGCCAGTTAGAAAAGTGTTCTGGGGAATAGCATGACAGAAGGCATGAAGGAATAAAAATGCATATATTTCCAGGAACATAATGGTTCAATACACTGTGATGGTTCTGGGTCTGACCATTCCCAGGTTTCTACCTGAGACAGAAAGAGGAGTGGTGGGGTATATGAAAGGGAGATTGTCCAGGAAGAGAAGAGTCCAATGTTCAAACAATAAGAGACAGTTTGATCCAGATTTTAAGGTCCTTGTATGGCTGCAGAGGAAGGATAAGGAGAAAGGATAGTAACATGAAAGGCTGAAGTGGGATCTCAGGGATTGGGAAGGGGCCTGAATGGTCTGGGGGTGGGGGGAAAGGAGAAGCCAAAAGACTGAAAGCCTCAAGGGAAAGATGAATGAGTATAATGGGAGTAAAGGAATGAGGACTAGTAGGTTACCTTCAAGATGGAGATCAAAATTAAGTATTTTAGAGATAGACAGTTTTATAAGATAGAAAGGTCCAGGATGTGGCAGTAAGAGTGGGATGGAGTGACATGATGGTAGGATTAGAACATATAGTAATGATGGTTTTTAAGAGCCCAGTGATTAATCTGAGCTGCTCACACATGCAGTCTTCCCTCTGCCAATACAGAATTAGTCCATGTAGCATATGTGCAGTCTAGACAAGCATGATCTGACTGTTGTTTCCTCTCAATACCAGCTTGCAATTAATTGTGCAAAGCAAGAGCAGAGAAGGAACAGAGACGTAGTGTTACTTAAAATCACATTACATTACCTTTAAATCAAGGTGTACAATGTTATTCTGATGTAGATAATAAACTCCTTCAAGTATTTGTTTAATGAGTCTGATAATGTCATTTTCAGAGACCATTTCAGCCAACTCAGGTAAACACAGATTGAAAATTTCTCCACCTGCAGCACTGAATAAAATTCGAATAATAGAAACTTGAAAAATCATTGACCTAAAAATGACAACTTTTAAATACTGTATACCTTTAAGTAAAAGACACGGCCATCGAAACTTTATTCTCTCTCTATACACACATTTAATGGGTGGGGTGGTCCTGGGTGGGGGGGAATCTTTAAGGAATAAAATAAATGACAAGAATATTTTGAATTCTGGGTGCTAGTACTTATTTATGAGCTCAGCTCTGCTCTATTTTACTCATTTATTCATTATATATAAATTTAGTTAGCAGCTATATATAGATATAGATATTTTGATCCTCATGACAATCAAGTGAGGTAGGTGGTTATCATTCCCATTTTACAGATAAAGAAATAAGTACAAAGAGGTTAAGCTACTTGTACAAGGTCATATAGTAAATGGGGGTTGGGGGGACAGAATCTGAATAATATGGATGAGAATCTGCATTCTTTACCAATATCCTGTACTGCAGCTTCACAAAGAATACTTGGGGCCAGAACCCAAATCTTAATTGTTTTTTTTAAGAACTGAAAATCTAAGAATGTTGACAAAAAAAGCATTATGAAAAATTCCTAGGTTTGGAATAAAATGATTTAAATTTAAATCCTAAACCTGCTATTTATCAGCAATATAATTTAGGGTCAATCACTTATTTGAGCTTCCGCATCTGTAAAATAGAGATATTACTGAACTCAACAGATTTTTTTTTGAGGACTAAATCTAAATAAATGAGATAAAATTTGTCAGTCAGAACATCATGCAAAAAAATCTAGATGGTTATTAATCAAATTTATAAGGTATGTTCGGGAATATCTCAAGTAAAGCCTATTCTATGTAATAAAATAGAAACTCATTTATTTCACAAAACACTATTTTCCTCCCTTTGGTTCACTGCTGTATCCACAGCATCAAGAACAGTGTCTGACATGTAGAAGGCACTCATTCTCTTAGGATGAGTTCTTTGCTAGGCCCTTTGTAAGATACATCTGGTAAGAAGTCAGACCAAATAATTGGAAAGTATAAGAAAACTGTATAAAATAATGACATATCCACTATTAAGATATGGAACATACCAAAAAAATATGGAAAATACCAGAAAGATCTGAATTCTTCAGTATCTGGCAGTATATGGCAGCATAAATTCATTCTTCAACACTTTATATGTACATACCAACATTTACATTACACTCACTAAAGTTAATTCAATAGACAGAACCCTCCATTAATTCTAAAATTCAAAATAGAATCTAAGAAAACATATGTAAAGCACTTCCCAGTGCCTAGACCTAAGAGGACAGCAGGTTGCTTATAGAAGTGCCTACTGAAATCAAGACTGTCTGGCTTCCACTCTTGACTCTGCCACTAACGAGCTACCTGAACTGGGACAAAATGTGTTTCTGTTTCTTCTATTGTAACATAATGATACATAACAAAAAATGATAGCTCCTACTTCAATGGCTTGCTGTAAGAATTATATTAGATAAACCATGTAAAGTACTGAGTACAACAAATGTTATAAGCATCAAAGCAGATCATCTGTAAGTATTTAATACAGTGTCTGACACATAGTAAATATGCAATAAATATTAGCTATTATTATAATGAGCCAACAAATATTAATTCCAAATCTAGCCAACATCCAGCCTTTCTGAATTTGGGGGCTTCTTGTTAAACTCTGATTATGAAGGCAATTTTAAAAGTCTTTGCTAAATTAAAATTCATTTTTAGAAATACTTATACATATAAAAATGTACATAACATATTCTTAAGTGAAAAAATGGGTTATAATAGAGTATACCTAGTAGATCACAATTTTGTTTCTAAAGGTATACATACATAGACAGAAAAAGAAGAATAATTTTAAAATACAGGAATATGCCATAAAAGTAACCACAGTTTACAAATGATTTCTATTTTCTATACCTTCTAAATTTAACACAATAAATAGGTGTTACTTTTATACGAGGAAAAGTATACTAAGGGTTTCTTGTTTGTTTATTTCAGTAACAAGATCAAACAAACACTATGATTATCAGTCAATCACACTGTCCCTACCTTTTAGTTTGGCAAGCTGACCAATGTCTTTTGTAGGAATGCCGTTTTTCCCACAAAAGAGGGAAAGCTCTTTACCATAGCTCTCCATAGGAGAAGTTAAGAGGAGGGGAAGAACAGATAACATAAGAAGCAGACTGCAGAAGTTAGTGGAAACTGGAAACTGGAAACTGGAAGCATAAATGGAAGCAGTGAGGAGTAGCAGACTAATAGACTCTTTGTTAAAACATGGCATCCAGAGCGGTGACTACAGAGAAGAAAAGATATCTCTGTAATCAGAGAAGCCACCTATATCATTATCATTGCCCTGGAAGGTAAATTCAGGTATTTCTACTCTTTCTCTCTTTGTTGAAGAGTTTGCCACCTGAAGGAACTCAACCAACAAATTTAGAAATTTGGAGTATTCACGTTCTTTTGCTTATGTATTTGTATATGTGTTGTGTACACTGTCACGTAAATCTATGTGCTATATACTACTTAAATCTACATTTGCCTTTTACGGCTTTCTAACGCACAGTTTAGATATTAGTAGGGAAGTAGAGAATTATCCTTTAGAAGAACTCCCATAACACAATAAAGTTAACATGTAAAAGATTAAAATCAGAATATTTTCCTATCCAAAATAATAAATTTCCCTGGGTACTAGAGAGCCAAGATTTTCAGTAAAACAAAGCAATATCTCCCTCACCCATAAACTACAAATCTATTCATATAGCTTTGGAAATCACAGTAAAGATTTTTAAATTAAGTATTTATTTTTAGTGATCAAAATGAAGTAGTTTTAAATTTTTTATATTGAGTATCTTTCAAAATTATATTCCAATGCTAATGAGGGGAAACAAAACCCATGGAATTTCAGAATGGAAAGAAACCAGCCAGAGTATTTCCTGTCTCTAAATTAGAATATGTGAAGTAAATACCAATCTCCCTTTTTGGAGGATTATTTTAAAAATCAAATGAAAATATAGATAAAGTGCTTAGCATGGTGCCTGCCATATAGTAAATGCCCAACATATATTATTGTTGAAATGTTTTGCTATGGTCCTCATCATTTTCTACTGGGTCCATAATATTTACTTAAAGATATTTAATAGGCAACATAAGCTGGTAATTTCTTGACAGAAAGAAATTATTATTTCTCTTCCATATAATTTCATAGAGTTGACTTGATAAACTTATATTTATCCTATCCAATTTCCCCTCGAACTTTGCTATATCTAGGACAAAGTTCTTGTCCCATGTTTTCTAAAGGTTATACATATTCTTTATAATCAATTTTAGTTAGCTCAGAACTCAGCATTAAAAACAAACAAACAAACAAAAACCAAACTCAATGTGCCCAATTAGATAACACTTTCTTTCCAGAAGTTTTAAAAAAAAAACCTTGTATATATTTTATTTAATTATCAAAAAATGCTTTTAAAACACTTGTTATAGAAAAGTTGTTGCCTCACGGAGAGTGGGGATGGGTTGACTCAACTATCCTCAAAAATTTCCCCGAATTTATAAAGAGATCTAATACTAACTCCAGAATAGTATTTATATGACTTTTCAAATAGTTAAAGAAAGGGCTAAAAAATAATTTAGACTTTATAAATGGTAATGAAATACTTTCCTGTGGACTAAGTATTAAGATAAAAATGAAAGATTTAGTAATTGTTAAAAACTGTTAAGTTGACTGCAAGAAGTTAAGTTTAATTCACAAAAGTAAACAAGTTAATTTGGTTCAAACAATTGGTTTAGGTTAAGTGAAGGCAAAACAAAACACAAACGCAAAAATAAAACAGAGCTATCAGAACCCATAGTTTAATAGTTCCAAAAGAAGGTTTAAGTTAGAGTCATATAATTAGCAAAGAGTACCTTTTTAAAGTAATTATGTACCATCCATATAAAGAGAAATTTGACAACATCTAATACAAGCACATAGGCATTTACTCCCTGACCTTGCAATCACATTTATAGGAATTTACACTAAAACTATACCTCCACAAATGATGGCCATCCAAAGAAGACTGAACAAGTGGTACACCATACAGTGGAGAACTATACAGGCATTTAAAAAATAGCAATAATAATAATAATATTAAGAAAGATGCCTATGAACTATGAATATGAAATGATTTCCAGGATATAATGTTATTTGAAAAAAAAAGCAAGGCACAAAAAGGCATATATAATATGCTATTTTTTCTGTAAGAAAGAAAGGGAAATATACATATATACAAACTTGCCTATATTTGCAAGAAGAAACACATAAAGAATGAGTCAGAAACTAATAAATATGGTTACCTATAAGGTTGAGTGGGAAGAGAGTGGAAAGGATAGGAATGGCAATAAGACTTTGTAGTATACTTTTATAATAATTCAAATGAATAGCATCAATGGTTACCAAAACCACTAGATAAAAAGCTGTTAAAGAACAGAATATTCACAGTCTTAAAATATTACCACATAGGTTACTTATTAATTTTAAAGGGGAACATGTTCCTTACAGTGTGGAGGGCTGGCAGACTCCACTTTAGCCATGTTCTAATTAGAAAAACCAATAATGGAACAATCCGAATGTAACTGCCACCTCATGTGTTACAATAAGAAATACACATCATCATCCACAATGTCCCCATGCCAAAAATATTTAACCTAAATCTAGTCATGAGAGAACAATGACACGAATCCAGGATGTAGAATACTTCATGTGAAAACAGATACAGATTTCCCCCAAAAAAGACAATGTCAGGAAAAATAAAGTGACTAAAGAAGTTTAGCAATCAAATAATAATGTGTGAATCTTGACTGGCTCTTGTACTGGAATTTTAAAAAAACAGGTCCATAAGACATTTCAGGGATAATCCAAAAAATTTAAATATGAACTATATATTTGATGATAGTATCGGATTAATATTAACTTTCTTAGTTTTGATACTGGTATTGGTTATGTAGAAGAATGCCATTACTCTTCAGAATAAATACTCTGGCAAGTGAAGAAGAAATATCGTGATACCTACAACTTTCAAATAGTTTGGCAAATATGGCAAAAGGCCAACATTCGGTGAATCAAGCTAAAGAGTATAAGAGTGTTAATTGTACTAGTCTTTCAACATCTCTGTAGATTTAAAATTTTCTCAAATAAAAAAGTCAGGGAAGAAAAATGAGTATGCAGGTTAGTTTGACGAGAAGATCAAATTGGCAACAGTAATTAGAGTAAAGGATTCCACTGTTTTATTTTTACCACATAAAAAATTATGCCACCTACATAGCTAAACCTGCCCAACACATTTTTACCTTTGGCTGAGATTGTGTGATGTGACAACGCCACCTCAAAAATGATACGCATAGTAATAAATTTTAATAGGTCCTAGTTGCTTTGGTAAGAAATTAAATATATTTATCCACTCACATTTACTGATTGCTTGCTACATTTCAGCCACGAGATACAGTTCAGCCCTTACAGAACTCAGTTTACTGGGTAGGGTATCTGAATTAATTTTCAGAGTATGAACAAGGTCCATCCATAAAATGTGTTAAAACTTTTTGATGTATTTTGTTGTTGCTATTCGGATGAGCACCCCCAAGAGAGAATTTCATGAAAGTGGTCAATGCTCCTATTGTATACTCACTCTCCAAACCTAGTATTCCATTAATTATTGTTTTTGAAAAATATTAGCTACTTTTCACATACTTCAAACATGAAGATGTCATGCAAGTAGATAACTTTTTAAAGGTCAGCTTAAGCATTTGACAAAAATAATCCAAAAATGTATGAAAATGAAATCCTGTTGATAGAATCCCGGTCTTCTCTGCAATTCTAATTTATTTTGAAGGTACTATAATATACCGTAATTGGTATGTTGCTGTTCTGGGAGATATACATAGTATTCATTTTTAAACAAACTATTTGTAGGTTTAGCATTTTGCAAAATAAGCATTTTCATTTACAAGTTCACTCTAGGCAATCATCTTTCCTGGTACAAAAATATTTAGATTTTAAATAAATATATAAGCAAAACTATTCATCCCTTAAAATAACTGAACCCTAAAATTTGACTAATACACTTTTAAATTCAAAAAGGCAATAAAGCAGGTTAGCTACTAAAAAGAATTACTATGTTTATAATTTTTTTTTGCTAAAACACATCTCTAGTTTTTTTTATAAAAACTATTTTGTAATAAACTATCAGAATCTAAAGTACACTAAACATAAACTTAGCTGGTCTCTTCTAATTGTTGCAGATGTTCAGATACACATTTTATATAATTATAATAAATGTGTCAGACCGTCACATTTTAGAGTAACACATCAATAAAAATACTGTTTTAGAGTAACAGGTCAACATATTGGTTAACAAGTCAGTTAGTTTAACCATATTCTATGCCGACTTGACAAATTATTGAAATCTAGGTGTTTTCAACTTTTCACTGACTTGTGGGACGAGATATATTTTTTTTCTTATTGCTATAATTCCTAACATAGTGTTTTGCACATCACACATACTAAACACGTGTTTTTTTTTAACAAACTATGTGGTTTACCTTTCATTCATGCAAGTTTACCTTTTTATTCTCCTTGGGTCACTTCCTTGGATGTGCTTTTCAAATAACTGAATATACAAATTATTTCAATCCTATTTGCCCACCAGATTGTTTTGCAGAAAACCTCATCAATTTTCTGTGCCATTAGCAATGAAAGTATACTCATTTCACCATATTCTGCAAACATGGTATTGTCATTTGTTTATTGAATGCTGTTTAATTAGTTTTTGAGTATGTGTGTGAGGCTGCACATTAAGTTTTGTGAAAACATATAAATATACACTATGTTCCTCTAATATTTTATCAACAGGAATCTTTACAAGTTCTTGTCTTACTTTTATCATTCTTGTTCTTGACATTTCAAGCAACCTTATCCAACAATTAAAATAGGTACTATAAATTTACTTCAGTTTTTAAAAATGTATACTTACTGTTCCAATATCAAAATGATTTCACTTGTATTTTCATAGACTTCATGAAGATTAATTACATGGGGACAGGACTTTGCCAATTCAAGTACTGCAATCTCATGTAGAATCTCTGCTCGACAATCCTGCCCTCTTCTTCTCTTTTTCAGAAATTTTGCAGCATATTCTTGACCAGTAGATTTTGATATACATTGTCTAACCACAGCAAATTTTCCTCTGGGGGCAAAAGTGAGGACAATCAATTTTAACTTTTCCATTGAGAACAATATTAGTATAACAAAGATACTGTTATATCTCCAACTTTGTCAATCCTTTCAAATATCCGTGTCATCAGGAATTTATCTTTGTTCTCTTAACCTAATCAACTACTGCATGTATTTTTATAAAATTTATAGTACTATCACATGAAAATATAAATGGCAAATGTAATAACAAGGTAGGACAATTATATTTGTTCTTTACTATTATATCATTAATATGATACATTACCATTGTAGGGGGAGATCTCATTTGCCTACCAACTCCATGCCATACTCTTGATATAAATTATTGTGTTTAAGTATCACAACAATCCTACATAATAAATATTATTCTGTTTGGCAGACTCCAGAGAATATACGTATCTTGGTCTATTTTCAAAGACCAAGAGTTTCACATTAACCCTCTATGAAAAATTTTAGCTTTCCTTCAAATGAAAAAAATTAAATGCAAAAATGGGTATTTGACTTATTTACTTTTATTGGTGTAATCATTTTGCCTTTCAACATCACTTTTAACAAGCTTTGAAGCTTTCTATCACAATTTGTCAATTGTTCTACCAGAGTATCTCTTAGTATTGCTCAGTACCATGAAGCTTGTAACAGATACCAAAGGTATATACATCTTACGGAGAGTATCCAAAGACACTTCATGATCAAGTAAGAACATTCATGGTTATCAGTAGCTACGTACAAACACACCATTAAGGTCATGTTTATCATTTTAGGAATAAACGCGTTTTAGCTCTTTCCAATAACAGTACTCAACATTTCAGCCAAAATTTTAAAAGACTGGCAAATGATGTATTCTAAGACTATAGTCACCCAAAATTTAGTTTCTCAAAGACCTAAGCTACTTTGAGTCAGATTATTTTAAGAAACTAATAAAAGCTATTGACTACCTACCCAGAAAAATGCACACATGCCCTTATATAGAAAGTTTTACATATAATTACAGAAGGTTTTCAGATTTCGAAGACCATCCATAAACTTCCTAAGCCTGGTCCAGGGGATCCAAAATTAACACCTTCTATCCTAAGGCTCAAATGACTCACTGGATACTAACAAATCAGGTATAAATAAAAACCTATCCTTAATACACTTGGGATTTGGGGTGGGAGTCAGGGACAATAAATAGCTTGACTGTATTTTTACTTGCTATTCTCAAGCGGCAGGATGACAAAGATCCCTACTCTTTATATCCCAAATTTCCTCAAAATTGGTGCCAATGAAAAGCACTGGAAACCAACCTGAGAAGGTATAGTTACTAATGCAAAAAACTATTTTTTAAAAAAAGTGGCCAAGCTATAATTTGATTCTTTTACATTTATCAAAATAAATATCAACTCAGAAAATTTGTATGCACAAACTTGATTTTTTGATAGAACTTTTCATTTAAGATTTGAGAATGCTTAATTTAAATTATATTTTCTTACTATATACAAAAGGAATACAAATCAACGCATTTTAATGAGCACACAAAAAAGTTAATCAGTCCCTTTGTTTTATACTCAAACTGCCCATGTTTTATAGATTTTATACTGGATAAACTGAGTCAAACTAAGAGTAAATGACTCATGAAAGGTCATATATGGAAATGGAGTACCACGACTTAAATTGTGGAATGTGAAATCCTAGCTTTCTGTTCTTACCATTACAAAACAATTCCTCCCTTTAAGATAGTTTTTTTTAAAGAGGTAAATTCACTTTTGCCAACTCTTACTTAGATTTAGAAGTGAAAATTTGTCTAAAGCAAAAAGGAAACTTTGAGTTTTATGAAGAAATTCACCTTGTAAATCTTAGGAAACAAACTAGTTAGCCAAGAAATCTGTCCACCTGAAAAACTTTATAGTACCAATTGTGACAATTAAGTTCTGCTGTAATTTTACAATTATATCTATAAGCCAGAATTTTCTCAGGAACAAAGAGCAAAATTAAATAATAACACTTTTACCTAATTGTTTCAGGTATTCTCATGAGGCTTACAAGTATAGTACTTATTAATGCAAAGCAAAGATGGTCAAATGATACTGGTAATAATTTGCCAATGTTCACCACTAAGTAAAAGCTCCATGAGGGCAGAAACCCTATCTGTCCTAATTACTACAGTAATTATAAAATCTACACTTCGCTAACTAACACATAATAGGAACTGAATATCTGTTGAATGAATGCAAGAGTTATGAACCTACTATAGTACCATACATTGTGCTATTTTGTATACTGTACTTAAAGCATTTACATTTTTAAAGCTTATTTGAGACTCAAATAAAATTTTACATACATATTCATTTATGTACTGTTAAATAAGGTAAACCTTTTTACCATAATTATCAGATGACTTAGGGAAAAAAAGCAAGTATTCGTTTTCCATTCTAAAATGCTAATTGTCATTTAGAAGTATCAAAAATAATATTTAATACATAATGTTCCTATATCAAATTTAACAGAAACATTTAAGAAAATTTAAAACCCTTAACAATAGTACTTAATTCATAACCTAAAAAGGCAAGGCTGTCTAGATTTCCCAGCAGCTAAAAGGCCTTGTTAGTTACCCTTCTACATTCTAGAATAGACAATAAAATGTGAAAGGATGGGGGAGGGTAAGCCACAAAGGAAGCTGACGTTTATTTTTGCATCTGCCTCACCCTTCTAACCGCAAGAAGTCCTATGAAACCTTGATTCAGTTGGGGGAGGGGTGGAAAAAACTTACCCAACATGTTAAAAAACAGGAACAATGCAAAGTTTTTTGAGAACAATCAAAAATGAACTGTTAACTTTTACATATTTTCTTCTAATTTGCTGAAGAAAAATAAATTCTGAAACACTAACATCTTAAAATTAATTAAAAAATTGATTTATAAAGGTAATTTTGTAATCACCACATGCTAGAATTATATGTTTGTATGCTTCAAAATGTACGAGCCTCAGAAGAAACAAGATTATGATCCTAATTTTCACTTTGCAAAAGTATGGGATAATATCAAAATTGGTAAAATATTGAAAGAATTTAAACCAAGTTCATGGCAGATGAAAGGGCATGATTTCCAATTTATCAAGGTTTACTAATTAGACACATCAATATTTACCATGTAACTCATTAGCTCATATCAATTAAAAGAAAAAAGTTAGGTCTCTTTCATGAAGGTATTAGAAGATGAAATATTAGCCATCTGAATTTGTTTTCATCAGATTCTACCATGAGTGTTTTCTCTAACATGTTGTATACTGAGTCAAGTTTATGACTGTGATTTATGATGGCACCCCATTTACAAAACAACTTAGAATTATTAATATTGTTCTCGAAGTTTAAGTTCTCCAAAACCGTCAAAGAAAAAAAATTAGTCTTTCTAGCTCCGACACAGGCTATCTCAATAAAGTTCTGTCGTATTCTAGATGATGAGATATTGACAATATTGTGTCCATTCTAGACTTTCTCATTTTAAAACTGATGATGGAAAAAATACAAAGTGGTCCAGAAGAGGATAACTGGATCAAGGAAGGCTGTCTGAAAATCAGGTCATAAGATGACCATTTAAGGAAACTGGCAACATTTTGCTATATTCAAATCTCTGAAGGGTTTTTACACGGACATTACATGCAGCTACAAAAGGAGAACTATGTATAGTGGGTAGAGGTTAGCAGAATAGAAAACAGAATTCTGTGCCCAAGAGGTGCCCACAAAATGGAACAGACCATTCTGAGGTAGTGAGTTCCGTATCACTGAAGCATTCAAATTGAGGCTGGGTAAAAAACTTGTCAGGAAAATTTTAGAAAAGACTGCTGCACTGTATAAAAAAATTATATTAGAAGGCCACTGACCACCGAAGTCCTTCTAATGTAAAGATTCTATGACTATTTAATGAATAGTGAGATACAACTAAAAGAACACTTACTCTTTCCTGTATAATGCAAAGAGAAATAATATAGATTTAGAACTAAACTATTTCTTGAAAACATTCTGAAAGGATTTTGAAACTATATTTTATAAAAAAAAATAAATCATTAGAAGACCCAAATATTTTGCACACAAAATTAAATAAATATGACATGAATACTGAAATATGCTTTCACATTTAGTTCTTAGTCTGATGAGGTAGATATTATCACCCTTATTCTGCAAAAGAAAGACTGCATCCAATATCTGACAAGTGAAAAAGCCAGGACTAGCCTTTATCCTTGACATAAAAGACCACCAAGAATAGAATTACTTGCCATGGTTCAGTCAATTTTTGTTTTCACATTGAGATTTTCAAAGATAAAAAATCATTCACACTATTTTACTGTGCATCTATCAATACAAATACGGACTTTTACCGTTTTAATGTAAAGATCAAACTGAAGACAGAAAATGATCACCATCCTCCCCCCCTTGGTTAAGTGTTTTTAATTTAAAGCTCAAAATGCTGAATATATAACAAATTATTTGGTATATCTTTTGTAACTTTCATATATATTAAAATGGTAGCGCTAAATGGTCTCATAATCTCAGTTCACTCCTTGGTCATAAGGAATTTACACCTTCGTTAAACCAAAACAGATTAGTATCAGTGTAAATACAGGTTTTACTTACAGTACATGCATTGTTTGTCATACAGAATTATACTATCAAATATGAGTCAATTCATTTTGTTTAGAAAAGAGGAGAATCTCCATATTTATTTTTTTTAGCCCAGCACAATATCCTAAGAATTAAAAATTTTTTTATTCAACAAAAACTTCTATGGCATTCTACTAAATACTTTACAAATATTAACTAGTTTAATCCTTACAACAACCATATAAAATAGATAACAATTATCTTCATCCCTGGTTCTCAGATGAGGAAACTACAGAACCAAGAGGTACAGTAATTTAATTGAGGTTAAATAGTAAATGGCGGAGCTCAAACTTGGATGTGGCAGTCCACTGTGCTAAGCTGCCTCTTCCCATGCACAGCCTCAAGTAAGAACCCTGACTTCCTACCATGGGCTCTGAAGCGAGGTGGGATGTATCACATATGCTCACTAACCCTCCACGGATTTGATTTCCAAGTCAGTTAAGACTAAACTCTGTATAACATCAGCAGAGATGAGAACTTTTCTTTCTAATCATTGCGAAATAATAATCAAGTGAGTTTTATGAAAGTATAGACACAGAAATCCTAAATGTGAATCTAAACACATACACATCAAAAGTTTCCTTACCTTCCTAGCTCTTTGGATGTAAGTGTATAAAAATTATTAAAGTTTTCCATTTTAATTGGAGTTTGAGGAGTTGTAGTTAGCAAGCCCGAAATACTTCGACACTCAAATCTTCTCCTCGACATGTTAGATGACTCTCAGGTAGGCTTCTTCAGTCACTTATTTTCACCTATTTAAAAAAAGAGAAGATGCAGGATATAACTTAAATGCAATTAAGAAAAAAAAAAGATGTTATCTCAGATAGGATGTGCGTTATATTGTACAGCTCCAAATATAGCTATAAGATACAACCAAAAAAAAAAAGAAGAAAAAAGAAAGAAAGAAGAAGATTTAAGAGCATATTCTACCCAGAAGGAAGAAAAACAAAAAGCATACACATAAACTGGTATCACCTCTATGGTACCTGAACTAAGTTACTGACTTCATTTCAGAATAAAACTATTGAAAAATCCTGTAAGACCTCCCAAATTCTTAAAAAAACAGTTAAAATAAAATTGTAATATAAACAATCATTCAATTTCATTTTTAAACTCTAATTCTTTAAAGTTATATCTTCACATAACAAGATAATTTAACACAGCACAGTAATGATTATTCATTTTATATTTAATTTCACATGGCCAAACAAATTTGACGGTAAAATCACATGTTGTGAGTTATGTTACTGACATGTGAATGACTACAAGAAATGGACTTGTTTCATAGGCCTTAGAGGCAGAACATAACACAGAGCCTGCTATGCATGAAGAGCTCTATAATTTTGTTGGATGAGTGACTGACCACATATAAAGCCTTATTCTAGAGTTCTAATCTGTAACTGAAGCTCATATTTATCTGGAACTTTATGATATTTATGAGTATTCAGTTTTAACATTAAAACTACTATTTCATATTAACTGAATTCATATAATAACAGCAGACTATATATTTTAAGATATGCCTGACTTTTCTGCTATGCCTATCTAATAAGAAATCCAGTATTATTCTTCTAGCACCCTCTTATAAGAACCCCCTAAGCTTCTGTTCCTTCTCTGACACATTTTTCCTCCCCTTATTTCCTACTTGACATGTTCTTTTCTTTATCTTCCTAAATTCAAATGCCACCTATATTCAACTTAGCAAGTACGCAGTATGATTAGAGGGGAGTGTTTTCAGTTTCTGTGTCCTTTGAAAAAACAAAGCCCTAACTAGTTTTGAGGTACATCTCTAGTATTCCAAAAGTAGCAGTGTAGAATTCTGAAAATAACATTTGGACTGAATCACATCTGGGTCTGAATCCCATTTATCCATCATACCAGCTATGAGACATTTAACTTTGCTAATGTTATGGTGTGAATTATGTCCCTTCCCTCAAAATTCATATGTTGAAGTCCTAACCCCCTAGTACCTCAGAAAGTGACTGTATTTGGAGAAAAGGTAATTAAATTAAAATGAGGTCATTAGGGTGTGCCCTAATCCAAGAGGACAGGTGGCCTTATGAAAAAAATGAGATTAGGATACAGAAACACGTAGAGGGAAGATCATGTGAAAACATAGGGAGAAGCCCATCCGCAAGCCAAAGAGAAAGGCCTCAGAAGAAACCAGCCCTGCTGACACCTTGATCCCAAAATTCTACTCTCCAGAATTGTAAGAAAATAAATTACTATTGCTTAAGTCACCCGATGTACAGTACTTTGTTATGACAGCCTAGCAAAGTAATACAGCTACTTTAAAAAAGAAAGAAATATTTCAAATGTGTAGGAAGGGATACAAATATAACAAACACTTGGGGTTTTCAATCTTATTACTTTGCCACATTTTGTTTAAATTAAAAATAAATAAGGCAACATAGACACAGAGTCGGTCCCTTCTTTCCATCCCACTAGCACTGGGTAGGAGAGCTTATCATCTCCTTGCCAACATTTGCCCCATTCAGACAGTTTTGTGGTTTAGTTTGCATTTCTGTGATTACTAGTGAGGACAGCTTCAATTCTGCTGCCCCTAAAGTATGGATGAATTATAGAATGTATCTTGCAGTGCTCTAAATATTAAAAATTAAAATATGATGAACTCATGTAGAATCACACTGGTACAGTGCTAGTCATGAAAGCACATCATGATTGTTCAATAAATAAATACTGTTAATATTCTAATGAAAGATACTCTCCACACAGTCCTCTGCCATTTTTGAATAGCTGTACCCTATATTTCCATATACAAAACTCTCACCCCAAGTTAGCTTAAACTCAACTCTTAAATTCTGTCTTTTTATTCTGTTTTGATAACTATTTGTATACTTTTAGTTCTGATGGCACTCAGTTTCATTGGTCACATATTCTTCTCTGAAAAATCAATACGGTTACTAATTTCTGTGCTCAACCTTTTTTTCTTCAGGTCATCTTTGGACTTTTAAGATTTTTTTCCCTAAATTTAAGTCTATGAATTTGCATGCTTATGACCACATTTATGTTATTAGCATATATATAGAAAGAAGGGATATACCTGTATTATAGATACAAATTGGGCTACATTCCCAACATGGTTCCAAATCAGGCCTTAGGAAACATGAGCACAAGAACATGTCAAATTCACTCATACAGAGAGAGTACAGGCTCTTGATTCTAAGATGTTCACCTCATCTAGATTCTAGAATCTAAGCTGTTTATCTCATGCTGTAATATATCAGCTAAAAAGTGATCTATTCATAACAATCTAGTAGAATGGAGATATATTTTATAAATAATTATTTTCTGCTCTCAAGTTTCAAAAGAATCAATATGGATCTTAGATATAGTCAAAGACTTATGTTTAATGAAGCATGATTTATAATAGTTAAAAAAATAAAAAGCTTGTAGAATGAATGAATCCCAAAGTCCAACAATAGGGAAATGGCTAAATATACCTAAATAATAGGATATTATATACCTAATAAAAATTGTGCTTTCAAAGAATATTTTTGACTCATATAATACTAAATGAAAAAAGGAAGACAAAACTTTACCTACAGTATGATAATTTTGTCATATAAAGTATATGTATTTGTTATATATAATTTTTGATATATGTTACATAATTTTGTTAAATATAAAAGCAAATAGAGGAAAATACTGGAAAACTATGGCAACATATTAACAGTGGTTATCTTCGGGTGGTGAGATTATGGCAGTATTTATACTTTCCTGTGTTTAAGTTATCTACACCAAGCAGGTACAGACGAAAACTAATAAATGCCTTTGGGTAAAAAAGATGGCTTTGAATATATATGACTAGACTCTAAATGCAGAAACTCATCCATTTTTAACAGCAAAACATATCTCTTTACACATTAAGTGTTACTTGGCTGGAAGTTCATGAGCCATTATTGCTCAGGTTTTTTAAGGCCTCAACGTTTTCTCTGCATTTATTTAGAGCATATGGTGTTCATTATCCAAATAACGTCTGTTCTTATGCAAAGACCATATAAGCATTTAGGGTAAATACTAAGCAAGAATTAATACCTTGTTTAATACTGCATAGAAAGAACAATTTCATAAATTCTGAATTAATGTTATAGTTATAATTCTATATAATGAATAATAATTTGTAACCTTAAGACATATGCCTTTATTATGATATCACTTGGTGAAAATCCAGATTCATCCCGGGATCCCTCCAAAAAAAAAATCCAAAATGTGATATCCAAAATATAATACTAATAGGTATTAAGTTTTGTAATACCTATTCAGTTATATTAGAAGGAAAAAAAAAACTTACCTTTTTTAAAAAAAGGATTGAAATAAATAGTGTTAATACAAACAGGGCCTATTAATCAAGCTACTTAATAGCATTTCCTAATACTAGACATTGGCTTGTGTTTAATTTTTTACCTAACAAATTTTCCTCCCCTCACATGTACTGTTGGTCATCATAATGGATGAATGTACCATGGTATTTGTATATTTGTATGATTATAAATGCAGCTGAAAACAGCATTGGGTAATCAGCAGTTTTTAAAATACATGTTAGTACAAAAATCATTTTCTGAATTGTGATATATTTTACTCTGTCTCTGAATACGCTGGAAACACAAGCCATGTCTCAGAAAAAAGGAAAAGCACATTTCTGAAGGCTGAACTTTAAGCTTATCTACTTATTGCAAACGTACCTATATTACAAACTGCCTTAGGGATCCATATAGCATCCCTTAAGTGTAGCTTCCTTCTATTTACTGCACTTGCACCAGTTGCCACAGCCTAGATATTTTTTCCATTTCCTCTCCTTTGGCCAATTTTGCATATAGCGGAGCAAGAATGTCACCTTTGTCCACCAATCCCTCCACAAACAGCTTGCTGCCCTTCATATAAGATTTAATCCTTGGGCACAAGAAGGTTGTCAATCAGCTGTCTTTCCTTGCATCTTCCTAAACTTCCCACTGAATTCTCTTTAACTCCAACAATCACAGACCTTTTCTTGTTTTCTACCATAATTCACAGACCTATAACTGATTCTAAATTACCAATAGGTCTCACTCCATTTGAAATTCATCTCATAACACTATTAGGCTATACTAATAAAAAATCTCAAGGGACTTAGTACGTAAATTTGTGTGTGTGTGTGCGCACACATGAGTAGGTACACAATTATAGACACAATCAGGCACTAAAAACAGTAAGAGGATAATAGAAGAAGGCAAGATACAATTAAGCTTCCAATTACACAATACTATCAATACTAGGAAAAATGGCGCCTCAAGTTTATTTGCAAAGTTTTTTTTTCATTAACTCCCATTACAATAATCACAATAAGAATTCAGATATGGATCAGTGAAGGAAGGAAAAAAGGAAATGTTAGGCTTGATCTGGGCCTTAATTTACTCGAAGGGAGAAAGCAAATGTGACGTGACGTGATCAAAAGTAAGACAAACAGTCCCTATAAACCTCTAAATAGCTCTATTTAAAAATATTCATCACGATATTCATTTCAAAGTTATCACATAAAAATGTTTTATAAAATAGAATACATCATATAACACTAAATAAGAACATCTAGAGAATTAAATTATCTGCTCTGATCCTTGCATTAGCTTCCCAGTACCTACAAGTTCAAGTCCTTATAGCATGCACACAAAAGCCTTTGAGGCCAGGTACGCACCAGCTTCATTTCCTGCCACACTTGTAGCTCATCTTTTGCCTCCACACCTCTCTTATACTCTTCTGTCTGAACATCCTTTCTACCTTTCTTTAAATGCAAAAACTCTTCGTATGCATCCTTCTTACCTCAACAAAGAATGTCATCTCCCCCAGGAAGCTTTGCCTAAAACCCACAGGTTGCCTTTAATGCCTGTCCTTTATGCTCCAAATAGGAGGAACCTTGACATACCTCTTTACCTCAACATGTAACATGTTAGACTGCAATTATATTTAGTGTCTGAAGGGTTGCAACCATTTGCTTTCATGCCTAAACTCCCAGCATGGTGTCTGGCACCTGGTAGGAATTTTTTTTAAATGTCTGATGAACTGAATTGTTAAGAATTATGAAATATAGCAAGAAGAATTTTTAGGTACATCTTATATCTTCAAGGGTTTAGCAGAACTTGAGATCCATCTTGAAATTATCATATTGGAGCTTCAAATGCAGCTAATCTCCGCTTAATTCAGTATTTGGCTAAATAAAATAAGAAATATTTTAAATTGCTATCAGAGAACTTCAGTTCTAAACAGGATAGTCATAGTCTGGAAACATGGATAAAATTATAATATCATATATTTTAATACAATACCAACGGGCCATTTATTTTGTATTTACCTATCTTTGCAAACTAGGTGGCCACATGTTACTATACCTACTTCAGCTAAGAATATCAATATTTTAAGAGCTGCCTCAATCAGGAAATCCAGATACTTGTCCTGCCAAGGACTGATAAATCAAGATCTTCATGAGGTAAATTTGAAAGGCAATGGAAAGCAAAGTAAGGCACAAGACGACAGGGAAATAACTTTTTCTTTCTACATTAGCATTTATAGCTACCAAGTTTTCCCTAGGAAACAGAGGAACTGGAGATTTATTTATCTAGAATCCATCAAAATAAAGGAAGAACTTTCTGCTAGTGTGGCAGAAGGATCCATTTTTAATTAGTCAGTGATCAGAAGCAAAGGTATTTGTGTAGGGAAAGGGATGATGATGATTTTCAATTTCAAGGAAGAGACCGTTCCTTATATGTATTCTACTAACAGGTTTGTTTGTTCTTTTAAGATTGAATAGAAAGCATAATTCAAGAATTTAATCCTTTGAAAATCACAACAGGAAGGCAGCTAACTGACTCTAGTCTAACCAGTCTAGTATATACTATCCAAGGGCTAAAGTCCCAGGTAATGACCCCAGGCCTGATTCTGTGCCATGATAGGTAAGGCCAGGTGCTGTCTCTTCTACCTTCAGAAGGAGAATTAAACCCTATAATTATGGACCAGGATGGAAAGATGTTGAAAACGGAAATATAGTGGGCCAACAAACATACAGTGCTTGTCATTCATCAGATGGAAAATTAAGTTTCTGTTGTAAAATAAAGCACTGTTTACTTACAGCATCTCTGAAGTACTGTTTATTCAGTAAGTATTACAATGCAAAATGGAATATGATCCTCGGATTACAGATGAAACTATCATCTCACTGTTAATATTAAGATTTTTAAATGCTTCAAGTATAACTATTCCCTCTTTTGAAGAAGTTGCAAAGGGTCCAGGGTGCAACGACGTGTTGCATATAAATGTTAAAAGAAACTGACTACTTTAGATGTTTAAAGTGGCACTGAAGTTCAAGGTTAAATATATTTGGGGGAAAAAGGATAAATTAAAGAAATAAAAAATGAACAAAGTATGTCTTGAAACTTACATTTGTCACAACATATTTATATAAAAATATGTGACTTAATTCCTAAGTACCTTTGTTAATTATTTGTCTATTATCTATTAATGTCTATTATGATAATAGATATTTGTCTATTATCAAAGAAATACCCTTTGATAATAGTCTATCATAGAATATAAAATACTTAAAAACAAAATTATTGAGAGATGTCCCTGTTGGTCCAGTGGTTAAGACTTCGCCTTCCAATATGCAGGGGGTGTGGGTTCGATCCCTGGTCTGGGAGCTAAGATCCCACATGCCTCGTGGCCCAAAAAACAAAAACCCAAAAATCGTAAAACAGAAGCAATATTGTAACAAATTCAGTAAACACTTTAAAAATGGTCCACATTAAAAAAAAAAAAATCTTTAAAAAAATCATTGAATTTTGTCATCAATATTGTGGAAAATTAAAATAACTAAAACATTTAAAGTTTTCACAAGTGGAAAGTAAGTACATAAATGACTTAATGTTTTTGACACAATCAATACCCACAGAACACAAAGAATTCTTTAAAAAAAAAAAAATTAATCAAAATCCTTTAAAAGCAGTACCTCTAGAAGCACTGTCCTACTTAGCTGCCAATTTTTTTACAGGAAATATGCACCGCAATATAATATACGTGCAACTGTAAGACAATTTTAGGATTAAGTGAGAGTGTCAGCAATCGATTTCCTTGATTCCTGGGTTTTAAATTAGGTCTCTAAGAGAAAAACAGGGAAATTTTGATAAGGAAATTCTCTCTTATAATTATCAAACAGCTTCAAAAACAAAGCTTTTAAAACATATTTAAATGTTTACTTAACACCAGTAAAACACTGTCAGTGCAAGTCTAAAGATAAAATTGGAAACATGCCATAAAATGCCTGTACCTTCTTCAGCTTTGCTATTAATATGCTGACACAGTGATCAATTAGTCAAGTCCCAACGTTCCTAAAAACTGATTCTATCTTAACCAAATTGTAATTCAGTATTCAATGAGCCCAAGAGAAACTACAACCATTCTGTCCACACACAAAAATGAAAGGCCTTCAATAACACAACTTTTACTTTTAAAACTTGAATATATTGTCATGTAAATACATTTCACTTCAATTTCAGATCCATAATTTAGAAAAATGATGTAAAATGTATGATATGTACCTCAAAAATAAAGCAGCTATTAACAACTTCAGTTATTAAAATATAAGAAAAACTTTAAAAAACTGAACATCTGCTCAGAGGAGGATGAAGGGGGAAGAAGAGAGGTCTTAAACTAGGACACTGCTTCTATGGACTAGCTTTTTCAAAAACACACAATTTTACGGGTATGTAGTTTAACATTTATAAAACAAACATTCTGGAAGTTGTTGAAAACTACTTCTGGACAGTTTACTATAAAACTATAAAATGGTGAATCAATGACAAAGTAGGTTTATCATCTTTTCCTTTAATAAAATTGTGCTCCCGGGCTCAAAATGCCAGGTTACATTTGCTGCCAATTGCCCAATCATCTCAGTAGACTATGCTGTCTCAGGGCACATTCTCAAAGGCTTGAGAACCTAAAGGGGTGACACCATATCAAACATCACTGCTTATCATCAGTACCAGGGATGTAAACATTACGTTGGCAAAACAATCAGTGAATGTGACACACAGACCTAATATAATTGAATTCTGATCAGCATGTGGCTTTAAAATGTTTTCTTTTCCTTAATTTCAATTTGCAAATTGATGTTGGAGGGCCTCTAGTCCCATCACAGACAGAGGAAGAACGAACATCAGCTACCAGCTGCCCATAAAGTCTCTTTCAACTTCGTCTCTACTTGCCCCTCGAAGGGAATTCAAATGAAGAGCTATTCCCTACACTAAAACAAAGAGCTGGGTAAATGTCAAAATCGTAGCCGTCACGTAGTTGTATAGTTTGAGGATGGGTCGTGTACCCTTTGCGGTTTACATGGCGTCAAAATAAAACCAGATCGCTGGAAATCACAGAAACAACTGCAACTCGACTTCTCTATTCACTGACTTTAAAAAACTGTTCACAAGTAGTAACTGAAAATCCCCCACAAGATGAGCACAAACTTCTCTCCAGACGAAAGACAGCTGTGAGCAGGACGTGTCCACGAGTCCAGATGTGAACACGTCCTGTGCCTACACCACAGCTGTGAACTCGGCAGGGTCCTGAAGGGACCACGCTGACGAGACGTGGAAGGGTCGCGATCGAGCCGGTCGCGAAGGGGGCCCCCGCGGGACGCGACCCAGGGAGAGTCCGTGCCGGCCAGGCGACGGCGCGCACACATAGAGTCAGACAAACAGACACACACACACACACGCGCGCGCGCCCGGCGCGCGCGCTCCCCGGGCTGAGAAGGGTATTGGGAGGACCAGCCGCCGCTCCCAGCGCCGAACCCGAGGGAACCAGGGAAGCAGGACTCCAGCCGGAATGCGGCGAGGGATTCGGAGCAGTCGGGCCACCTGGGGGCGGCGGTGTCTGAGCCCATCTTCCCCAGGCCGGGGGTCAGAGGGGACCCCGGATCCGCCCACACCGCCTGGATCCCTCCTCGGGACCCCTCCCACGTTCTGGGTCTCTGTTCCACGGGTAAAGGGGGCTGGTTCAGGGGTTTGGAGTCGCAGCCCCGAGCCCACCCGCCAATCCCGGCAGGACCGCGGACGCGCGAGGCGGAAGACACTGACCGCTCAGGCAGCAGCAGGTTCTCCCGAGGCTGCCCCCTCCAAGGGGGCTCCAGTCCCGCCCCACGCAGGTGGGCACGACAAGACGCGTTCTCCAGCTCTAGCGCCGTGAGGTGCCGGGTAGCTCCGAGCGTGGCAGGACCCACTTTTACTCTTCTGGACAACGGCCAACAGTTGTGACCTGACCTCCCCGTGAGGTGGCTCCCGGCTACGGCAGCAAAGACGGTGACGGGAGGTTACAGTTGAGGTTTGAAAACTGCAGCCGCGTTGCGGGGCAGAGCTGTAGGCTAGAACCCACCCCCCGGTCGCGAGAGCCAATCCGAGCGTGCATGGAGGGCTGGGCTGTCACGTGAGGAGAGGGCGGGGCGCCGGCCAGCGGCGCGTGCTGCGAGGCGGGGCTCAGTGGTGAGGGGGTGCGGCCGCCGCCCGGCGGTCGGAAGCTGGGCGGAGCTGCAGAGCAGGTGGGGCGCGCTCTCGTAATTGCTGCGAGAAAGGAGTGAGGAGGGCGCCAGCCTGACTGCGCATTGGGCTGTGACTCCGACCTAGTGCATCCCGGCCTTCCGAGTGGCAGTCCACGCGGTGTGAATATCTGAGACTGGGGAGAGGGAAGAAGGAAAGTTAGTCGCTGCTTCTGACTCATTCCCAAACTTCTGTGCCTGTTTTCTGACTCTTCCCGGTCGTCTTATCACCTGAACACACTCGGCCAGTGGAGAGTCCAGTTCGCTCTAACTTGGCAAGCATCAACATCGCTGGGGGATTTATGGAACTTGGGCCCCACCGCTAAAGTCCGCTCCAGCGAACTGAGTCCTTCTGAGGCATGGTTGAAGGCAGTGAAGGGAGAGTCCAAATAAGATGAATTGCTGTTTTTGCATATAGGGTACTAAGGCAAAAGATGAAAGCTCCTCAGCAAGCTACTCAGGATCTGTTGTCTCTTCAAGAGAATGAAATATTTGAAAGTCCTGTGCAAGACACAATTGCGGGTTTTTTGTTTGTTTTATATAATCTAGGGTTGGTTGCAAAGTATATTTACAGTAATTGTAGAAGACTATTGAGAAAATATATTGGGAGGGGAATCGTTCTCTTTCAAAAGACTTCAACACTCAGTCAACATTTAAAGAGATTTTCTTGTTCTATCCCAGTAAGCTGAGCAAATTCCCATCAAGCCGTCCATTTGCTCTTCCGTACTGTATGTTTCCCAAGATAAGTGCATAAAATGCCTCACAGTCATCTACTCGTCTCCTTGCTGTTACTTAACTAACTCATCCCAGTTTAATGTGTCTAGTCCTTAAACCTTGTCACTTGGAGAGTATTGCTTCCATCCGTCTAATTTCTTGTTGCTAACAATTGGACTGACAAGTTAAGATGGAGGGGAAAAAAACCCTGCATGCTGAAATGGACTTTTCAGCTATTATTATCTAAGAATCCACAAACAGTGAGACTGTCCCCATCTTTTCTTTTATGAACACAGGGGTGGTTCCTAGAAGTCTCAGCACCAGCACTGGAACCAGTAACCTCCGGAAATCTCACGACTGCAGCATGGCAGTGATTTCCTTTTTGCCCGTGCACACGCGTGTGTGTGTTTAACTCTGGACCTCCTCAGTATCAACATTTGATCAATAGCCAGCTCTTAGCAATCTCCTCACACTCAGTCTATCTTCCCTTCTGTCACTAATCCCATCTAACCACATCACTTCACACCTAGATGCAGACCTTTCTCTCTCCCGTCACTGCTTTAAACCAACCCTCCTTGTGGTCACAAGTCCTCTGCTCTAACCAATCATCCTGCTAGGCTGATAGGTCTTTTCATGTCTTGTTTTCTCCTGCCTCTGCCTAGGCTCCAACTTTTCACCATCCTCCTCATCAGCACCTGTTCATCAATTTCCAACTTGAAGAAGTTACCCCCTCCAGAAATCACAAATCTTTGCTGATTTCTACTTTCCACTCCCAGCCCGATCACCTCTTTTCCCTCTGTCCCTCGGTGCAGGGCTTATACTTGTTCCCTGTGTTTCTCTTCTGCCCCTAAATAGATTGTTAACCCTTGTGCCTGATGTCAGATTTGCCAGCTAGGATTTAGCTCACTATATCAGGGACATTCAGCTACACTTACTTGGTCTCAGGCACTGTGGTTCAAGTAACGAGGAACTCCTGGTGCTGAGGAGCAGACTGTACCATCTTTACTGTACCATCAGTAAAATGTACACCATTTTACTGTACCTTGCACCAAAATTCAGGAGTCAGCACATCCCTTCATCCTACCTCATTTACCTAAAGTCATTCATAGCCATGTCAAAGGTGCATGTTCTTGCTCTCCTTCCCTTGAGTGGGAAATCCCCATGTGACCTAATGGTCATTCTGTAGTCATTGCCTCTGACTGCACAGTTCATTAAATTGATCCTTGAACGCCACATACTGACCAGAAATGGTGGTGGTTATGGGCTGAATATGTTTCCACCAAATTGATACACTGAGGTCCTAATTCCCAGTACCTCAGAATATGACTGTATTTGGGGACAGGGCCTTTAAAGAGACAATTAAGGTAAAATAAAATTGTATAGGTGGGCCCTAATCCGAGACAAAAAGATTACACCATCAGGAAAATGAAAAGGCAGCCTACTGAATGGGAGAAAATGTTTTCAAATCATATATCTGATAAGGGGTTAATATCCAAAATACATAAAGAACTCATACAACTCAATAGCAAAAAAGCCAATCCGATTAAAAAATGGGCAGAAGATCTGAATAGACATTTTTCCAAAGAAGATATACAGATAGCCAACATGTACTTGAAAAAAACACTCAACATCACTAATCATCAGGGAAATGCAAATCAAAACGATAATGAGATATCACCTCTCACTTGTCAGAATGCTTATTATCAAAAAGATAAGAAATTACAAGTGTTGGTGAGAATGGGGAGAAAAAGGAACACTTTTGCACTGTTGGTGGGAATGTAAATTGGTGAAGCCACTATGGAAAACAATATGGAGTTTCCCCAAAAAATTAAAGATAGAAATGCCTTATGATCCAGAAATTCCACTTCTGGGTATTTATCTGAAGAAAATGAAAACATTAACTGGAAAAGATATATGTGCCTCCATGTTCATTGCAGCATTATTTACAATAGCCAAAATATGGAAACAATCTAAATGCCCATAGATGGATGAATAGATAATGTTGTATGTATATGCAATGGAATATGATTCAGACATAAAAAGGATGAAATCTTGCCATTTATCCAATGTAGGTGGACCTCGAGGGCATCATGCTAAGTGAAATAAGTCAGAAAGACAACGAAAAATACTGTATCATCTCACTCATACATAGAATTAAATACAAAACAACACACACTCACACTCACACACCCAGCTTATAGATACAGAAAACAGACTGATCGTTGCCAGAGGCAGGGGATGGAGAATGGGAGAAATGGGTGAAGGGGGTCAAAAGGTACAAACTTCTAGTTACAAAATAAATAAGTCATGGGGATGTAATGTACAGCACGGTGACTATAGTTAATAACACTGTATTGCATATTTGAAAGTTGCCAAGAGAGTAGATCTTAAAAGTTCCCATCACTAGAAAAAATATTTTTTTGTAACTATGTAAGGTGGCAGATGTTAACTACACTTATTGTGGTGATCATTTTGCAATATATACAAATATCAAATCTTATGTTGTACACCTGAAACTAATGTTATATGTCAATTATACCTCAATTTAAAAAATAATTTTTAAAAAAGGGATTATGACACAGACAACATAGACTAAAGGATGACCATGTGAGGACACAGTGAGAAAGTGGTCATCTGCAAGACAAGGGGAGAGGCCTCAGAAGAAACTAAAACTGCTGACACCTTGATCTTGGACTGCTAGCCTCCAGAACTGTGAGAAAATAAATGTCTATTGCTTAAGCCACCCAGTCTATGGTATTTGTTATGGCAGCCCTAGCAAACTAATACAATGGTGCTCCTCAGTCAGCCCAACTGAATCCCCATCAGTGACCAGGGATGCTGGTCCTTTCTGATCATGCCACCATACTCACCACATTCTCTCCAGAGAAAATGACCGTTCCCAATCACACCAGGTCAGTCACCACATGCTGACCACACACTGACCAGAGAAGTTGGTCCTCCTTGATCATACATTTACTCCCTACAGATGCAGAGAGGAGGGCAGAATTTTAAACAGAGGAAAAGACCCCAAATTCAAAACTCCTGCCCTTGACACATGCTCCTTCTGAAGAAAGCCTTACCTGTTATTTCTGGGTCAAGATCCTACAATTCAATCCATGTGGAAAGAGCAAAACAAGTACTACTATCTCCAGGTAGCACTATCTCCAATTGAATAAACCAGATATTTGTGGCCAGACTAACAGCAGCCAGACTCGGGTTGGCCGGGGTGTGGGCTAGGGTGGCGGCAGGAACAGCCTCTGAAGGCACTTGACTCAAACCTCCCCCCAGCAGGGGTACTCATGTTGAATGGAGACAGGCTAGTCCAAAAAGATCCCCTCTCTGGAGGTAGGAGTGCCGAGTGCACTCAGATGTAAGTCATGGTACATTTATCCATGGTGCCTACAGCATCCCAAGTTTGGAAGCATTGGGGACCACAGAGACCTCGCATCCCCTGGCTCTCTTCAAACACGCCCTATTAGCAAAGGTAATTAGGGCAAGTCTTTCCCGACAAGAATAATGACTCAGACTGGTACAAATGTCTTCCTCAAAAGGTGACACTGTTATTTTCTCCAAAGCACCAAAGCATGCAGCAGTGCCAGAAAAAAAAAAAAGAAATATCATGCAACCACATATGTCATCTTACTTTTTCATATTGGCCATGCCGCGCTGCATGCAGGATCTTAGGTCCCCAACCAGGGATCTAACCCTCGCCCCCTGCAGTGGAAGCACGGAGTCAACCACTGGACCGCCAGGGAAGTCTACCATGTATGTCATTTTATATGTTCTCATAATCACACTAAAAAAGTAAAAACAGGGGCTTCCCTGGTGGCGCAGGGGTTGAGAATCTGCCTGCCGATGCAGGGGACACGGGTTCGAGCCCTGGTCTGGGAAGATCCCACAGGCCGCGGAGCAATTGGGCCCGTGAGCCACAACTACTGAGCCTGCGCGTCTGGAGCCTGTGCTCCTCAACAAGAGAGGCCGCGATAGTGAGAGGCCCGCGCATCGCGATGAAGAGTTGCCCCCGCTTGCCGCAACTAGAGAAAGCCCTCGCACAGAAACGAAGACCCAACACAGCCAAAAATAAATAAATAAATAAATTTAAAAAAAAAAAAGTAAAAACAGATTAAATTAATTTTAATAGTATATTTTACTTAACCCCATATATCCAAAATATTGTCATTTCAACATGCAATCAATAAGAAATTATTAATGAGATATTTTACATCCTTTTTTAATATTGTCTTAAATCTGGTGTATTTTATATGTACAACACATCCCAATTCGGATGCTAAATTTTCATCAGAAACAATTGATCTGTATTTAGATTGTACAAAATTTGTTGAAAAAAGATTCATATCCCTACATTGTTTCAAACATAAAGGTTTTCAATAACTGAATACAGTATTAGCTTCTGAATTCAAATTTAATTAAAATGACATAAAATTATAGTTCAGTCACACTACATTTCAAGTGCTCCACAGCCACACGTGGCTGGTTGCTACTGTATTGGACAGCACAGGTCCAGAGGGCTAGAAATATGCCTTCTAATTGCCTCTAAACCTTGAATTGTTTAATGCAGTACTAGACACAGTGTAGGTTCTCGGTAAATCATGGCATCAGAACAGTTTGGAACTTCAAAAATCCTTAAGGTTCAGTAGATTAATTCTCTTATATTAGGAGGAAAACCTACAATGGGAGAAGTTAAGGGACTTGCAGAAGATCACACAACTGAACTACTGGTGCATATCTGGACAAGAATTTAGGTCTCCTGATTTTTAATCCTGAGGTCTTTCCACCTCATTATATCAGACATACTTCAGGAAAAAAAAAGATTTTTAAATTTATTCGAATAATCACTTGAATGATACAGGCAAAGAAAAACATGCTTATATCCTAGTTGTATTTGCATAACCTGATAAAGACAGTGCGTTCTAGAATATTTAAGCCCCCTTCCACTGTGGTCTGGGGTCCAGGCGGTCTAATCTGTCAGCCCCTCTTACCTCCACCCATCACTGCTTCCTCTCCTTGGAGCTGCCTCACTGCACATCTATCCCCCCCCTCCTCCGCCCACGGGGCATCCGGCCACATTTTTCTGTCTGCAGCTGTCCTCTCCCAGCTGTCTACCACAATTTGTTTAAGGTTGTGCTTCAGAGAATCCTTTATATTTGCAAATCAAAGTATTCAGTAGAAACTTCAGCAAAGTTGGAGAAGAGCTACTGTTCTCCAGCCACAAACACATCAAGCTCTGAGGTCCTGCTTCCTGAGAGGTGTGTGTGTGTGTGTGTGTGTGTGTGTGAGAGAGAGAGAGAGAGAGAGAGAGAGAAAGGATGGATGTGTGGTTAAGTGTGTGACATCAGACAGACCTGTACTCCAGTCCCAGTTCCACCCATTCCTAGTTGTGTGACTTTGGGCAATCCTCAGTTTCCTCCTTTGTGGAATGAGGATAATAGTAATAGCTTCCTCTGTGAGATTTCAGTGTGATAGTGCACACAGAGCCCAGTGCCTGACAAGAGTAAGTCCTCCATCTGTACAAGCTGATGTTATTTTCCAGTGGTCTGCGGGCTCCCTGAGGAGGAGGACTACGTATATCTCTCGGGCTCAGTACCGCACCTCGTGACTAGCAAAACCCCTGAGACACAGTAGGTCCTAAATGAATATTTGTCAAATGAATTTATAAGACGCTTATGATTTCCCTCAAATCTTATAATGGATGCTAAGAGAGATAATTGGGGGGAAAATGGTGATAAGGAAAGGGGAGAGGGAGGGGGCTGCTTCCCCCTTCAGAATCTACCTGGCAGTGGCACCCAGGCTCAGAATGAAACTGTAAGGTCAACAAATAGTGACGTCCAGGGCTATGTATGATAAAAGAATTAGAGTCATAGTGTTTAAAGGGGAGTAGATATGGAGTGGAGCAAATAAATAAATATAGGGTGTAAAACTGTCACTTATTTGAGTAGATAAATGTCTACTAGTTCTCCCCGTCAAATCTCCTCCCTCTTCACCTCTAAGACACTTCCTTTACCAACTGCAAATTCCATGAATCATGACCTGGTGTCACATTCCCCAGAGCACATGGCAGGTTAGAAGTAGTAAAGCTTCCAGGAACCCTTCACTATGTGAGTCTTCTTACAACAAGCAGTCACAGGTATAGATAAGGCAGAGCTAACTTTTAACTCCCTTCTTGGGTGACCTTTGTCTCAAGTGGCTTAAGTTGACAGCATAAGCATTGAGAAGGCCAATCTACTCCACTAGCTGAGTCCTTTCATGGCATGAAAGTGGTGGTAATGTAGTGGAAATGATAATGATGATCACTGCGTATACAACAAGTATATAACAAATGCAGGAGGAAGGGGCTAGAATGATCCATGTGGCAATGGATTTGAGTTAGAGACATCAAGAATATTTAAAGCATCCTTGCGTCTTTTCAGTAGTTAGCCCTCCCTTTAGATTTACAGAGTAGCACTTTATAACGTCATTTAAAGAAGAAAGAGATATAAGTATAGAGCTGTTCAGAAAACCTTTAAAGGGCATAGTTTATGAGAGAGTGGGTCTGTAATTTACTAGCTGTGAGACTTTGAGCAGGTTATAATATCTCTATGCCTCTGTTTTTTCATCTGTAAAAGAGAAATAATAATATACTTACCCCATAGGGTACGTAGTAACAATAGGTCGTGAATACTGATCCTGGCCCTGTTCTAAATTTGCTGTTTGTGCTAACATTTAAACCTCACACTCCTGTGAGTAAAGTGCCTGCTTTGAAGATAAGAAAATTAAGAGACAGGGAAGTTATATACTTTCCCACTGTAACCTGAGTTACTCATACAGTACTAACGAGAGTTAAGCTTACTCTCTATAAGGTCTTTTACTGTGGATATTTAATAACTGTAGCTATGAACAATAGAGAACAGGCTCTTGGATGTTTAATTCTTCTTAGTCGCTGGAGTTCCTGCTCTTTTCATCCTTTTGTTTCCTCTCATACCTACCATTACAAAATTTCTCCACTGTTAAAATAACTTTACAAATATATAACAAATGCAAGAGGAAGTCGGGGGGTAAAATGATCCGTGTGGCAATGGATTAGAGTTAGAGACGTTGGTATGAACTAATGCTTAGTTTAATATAGATGCAGATGTTTACATATAGATTTATTTATAGATATCTGTGCGTGCATGGGTTAATATACATACACATCTCCTTGCTCTGTCAGCTGAGAGCACGGAAAAGCAATGACACCCCAATAAGCACACCTATCACTCAGGTCTTGGTTTTTACTATCTTCCTCCAATAAAAGGAAACAAAGCTCCTTGGAGAAATTGATGCTTCTAGGACTGGGGCAGGAAACAGACAGGTGAGCCTGGAACATTGTGTAGTATCAGAAAGAAGGGAGTGCAAAGAAACAAACAAAATGGCCACACGATGATGGGGGTATGTCAAAGGGACTCAGGAGCCACCTGAACCAGACCCCAATGGCCAAAGCTGGGACAACTTGAGCTACATAATAAATAAAGTACTATTGGCTTATATTCCAAAGTATAAAATAAATATCCATGAGTGCATACAGATAAATGTAAATGATTTAATAAATAAATGGGAAAGAATAGACAATTCTCCCACGCAGAAGAATAATATGAATAATTTATGCAGCCACTCCACCCTCAAGTTGGTGAAGCCTAACTCCCCACTTCCTAAGTGTGGGCTGTGCATAGTGACTTTCCTCCAAAGAGCACAGTATGGAAATGGAGGAAAAAAAGAGTAACTTTACGGTGAAGACCTTGACATATAGTACATCAGTCAGGTGATCAAAGTTAACATTAGCCATAAGTCATTTTGATAATAGGTACCCATAATATGATGTCATGAGAATGACACTTGTAATGAGAATGACACTTGGCCTCTGTGGTCTTCCTCCCCCAAACCCATAACCCCATTTCAACCATGAGAAAAACATCAGACAAATCGCAGTTGAGAGACATCCTACAAAATACCTGACCTGTACTTCTCAAAACTGTCAAGGTCATCAAAAACCAGGGAAGTCTGAGAAACTGTCACAACCAAGTCGAGCATGAGGTGGCATGATGACTAAACGTAATGTGGTGTCCTAGATGGGATCCTGGAACAGAAAAATGACATTAAACAAAAGCTAAGGAAATCTGAATACACTATGAACTTTAGTTAACAATAATGAATTAATATCAATCACTGTTTATGACAAATGTACCCTACTAGTGTAAGACACTAATAGGGGAAACTGGTTGTGGGGTACTCTATGGATTATCATTGCAATAATTCTGTAAATCTAAAACTGTTGAAAAATAACAAGGTTGTTTAAAAAAAGTAAATGAGTCTATCATTGCTTACAATATCCAAATTTAGGGAACTATAGAATCAGATATTAGAGTTGGTAATAAGCTTTGAGATCAAAGGAGAGGACAAAACTCCAAAAAATAACCAAAATATGGTCCTGCTATTATTTTTGCAGTCTATTCAAAATATCATCATAATAGTAATTTGATATAGGCTCAATCCTGTCACCCTCTGAGCAAAATGTCAAAGTCTTGGATAAAAATATATGTGAACAGGATGTAGAAGAAGATCCAGAGAATTGTGTGTTTCAATATAATATATATCATCTAATTACAATCACAAAGTAAATCTTTCATCTAGGAATTCTCAAGCTGTGGTAGGGAGACCCCAATACCTTTTCAGGGATTCTCCAAAGTTGAAACTATTTTCATAATAACACTAAGATTATATTTACCCTTGTCACTCTTACTCTCTCACAAGTGTATGATTCAGTTTTCCAGAGATTACAGAATGTGTGATATTACAAAAGATTAATGTAGAAGCAGATATGAGAATCCAACTGCTTTCTATTAAGCCAGAAATTAAACAGATTGCAAACATGTAAAACAATACCACCCTTATTATTTTCTTTTGTTTTGGATAGTATAGCTATTTTTCATAACACATGTCGTTTATGTTAACATGTAACTGTTGTTATTGTTAAGGTGTAATTATTATTTAAAATAAACTAATAAATATTTTTTTAATTCCTCTTTTAATTTCTAATATGGTAAATATTGATAGATACAACCTACACAAGCAAAAATTCTTTGAGGTCCTTAGTAATTTTTGAGTGTAGAAAGTTTGAGAACTGGAAAGATTGAGAACTACTGTACTAATCATAGTGACCAGTTTGCTCTTTCAGCTTTGAGGCAATTGCCATGCTATGGTCACCTTGTATCTTAACCCCTCCAGTGTTTCCTCACCTTTGGAGTCTATGGGAGAGAATATGCCAAATACTCATGTTCCCAGCCTCCCTTGCAGCTAGGGCAGGAGCAGTTACCTTAGGTCCTACCAACCAACTGAACGCACTTGAGCCTTAGAACCTGGAGAAAGTGAGACTGGGGCCAGGAACAGGTTTATGATAGAAGCAGAAGTGGCAAGGAGATCAGGTCCTATAAGCAGTAGTTCTAATGGCACCTTGTTTGTCCACTGTTAGTTGTGTCGACAGCACAAATTGCAGTGTACAATCCTGTATTTGGGCAGCAGTGGTATCTTCACCTGAACAATCCACATATGTGAATCTGGATATTATTCACGGTTATCTTGTCCTGACCCTGGATTTCCAGCCCGGATCTCTGTTCTTTGAGCTGCACAATATCCTTTAAATAACGTTTCTTTTCAGCTTTAATCATCCAGAGATGCTTAATTGCTTGCAATTAATAACTCTGACTATCCTACCAAAAATTGATTTCTTAGTTAACTTCTGTAGTTATATATCTTGACCTCTTTTAACATCAGTCTTTCTGAAATCCCACAAATCAACCAAGGTTAATTAAAGGAAAGAAAAAGCAAAATAAACTTACCCTTTGCTTTATCTACTATAGAAAACAAGCAACTACATAAATAAATGTAAATGTTTAACATTTTGAAAGATGAAAAAAATGTTGGCCTTCTCTAGCTCTAAACTTTTACCTACACTTTGGAATTGTGATCCAACTTTCAACCAGCAGAGTGTAAGATTTTCATGTGTTACTTCCCAGTTATGCAATTTCTATAAAGCAGTCAAATGGATCTGAAGAGAATGACTTATGATGCCATGCCATGTGCTTAGCTCATTATAAGTCATTTCAAGGCCCTCCAGCCATTCTAAGCCAATCAAAACAGAAATGTTCTAACACATTTGAGAGTATCTTGTTTTATAGAGTGCTTAAGACGGGCAAGAAAAGCACACTAGATTTCAAATGTACCAAATTATCCAGGAGGGATTTTGGAACTGGTTCCTATTAGGTTACCTTTCATTATTATTTAATGTGATATATAAAATATAATGCTTTTCTGTTTGAGCTCCTAGGGCCTGGAATGGTTCTGCCTTTTATAATTTTGCAAGCAAATCTTAAAATATTTTTATTCTGCTCACTTTCTTGCTAGATTTCAAAAGTGAAAAGTATGAGGACAAGTTAGGCCCTATACATCTTCCCAGTTTTATGCTAACTCAGATTATGAGGGGCTTAAATTAATTTTGACTAGAAAAAGCATCTTCTTCTACAATTGAAATACCACCTCAGATTAAGGATCCTTTGAAGTAGTGTCTCAAAATAATTTAGGGAAAACATAGGAGGGAAGTAATCCATTGCTTTTTCCCCTCTTATGCTTTTGATTGTCCAAGTTTGAGTGTAGGGGTTCTTGGATCTGGATATTTCCACATTTAACTTCTCAGAGGAAAGGTCTGTTTACAGGAGAAGTCAACAGAAAAGCATACAACAGCACACCCCACCTTGAGAACAGGTTAAGGAATTGAAAAACAGGCACACATTATAACCAATAATAACCTATTCTTGCAAGCCTAATTTAGGGGTGCATCTTTTAAAATATGAGGTTTTTGAGCACTTTGCAGATGATTATCTTAGTGTGTTTGAGAGAAGCTGCATAGACACGAACTCATTTGTCTTCATTTTTTCCTGTCTCTCACCCAGGGCATCTTTTTCTCCACTTGCTAAGAACAGGAAATGGCAGAAAATAAAGATTTGATCAGTTCCCATTACCTCAATGAGACTTGCTCAGTTTAACTTAGGCCAACAGCACCTTTATATTTGCCCGAATAAATTACACAATGTATCAGAATAGACTAGTTTTGTATAGTTTTTAACTCTCTTTTAATCTTCCAAGCCTTGAATTCTTCTCACTATTAAAAGCCTATCTCGAGAAGGTTGCTGTTTCAAAGTAAAAGTAGGCGGTACCTTTGAGACAATTTCCATTACTCAGTGACCTAGGAAAATCCCCTTCTAGCAGCTCCGTCCTGAGCAGGTGTAAGAAGCTTCTTGGCCAGCCATGCATGTGAATGTGGCACAGGATAGGCTAATATTAATAGCACCTGAAAGCTGGACAGCATTTTACAGTGAAAATAGAGCTTTCACATGCAACATTCTGTCTGAGCCTCAACAGTCCTGTGTTTACTGTAAGCAAGGCTAGAATTGTCCCATGTTACAAATGAGAAACTAGACTCTGAGAGTGACTTTCCCAACTGAGGTGAGGGCTCAGTCTAGAACTGCAGACTGTAGACCATCTGGGCCACCGCTAAGAGAGAGGACTATCCAGAGAGCAAAATCATCTGACCGTTTTTCGCTCCTCTCCCACACCCACCCTTTTCTGAAACATTATAGGAAGCCCTACGATTGAGCAACCATGGACACTGGGGAAGAAAGGAGGACCCAAAGGCCGGATAGCAAGGCAGGCTGAACCCCCTGGGTAGCTTACCTGCGGCCACGTACAGCACCAGGAGCCCTGTTATCACCCCAAAACTTAGCATTCACTTCTCCCCAACCGGCCGGGCCATGCTCATTCCCTGGATTGCTTGAGGCCATTTTGGGTGAGAATTAGGAAAATCAGGAATGATTTATCACCTGAAGTAATAAGATTTAGCACAGAACTAAGAATTCCAAATCAATAGCCAAGGTTTGACAAAGAAATTTAAGAGAAAGGAATGCACCTGCTTTTAGAAGTTGACATTTCTGTAGTGAGACTACATAAATACAAAGGATTTAAGTTTTGTAGCGAAATGACAAAAATGTTCTAAATAAAGCATGGCAGTATGTTTTCGTGCAAGATGCTCTGCACATGTCATTTCATTTAACTCTTACAACCTGCCTTGAGGTAGCCATTATTATTCTTGTTTCTCACATGAGGAAACTCAGGCTCAGAGAAGTTGAGTGACCTGCTTGAAGTCATACAGCTAGAAGTGGAGACGAAATTTGAACTCAGACGACAAATCCCATGTCTTTCTCTGCACTACATCCTAAGTAGTAGGTTACTTGTTCTCATTTTTTTATTTCCCTTTGTGTCCCATCTCCGTAACTCATTATACAAATGAGTTTTTTAATATTTTAATTTCATTTTTCCTTCTTTGTTTATTAGCTGAAATAACTTTTATAAAGAGACATTTACAATCATCCATTCTTTGGTTGCCTGGAGGTACAACAGAGTTCATTAGGAAAAGTCAGAATAAATAATTCTGTTGTATAACAGCTTACAAAATAATGAGTTTGTATTACTAAGTGAAAAGCTACTTACCTTGCAGTCCAACTTCTAAGGAACAGGAAGTATGCAAAAAACTCTTCTGAGAAGCAGAATAGATGTTACAACAAGCGTTCATATGTGAGAAGGCTGTCTTTGGTGGTGATTATGTCTTTTACGTATGCTCTGTAATTATTTGGGATGTTCTAAGACTTCAATGATAGGATACTGCAGGAGCTTTCCCTCTGATCTTTCCGTGACTGGCTGCTTTTCCACCTCCAGTTCTCACCTGTCCATCGCTGCGCCCTGTTCTTTTAGCACTTTTTATCATAATTAATAATTATGGATTTATTTCTTACTACCTGTCTTCCCCATTAGATTGTAAACCCTCCACAGACAGGAATCATGCCTGCTTTATTCAGCAGGGTTCCTCCAGCACCTATCGTGATGTCTGACACATAGTAGCAATTCAGTAAATGTTGATTGGATGAATGGATGGATGGATGATGGATGGATGGATGGACAGACAAGTGAATCATTCCCAGAAGAGTTTCCAAAGATCTGAGGAATAGGTGAGTTGGTAATCGGATCCAGGGAAGGCTGGATAACTTTGGGGGCTAGGGTCGGTCAGTCATCCTTTCCCTGCAAATAGGCCTGAGAGCTGGCGTCTTCCCAAGGACAATATACAGGAACTGTGAGGCCAGTCCACGAGGACAGAGGGGAAAGGGAAATCAATATACTAAGCATTACCAAGTGCAGAGCAATGCGCTAGAAACACATTATCTCATTTAACATAAAAGCACTGTATGAAAAAAGAATTGTTTCTATTTTACAAATGGAAAAGGTGAGACTCAGACTGGTGAGGTTGCCCAAGGTCATGCAACAAACAAGTGGCAGAGACAGAATATGGAGCTAGATTGGCATACGTCAAAGATGATACTTTTTTTTTTAAGCAAATTCACTTTCTTTAAAACGTTTCTTAGAGATACAGATGTAGAGAACAAATGTATGGACACCAAGGGGGTAAAGTGGCGGGGCGGTGGTGGTGGTGTGATGAATTGGGAGATTGGGATTGACATGTATACACTAATATGTATAAAATAGATAACTAATAAGAACCTGCTGTATAAAAAATAAATAAAATAACATTCAAAAATTCAAAAACAAAGTTTCTTTTTTTATTCGCCTATAACTTACATACAAGAATTGATCCTATTTTAAGTGTACAGCTTGATAAAATCTAAATATGTATACATCCTGAAACCACCATCCAGAAAAAGAAACAGGACATTATTAGCCCACCAGTGGTTCTTTGCACTTCGTCTCTGTCAATATTCCCAATGCTACCACTATTTTTTTTTTTGCCAAAATATATACATATATATATATTTAACGTTTTTATTGGAATATAATTGCTTTACAATGCTATGTTAGTTTCTGCTTTATAACAAAGTGAATCAGTTATACATATACATATATCCCCATATCTCTGCCCTCCCTCCCTCCCTCCCTATTCCGTCCTTCTAGCTGGTCACAAAGCACTGAGCTGATCTCCCTGTGCTATGCGACTGCTTCCCACTAGCTATCTATTTTACATTTGGCAGTGTATATATGTCCACACCACTCTCTCACTTTGTCCCAGCTTACCCTTCCCCCTCCCCGTGTCCTCAAGTCCATTCTCTAGTAGGTCTGCATCTTTATTGCCATCTTGCCCCTAGGTTCTTCATGACCTTTTTTTTTTTTTTTTTTAGATTCCATATATATGTGTTAGCATACGGTATTTGTTTTTCTCCTTCTGACTTACTTCACTCTGTATGACAGACTCTAGGTCCATCCACCTCACTACAAATAACTCAATTTCATTTCTTTTTATGGCTGAGTAATATTCCATTGTATATATGTGCCACATCTTCTTTATCCATTCATCAGATGATGGACACTTAGGTTGCTTCCATGTCCTGGCTATTGTAAATAGAGCTGCAATTAACATTGTGGTACATGACTCTTTTGAATTATGGTTTTCTCAGGGTATATGCCCAGTAGTAGGATTGCTGGGTTGTATGGTAGTTCTATTTTTAGTTTTTTAAGGAACCTCCATACTGTTCTCCATAGTGGCTGTATCAATTTACATTCCCACCAACAGTGTATGAGGGTTCCCTTTTCTCCACACCCTCTCCAGCATTTGTTGTTTGTAGATTTATTAATGATGGCCATTCTGACTGGTGTGAGATGATATTGCATGGTAGTTTTGATTTGCATTTCTCTAATGATTAATGATGTTGAGTATTCTTTCATGTGTTTGTTGGCAATCTGTATATCTTCTTTGGAGAAATGTCTATTTAGGTCTTCTGCCCATTTTTGGATTGGGTTTTTTTGTTTTTTTGATATTGAGGTGCATGAGCTGCTTGTATGTTTTAGAGATTAATCCTTTGTCAGTTGCTTCATTTGCAAATATTTTCTCCCATTCTGAGAGTTGTCTTTTCGTCTTGTTTATGGTTTCCTTTGCTGTGCAAAAGCTTTTAAGTTTCATTAGGTCCCATTTGTTTATTTTTGTTTTTATTTCCATTTCTCTAGGAGGTGGGTCAAAAAGGATCTTGCTGTGATTTATGTCATGGAGTGCTGTGTCTATGTTTTCCTCTAAGAGTTTTATAGTGTCTGGCTTTACATTTAGGTCTTTAATCCATTTTAAGTTTATTTTTGTGTATGGTGTTAGGGAGTGTTCTAATTTCATTCTTTTACATGTAGCTGTCCAGTTTTCCCAGCACCACTTATTGAAGAGGCTGTCTTTTCTCCACTGTATATTCTTGTCTCCTTTATCAAAGATAAGGTGACCATATGTGTGTGGGTTTATCTCTGGGCTTTCTATCCTGTTCCATTGATCTATATTTCTGGTTTTGTGCCAGTACCATACTGTCTTGATTACTGTAGCTTTGTAGTATAGTCTGAAGTCCGGGAGCCTGATTCCTCCAGCTCTGTTTTTCTTTCTCAAGATTGCTTTGGCTATTCAGGGTCTTTTGTGTTTCCATACAAATTGTGAAATTTTTTGTTCTAGTTCTGTGAAAAATGCCAGTGGTAGTTTGATAGGGATTGCCCAATGCTACCACTATTTTGACTTGGGTCACAACAGGCTCCTGTTGCCTGTTTTTAAACTTTATACTGATGGAGTCTTACAATATGTCCTCTTATATGTCAGGCTTCTGTCTACAGGACTCATCCATGTTGTTGCTTGCAGCAATAATTGATTACTTTTCATCACTGAGTTATATTCCAGTGAATTGATATAAACACAACTTATTCTACTATTGATGGACAGTTGCATTATCTCCATTGTTATTAATAAAGTACCATGAACGTTCTTGATTGCATGTTTTGGCGGGACATACATACTCATTTCTGTTGGATATCCACTCAGAAGTGAAATTGCTGCTCCTAGTTATTACAAATGCTTCTGCTTCTTGGATGAAGCTGACAAGATTCTATTCCTAACTCTCTAGTATCTCAGGAAGATGGGGTTCTCATGTCTGGACACACAGTGGGTGAAGTAGACTCTCTGCAAAGGATAGAACAGACTCTAACAACTGGCTCATGAATGTGATTGAGGCAACTGGACCCATTGAGAGAGAAGTGGGTCACAGCAAAGGGAAAAACATTTCCCCTTTGGCCAGAGCCACAGACACCTCCAGCAAAGGGGCTACTAATGTCTCATCAAAGCAGGTCCATGTTTTGAATACCAGAGCAGGACTCTTTCATGTAAGGAAGTGCCCACCTCATGTAGCAGGTCCAACACCAGACAATTACCACCACGGTTATCAAATTTTGAGCACTTTTTATATGCCAGTCATAGTACTTCATACTTTATAGAATGCAGTAGTTAGGACTGTTGAGTTGTAAATAAAAGAATCCAACCTGATTATTAACAAAGATTAATTCATTTAAATAATAGTTCTTCATTCTGAGATTGCCTTTCTCTTCATGTAGGTGTTAAAATTTATTACATTTCGTATAATAATGATAAGAGTGGATGATAATTGCTAATTGTTATTAGTAAATGTTCCTTTCAACCATATGTAAAGCTCATAACACTAAACCATTCCCCTGCCCCCACCAACCAAGTCTTTTTCTTTTGGGTTGTATATGGGGCTGAATTTTATTGCCACGACACCCAGGTGGGAAAGCTACTGCTTCACACCATTCTCTAAAACCTGGGCATTTTCATTCTTTTATCCAAGAATAACCCTAAGGTTCTCATCAATATCCTATTTATTAATGTAGCAAGAGTGTTAGGTGAGTTTATATGATAGTGATACGTTATTATTTACTAAAGTCCATGCTTTATTCAGATTTCCTTAGCATTAACATAATGCCCTTTTTCCATTCCAGGATCCTATCCAGGATACCATCGTGTCTGATTAAGCTCTTCTTGGCTGTGACTATTTCTCTGTTTCTCAGGGTTTTCTTGGTTTTGATAACCTTGATAGTTTTGAGGAGTACAGGTCAGCTATTTTTAGAATGCTCCCATATTGGAATTTGTCTGATGTTTTTCTCTTGGTTGAACTAGGGTGATGGGTTTTGGGGAGACCATAGAGGTAAAGTGTCATTTTTATCATATCATATAAAGGGAACATACGATCCACGTGATTTATGACCATTGATATTGGTCTTGATCACCTGGCTGAGGTGGTGTTTGTTTGTCAAGTGTCTTCACTGTGAAGTTTCTCTTTTCCCTTTCCTCATTCTATGCTATGCTCTATGGAAGGGAGTCATTATGCACATCTGACATTTAAGGGTGGAGTATCTACACAAATTACTTGGAATTCTTCTGCATGGAATATTTCTCTTCTTTATTTATTAATTATTCAAGCATTTATTTATCAATATGGACTTATGGATATTTATTTTATATGTTGTAATATAATTCAGTAATTTTTTTTTGCTCAAGTTGTTCTAGATTTGGTCATTTGGAGCCATTTCAGTTGGCTCCTTTACCCCTTTGATATACTCCCATTGTTGGCGCTTTTTTTAAAGTATTTCCTTACTTTGCAGCACTACAAGATGCTCCAGGCTCATCTTGCACGTTTCCAGAATCAGTCATTTCTCCAAGGAGTAGGGCTAATTTTTTTTTTTTAAGACAAATGTTATTCTCTCTTCTGTAACTGTTTTTAAAAAATATATTTATTTTTGGCTGAGTTGGGTCTTTGTTGCTGTGCGCGGGCTTTCTCTAGTTGGAGCGAGCGGGGTTACTCTTCGTTGCAGTGCGCGGGCTTCTCATTGCGGTGGCTTCTCTTGATGTGGAACACGGGCTTAGTTGCTCCGAGGCATGTGGGATCTTCCCGGACCAGGTATGGAACCCATTTCCCCTGCATTGGCGGGCAGATTCTTAACCACTGCGCCACCAGGGAAGTCCTAGGGCTAATTTTTGAAATATGATTTAATATATATGATTTATATCTTAACTAAGGACCTTAGCTCAGGACAGGTCAAAGTCAGCTAGAAAACATTAGTTTACTAGTATGTACGTGTACAACCATAACCACACCAAAACAGTGTCCCTTGTTAGAAAAGATCTATACATACCCTCCCACCACAAAACTATTGGCATTCCTGCTTGGTTCCAAGATTCAGACAGCCTGTTATCTTCATTCCTCCTTAAACATTGTTATGAATGTTATAACAGACAGGTTAATTGAAGATGAGAGAAAACAAACCCAAACATTTTAGCTCCTAATCATCAGTAGTATTGTATGAGGAAGAGATTTTGATGACATAGACATTGCTATTCAAACCAATGAGTGCACACCCCAAGATACCCAGTGTCTGGCCAGGGATCAGACAAAATCAAAGTGGTATCTTACTGGATCATCACTTTTCTTTTATATCTGGGGCAGTGGGCAAGCAGTTGTTATTAAAGCTAATGGGAAAAAATTTATATTTTCAAATTAAAACCAAGTTTGATGATATATGAAAGTTTACTGGAAAGTAAATGAAGCATACATATGATTTTGTATTGGTAGGGCTGACTTAAAGCTATGTTTCTGTATTTGGAGGGTCCTCTATCACTATTGGTGATTTGATGCAACATTTAAGAAATGACAAATAACATACAAGGGAACTCCCATAAGGTTAACAGCTGATTTGTCAGCAGAAGCTCTACAAGCCAGAAGGGAGTGGCAAGATATACTTAAAATGATGAAAGGGAAGAACCTACAACCAAGTTTACTCTACCCAGCAAGGATCTCATTCAGATTCAACAGAGAAATCAAAAACTTTACAGGCAAGCAAAAGCTAAGAGAATTCAGCACCACCAAACCAGCTCTACAACAAATGCTAAAGGAACTTTTCTAAGTGGGAAAAACAAGAGAAGAAAAGGACCTACAAAAGCAAACCCAAAACAATTAAGAAAATGGTAACAGGAACATACATATTGATAATTACCTTAAACGTGAATATATTAAATGCTCCAGCCAAAAGACACAGGCTTGCTGAATGGATACAAAAACAAGACCCATATATATGATGTCTACAAGAGACTGACTTCAGACCTGGGGACACATACAGATGGAAAGTGAGGGGATGGAAAAAGATATTGCATGCAAATGGAAATCAAAAGAAAGCTGGAGTAGCAATACTCATATCAGATAAAATAGACTTTAAAATAAAGAATGTTACAAGAGACAAGGAAGGACACTACATAATGATCAAGGGATCAATCCAAGAAGAAGATATAACAATTATAAATATATATGCACCCAACATAGCAGCACCTCAATACATAAGGCAACTGCTAACAGCTATAAAAGAGGAAATCGACAGTAACACAATAATAGTGGGGGACTTTAACACCTCACTTACACCAATGGACAGACCATCCAAAATGAAAATAAATAAGGAAACAGAAGGTTTAAATGACACAGTAGACCAGATAGATTTAATTGATATTTATAGGACATTCCATCCAAAAACAGAAGATCACACTTTCTTCTCAAGTGTGCATGGAATATTCTCCAGGATACATCACATCTTGGGTCACAAATCAAGCCTCAGTAAATTTAAGAAAATTGAAATCATATCAAGCATCTTTTCTGACCACAATGCTATGAGATTAGAAATGAATTACAGGGAAAAAAAAGTAAAAAACACAAACACATGGAGGCTAAACAATACGTTACTAAATAACCAAAAGATCACTGAAGAAATCAAAGAGGAAATCAAAAAATACCTAGAGACAAACGACAATGAAAACACGATGATCCAAAACCTATGGGATGCAGCAAAAGCAGTTCTAAGAGGGAAGTTTATAGCTATACAAGCCTACCTCAAGAAACAAGAAAAATCTCAAATAAACAATCTAACCTTACACCTAAAAGAACTAGAGAAAGAAGAACAAACAAAACCCAAAGTTAGCAGAAGGAAAGAAATCATAAAGATCAGAGCAGAAATAAATGAAATAGAAACAAAGAAAACAATAGCAAACATTAATAAAACTAAAAGCTGGTTTTTTGAGAAGATAAACAAAACTGATAAACCATTAGCCAGACTCATCAAGAAAAAGAGGGGGAGGACTCAAATCAATAAAATTAGAAATGAAAAAGGAGAAGTTACAACAGACACTGCAGAAATACAAAGCATCTTAAGAGACTACTACAAGCAACTCTATGCCAATAAAATGGACAACCTGGAAGAAATGGACAAATTCTTAGCTATAACCTTCCAAGACTGAACCAGGAAGAAATAGAAAATATGAACAGACCAATCACAAGTAATGAAATTGAAACTGTGATTAAAAATCTTCCAACAAACAAAAGTCCAGGACCAGATGGCTTCACAGGTGAATTCTATCAAACATTTAGAGAAGAGTTAACACCCATCCTTCTCTAACTCTTCCAAAAAATTGCAGAGGAAGGAACACTCCCAAACTCATTCTATGAGGCCACCATCACCCTGATACCAAAACCAGAGAAAGATACTACAAAAAAAGAAAATTACAGACCAATATCTCTGATGAATATAGATGCAAAAATCCTCAACAAAATACTAGCAAACAGATCCAACAACACATTAAAAGGATCATACACCACGATCAAGTGGGATTTATCCCAGGGATGCAAGGATTCTTCAATATACGCAAATCAATCAATGTGATACACCATATTAACAAATTGAAGAATAAAAACCATATGATCATCTCAATAGATGCAGAAAAAGCTTTTGACAAAATTCAACACCCATTTATGATAAAAACTCTCCAGAAAGTGGGCATAGAGGGAACCTACCTCAAAATAATAAAGGCCATATATGACAAACCCACAGCAAACATCATTCTCAATGGTGAAAAACTGAAAGCATTTCCTCTAAGATCAGGAACCAGACAAGGATGTCCACTCTCATCACTATTATTCAACATAGTTTTGGAAGTTCTAGCCACAGCAATCAGAGAAGAAAAAGAAATAAAAGGAATACAAATTGGAAAAGAAGAAGTAAAACTGTCACTGTTTGCAGATGACATGATACTATACACAGAGAACCCTAAAGATGCCACCAGAAAACTACTAGAGCTAATCAATGAGTTTGGTAAAGTTGCAGGATACAAAATTAATGCACAGAAATCTCTTGTATTCCTATATACTAATGATGAAAAATCTGAAAGAGAAATTAAGGAAACACTCCCATTTACCATTGCAACAAAAAGAATAAAATACCTAGGAATAAACCTACCTAGAGAGACAAAAGACCTGTATGCAGAAAACTATAAGACAATGATGAAAGAAATTAAAGATGATACCAACAGATGGAGAGATATATCATGTTCTTGGATTGGAAGTATCAATATTGTGAAAATGACTATACTACCCAAAGCAATCTACAGATTCAATGCAATCCTTATCAAGTTACCAATGGCATTTTTTACAGAACTAGTACAAAAAAATCTCAAAATTTGTATGGAGACACAAAAGACCCTGAATAGCCAAAGCAGTCTTGAGGGAAAAAAGCAGAGCTGGAGGAATCAGACTCCCTGACTTCAGACTATACTACAAAGCTATAGTAATCAAGACAATATGGTATTGGCACAAAAACAGAAATATAGATCAATGGAACAGGATAGAAAGCCCAGGGATACACCCACACACCTATGGTCAACTAATCTATGACAAAGGAGGCAAGGATATACAATGGAGAAAAGACAGTCTCTTCAATAAGTGGTGCTGGGAAAACTGGACAGCTACATGTAAAAGAATGAAATTAGAACACTCCCTAACACCATACACAAAAATAAACTCAAAATGGATTAGAGACCTAAATGTAAGACCAGACACTATAAAACTCTTAGAGGAAAACATAGGAAGAACACTCTTTGACATAAATCACAGCAAAATCTTTTTTGATCCACCTCCTAGAGTAATGGAAATAAAAACAAAAATAAACAAATGGGACCTAATGAAGCTTAAAAGCTTTTGCACAGCAAAGGAAACCATAAACAAGACGAAAAAACAACCCTCAGAATGGGAGAAACTATTTGCAAACGAATCAACGGACATAGGATTAATCTCCAAAATATATAAACAGCTCATACAGCTCAATATTAAAGAAACAAACAACCCAATCCAAAAATGGGCAGAAGTCCTAAATAGACACTTCTCCAAAGAAGACATACAGATGGCCACGAAGCACATGAAAAGATGCTCAACATCACTAATCATTAGAGAAATGCAAATCAAAACTTCAGTGAGGTATCACCTCACACCAGTTAGAATGGGCATCATCAGAAATTCTACAAACAACAAATGCTGGAGAGGGTGTGGAGAAAAGGGAACCCTCTTGCACTGTTGGTGGGAATGTAAATTGATACAACCACTATGGAGAACAGTATGGAGGTTCCTTAAAAAACTAAAAATAGAATTACCATATGATCCAGCAATCCCACTACTCGGCATATACCCCGAGAAAACCATAATTCAAAAAGACACATGCACCCCAATGTTCATTGCAGCACTATTTACAATAGCCAGGTCATGGAAGCAACCTAAATGCCCATTGACAGACGAATGGATAGAGAAGATGTGGTATATATATACAATGGAATATTACTCAGCCATAAAAAGGAACGAAATTGGGTCATTTGTAGAGATGTGGATGGATCTAGAGACTGTCATACAGAGTGAAGTAAGTCAGAAAGAGAAGAACAAATATCGTATATTAACGCATATATGTGGAACCTAGAAAAATGGTACAGATGAACCAGTTTGCAGTGCAGAAATTGAGACACAGATGTAGAGAACAAACGTATGGACACCAAGGGGGGAAAGCAGCAGGGGGTGGAGGTGGGGGTGTGATGAATTGGGCGATTGGGATTGACATGTACCCACTGATGTGGATAAAATTGATGACTAATAAGAATCTGCTGTATAAAAAAAAAAAAAGAAATGTTGACATGGTTTCCTGATTGAAACTGGAACGATAGTAAATCTTCACCAACTGGTGAACAGTTCTTTAACCAACAGTTAAAAATGGTTTTGTTGTTTTGTTCTGGGAGAGGCAGGGAGAGGGATATGTTGGCAATGTCATGAGAAGGTTCAAAAATTTGGATTTGGGTTCCATTTTCCAATGCCAACTAAATACCAACTAGACGTGAATTATTACACTATCCAAGTGTTTTGTGTTGCAAGAGGTAGTATTTTATAACAATATTATAAATTGTCAAAGAAATATATATTTGACAATGATTTATGGCTTGGAAATTGCTGGCTTTTCCTTTCTAAATGAACAATCAGTTCATTAAACTAGACATCATCTAAATATCTTTTGAGATGACCTATAATGATGGGGCAAATAAAATATGTGAAATTCATTTCTATCAATATATACATTATATTTTTATCAGATATTCTCATTTCAATTTATTATTGTTACTCCAAAGTTTACTTTGGTTGACAAATGGAATACTAGTCAATCTAGTGTCTATTTAGAAGAAAGTATCTGTTTAGAGGGGAAAAAAGTCATTAATAAAGTTTTTTGATCAAGAAAAAGTGGAAAGTATGAAGAAAAACGCTTTTCCATTCCTTGATAAAGGGGTTAAATTCTTTCTGGTTAAAGGGTGAAATAAAAAAACATCAAGAAAGACTTCCTGGGGGCAATTAGCAGGATGGTGGGAATTATGCATTGTTAAAACATTCACTAAGTAGGTTTCAGGTTTTATTAAAACAATATAATGAAAGTAGATAAATTTATCATAACGAAAGCACATTGAGGTCAAAGGTTACACAGGGAACATTATGACACAATAACCAGGAAGTCAGTGTCATAGATTAATCTCTTGCTCTTCTCTTTCAATAATAATGTCAATCTTTAGTCAGTTATAAAGGATGTCTTTGCTTAACTGTTCTCATGTGATACAGGAAATTCATTTCTAGTTTCAAATACAGAATAGAGCTTAATGGCACATCTGTTTCACAAAATCTTGACATGGATCCTCAACTTATATGAATTAATACGATGAATTGATATTCAGAATGATACTCGTGGGTTTCCCTGGTGGCACAGTGGTTAAGAATCCGCCTGCCAATGCTGGGGACAAGGATTCAAGCCCTGATCCGGGAAGATCCCACATGCTGCAGAGCAACTAAGCCTGTGTGCCACAACGACTGAGTCTGCTTGCACTCTAGAGCCTGCAAGTCACAACTACTGAGCCCGCGTGCCACAACTACTGAAGCCCGCGTGCCTAGAGCCCATGCTCCACAACAAGAGAAGCCACCGCAATGAGAAGCCCATGCACCGCAGCAAAGAGTAGCCCCTGCTCGCTGCAACTAGAGAAAGCCCGTGCACAGCAACGAAAACCCAATGCAGCCAAAAAGAAATAAATAAAATAAATTTATAAAAAAAAAAAAAAAAAGAAAGATACCGGTAAACACAGATCATTTTCAAGTACATCATTTAGTGATTATCTGCCGTTACAGCATATATTTGCCTTTTTCCTTTCCCCATCTCTTTGTATTAACTGCCATATCACAGTAATGTTTTATTTATTTGGTCAGTTCATTTATATTACCAATCAAGTATAAAGTAACATTACTGAGTAAATCAAGGGTTCCAAACTGGGGGACCTGCAAGCAAATTCAACCTACAGACATTATTTGCTTTGATCCACCCAGTATTAAAGAGATCTAGAAACGCCATATAAAAATTTAGATTTCTGGATTTCTCTTGATAAACCAACACTGGCCTGAGTCTTTCAACACTGACCTGAATCTCATGGGACTAGAATCTGCTGGACCAAAATATTAGAATGCCTCCTTTAGGTAAACCCCACCACACTCTGTTGCTTACACCCAGACAGTTTCATTCATTAAATACCTACTTGGCCCCTGCAGGCTTGTGACTATGTGACCCCTCGATTAGATTGATGTGGGTGGTAGTGGTGGTGGTGGTGTGCATATGTGGTTATGAAATAAGCATACAACCAAGATGGTTTAACAAATAGTCTCAACCCATGTGACTTCAGAGATTATGGTTTGTGTTAATTCATTTCTTTAACATTAATTTATGGCCTATCAAATAGTAAAATAATCTTTTAGGGATAAACAAAATAGATTCCTACTTATAAATATCATGAAAAGAGAACTTCCTGTATCCACAAAGCTGCATACTAATCCCATGAGACCTTTATCCCTACTTTGTTCTCTTCTCTCTTGAGTTTTTTCTTCCCCAAATATATCACAGAAAAATCATAATCTATTTTTTTTAAAGAAGATTTATTTTGGATTAAGTGATTTCATGATGCAACATGGTTTTAAACAAAAATAGAGATCAGTATGAAAATAAAACAAATTGTACACATTAAAATATCTTTCCCTCAAAGCATTTCAGAGTCATAAAAAAATACAACACAAAAGTCAGGGGTTCAGGTTAGGATAAGAATACAGAAAACAAACAACAAGTCTACATTTCAGAGTCCCAGGCTCCATTTAATACCACCCACGATTCATTTCTAGGATGTCAACAGTCTGTATTATTTGCTTGGGAAAAAAAATAAAGGTGAAATTGAAATATAAGGTGAAATGAGAGCTGTATAATTTCAGTGTCAATAGCAAATACTTCTCATTATTATTCTCTATTAAAAGTCACATTGAATAAATATAAAGCTTAAATCAACTCAACAAAAATAGAAACATAACTATTAATTGTGACATGGTGTAATAGACACAACGGGTGGAGTTGGTGAAAAGAAATTGGAAGGCTTAAAAAAATACATGACCCATGCTCTACGTCTTAGAAATAAATGTGTTTTTCTTTTACAGAGCCTTAATATTAAAAAGTAAGCATTATTATAAAATTAGATTAATACTTTCAGTAAGAGGCAAGAGAGATGCATGTATTTTTATTTATTTATTTTGGAATGCCTGCATCCCTATTATAAAAACATGTAATCTTATGCACTTTCCAACATATAACAGCCTCCATTTTACTTATGATATTATATAAAGAAAAATAGGTTGTAATAACATCTTTTAGAGCATTAGGGTCCTAAAAGAACATTCATTTTGTGTGTTTCTTGGTTAGTCCTTCCAAGGTATTTCTTGAACATTATCCATCCTTTTTTTTTTATAGAAGGTGATAGTAACCAAGAGTTTACTAATGGTTTCTTACCTGCATCAGTAATAGCTGATTCAGTTTGAATCATACACTATACCTATCAACACTCCTGAGGGCTGTAATATCTTAAAAGAAAATTGGATAGAAAGATATCACCTGCCCAAGGCCACTAGATGTAAAAATCACATATTTAAATTTAATTTTCCTGTGTTCCCCAGAAACCATACAAGCAGGCCCTTCCAATTCTGCTGAATTGTTCGATCGTGAAAGCCCAATAAACTACCTAACAGATTAAATCTAAGCAAATGTATTTCAGTCTTGATGAATTTCTTGAAAAACTGGAAACACTTATTAGGTCTCCATTTGCAATTCAGTAACCTAATTCTTAGGTTTTTGCTTTTTAGATGAACAGTGAACATTTAAGTTACCATTAGAAACCAAGAAAAATGTCTCAAAAACGATTGTAACATCAAAGAATGTCTGCTAAAAAACAAATTAGGCAAAATAAATGTGTCAAGCAACAACACCCTCTCTCATTTTTCCCATACAAAGTTCAGTAATAGTAACGATAATTCTTAAATTAAAAATAGTCCACAACGTAATTTAATGCTAAATTGTTGAATCTCCTGATTGAGCTACGGTTAGCTTTCATACTTTGGGGCTAAGTTCTGTTTTGCAATACAGAAAATGTTATCAACCTACTTAAGTTATAAAATAAGGGTATTTCCCACTAGGCAGATTACCAAGCAGTGCTCTCAATAGGCAGCACAGCATTCTTTTTCTCTAAGTCAGAAAGCAAAGTATATGTTCCTACACCCACCAACAAGCCCTAAGGTGATCCTTCCATCTTTGTTTTCACTTTCCCTCTGCTACAGTCCTGTGGACTGCTCTGAAAGGGGTAGTGCACACACATTAAGTATATCCTTCGTGCCAGCTCCTTGGAATGCACTTACCACTCCTGAATCTTGAAGGTTGGTCGATAATTAGCACTACATTCTTGGCAGGGGTGGGGGAGGGAGGGAGGCACCACTGCTGGGCTCCTCTTTTCTGATTTTTGTTTCTATCATCCTTCTAGTGGGCAGCAAGTTGTTGGCCTTAAGCCACAATTTAGAAAGCTTGATGTCTCTGACATTTCTTTGCTTCCATATTAGAAAAGCAAATCTATCTAGAAAACACAATCGAACTAGAAAGGTAATAGTTTTTGCAAAATTAGGATCTAACTGAAAGTGACATTCTCATTAATTTAAACTCAAATTTTATAGAAGGTGTCTAAGATTTAGAGTGTTTTCATTCATCAATTAAAGAAAGAAGGTAAGAAAGCACAAAAGGGCCTGAAAGTCAGATTCAGTTTGAGGATGAGGCATGTTCTTTATTTGCGTTTTTTCTACACAGGGTGATAGGTATCTTGTAATGATGGTATAGCATCATTTCATCCTCAACGGGAATTTTCAGAATTGGGTTGGATTGGAAAAAAGACTTTAAGGCTATTCGTTATCAGAGGTTTGCCTTAGAAGTAGTCAAGTCATAAATACAATTTGTGCAGATAGAAAAAAAAAAAAGTTGGAGGAGTGTGAGGAGGACGGAGAGGGAAAGAGAACCTGCAGTAGTTCCTTCATCCACATCACTGGAACTCAGCTATCAGGGTTTTCTAGATCCATCCTTGTCCAAAATTAAAAAATAAAATCAGGCTTCTAATTAAAGTGTTTTTTCATTACCTTGCTTCCAAATAATATTTGAGAAAACTAAACTTACTATACTATATAAATCCACCAAAAGCAATCAAATTTTGCAGTTTGTTTTTAATTTCTCATAACAACTAGTAAAATGGAAACTAAGAATATGGGGGGTTTTTCCATGAATATGCTAATTTCTTCATGGACTTTTCAGAAGGTGTCACATTTTAAGAGTGTTTGAAAAAATGAGAGTTTGGGTAGACAAAGCAGCTTGTAAACTTCACTGAAATTGGAATAGGCTGGTAGAAGCATTAGTCTCCACATTTCTCGAGATGAAACCTAGAACTCTAGCTGTAAAGTACTAAAATTGATCTCACAAGCCACCTGTGAAAATCAGCCTCAACCCAGATGGGACCTGATGCCTTCTACCCCACAGAGTGTGTGAGGATCAAGAGAGACTAAGCACTTAAAAGTGCTTAGAAACTCTAAAGCGCTGTTCAAACATATTCTACCATTACTGTTAATCATTTGAATGCAGGTTTTCTTTAAACTTCTGACTGTTAAGCAAGTACAACAAATTTTCCTTCATTTATTACAGAATTTCTACTTAATTATAAACACAATATATAGCAGAAAATTGTGACCACACTTCTTTGACCAAGATCCATTCATTTTGTGCACAAGAAAAAAGTTTTGACCCCAGTGGTGGATGGGCTCAAGGATTGGGATTTTTCACACTGAAAACCAAAGGTACATTGTAGTGCAGATGAAAGGAAACAGGGAAACTACTGAACTTAATTTTGGCATTTTTTGGGTAATCTGAAGATCCTTGAGTTGGTCCTTCACAGTTCAGCTCCCCACCTGCACACTTTAAACTCTGTGTGTAAACACACTCTGGGCTTCCACACTTGACCAGTATCATCACACTGTTACATGCCATTAGTCACCAACAGAAAGAACATTTATATGATTTTTTTTTAGCCACAGTATCTCCCATGTATGAACCCTTCACTGGAACCCCCAGATGGAGCAAGCCATTCTCTCCTCATTCCTTGACTGTAGAACATACCAAATTTTATTTAAAATACCTTTTTTGAACCTTGGTATCTACTCCACTAGACTGTGAGCTTCTTGAGGGCAGATTTTTGAATCTTGTAGCTCCATCATCAAACACAGTGGCTGGCACAGAGTGAATGCCAATAGTGGGCCTCTTCTCTCACCTAACAGAAGTTCTGCATACACATTTGATGTATCGTGACTGTCTTTTATAGTATAAGATGGTATAGTATAAGCATCACTTATAAGTTTCTTAAAGAAAACAAGATCAGACAGCCAAATTATCTAGGTTCATAGTCCAGAAGAAAATATTTACAGATATTTCTATTTGTAGAGTATATTAAAGTCTAATTTATTCCGTGGAAATGTTATTTAATATTTTAAATAGTTATTATTGGACTCTTTTGTTTTACTAACGAATAATAATAGATCAGTTATCATGGTGTTCTGCTGTGAGAGGTCCATCTTGGATAATTCCCAATTCTGAGAATGGTAGCAGCTAGACGATTATATTGGTATTTGGAAAGAAGCTGGATGCCTTAACAAAGAAGTATATTTGCTAAAAATAATTAAAGAGAGATATTTTATTTCAAATCTCTTTTACCTAATAATGTGTAATATGGTAACAAAGTGTCACAAACCAAAATGCAAGCTGACATGGTCTATGAAAATATTTTGGAAAGAAATGCAACCTTCTATATCAGCTGCTTAGAGAATGCCAGCTCTGAAACATCTTATATACCATCAAAAATGTGGTGTTTTTTTTTTTTTAAAAAAAGCACGTTATACTATTTTTCCTTATAATGAAAAAAATACAAGTAAAAATAGTTTGTAAGATTAAATATATACTTATATTCATGATAAGTAAGTACAAACTAACATTTCCAGTTCAAATTTTTTTCTCTTTCTTTCTGATACAATTATAGTACACAGATAAATCTTTCCTTCTTATTTCCAGATTTCTGTAACCTTTTCCCCAGAACGTTTCTCCACACCACAGTACTTGCCTTTAGAGCAGGAATGCAACATGAGTGGTATTCCTCCTGAGGGTCCCAATAGTAAATGTAGCTTAACCAACAGTGAAATCAGTTCTTACAAACCACCTATGAAAACCATGCATTTGACCTCCATAAAATGTAGGATTGCCAACATCTCATAATAGGAATTCCATGGTTGCTTATAAATATAGTTCTCGAAGAAGTATTTGGGCAATGCCTGTAATACCATAGGCTGGCAAGCCAAATGTTTAATCCAATGATTTTATTACCCTCAATTTAACTTCACTCTATTGGACACCTGATTAGTTACGACCATAAGTCAAGAAATAAACAAGGATATGGAATAACCCCAAAGCAATAAAAATGAAGAACACCCTCTGATAAACTAAGCAGAAATAACATTAGTGATGTCATGCAGTTTCTGAGATATCATAGAAAAATTGTTTCTTAATATTGATAAGAAAATTATGCATCAGTGAAAATGTAGGCTTAGAAATATAGTACTGAGAGTTTCAATTTGTGATGTCTTCACTGATGAGGGAAAATGGAACTCTTATTACTAAAGAGGGCTGATCTCTTGGGTGTTGCTGATGGCTCCCTAACTGAGCTTAGTGTTTAATGATGCTGTACAAATAAAAAGCAGTGGGGGAAATACGAAATATCTGTATTAAATGCCATCCTGCAAAGTATTTGATGGATGGAAGAGAGTCTAATGCATTTTAAATAAATGCATATCATACTATCACATAGAGTGAATCTTAAAAAATTATTACTTAGATGCACAGTCCTTGTAGTGGTAAACATGGCACTGTGAAGAAAGTTTGATTTAGAAGCTATTTTCTATTATACTTGTCAAGTGATGGAGTTGCTGTTAGTCATATTGTAATGTCCCTTCAACTTTGGTACATTCAGTGCAAAATATTTTGGGGAATTTTTTTGTACCTTTATAAATATAAAAGGCCCTTTTGTTCCCTTTGAGAGTGCTTAAAAGGATACGTATTAGCATGATGCCTTAGTAAGCATGGAACATGAAAATGGAACAGAGGATACGTACAGTATGATAGGTAGGTTCTTATATACATCTTAGAGAACATAAATATAATGAACTTATAAAAAATAAACGGAACTCACTGTGTACTTTTTCCTGATATGCTGTGATTAATTGCTAGTTATTTTAAAACTGTTTTCATGCATTATAAAGCATAAAATCTGTCATTAGTAATTCACTGAATAACAGTTTGTCTTCGGCCATATACACACATACCACTTTGCATATACATTGTCACAGACCACCTTATTGCAAATCTTTAAGGTTACCTCATATTGACTTGGTTTCATTTTCACTGTGTCCCATGAAAGCTGAAACCTATGGTGCACACCATGCAGGCACTCATAAGCAAGAAAATGAATATTCTGTTATAACTTAGGGCTTAAATGAATGTATTTTCAGGAGATATATTTGTTTTTATTATATTATTTAACTTGCACTAATTTGGAGACTGGGCCAAGTGCTGCCAGTTTGGCTTGAATCATGTTCAAAGGTAAGTTTCAAGATTCTCCTGAGTCTCTAAAAGTCATCATGGAGCTGATCGTGTACAGGTTCATCTTTGTCTTGGAACATAACAAATGGAAAAAAGTTTGGCAGTCAAGAACTGTTGATTGAAAGATTGTTGGGTGGTTCCCTGGGCATCAAGCTCACCCAAATCCTTCCAAGAGGACTCATCACCACTATCCAGTCCCCAAATGTGACAGAACACGTGTTCCTGGAAAATAACAGCACTCAGCTTTACTCTAATGGAAGTGTACTCCTGAAACTTCCAACGTTCAGCCATTCTTCTAGAGGCAGCTTCCGGAATTGCCTGTCTACACGGAACGGGGCATTGTGCCTCCAGGTCACTCAAGTCCAAAGGTACTGGTCTCTTCAACTGCTGTCAAGAGTTTTTCATAAAGCATGGAGAAGGATGGGTACGGAGGGAGATCCAGACGGTTAAAACAAGTGTGAGCTCTGCAAACAGAAGAAGCAGTACAGAGTTCAGAACGCTTTGAGTGAAACGATATTGTTTCTCTGTGTGTCTGCCTGTGCTTGTCTTTCATATTCAAATGGGTTTGTTGCCAATTTTCACATTCCTTTTGGAAACACTTTGAAAACGTTTCGACTTGAAAAATTCAGAATTGAATTTCTTTAAGGGAAATAGGATCTTTAAAAAATATTTTCCTTACATTTTCACAACCGTTTAAAATCCATATTACATACATATTACTATTTGTTTAGTTGTCTAAGAATTACAAAGACAAGTTTGAATTTTTGTTTCTCTTTTGATGTTAGATTTTTTTTTTCCTAAAAGACATGACTATAAACTCTTGCAAAGTAATTCATTTTCAGAGTTGGCATTTGCCTGAAAGTCTCTCAAAAAATCTACGGTTTTCCATTTTTTCATTTTGTTGGTCAGGGAAGAGCACTGAGTGTCTCTGAAGACCCGCAGACACGCCTCATGGCTTAGAGTTTTGGGAAATTCCCTGGCTGGACTTTCCTGTCGAAGTCAGTAGACCATTGTTACTTCTTTGACTCCAGTGCTATAATCTGTTTTCTCCTAATTCACAATGCAAAATAATGGCCATTTAAATCATTACATTACATTCTTTTTAGAAATACCTCCCCTTTTGCCAAGATAGGAAAAAAATATGCTTTCCTGTTATTTGCACCTGAATCACAATAAAAAATAGACAGTCTCCAAATAGTACATCTTATCAGGAAGTAAATCTGCACTTTTGACATGAAATAGGAAGCATTTTATTTGGAATGTACAACAGTTTGTTTGTGGGAGCTAAACAACTTTGACTTTAAAAAAACGCTCCTGAATTAATATGGAATTTTGGGAGCTGTGATTTTTAACAGGCTGTTTTTGCAGAGTCACATGTTTAAGTTTGTATTCTTATAAATCACTTTAATACTAATGAAATATAGTTATACTCCTAGATGCAGCATAGTGTCATGGGAAGATCAGAGATCTACAGTTGGATAGACTTGGGTTTGAATTTCAGCTCTGCCAACGAGTTGTGTAATTTGCAGTGAGTTATTAAAAATCTGCCACTCAGTTTTCTCACCTATAAAATCAGAATCATATCATTTGTTTCAGAAGGATATGAGGATTAAATGAAATCACAGAAACATGCTTAATACAATGCCTGGCTCACAGTGTTTGACCAATTAATAAGATATATATTGTTAGCTACATTTCATTACCATCAAAAAGATTTACTCCAATTGCCTTCATTAAACTGCCAAAAGATAATCATGACTCGTGGAAACTATGAGATAACAAAGAGATGATAAAGCAGGTGTGTGGCCACATGGCTTATTAGAAACAGTAACTCGAAGGGGCTCTGTTATATTAGAAAAATAAAGATCTTCCTCAACTTACAATGGGGTTACATCTTGATAAACCCCTCGTAAACTGAAAATATAAGTCAGAAATGCATTTAATACACCTACCCTACCAAATATCATAGCTTAGCCTAGACTACCTTGCACATTCTCAGAACACTTACATTAGCCTACAGTTGGGCAACACCATCTAACACAAAGTCTCTTTTATAATAAAGAGTTGAATATCTCATGTAATTTATTGACTATTGCACTGAAAGTGAAAAACAGAATGTTTGTATGGGTACAGAATGGTTGTATGTGTATAGTTTTTTTACCCTCGTGATCACGTGGCTGACTGGGAGCTGAGGCTCACTGACACTGTCCAGCATCAGGAGAGAGTGTGGCACTGAATACTGCTACCCTGGGAAAAGATCAGGATTCAAAGTTGGAAATATGATTTCTACTGAAAGTGTATCACTTTCACACCACTGTAAAGTCAAAAAATTGTAAGTCAAACCCTCATAAGTCTGAGACTGTCTGTACCAGTTTTAGGACACAGAGATAAAACCGGTTCAGAGTTTACAACTCTTGTTATTACAAACTCTAGAATATATTGGGGGAAAATCACCGAATCAATCTTTGCAAGCAAACACTTTCTTTGATATAATAAACCACTTCAGAATTGCATTTAACATAATCTATATTACACCTTCCTTACACCAGAGCCTCAACTTAGGTCTCAAGAACAATGTTTTACTTTTTAAAAAACTAGGGGCTTCCCTGGTGGCGCAGTGGTTGAGAGTCTGCCTGCCAATGCAGGGGACATGGGTTCTGCCCTGGGTTCCGAGCCCTGGTCTGGGAAGATCCCACATGCCGCTGAGCAACTGGGCCCGTGAGCCGCAATTACTGAGCCTGCGCGTCTGGAGCCTGTGCTCCGCAACAGGAGAGGCCGCGATAGTGAGAGGCCCGCGCACCGTGATGAAGGGTGGCCCCCGCTTGCCACAATTAGGGAAAGCCCTCGCACAGAAATGAAGACCCAACACAGCCATAAAGAAATAAATAAATAAAATAAATAAATTCTTAAAAAAAAAAAAAAGAACTGAACTAGCATACTGAAAGTCTTAGGAATGGTTTAAATATCTATCTTGTGTAAAACATTGGTGTAAAAATATTAACTGAAGACTTAAATCTGTTATAGGGAAAGGGGAGGAAGAAGAGAAGTATGTTTTGAATGTAATTATCATCCAGACTTTGTGTGTCAGATGACACGTAACATTCATTATCCCATTAGACTAAAGATGGTACTTCTTTTGGGTGAAATTTAAACATTTTCATTTCTTTGGTTACCAACAAGGCTGAGAATCTCTCCCCAAGTCAGCTTGTTTGTAACATTTCCCATTTTGTGATCTACACGTTCATCTCCTTTGCCTATTTACATTTTCTTTAAAAATTGTTTTTATTGTGATAAGATACACATCACATAGAATGTATCATCTTCACCATCATCAAGTACACAGCTCTGTGGCATCAACTACATTCACGTTGTTCTGCAACCATCACCACCATCCATCTCTAGAACTTTTTCCTCTTTCCAAACTGAAATTTGTACCCACTGAACACTAACTCCTATCCTCTCCTGCCCTTGCAACCACCATTCTTTTTCCCATCTCTATGAATTTGACTACTCTAAGAACCTCATGTGAGTGGCATCATACAGTATTCGTCCCTTGTGACTGGCTTATTTCACTTAGCATTTTCCAGGCCCACTTTGTAGCATGGGTCAGAATTTCCCTTCTTTTTAAAGCTGAATAATATTCTATTATTTGTATATACTACATTTTGTTAATCCATTCATCCACTGATGGACACTTGGGTTGTTTCCATCTTTTGACTATTGTAAAAAAGTGCTGTTATGAACACGGGTTCCAATTTTCCTACATCCTCACTGACACTTGTTATTTTTTGGGGTTTTTTTTTTTTTTTTTGATAATAGCCATCCTAATGAGTGTGAAGTCAACTTATTATTTAAAACTTCAGGACTTCCTATTGATTTGCAAGAAACACTACAAAATAAAGAGATTAATTCTTGTTTATCTCTAGCTAATCTTTTCCAGCCTCTTCACCTTTTTATTTAGTTATGCATTTTATTTACAGAGCAATATTAATCTGGTTACTTGTTACCCATTTTTGATACACTGTCTTTCTTCAGCATGTTGCTGTGATAAGAAACGTTGAAAAGATGATCTCTAACGTTTACACCTAATAGAAGGTTTTCATTGTCTATTTTTTTCTTTTGGTAGTGCTGGTATATGAAAGAGTATGACAGATCAACTTTTGGGACAACTCTTAAAAGAGTAACTCATTTTATACAGTTGTAATCTTGAATAGATATGTGTGAATTCATTTTTGTGAACTGAATCATAGTGGGTAAACTAGGAAATAAAATAATTCAAGCAAACCCTTTATCTAGGTAAGCAATAATCCATAATTAATGTTTTACTTGCTTAGGACAGGACAGGACTGTAGGTGTAGTATATCTATCACATGGTAGTTAAGCCTGTTCCTTCCCTCTTGATAACCAAATACCTTCCCTTAACTGAAGGTTAATTTTACCTAGTCAAGAATTAACAAAATGGCCACATACATGAGAATGAGAATTCATAAATAGTAATGTTTGAATTCCCCAATTAACTTCTTACGCATACTTGAACTGAATGATGAATTTTAATTCACTGTGGTCTTATGGTAGGCAGAGTTCTAAGATGATCTGCCATGACCTATATACCTTTGTATAATCCCCATCATTTGAGTGTGACTGGGGACCTGTAATTTGTAACCAATGGAATATGGCAAAGGTGAAGGTATGTTGCAGATGTAATTAAAGTCTCTAATCAGTTGATTTTAAGTTAATCAAAAGGGTGATGATCCTGAACAGACCTGACCTAATTAGGTGAGACTTTTAAAAGAGCATCTAGAGATCAGAGACTCTCACTGTTGCTAGATTTGAAGAAGTAGGCTGCCATGAATTCTATAGCTGCAGGCAATGAATTCTACCAACAACCTAAGGGAGTTTGGACACAGGTCCTTCCCTAGTTGAGCCTCCAGATGAGAATGCAGTCCAGCTGACATCTTGATTTCAGCGTTATGAGATGCTGAGCAGAAGCCCTGGCTAAGTTGTGCCTGGACTCCTGATTCACAGAAACAGTGACATAGTAACTGTGTGTTGTTTTAAGCGGCTAGACTTGTGGTAATTTGTTATGCAGCACTGGAAAATCACTACAGGTCTCAATGTAGTACAACAGTCTAAGAAAAGGTAGTTAAGTGTGATATAGTAGCATCATCCCTATCAAGGGCAGGCAGTGGGGCCAAGCTGGGAGTCAACAGCCGTCCTTTCATTCTCCCAGGTTTCTGAGTAAAGAAAGAGGAACTCTGCATGTCTCTGCTGTTCAGTAACTCATCCATGAAATCCATAAGCCTGGGTACTCTTTCTTCGACAGTTTCAGTTCTCAACACGAAAAGAAGGACTGGACAACTTTTTTGATCCTCTTCGGTCATAAGACATAATCGCCATCACTGATCCATAACCTAAGGCTATCAATGCTTCCTAAATTACATCTGGGTGCATAATAGATGGTTACCGTAACAGAACTTTCCTTTTGAATAAACTGAACGGCTCCCCTAGAAGATGTATCATGAAGATGGAGAAAGTATATATTGTTGAAGGGGAAACTGTGCAGAAAGGGTAAGTGGTTTTCCCAAGGTCAAATCAGGAATAGGACTGCAACCTTGGGTTCCTAGGGGAAGTCGAACATTAAACCGAAAGCAGGGAGACTAATGCTCTTTCACTTTTGGGAGCCTGACTGTTAACTTCATCCCACCCCTGACTTTTAACTGCTAGTCCTCAGCCTCCTACCAGATTACATACATTTTGACGATAGGAATTAGCAAAATAAAGCTTCAGATATTTTTTAACTGAATGACTCAATCAAAATATACGGGTACTCCAGGGAAAATGGTCCAGATTGGGTCAGTCCAGAAAACTCTGAGAGATACCAGGGGATTTTTAGGTGCTCAAATCATCTAGTTCTATCTCACGCTCACCAGAAAGCAGAGATACTCAGAGAGATATGGTGAAATTCATCAGAATCACCCAAGAAGCTTGTTTACAATGGAGATTTTGGGGTGTACCCCCTGAGATTCTACTTTAGAAGGTTTGGGGTGGGCCTAGGGATCTGCATTTTAACTATCACCCCAAATGAGTCTGATGCAGGTAGGCTCCACTAGCGGAGAGACGTCAATTGGATTAGAAATAAGATATCTACATTGGCTATTTGTTTCTTTTTTTTGAATTTTTGAATTTTATTTTATTTATTTTTTTTATACAGCAGGTTCTTATTAGTTATCCATTTTATACATATTAGTGTATATATGTCAATCCCAATCTCCCAATTCATCACACTACATTGGCTGTTTGTACCAGTGTTTTGTGTGCTTGCAAAAATTTCAAAACTCCTTATAAACAAGACAGCATTGCTAATAAGGAAATTGAGGAATAGTGTGGTTAAATAAATTGCCCAATATTTACCATCAACTTGCTGTATGAGCCAAGAACAGGGGGGAAAAAAAAAAAGCAAAACAAAACACAATCCTCTGAGGCTTTTCACACCCCCTCTCCCGCCCCATTCCATGTCCTAAGAAAACTCTAGCAGAAAATAACAGAAGGGCCCTTGGACTATGTTGATATTGGCAGCAAAAGCACATCCAGTTATTCAGTCTCAATAAAAGAACATTTTTCAAATCTTTCAAAGCCAGCCACACTAAGGCTGTAATGAGTTTACCTCATTTTCATCTATGCAGCCAGAAACACTCAAGGAGGGCAGGTCTGAACTGGTCTTTGGGAAATCATGCTGGCATCAATATAAAGAAGATTTAAAAGCCCTCCAGACATCTGGTCTGACTTAATAGATCTCTTGGTGCTTTCTGGATTCTTTAAATGGTAACCAGAAGGTCACATGCTCAACCCTCTTTTCTTTCCTATAGATAGACAAGTCAATTATCCAAATCCAATGAGCCCAAAGAATCACAATTACATCTAAAGTTTCATCAATCAATTAACTGATTAATGTATTTCTGTATGTGTGTATGTATTTATTAATTTATTCTCCATTTCCCCAGAAGTGATTTTTGGTAGCTTATAAGGACTCAAAATATGAGGCAAAGAAGAAATTACAATCAGGATTTTAAAGAGAGAGAGAGAGAGTGAGAGGTGAAAAGCATGGGCCTCATTTTATCTAGTAGATATAGCCCGAGAAATAAAATGTATATAAATCGAATAAATTTTTTTAATTTGCATTATCATTTAGAATGTGTTTTATCAGTACTCTCTTTCTTTTTGATTGGCAGTGGTGCCTAATCCTAATTTGTTTCCTTACTCCTATTCCCACCTTTTCATTAAGTAATTAATCAATCAAAAACAAATACTTATATATGTATATGTATAGCTGATTCACTTTGTTATAAAGCAGAAACTAACACACCATTGTAAAGCAATTATACTCCAATAAAGATGTTAAAAAAAAATACTTAAAAGCATTCTGGAAAATTCCTAAGGGATACTAGAGCTTATCTCTTTTTAATGTCATGATTTCTTTGGAAATGTGAGCATTCCTGACCGAGTTTACGTGTCAAGTCCAAATTTTCCTCATCTGAGATAGCGCCTATAGGCTTCCCCACAGGGGAATCAGGTGCTGCCGCAGTTCTGTTGGCAGGGAAGGCTGGAGGGAGAAGCAGAGTTGGCCTGGAGCTGGGCTATGAGGTAGGCAAAGAGGGACTCCCTTTGGGCTCTCCAGGGCCCCCTAATTCAGGGCCCACTGAGTGTTCAGGTAGCACCCAAGCACTTTCACCTGCAGACCCTCTTTTATTATGTCCCCCATTGAAGACCCCATATTTTGAAAGCTTGTCATTCCTATACAAAGTACCCTGATGAACAAAAATTAATTTTTCAACTTACATTTCATTTATTCCTTCATTCATTGAACAAATACTTGCTGAGGTCATACTGCATGCCAGACACTGAGCTGTCCCCTGGTAGATGAGGAAGAATAGTCTGCTTTCTGCCCACAAGAAGTTTGCACTCTGACAGCAAAATACGCAGGCAAATGGGACCCACTAAAGGTTATGCAGTCTGTGCTCTGTACTAGGGGATCTGGCTGGGGCCAGTAGGCACTGTAATCCAGCCTACCTTTGGCTCTGCTCACCAACCCATAATCCCTAGCTCAGGGCTGCATTTCTCCAGAAAACTGTAAGAAACTTTTCTCTAATCCAAAAGATTCATATGGGCTCTCAGTGGCCCTGCACACAATGAGTTACAAGTCTGCTCTGCAGAGTCAGGAAAGGCTTTATAGACGACACTATCTGTGCCAAGCCTTGAAGGATTTATAGGTGTGTAGGGTTTTTCTGGATCAACAACAAGAAGGACGTTCCCAGCAGACCGCCCGGAAGTGTGAGGAAGCATTGCATCATCAGGAACTACAAGTGCTTGAGTGATAGGAGCCAAGGTTGGACGTGAAGACAGAGAGGGAGGTAGGGTCACATCAGGAAGTGAGGTGTGCTCATGCAGAGACCTTTCCCATCTACTCCATGCATTAAAGGGAGCTAGTGACTGGGTGTGGAGCTTGATATGGCACAGGTGCCATTAAACACACCAGGAATAGAGGAAATGGGCATGGCAGATGATGAATTCGGAGCTTGTAATCAACATGAGAAATACAAAGTTACCAATCACACAGAGTGATAAATTCAACGGAAGTAATTCAGTGATTGTTTTGTTAGCCTAGATAGATTTATTAACACAAATAAAGGTATAACTTTTGTTATGATTTTTTTAAATATTCATAATTTCTTTAGTATCCCAATTAATACTTTCTTAGACCATGAGATTTAGAGCAGGAATTCTCACTAAGACTAGTTCACAAATATCTGGGTAACCCATGGTGGCACAGCACAACCCCGACCTTCACCAGGTGTTCAATAAATGTGAATCAATGGAAAGGAATTCTAAGGCACTTACTATGCCCACTACTCGTGTGTCATATACCATTTGGTGGCAGTGATGTTGGTTATCTATTCATTTAAATATCTATTACTTCCTTCTATGTGTTTTAAAGTCCACATGGACAGAGGTCAATTTATGTCTCCCATAAAGTTTTGCATATAATAAATGCATAATGAGTATCTAAAGGCTTGTTGGAGGAATTAGATTTACTAACTAATTAATATCTTATTCTAAAGTCTCATTAGGTTGTCTTGGTTAAAATGCATCTGGATCTATAAATACAATGTGGAATGTTCCCACAGTGGGAATTCCTGCATGGGGGATAATTAACAGAAGAAACTCTTCAAACTATGCCTGGTAATCAGGTCACTTCTCACCTGTGGATGCCCCCTGGGAATAGATGAAAAGTACATACTTTTCAAATGTAGGAATTTAAACCCGATAGAAGAAAACCCAGTAAGGAACAGTTCCAGAATGAGAACTCTTAGAAGCCCAAACAAAATATAAATATCCTGGGTGGATGCAGCACATTTCTTGAACACCTAAAGATTGTAAAATGCCATGCCAGCTCTGAAGGCTAGGGATTAGGGCCAATAGTCAAAATAGCTGAATTTATTGAATAATGTGTCAGGCATCATTTTAAGCACTTTGTACATGTTATCTCACTTAATCTTCAAAACAACTTTGTAATGTAATTATCAGTACCAATCCCTATTGTTCAGATGAGGGCATAAAGATACAGAAGCGATATTGGCATATCTTGTCTGGAGTGGTCCAGAGTCAGACCTGAAGTTTAAGAAGTCACTAAAAATACTGAGTACCAATTATGCACTACGACTCAGCACGAGGGGCAAAACCACATTCAATTCAAACAAGGTCCTTGTTCTCATGGGGTTAGATTCTAGAGGGGGGGAGATAGACAGTCAACAAGTAAACCAATAACTAAACACAATGACTGAACTGAAGTAAGTCCTATAAAGGAATTAAGGTATGACAGAGTGGCAGGTACACTGGGGGCAGAAGCCTGGAGGGCCTTTCTGAGCACTGAGCTGAGTCCTTAGGGATGAGAAAGCCAGCCCCATGCAGAACCAGCAGAAAAGAGTTTGGGCAGCAATTTCCAGAGTCTTGAGGCAGAGTTAAGTTTGGCACATTTCCTCAAGAAGGAGGCTGGTGGCCGTAGCTGGCGGTGGGAGAGTGTGTGTGTTGAGGTTAGAAGAGTGGACCAGAGCAGGCCACCCACCTGGTAGTCCTTGGCAAGGAGTATGGATTTTACTCTGAGGCACTGGAGGGGATGAGCAGGAGAGGGAGGTGATCTGGAGATTTCAGAAGCTCACTCTGGTTGCTGAGCACAGGACGAACTACAGGATGTACGAACAGAAGCAGGTGTGTAGCCAGCAGGCTGCGGCAGCAGCCCCAGTGGAGAGGGGCTGGTGTAGTGGACTAGGGTGGTGGAAGGAGATGAGCCCAAACTAGTTTTTGGTCTTGAAGCCAAAGAGGAGGGGATAACCATTCCTTAACAGCTGTAACGTCTGTCACTCACAAACACACACTTTATGATTTATAGTTGTTGTGACTTGGACGACTCTATTCTGTTGGCAGCAGCAATGCAAACTAATTTCATTCCGTTCAGTAATTACAAATTATTTCAGTAGTATTTTACATTCATTACTGGAGTCCTTTTTCAGGCAAAGTACGTTTTACGATCATCTTACCCACTTCCCAAAGTAAAGACCAATCCAAAAGGTGTAGCATATTTAAGGATTTTTAATAAGGTAATATTCCTAGTCATCACTGGTGTATTTTCATTAGCACGTGCTGATCCAATGGCAGAATACAGTAAAACCTTAAAATATTATTATAAGATAGTATAAATTGAGTAGGTGGGAAGAAAGGGAAAGGGTGGAAGAGGGCCTTGTATCAGAGATTAAATGATGGAGCAGACTGCTGTGGGACAGTCTTCTGCCAACTCCCTCTCAGCCAAGGCACTTCGGCTGACCAGCAGGTGGTGGGGAACTGGGAGACCAAGGGGGGACGTCCCAAGGCAGGTGCAATACGGAAAAGTGGTGGTGTCACCAAGGGATCCTCCCAGTGTCCATCGCCTGTTCTGGATTTTTTTTTAATTAAAGAAAGTGACACCAGCTCCTCAGTTACTTTCCAATTTCCAAGCTGATAGCTCCAGTAGACAATGCTCTCTGTACTAGAGGAGGAAAAGCTGAATTATTGATAACATTGTAAAGCAGTATTTAATGACATGGAAAGTTATTCATGATTAGTGATATGTGATAAACAAAAAGCAGGTCATAATCAGTACAGGCGCTATGATTGTATTTTGTTTTTAAATGTGTGTTGTGTGTGTGTTATGTTTGTAGAAATGAGTGGAAGCATATTTAGAGATTATCTCAGTAGTGGACTTTATATATATATGTATACATGTATATTTTATCATATACACACATATATTATTGTATTATATGTATTATATACACAAATATTTAAAAATTTTAACTTCTTGGCATTTTTTGTGAAATATTTTCTTTACATAAGAATAAAAAGCAGAGTTTTAAAAATGAAAATAATGTCTAGCAATATAGGGGTAGGGGAGTGAGAGGTACAAACTATTATGTATAAAAGAAGCTACAAGGATATATTGTACAACACTGGGAAATAGCCAGTATTTTATAACAACTATAAATGGAGTATAACTTTTAAAAATTGTGAATACTATATTGTACACCTGTAACTTATATAATATTGTATATCTACTGTACTTTAATTAAAACAATTTTTAATGAAAAAAGTCTCATCTTTATTTACTTATTTATTTTGCAATTTAAAAAAAATATTTATTTATTTATTATTTATTTAATTTATTTTGGCTGTGCTGGGTCTTAGTTAGGGCATGCGGGATCTTTTAGTCGCGGCATGCGGACTCTTAGTTGTGGCATGCATGTGGGATCTAGCTCCCCGACCAGGGATCGAACCCGGGCCCCCTGTATTGGGAGTGAGGAGTCCTACCCACTGGATCACCAGGGAAGTCCCTGGGATTTCAATTTTAAATCGGGTGCCCAGAAAAGGCTCTACAGAGAAGGTGACATCTCTGCAAAGACCTAAAGGAGAGAAGGGAGAAAGCCATGTTTTTAATCTAAGTGAAGAATGTTTCAGACTGAGAGTGGCAAGTGCAAAGGCCCTGGGGCAGGAGCATACTTGGTATATCTGAGGAACAGCTAGAAGGCCAGTGTGGCTAGAAAGCTGTGAGTCAGGAAAGAGGGTAGGGGCAGCTCCTATAGGGCCTGGGAAGCCCGCAATGGTTTTGGCTTTAACATAGAGTGAAATGGGAAGTCCTTGGAGGGTTTTGAATAGTGGGGATCTGATTTATGGTTTAAAAGGATCACTGGTTTCTATCTGAGTGAATTCAGGGATTAAAGAGAGGAGGCCTGTTGGAAAGTGATTGTATATAGTAATGATAATGGCTTAGTAGAGGTGGTGGGGAAAAGATTGTGGATATATTTGATAGTAGAGCCAACAGGATTTCCTGACAGATTCAAGGTACAGAATTAGAGAGAGGGGTCAAAGATTGTAAAGTCTAAGGCCTTTGGCCTGAGCAGCTGGAAGGATATATTTGGTTGAACCGAATGATGTTGCTGATATTTGACTGTTCTTGACCTTAAAAAAAAAAAAAAGGTTATTTCATATATTCTAACTTAATAGTGGCCATTTACTGAGAAGGGGAAAACTATGTGAGGAAGAGGTGGGGAGGTTATCAGAAGTTTATTTTTGGACATGAGAAGATGTTGAATAGTCAGCTGTATATACATGTCTGGAGTTCAGGAGCAAGGCCCCAATCAGAAATGTATATTAGGGAGTCAGAGCATAGAGGGCAGTTAAAGCTCTGAGACTGGATGAGATCACTTAGGAATTAAATGTAGATAAAGAAGAAGAGAGGCCTGGAGACCGAGCCTGGAGCCTCTAGCATTTCCAGATCACGGAAATGAGGAAGCAGGAAGCCACAACTGGCAAAACAAGGGTTCCAAACAGGGGTGCTGGCCCCGATGAATAATGTAGGTGTGAAAAATTTCCCCAGCCTTTGTCTGTCCTTGAGCCTTGGCATTAGGGGGTGTGTATGTGTGTGTGCACGCGCGTGTGTAAGGGGGACATGATAATATCTTATCCACGACTAGAAATTGCAACATCTCTTCTCCTATTTGATCTAAGCAAGGGTAATGTAGGTGCTATCGCCCCATTTTACAGATGAGTAAACTGGGACACAAAGGTTAGGTTACTTGCCCAAGTTACATCAATAACAGGTAGCAGATCTGGGACTATGAGGGGGCATCTGTCTCCAAGTTCCACACTCTCATTGAATCACACTTGTTTGGGGGAGGTTGGTGCTTCCCCAGGGGGCCTGCTACCAGAAGGAGCAAGCAAAGAATCCCATGGGAATGATAGCAGTGAAGGAGATACAATCTTTCCATCCTTTCTGCTGCTGGCTGTTCTTGCACCCCACTGACTGCTTCTGGTCAACGGCAGGTTCAGGAGTCCTCTGAAGCTCTTCACCACAAAGATCGACAATGTGACGTCTTTAAAAAATACCAAAAATGGGAATTCCCTGGTGGTCCAGTGGTCAGGACTCCGCGCTTCCACTGCAGGGGGCACAAGTTCGATCACTGGTCGGGGGAACTGAGATCCCGCATGTCTTGTGGCGCAGCTAGGAAGGGTGATTCCTTTTCAACGACTGCTCAGAGGCTAAATCGCCATTGCATTCTTCAGTATAGAGCAGCCTCACCTTCCCCAGTGTGGCCCAGAACAAGTCTCTCGAACTAAACACTCCTCTGATGATTTTTGCTTAGTACTTAGACCACAGCATCATAACATCTGTGAAGATTAAAGCATCAGGGAAAAATCTCTATATCCACCCTATGCCCTTCTTTCTCAAGTGTCCCATCCTTGACCAGCTCTTTCTGTTCTGGAAAAAATAGCTTCAGATCCTCTAAGCTTGCTACCTTGGTCTCAGGTGGGGAGGAAACGTCCTTATTTGCATAGCCTCATCTTTAAAAAATAGCTTTATCATTTTAAATTCTATTCCACTGGAAAAGCTGTCTCCCTGAAACATTTCATAATTAACTCTTGCTTCTTATTTTTTAATTTGGGTCAGCATTTCATTTGTAATTATCTCCAGATGCAGCCATTTTCAAAAATGAATGTTTCCTCCCTTTGGCAAAACCAACACTCCCCCATCACGACTGCGGCTCTCCAACTCCTCTGTCCCATCATCCTACTTGGCAAGAACCTCTGAGATGAACATATAAAGTCTATACCACCCTTGCAGAGAGGATTTGACCTGCATTTTCCTGCTGGCATGTTAGCAGCCTGTTTTTCGGAATGTTTAAGAGCAACTGCAGTAAAGTGAATTTACAGTCTCCTAAGTCCATCAGAGCACAAGGGACAGGAAATCTACAGAAATGCAAAATATAGAGCTAACTACCAACCATGAAGCAGAGGAAGTACAGTTATGTGTTCAGGCTAGAAGCCTCCACAGAGACATCCGTCTGCCTCCATCATTATTTATCATCTGGTCTCCAGTTACTTTATTACCACAAGACAGAAAAAAAAGAGCCATGGATTCAACTTGTACTGGCTTCAGAGACAACCCTATATACTTTAATACACTTCTTGGCCCACACTGTGAGTAGTGCTATTCACTGCTACCGCAGTGTGGGACTAGGAAATCTGAGAAAAGAATGAGACTCACATTTGCTTTCTTGAAAGGTTGAAAGGCCTTCAATCATCCATTTCTAGAAAGACTAAGATGCCCTCCCTTCTGCGGGTACTACCTGCCCTCATCCTTCATAGCCACTTCCAAGTCTCCAGGGTACAGCCTCCCATGCCTGACACGAGATGATGCCAGACCTCTTAGGCAATACACTTTTGAAGTAAGAACAACATTCAACCATTTTGTCTCCAGTGTGTACACTGTCACATTTTAAATGTTAAACATCATCTCGCTAATAAGAAAAAAGAAATACATTGGGGTTGACCAGCTTGAGACAGACCAGTCCTTTAGTTCTGCAACTCAAACCTAGCCGGAAAGATGGCTTCAGTGTATCTATTCTGATGGTGGGGAAAAATGGACTCAGTCATATAAAACCATCTCTTGAGACCACAGCCAATCTTACAGATCTTTTTCACACTTAAGTAACACCCCACATTTCATAAAGGGTGATGACAACGTTATCAGTAAAGAAATCACTTCTGATAAAACTATATGGTCATGCATTGAAGTTCTCCTTTTGTGTTTTTCCTCCAAATGTACTTTTTTTGTGGAGCACATTTTAATAGTTTCAGCAGTATGGTGGCTCACAGAAGATTCACAATAAAAGGTTTAAAAGAACAAAGAAAACATACTGTCCCTAAGAACTTTCATACACATTATCTCACTCACTTGTCGCAAATACTCTTTGAGCATGGCATCGTTATTCTTACTCTTCAGAGGTGGATCTAGGCTCTTAGGAGCACATTGCTAGCGTATCACAGGGCTTAGGTCTGCATTCATGCCTCCTAACAAGGCTCTATAAATTGATGAACTGTGAAGTAGAATAGCCAAGTAGCTCTTTCTTCCTGCTGGACCTAAAAAGTCAGGGCTTGTTAGAGACAAGGTATGAAAATGGTCTGCTTGCCTGATGTGCCTCATATCATCCTTATGTATGGCTATTTTATAATCTAGGTAGAGCTAGGAATCTAGAACCTAGAGCCTTAGGTCATAATGCAGAAAGGAAGAAACAACAACGCCTGTTGCTCAACCGTATGTATGCAACAATGTGAAGAACCCCACCATTTATGATGACTCAGCACATGAACTTCCTGGAGCTCCAGGGGGAAGCAGACAAGTGAATAGGGCCCGACACCCAAGATTCTTCAGCAACCTGTTGGTGCTACTTATTGCTCCACTAAACCTAATATACCAACCCTTCCCTGGCCATTTAAAGACGGAGAAACGGAGGCCCAGAGATCAAGTGATCTTCTAGGTCCCAGAGTTAGCTGGTGGCAGAGGTGGGCAAGAACCCAGGTGGTCTAACTCCCAACCCTGCGCTCTTTCCAATATGCTACAGTCTGACATATATTACAGACAATGGTGACAGAAATCATAATGGCAGCCATCATCGACTGGATGCTTACTCAGGGCAAGGGTCAGCAGTAAATGTTTTATATAAACGATTTCATTTAATCTTCAGAATTACTGACCTACAAGGTAGATGAGGAAACAGAGGCTCAGAACAATTAAGCAACGTCTCCAAGACCCCACTGTGGGCAAGTAACAGAACTGGGATAGAGTCCAGTCTCTCTGAAGCTAAAGTTTGTTGTTTATATCAAATTGCCTTTCTCTGCTCACCAGAGGTTTGGTGAAAATTACAGTGATTAAATATGAACAGCTGATATATCTGCCTATTGTTACAGTTTATTCCATCTACTTTACATAAGCAAGTCTTTACAAAAACAGATTTCAAGAGAAAGAACACAATTCATCTGTCCTTTCCTGCCTCTTTAATGCTAATCCTTGAGTTTCTCAGAAAAGTGAAAGGCCCTACTCAGATACTGTAAATCTGCTTTTGAGTTGTACATTTGGTCTGAGGGGAAAAAAGCGTGATTCAGACATAAACAAAATAAAATACTTCTTTAAATAATGAAATGAAAGTCTCTTACAGTTGGAACAGCAGAACACTTAGGTGTTTGGATGCAGTGCCTCTGTTCACAGACTGAGATGCACCCAAAGCGACTGAGGAGGCTCAGGCCAGCCCTGAGCTTGCTCTATTCATTGCTCTCTGCATCTATATTTTCAGCACTGCTTTTTTTCGCATGTTGATGCTTAGAACATTATTCTTAAGAACCAGTGTCGTGCAATTGCTAAGAAGACAGTCTTGTTAACAGGTTTCTCAAAGTCACTTGTAAAGTTGCCCCTTGGTATCCCCAGGGCATTGGTTCCAGGGTTCCCTCAGGGAATACCAAAATCTCGGATGCTCAAATATAAAACAGCATGTTATTTGCATATAATTTATGCACATCCTCCTGTATACTTTAAATCATCTCTAGATTGCTTGAAATACCTAATACAATGTAAATGTATGTAAATAGTTGCCGTCACATAGCAAAATTCAAGTTTTGCTTTTTGGAACTTTCTGGAAATTTTTTTAAAAAATATTTTTGACCTGTAATTGGTTGAACCTGTGGTCGGTTGAATCCGCGGATACAGAGGGCTGACTGTACTTAAAGAAACTCAGGATAACATCTTGGGGAACCTAATATCACTTGGGAAGATTTAACCTCCCCAGACTGCAATTTCATTATTAGTAAAATGAGAGGCAATCCTTTTTACCTCAAAAATTCAATATATTACTGCTGACTAGATAAAGGAGTTCTGAAACCAACTGTTCTCCACTCCTCTTTTGCTCATTTGCTCCCTCCTTTTCTTTTGCTTCAGCTCCAGTTTGCTCCATTCCCCCCAAAACACTTTTTTTTTTTTTACTCACAAATACTGCCTTACTAGTCTCTTACATTTATTAGTAGCAGCAGAAAACAAATATTTCCACTCCAAGGAAATGTATCATCTTATTACGAATGACAGTAAAATGCAGAGAGCATTCCCAGGGAGGTAAGGCATGTATGATAGAGACTGAAGAGGCACAGAGCACAATTACATGATTTAATATTCCTTAGAAACCACAATGGTCATTTTTAGTGAAGGGATTCTAAATAGTTACCAATGATAAACTTAAAACTAGAGCTTCTGGAAATGTAAATTAGAGCCACAATCATAAGAAGCCACAAGTGTGATGACCAACGTTGCTTTTCCTATTGCTAACAAATGCTTTGGTTCTGTGGCGTTTTGTATTTTAAGATATGTATGTATGAATATACACTATTGATACTATGCATAAAATAGATAACTAATAAGAATCTACTGTATAGCACAGGGAACTCTACTCAATGCTCTGTGGTGGCCTAAATGGGAAGGAAATCCAGAAAAGAGGGGATATATGTATATGTATAGCTGATTCACTTTGCTGTACAGTAGAAAGTAACACAATATTGTAAAGCAACTATACTCCAATTAAAAAAAAAAAAAAGATATGTATGTATGTATTCCAAGTATGACCAGGAAGACCTTTTTTCCTTCATTTAAAAAGGTAATCTGAGATAAATTCATTCTAAAAGTTTTTTCCACTCTCCCAAACTTTCAGCATAAAAATGGTAATAAATCAATATATATATATATATATATAAGCTAAAGGTCCTCCCTAGAACACTGTAGTGACAGTAAAGAAATATTTTCTACTTTACCTGGGAAGAGCGGTGATTTTCCCCCATTTCTCCACACAGAATCTTCTTGGGCCGTTACTCCCTCGGAGAGAAGCAAATCCTTCATAGGGAATGCTGGATGTGCCTGTAACAAACTACCAACCCAAGAAAACAGAAGGAGAAGGTGAAGCCAAGAGACCAGGCTCCAGGAAAGGTTGGCATCGTTCACGTGCAGAGGTGCTGGGGAAGAGCGGCCTGCCGCTCACTGGTGGAAAAGCTCAAAAGATAAAACTTCATAGACATAGAATAGCTATAACACGAGAATTCTGACAACGAGCTGGAGAATACCAAGGAAGGACAGAGCATTATAAAGAGAAAGGGGATGTGGAGGATTTGCAGAAGATACAGCATCCTGTACAGCTGACCAGCTTAGAAGCTCAAACCATGTATACTTCCCATTAGAGATTAATAAAGTGGGCGTATCAGTGAACCTAAGTCAACTTAGCATTAGTCCCCGATCGAACTGAGGTGAATGAAAAACAAAAAGAACTTCTAGCCCTGCAAATTTGAGACCCAGATCTGTCATCCAAAGGAGCCAAGATCCAGCCTACTTGTAAGGCTTTGCCTGAGTGACCAAAAGGCTTCCTCATGTCTGATATTTCTTTAGCTGCAACCAACCAGCAATTGCCCTGTATAACTGTAAACACCACAAGAAAATGAGTTAGTTTTCCCAGTATTCTTAAACTTCAATATTATCTCAAATTTGTGGAACGTTAGATGGAAGAAAAGAAAGGACTCTTTATCAAGGAACTGGGTCACTTCTTAAGGGACTGGAAGATTATCTCTTTCAGTTGCCAGGGATGCTGGCCTGCAGGGTACCCAGGGACCTCTTGTGGAAGGGATCAAAGTGCCCTAAAGGCAGACGTTGTTGCTGGGATTCTTGGATGGGAGTTGGTACTTCCTCACAACTCTAATGACATGCTTGGACTAGGCTGGGGATGTTCTGCATAGTGATGGAACCACAGAACCTCGCAGTCAGAAGAGTCTGAAAACAGTATATCCCGAATACGCAGATAAACCTAAATACATTTATTGAGTATACTTAGCAGTTATTAAAAATATGCAATTCCAACAATAACTGTATTAATGCAGTAAAAAGATGAACTAATGGCATCTTACCTGTAACAACCTTAGTCGTTGTTCATTGTTGAATCTTTCCACTGCAGCCCAGAACCACCGAATTACAATATGATTGTCATGATATCCTATCAAACCAATCATGAAAGCCCGTGTTACTTTGAGTTTTCTATCTTAAGTCACCACGACACTGGAAAGTCGACAAAAGACCCCCAGACATAAATCATCGTCTTGGATTCGTTAAAGGTTATTTATAATTTAAGACCAAGGAATAACACTGTAAATGTGATCACATGAGTGTCAGAAGTCAAACAAAACACTAAATGAAACCAAGAAACCTCTGTTTCCATTTAGTGGTCACTAAATGAAACTAGTGGAGAGAAGAACAACAAATGAGCTATTTTAACCATATCATTTCTGAAAAATATAACTTCTGTTACTGGAAATGCTTAACCCTTTTGGTCATTTATTTAAGAAATAATTTTCTAGCACTGCTATGCCAAGCAGTGTCCTAAGTTTGGGGGACAACATCAAAGGAAATAGACCCTCACAGGGCTTCTGGTAAAGGAGAGACATAAATCAAATAATTATTCAAATCAATATATAATTGCAAACCATTTTAAAACTATATATTACGTTCATATTTTAAAAGCAAATTACTTTTTATTAATAAAAAGGGAAAATAAGTTTATTACTTTAACTCCTTCAACTAATAAATCTCAAATAATCATCAACCTAAATGTTACTTTTATTCCATACTTTACTAGAATTTAATGAAATGTCAAAAGTATCATCCCACAGGTGGATTAAGGCAGTAGCTGTGGATTCTAAAACCTTCTGTGGAGAAAAATTAAGTTCAGAGAGAAGGCTGACAAGGATTAAGGCACAGTTGGTGATTCAAACCAATTAGCTGACATATTCAGTGTGCAGAGAGCTACTCTAATTCTGAGTCAGCAGCAGTAAGTCCTAAATAGAAGGTGGGTAGAAACCATTTTCATTCAAATTTTTCCTCACATGTTTCAGTGGTTGTAGGATTTGGGGAGAATCTTGCCTTACTGTTTACCATTTGATCAGCGATGCCCTTGGCGAAAGGGGATCCAAATGAAGGGTAAATACAACTAGATTGGACACGGAGATGCACAGGCTCCTTGTCCTGCCTTTGGCAAAGACTAGCTGTTTGGTGCTGAGCAAATAGTTTTCTAATCTATAAAATAAGTGCATTGGCTCTTTATAGCTTTAAAGTTTTCTGACCCTTTGAATCAGCCCTTTTATGCCTCTCCTTTGCTGTCTGTGCCAAACCATTTGGAGAAGGAGGAGGAGTGAAAATGTCTCATCCTATTCTTTATAAACAGCTGCCCTGTGAACATATGGCAAATGGCAGCAAAGCCGCCCCTTCATTCAGTGCCAACTAGCTGGGTTAGCAAACACGGCAGCTGGGCATCTCGCCATTTTCCTGCTCCCTCCCCCCAGCCCTCTCCTCCCAAGGATTTCATTTGATAAGATTGACAATAACCATAGAAATAGGTACTCGATTAGTCATATACAGTGAATAAAAGTCTATACTGTGTAAATACAAAACCGGCTGACTTGATGAATGGCATTGCTATTAGAATCTCCTGGGGGTTGGGGACGGGCAGAAGGAATGAGCTAATAGTATTTATGGTAAGATATAAGTTATGTAGCATGTTGGAGAAACTGTGTTCTAGTTAGCGAAAATAGTTAACAAAGTTATAATAGCCAAGGTCGTATTTGGATTATACACGGGGCCAATTGGAAAAGAGTTATTACAGCAACTGGACTTCAGAAATAGCAGCAATGGACACTGCAGTTTAATATTGTCTTTCAGAGAAAATGGACGGGCAAGGCCAGCCCAGGGCAACAGTGATGGGCTGGAAGGGCCAAGCAGAGGCCAAAACAAATCAACTGAGCCAATGTTAAGGTATTTTTTTGTACTCCAAACTTTTTAATTGTTGTTTTTTTTTTTAATCTCTGTTTCAATTTACAGATAACTGGAGAACTGCTCAGCTCTCATTTTAGTCTGCTAAGTGATTAATTCAGTGACTTAAAGGTTGTATTCTTCACTCTCCAAGTTCAGAACCACTGCTAGCTAACCTCTTACATTCTGAGTTCAAGAACAAAAACAAAAACCAACCGTCATTTGTCACGACTTTCTGAACACTTTATAACACTACAATAAATTTCAGAAAATGTACTCTTTCTTTGATTAAAAGTATTGGATAAAACTTTAACTCTGTGGCTTCCCTGGTGGCGCAGTGGTTGAGAATCTGCCTGCCAATGCAGGGGACACGGGTTCGAGCCCTGGTCCGGGAAGATCCCACATGCCGCGGAGCAACTAGGCCCGTGAGCCACGATTGCTGAGCCTGCGCGTCTGGAGCCTGTGCTCGGCAACAAGAGAGGCCGCGATAGCGAGAGGCCCGCGCACCGCGATGAAGAGTGGCCCCCACTTGCCGCAACTAGAGAAAGCCCTCGCACAGAAACGAAGACCCAACACAGCCAAAAATAAATAAGTAAATAAATAAAATTAAAAAAAAAAAAAAAAAACTTTAACTCTGGGTTAGCATCAGGTCCCTTTCCAAGCGTCTTGATTCAGCAGTCAAATGTCAAAGGCTTTGATGCCAATTACTAATTGAAAATTTGTATTGATCTACAGAAATGCCAGTCCTAAAGCTTCCCATCTGGTGACGTGTGTAGTTTTTAACTAATCTTACAGCGGTTTCCTTTTCAGTTGAACTGAATGCTTGAATTTTAGAAGGGCTTGTTCAAGAAACTTGACATCTGAGAACTGTATCTTACTCCATTCATGTGTTTCAACTGTGAATTACAACTGGTAAGCAGTTCAAGTGAAATGTAGAAAAACTGTGTTGGTTCATTAAGAAGCTCAGAGGGTATGCCTCTTCAGGTTTGAGAATGAAGGCAGAATAGGTGGAGTTTGACCAGCTGGATATGAGCTCCCTGGTGCTTCACTAACAACACCATAAAACAATTAATTAGTGTTCCTATGGTCGCATTTCTTCACTAACAATTAAGAGTTATGGCATCCTTAGACGGTGTGTAAACAGTTCTCCTTCCACTTGACAGATGAGGTAGCTAGGGAAAGAAGGGCATGTACCTTGCCCAAGGTCTCAAAGGAGACTGCATCAGACCTATGATTAGAGTGCAAGTGCCTCTGCCTGTCCTGGATCCAGGCCAACGTGCCAAACCGCTTGCTTCCCTCTAACCTGGAACTTTAAATCCAGCCATCTATAAGTCAAATTTCACCTCCTCTATATTCTGTGTTGTTCCTCCAATCACTTAGGTCTATTTCAGCTGTGCCTGCGATGACCAGTTCTAGTTCTCTTGCATCAAAAACAGATACCAGCCTGGCATCCACCACCTGTGGAATAAAAAGAATACAGGACATGGCTTAAGAACCTGGAGAAGCCTCAGCTATAATTAAGCCTCATCAGAAAAGGAGGGCACAGGGAGTGTTGGGAACACTATGGATGTATTCTGTGGAGGCACTTTAAAACATGTAAAGCTCTCTACAAATATATTTTTAGTACAAGGTTGATGAGGTTTTCAACAGAATTTTTGTTTTATAATTGGTCACTGATTAATCCAGTTTCTTTTTCTCTTTTGGAGAAGATCTAGTGCTCCAGTCACTTTCACAGTTTATTTTAATTTCAGCTATGGCTTTTTCACAGAAGAAGTCATACAGAATACTTGTTACAACTCATTCTGACCCTCAGATACAATCATTTCACATATCAGGCATTAGATCTGATTACACGTATCTAAGCATGAGTAAAATGCGTGACTTAAAAGGTTATTAGTGGTCATTAAATCGTCAAATGCTATTTGAATGCAGGTCATTTTATTTCAGTGATTTCTTGTAACAGGGCAATAAGCTTTTTCTGTGTTCTTAAAACATATAGGAAAAAATGTTGAAGTGTTTGAATTGAAATAGCAACAGTAAATACACCAAAGAGAAATGGAAATATTGCACACATATGAAGTACAGTGAGGTGGACCAAGGTATTGCTGACATCAGACTGAGAACCCCACTCCTGCTGATGGTCTTTACCTCATAAAAGCCACGCACTAAGCTCTCTGTTTGCTGCACAACACCCCTCTCAATCCTCCATTTCACCATCCTCTCGATGTACTCCTTCTTATTCTTCTCGGTGACTGGGATGTTAGCACCCCCTGGTTTTAATTCTCGTTCGGTAATCTGCGATTAAAAAACAAAAGCACTGACCATAAAGCAATACTCTTGATGTTGTAAGACCACTGCTACCAATGAGCTGGAATCAGCCAGCTACCTGTCTCTGCTCTGGCCCGGGTACATCCCACAAGCAGGGTGTGTGGCACCAGCACAGAGCCCAGGCACCCACCAATGCTCAGGGAAAACTAACCAATGAGCAGACGTCTGAGAGCCTCAGTGGTTAAAAATATATGTGTTGCAAGTGCTGAAGGTTAAGCTTTAAATCCTGATTAAACAAATAAGTCTTTTTAATGGAAACAAAGGGGCTCCAGATGCTGTCCCACTGCTATTTGAATGTTTGACAAAAAGACATTTTCACAAATTCCTTTAGGATTCACAATCAACTACATATAGAAAGCCAACATTTAGGTAAAGGTTTACCTTAAGGAAGCAGAATTACATTCAAGCGAATGTTAAATTGAGAACTTCGTTTCCAAAATACGAAATTCAGGAGACCAGCCAAGTATTAATGTTTAACTAAGAATATTAATTATGAACTAGTATATAATTTCTGAAAATCTTTTAACCAACTCTTCTACCAACTTTAAAAAAAAACAATATGTTTCCAAACCTTCACCAAAATATTGTTTACTTTCCCTCAGCTTCAAAACAATCCATTTCTGTTGTTAAACATGAATGAGAGTTAAGTACAAGGGCCAATTAAATAATTTAATATTCAACTCTGGGGTAGCATGGATATTTAAAAACTGTATTTAGTACAAGGCACATTCTAGTATCTTATGAGGATATTGAAGCTAGAAATAAAAAGATTGTTTACAACATACAAATAGTGCAGTCTATAAATTGGAAAATCTTAATCTGAAGTCGGCACTAGAATAACCTTTGTAACCAAGATTATTGTAACTGTCCATAAACCTGGGTTTAAACCACCCAACCAACCACAAATAAATAAGCATCTGATCTTAGGCCACTGAATTAATTCTTCACCAACCAATAGCCTTCAATTACCACACTTAGTCACCAGTTATTCACACACACAGACCTGCCCAAAAACTTCTTCGTTCACAGTGAACGTGAGGTCCAGGATGTCATGGATGTCATTGTCTTTCATCCACTGCAGGCTCTGGTGAAATTCTTCATCAAGGTATTCTAGATCACTCAGGTCACAGAGACTAAGATGATAAACAGATAGATAAAAAATATGTAGTCATGGCTATTAGCAAAAACCCAGAGTTGTGAGGAAAGAAACTAAGAAATAATGACAAGAACAAGATCAACTAAAATAGGCAGTGATTTCTGGAATGTTCTTCGTCAAAGTCAGTAACCAAACCAGTGAAATAATTCAGAAATTTGACATAAAATTGAAAAATTCTGATATACAAAATGCCTTAGGAATCACTCAGTTTGTTTTGTCTTTTAAGACACAGAACTGGAGGTGCAAAGAGTGGTTGCCATTTGCACAGTCACCCACGATTAATGCCAGAGCTGGAAATGGAACTCGAGTTGACAAACTTGGGTTCAGTATTCTTTGGCTATGTTATACAATCTTAAATTATCATTCTCCTAATTAGAAATTCTTCATATGTTTCTATACTGTACTTTAACGTTTTTTTTCTTTTTTTAAAGACTAGATTCTGTGATCCACATTCACATGTGTCCCCTTTTTCTTCATGGTTCTTATTCTTTCTGTGATTCTGAAAACTGAAAGCTACAGAATTGCTCTACAATTATAATGGTTTTCTAAGAGAAGATCTACATGAGGTGGAGTTACTATTATATGACCCTGTTGTAAGATGGTAGCAATTGATTTGCTTTAGTTGTCTTGAAACTTCCTCCCATCAGTCCAATTTCAAAGACCATTTTGTTTAGTTCAGTCTACACATGTATTAGGCATCAAGTATGTGCCAAATATCTTAATAGCTACTTGATAAACAGTTACTGCCCTCAAGGAGCTAATGGTCTAGCTGGAGAGACAGGGACACAAATAGATAAGTTAACATAAGGTGATAAGTGATAGCCTAGGGTGGGTAACACTTATTATTAGTGCACTTTTTTATACGTACGTTACACTTCAGTTAAGAAAAAAAAAAAAAAGATAAGGTAGATATAGGGACCTCCCAAAGAAAACATGCAAAGCATTTACTTTGACCTGGAGAATTAGAAGAAGCCTTTTGGAGCAGATGATACCTATATTAAAGTCTGCAGGATGTTTCAAGCTAGAGAGGTAAAGGGGAATGGATGAAAAGGAGAAGAAGGGGAAAAAGAGAGACAGGAGAAGAAGACAACCTGAACAAAGCACAAAGGGATGGAGTATACAGATTTTCCAAGCATACTGGCAGCACCAGAGACTTAACCACAAGACAGAATGTCTAGAGAATAAGGCTGGAAAGGTAGCTGGGAGCAGGTCTGAACGTCATTCTAAGGAGCTTGGTGATTCAGAACTACTGAAAGGTTTTAAAACAGGGAATGACATGGTGAGACATGAGGTGTGACTTTAAATTGTTCTTCTGGAAGTGGCAGTGTAGAGGATTACTTAAAATTGGGGGGCAGTGGTAATCATTGGGTGGAAACCAATTAATAGATCACTACAGTAATCTGGCCAAAATAAGATAAGGATTTTAATTAGGGCACAGCTATTAGGGTAGAGAAGATGAATTTAAGAATTATTTAGGAGGTAAATGTGGAAATTCATAAATGGTTTTACTGGGTAGTATAAAGAAGTATATCTAAAACGGGATGGCAAATGAACTCAAGTTACAAGACAACTCTGATTCATTGCCAGTCTTGAGGGCCAAAAGTTGAAAAACTCCTGAGGCCACAACAAGTTCAGCAGGAAAAAGTACCTAAATGATTTGTGACCTGTACCATGGGAACGGGGTGGGAGGTGGGGAAGAGAAGAAACTGTGCTGTGTATTTACCATCCCTGTTTAAGGTTGACGCCCAATTTCTGACCAGAGTGACTTGAGAATGTTGGCACCTTGAACTGTGACTGGGCGTAAGGGAGAAGGTACATTTTTAGGTCAGGAGAAATTGATGAGTCCAGTTTTAACCATGTTGATTCTGAGGTGCCTGTGAGACATACAAGAGGAGATATTCAGTGGAATGTTGACCGCTTGAGCCTACGACTCAAGGGAGATCATGTCTGTGGGTGCGGATTGGAGAGTAGATGAGACAGGTAAAGAGATATCCCATGAGAGCACACGGAGAGAGAAAAGCAAGGGGACAAGAATGGAAGCCTCAGGAACATCGAGGTTTAAGGGCAAATCAGGACATCCACAAAGGAGGCATAAAAGTAAAAGGAGAACCAGGAGAGCACAGTGTCACATAGGCCAGTGAAGGAAGAACTCAAGAGAAATGGGTGGGGTTGGGAGGGGTCAACAGTATCAAAAGCAGCAGAACGGTCCATTAAGATAAAGACTAAAAAACATTCTTTAAAAGCTTCCATAGGTTATTGGTGGGAAAAAAAGCCAGGCTAAAATGTGTTGAGGGTGTGTCAACAGTCAGTATAGACTACTCTTTCAGGAAGCTTAAATGGAAAATGAGAGATAAGGCAATGAAATGGGAAGATGCAAATGGGCCAGAAGAACCAGAGAGGCAGAAGGCCAGTGCCCAGGTGCCCAGGATTTCATCGGTCCATATACCAAAAGGGAGGATGGCAAAAGTCTTCCTACTGACCTGCTTTAAGAACCATTAGAAATACTTTGCTTTCAATTGAGCTCTAGGCTTCCATTTTTACAGAAAGCAGATACATGGCCTTGGTTAAGGAATGAGCTGGTCAGAGCCATGTAATCATTCTGTGTTTTCTCATTGCAAGTTTGAGCTACTACCCTCACAGATAGTTGCCTTCTTCTGCTCAGCCTTGTAAATGACTACTGATTATAGGACAGACACTGTTTGCTCTACATTTCACAATAATTGTAATCTTTCATTGTGCTAACAATGAAGAAAAAGTTCTGTGAATGCTAAATTTTCATCTGCCATCGTAAATTACTGTCTTGCATATAGAGAGATCTCAAGATAAATATGGGACTTTAAAAATATTGCCCACCTCTAACAAACAAACAAATTAAAAAAAAAAAGAAAAGGAGAATGAAAATATGAACCAAGAATAAACAGTTGAAAGTTTGCATAAAGCAAAATGTAAAATGCATCTTGTGAAAGATGGGGGGCTGTGAGTCACCAAGACTAAGCCGCAACTATTCTATTAATAATCGGCATTAATACCACAGGAATTCCAGCACTGTATTTGAAGTACAATTGTTTTGAAGAAACATGTGTAGCAACAAATGAGAATGAATTATTCAGAGTGGAGCAAAACTAAGCCTTTGGGAGCAAGACAGGAATAAAGGAACAGAAGCTGGAAAAATCCAGTAACCACATTTGAAATTATATTAGTTGATTAGTTTCAGAAATCTAAATCACTATTAAGTAAGTAATAATAGATTTGAGATAGTGAGCCGATAAATGACATTGTCAAAAGACCCTTTTTGATAAAGGAAATATTACATTCTTTACATGCTAATTACATAAGCAATAAAAACACTCTTACATTCTGAGAAGAGCCTTATAAAAGGGCCGTGTGAAGAAGGCATCCAACAAATACTGGTGAATTAGTGCAAGACCAAGGATCCTACCACTGAACCGGAACCTGTGAAGGAAAAGCAGGAGATGGTGTACACGTCATGGAGCAATTTCTGAACGGTTCTATTTGCTCTCAAGAATGCTTTCCAGCTCTAATCATCTAAGTTTGTCCATGAGAGTTTGTGTGCACTGCAGGCTGGTTCTTCCTTAGGCTGATATTCACATCTACTTGTAGAAGAAATCTGTTTCACTCTGATGTTCAGGGAGATACTGCTCCACTTTCACCCCATGTCAGTAATGTCCACCATGCAGCACCCTACATGGCCAACATGAATTTCCTGTTAGCATGGCAGTGAAATTTCCCTAAATCGCTTCTAAGAAATGTTGACAGAATGAGACCAGTGGTGGTGGGAAAACTGTTGTCCCCTTGTAGTTTGCTTGCATGAATATTAGCAGGATTTCTCTAATGCAAACCTAGTAGCAATTCCCTTTTGAGGAAAAGCCCAGTCTCAGAGTGAGAAAGTTCCTATTTCTGTTCTCTCTCAAACCCGTCTCTTGATGATAACTCACCATCCAAGAATTATGCATGTGTACATTTTGAGGGAGTTTCCTCATGGGACATTCTGTTCTTTAAAATTTCAGTGCTCAATTCTATTCTGAATCACTTCGGAAAATTTATTAAATATATCTGTCACGACTGGGTTTGCTGAGATGTACATGTATTTTCTTTTTCGGAAGTATTCAAGTTTCTAGCTCTTTGAAAGCCTGGTGCCTTCTGAAAGTGTAAATCCACACTGAGGTTCATACTATTCATTTGTAATTTTAGTCTTAGGCAACCATTTTAAGATGAATGTCCAGCAGCTTTGGTTTTCTTTATCCACTTATGTTAGCATAACTGCCATAGCTATTCTTAGGAGGACTCCAAATTGTAGTTAAACGGAAGTTAATTTGAAGAATAAGTCCTAAAACTTAATGCCCTCCACCCACCAATGTTAACCTCATGACTCAAAGACATTGTTTCCATGAGTCGTACTCATGTTCTTTTTTTTGTTACTATAGTGAAAATGAAGAGGAACAAGCAAACAGGGGTTATAAAGATACTTCAAGTCTATAAATGCAGGCATGTAAAAAAAAAAATGTCATGAAAAGAGTGCAATTTGGGATTTTCAGAATACATAATTCCCAGATGGGAATCCTAGCCCAGTTTTCCTTGGTTTTGTGTGAGAAATTAGGAAAGGGGCAATTCCTGGCTACAAACTTGAAACAGTCACTAGGGTAAAGGGGCCACTGCTGTGACTCCGCACTCCTGCCTGCCTGCCTGCCAGCATCCTCTTCCACCTTCCGTTCCTCCAGGGCACCCCACCCTCCCGCCCTCCCTCCCTCCCTCCCCCTAGAACACCAAGAGCCCAGCTGCTCTGCCCCGCCCCCAGTGTTAGCCACTTCCCCAAGGGCTGCTCCAGAAGCTGCCTAACCTCTGGGTCAGGACATTCCCCTACTCACCCCCCACCTGCCCCCGTCAGATCTCAGAGTGGCCCAAAGCTGCAGAGAGGGATTTAGGGTCTTGCTGGGAACCTAACATCACCTGCAACTTTCTTTCAGTGGAAAAAACCTTTTGAATTCTACCCAACTCACTTAAAATTGGTCTTATGGAACATAATCTATTCCTAGCTTGGAGACTGCCTGTATATTAAATTTGACCACACAAACAAGAGTCAAATGAGATAGTTAACTGAAAATATGATTTTCTCCAAGGGAAAAAATGTTTTTAAAAAAAGCGTGGGTTCCTATAAAAACTAATATCACAGAAAATCAGCTGAAGAAAAGTGTTGGAGAAAAAAATACTTACCATTCATGGTGATTGTCTACAAAAGCAGACATGGGACTTATTTGTACTGTGTATGTGTCATTGGCTGAATATTCAAATAAGCCATAATATGGGTTAAAGAGTTCTCTGGATACCAGGAAGAAAAACTCTCTGGAAGGTCCACTGTAATCCAGCCTTTAAAAAATTCACAGAAAGAACAACCAGTTATTATTTGTTTCTATTTATTAGGCACATTTTCTACAGTGCTCAACTTTCTACAGAACACTCCTTAGAAGTCTGATTATCCACATACCAGGATTGTTCAAAACATTGGACATTGAATGGTCATGATTCCTGATCTCAAACATGTTTCGACCCAAAATAACATAATGGACATTTATATGCAGCATATCTAAAGCTAAAGCTACATATCAGATAATGGATGAGATAGGCAGTATGCTAATAATTTGATTGTATAAATATGCAGAAAAAGGTAAATGGAAATGCCCAGAGCCAGGTTATGGGGAGAGAGAGTACAGTGGGAATGCTTTATTTCAGCAGGTTAAACCAGAGGGCATCAGCTACATACATCCATGGGACATGGAGTCCTCATGGATTTCTGAAACACTTTTAAATGGGGAAGGAAAGAGACTTTAGTGAAGCGGTGAGAGGATATTACAGATACAAGGCCTCCTAGGGAGATCAGAGGCAAAAGATGGAATGATAGGGTTCACGTGAAAGCTTTAAATTATAAAACGCCAGGGAAAATTATAAACAAGAAAAGTGAGGGTGTCTAAAGCTTCCTCGGGATGGTATTTGGAGAAGAGGCTGAAACTCCAGCGCCTGAACTACAGTGTAAATTCCATTTTACTTACAAAGACATCAGGGTCAAAGTAAAGTTTGAGAAATGATTGTGTGAGGTTTGAGGAATGACAAGTGGCCAACAATGCTGAGAGCAAAAAACACAGCAAAGAGGAGTTTGCAATAAAGCAATTTGATATGCTCAATTTAAAATGAAAAATGTAAAGTACATCTACCCTACGATAAAAAGTTTACACAAGGGTTCAAAGACAGGAAGGAATTCTGAAGGGGGAATGAAAGCTATGGATAAGTTGTGGTGGTGGGATTTTATAAGACTTCCTTTGTTCACTCTGTTTTTTTTCCTCTTATGGAATTTTCTCCAATGGGCATTACTGTTTTTTTTTTTTTTTTTTAATGACAAAGAAATCATCTGAGTCTTGTGTGGTGATGGGATTGTGTGATAGAGAAAAGCATCCTATTATAGGTAGAAGAGGGAGTTGGAATACTAGTAAGAAAAATGAAATAGCTTTTATATGTCTTAGACAAGAGTTTAATAGAATTTACTTAGAACAGACCTCAGCTATCCACCTAACTACTTTCTCAATTTTTGCGATATACGCACTGCCATTTCCTTAATATTTCTAGCTTTACTTGCCTTTCCAATGTAGCCTTGTCTTACACAATATTGATGGAATTATGATGCGCTAGCTTTATATCTTTTCTAATACACATTAAAAGAAACACATAAATATTAAAATAAAAAAATGTCAGTCTATGTAATAGCTACAATCATCTCACACCTCACCAGTCCACACTGCACTTTGGGAGATATGAGTGTAGACTGACAAGAAACCTATGTGTACAGAAAAGTGCAAACATAGCAGACTCTCAGGGCCAGAGTGGCCTTAAGGTGACATGACAGAACTGCCTTCTGGGGCAGCTGAATATACTGTGGCTACCAGGAACCGTGGGACTATGCTCAGATCACCCTGGGGAGGGCTCCCAAAGCAGCCCTGCGGCTGCCTGCCAGGTACAGTGACGCAGGCTACTCCTCTTGGTGCCGAGACCAAGGCAGCGTCTTGTGGCTTCCTTCCACTGTCCTAGTTGTGGTCTCTGACGCCACCAAGAACAAGTAGAATACTTCTTCCACTTGAAAATTCTTCACATACTTCGAGGTTTTCTTTCAACAAATATTTGAGTGCCTATTATGTTTTGGGTATTAATCTAGATGCTAAAGATGTAAATTTTTTTTCAAAAGTCACTTTCTATAAGAACTCTAAGTTCAGCAGTTTCCATATCCTTGGTCCCTGCCCCCTCCTCACTCATGAACACAGACACTTCTTTCAACCTCCTCTCAATGCAGGGTAGGGAATTCCCTCACCACACTGGTCCTCTGCTCTGGACACTCTCCAGGTGTCAAAGTCTGACCTAAGGGGCGGTGTCTATATTGATCACAACACTCAAGGTGTGGTCTCGTTAGCAAAAACTTAGAAAGGGCTCTTGACCTCTCTTCCTGGACACTTTTCCCCACTAATGCAGCTTAATGTCACTCTGCCTTGTGGGGCAGTCACTTGACTTTGTTGACTCATCATGAACTAGTCATCAGCTCAAACCTTTCACCTATGCTTCTTTAACCTAGGACTCTCCCATCCTGTCTGCACGTCACTGTATCTTTTTAAAACCTAAGTACTAGACGTTATACTTTTCCTACTAAATTTCACTTTGTGAGACTGAGTTCATGATTCCAGTCTACCTGGATCCCTGTGGATGCAAAACATCTCTAAATTTCCTATCGATGGTGAATTTCAGACCCCTGTGTCTTTTCAGAAACAGAGAATGCCATCAATGGCATCTGAGCAGTCATTTCGTCCATCCCCTCATTTCATTGAGAAGACCGGGGCTGAAGGAAATAACTGACTTGTATCAAATGAAAGCTGCAGTGGAGGATCCAGGTCTTGACACCGGTTTCCTGATCCCAAGTGTAATGTTCAGTACTCCTTACAGCTCACCCTTCAATAAATTTTAAACGCTCATAAGCAAAACAACGTTGCTTATAGAGCAGAGGCCGGCAAACTATGGCCTGAGGGCCAAATCTGGCCCACTCCCTGGCTTTGTAAATAAAGTTTTACTGGAACACAGCCATGCCCATTTGTTTATGTGTTGTCTGGGGCTGCTTTCCTGTTATGATGGTAGAGTTGAGTAGGTGCAACAGGGAATGTATGGTCTGCAAAGCCTGAAATATTTACTATCTGGCCCTTTACAGAGAAAGTTTGTCAACCCCTGCTACAGAAGAAAGTAGGAAAATGCTGCTTTATTAAAAAACCTGACTTACCCTAAACCCTCTTCTTTAATGAGGATCACTTCAAGGAAAGATAAAATGACGAGGATACCCTAGGGTGTATGCAACCTCCAGGAGAGTTGCACACACCCTAGGGTGAGACCGTGAGTGAGCCCTGGCCTGCAGGGTCCCTGCTCTGCAGAAGCCTTCAGACACAATCAAGGCACATGAGGATAAGGGTCAGAGACAGCTGAAACATGAGCCAAACACTCTGTGAGTCAGTTTTCTTACAAAGAGACAACTGGTATAAGTAAAATGGGTTTTTAGCTGCTTAAAATTAAACAGTGGCATTCAGTTAGAAACAGCAGGTTTTCACTGAGCTTCAGCTCTCAGTGTTTTAATAATACCGCACTTAGCAGAGTGTCTTATAATTGTCTGCCTATGTGTCTGCCTCCCACCAGACACACATCTAAATTGTAAACCCTTCTGAGGGCAGGGACTATGTCTTTCTCATTTTTGGATCCTGAGTACTTAGCCTGATACATAGGAGGGGATCAGTTTATATTGTTGAATCACTGAGTGGAGCTGTCTGATGCTCTCTAAAGGAAATCAATATAATTTACATTGTTATTTCACATCTAGTGGAGTGAACAGTTTTGCACAAGTCTGCCTTATATTCAATGCAGTAATAGGTCATGCCAGTCCTTAACAGACAACCCAATTAGCAAACACTGTCAGAAATCGCTCAAGTGAATTATGCTTAGAAAGCTTGCATCTTGTCTTTTCCAAGTCTAATATCTTCTAATATGGTAAAGTTTGTTAAAACAACAAAGATGGGCCTCACTGATTGGTTCCTTTTTCATGATTATAACTAAATCTGGTTAAAGATACAATGAATGTTCCCTGAGGAGTTAAGTTGAAAAGTAAAACTCCTTTTTTCCCAAGAGAGAACAAAGCTAGCAGCTCCTCTAGGAGGGAAATGTATCTTCCTCAACTGCTGGCTTTTATCTGCTGTTTTTTAACTCTAGCAGCCCTGATAGAGTCACTCTAAAGCCAAGACAGTTTTTAAAGTTTGATTTGATTATAATCTGAAATTTAGAACCGCATATCTGAGGGCAGGTTGTTGACTACACATTACATATGTCTACCTAATTCATTAAGACGTGTCCCAGCAGGATACCTTATGCATGCGCTTCCTGTCTTAGCAACCTCTTCCATATAAATAGTTAATATGACTCATATCACAGGGCTCATTTGTTACATTCCTGTTCTGCCAGTTAGGTTGGTTCCACAGCTAAAGACTTGGCATGGAAATAATGAAACTCCGGACAACGGGTGTATAGCCACACAACAGCTGCATCTGAGGCCATTTCGGAATAAGCACAGATGTCCTTAGGGTGGCAATGTCGTTTTGAGCCCCATGAAGTGCTGATAAGGCATTTTAAACACCATCCCGTTGCTGGGCTGACGCCACCCGAGTTGTTAGTAGCAGCCAATATTTGTTAAAATAAATAGTTTTATTCTCCTGTTCTTTATTTTCAACTAAAATTGACCAAAACCAAAGTATTCCAAAGGAAGTAGACTATAAAATGAAAGAGGATGGTGCCATTGGGAAGTCTCACTATCATTTCCTACAAATTTTCCAGAAGACTCTGCTTTCTTACAAGTTGGTTCAGGCACAAATGGCCTACACATCTGATTCAGCCTCAGATATTTATAGCAGCAAGGCTTTGGTTCTTGAGCCACTTAAGAAGGCCTGATGGGTGAGTAAGGAATTTTGTGAGCAATTAGTATGACAAAGTTTTTCCTGGTAATACCAAGCCAAAGCCTAGATACAGAAGCACCCTTCTCCAGCATGGTATGAATCAGTTAGGTTATCCTGCAAGTGTCTCTTTTTAGAGGAAAACAAGCAGCACCATAAAGTTTCACTTGAAGCTTTACAAATTTTTGAGGAATAAATGATCAAGCCCAGGACCCCAAACAACTTCTAAATCAGTCAGATGTTAAGAGCTGCTGGTTATTTTATAAGCAGGGACCCAAGAAAACCTTTCAGATCTCATCCTCCCTAGTTGCTTTCATTTTTCTAAGTAGAAATATCACAGGAAGAGCGCACCTGTTCTTAAACCCCCAAACTAAAACTGTTTGCACGCATCCCCTCCCTGGTCCAAGTGTGGCTTTGCAAGACAGATGACTAATGTCACATCAATGGCACCTTACATATAATGAACTCATTCTTTCCTAAAGAAAGGTGCCTTTTATGGAGCTGGCCATGGAGAAAAAAAGAGGTGAGGCAATCACAGTGTAAACATCCTCTCTTTATCCAGGCCATTATTTCCTTACTTGTTTTGGGTACTAAGAAGTGAATGTACACCTGAAACTAAAACAATATTGTAAATCAACTGTACTTCAATAAAAAATAAATAAAAAGAAGTGAATGGCCCCAAATGTCCCATCAGAACACGATAGTCTGCCTAGCTAAGTTTTGACACCACACATTTAGAAGAAAATAATACACTGGAGAATATGCGGTATTCTACTGGCTCCCTTCCTAAAGAAGCAACTTCTAGGTGGACAGAAGCACAACAGAAAGAGGCAACTAGAGTGTGCAATTTCCCACCACATTCAGTCAAGATGCCTCAGTTTCCAAGCTCTTCCACCACTGCTGTCTTCTCCTCTTCCCCACTTTGCAAGAGCAGATAACCAAATTAAGTTGGTGGAAATTTTAATGACTAGAACAAAACTTTCAGCGCTGACCAAATTATATCACAGTGGTTTGCTTAGAAACTGTCTGCTTTTCATAAAAAAGCCAAACATAACATGAAGCATTATTTTAGCGAGATATAATAATTAGCTGTCAACTAGTATATTTACATTAATAGGTTCTAGATTTATTTTTGTATTTTTAATTGAATACAGGCATCTCTACTATCCTGGGGTTAATTCTACCTCACATGGAATTTGTAGTCGTCCTGTAAATTTATGACTATAACATTTCCCATCATTTCTCTTGACTCAGCTCTTCCATTTCAGGAACAACCTATATATCATGTGTCAAGACCTACACAAAGAAACATCTTAAAGCAGAGCTGAAGTCTCTGAGTGAATCTGCTAATTCACACCTTTGTGGAGGGCAGGCAGACGCATTATTCTTAAAAATAAATCCCTTTCTCTTTATGCCCTCACTAATCTATTATAAATAAAGACCCTGATTATGGCAGGTAGAAAATACAATCAGCGAGATCTTATCAATAAGAATTGCAAAGTATTATTCCCTCACAGATAACAAAGTTGACTTTAGCAACAAAAAATAATACTCTATACCTACCAATACCTCTACTAATTTCTTCCACAGAATTAACTGTATCTATATACTTATTACTCTCCTGACCTCAAGTGCAAAAGGAAGTATACACATACCAAAAATTACCCTGGTGGCAATCACTCATCAGACAGCAAAGAAATAAGAAAAGTTGTTCAGGGAAACATTCTCTAAATCTCCCCAAATCCTGACTCTATGCTTTCTTTTTTTTTTTTTTTTAATTAATTAATTAATTAATTTTTGGGGTGTGTTGGGTCTTCGTTTCTGTGCGAGGGCTTTCTCTAGTTGCGGCAAGCGGGGGCCACTCCTCATCGCGGTGCGCGGGCCTCTCACTGTCGCGGCCCCTTGTTGCGGAGCACAGGCTCCAGACACGCAGGCTCAGTAGTTGTGGCACATGGGCTTAGTTGCTCCGCGGCATATGGGATCCTCCCAGACCAGGGCTCGAACCCGTGTCCTCTGCATTAGCAGGCAGATTCTCAACCACTGTGCCACCAGGGAAGCCCCTATGCTTTCTTTTAATAAATGTTCTATTTTAGAATAGTTTTTGATTTATAGAAAAGTTGCAAAGATAGTAGGGAGAATTCTTACATACCTCACACTCAAGTTTCCTTCTTATCAACATCTTACATAAGTACAGTACATTTGTTACAATTAATGAACTGATATTGATACATTATTAACTAAAACCCATACTTTAGTCAGATTTCTTTCGTTTTTGCTTAATGTCCCTTTTCTGATCCAGGATCCCATTCAGGATACCACATTACATTTAATTGCCATGTTTCCTTAGGTTCATCTTGGCTGTAACAGTTTCTTAGATGCTTTTGGTTTTTGATGACCTTGACAGTTTTAAGGGGCACTGATAAGGTAATCTTGTAGAATGTCCCTCAATTTGGATTTATCTGATGTTTTCTCCTGATTAGACTGGTGTTACATGTTTTGGGGAGGAAGGCAGTAAAGTGTCATTCTCATCACATCATACCAAGGGTACATACTATCAACAGGATATATCACTGTTGATTTTAGATTTTAGCCTTGATCACCTGGCTGTGTGTTTGTCAGGCTTCTCCACTGTAGACTTAACTTCTTTTTCCCCCTTTCATACTGTACTATTTGGAAGAAAGTCACTATGTGCAACTCATAATTAAGGAGCAGGGAATTATGCAGAATTATTTGGAAATCTTCTGCACAGATATGTCTATTGTTATTCATTTATTTATTGAATTGTGTATTTATATCAGTATATAGATATTTATTTTATTTATATCAGTATATATTTATTTTATAATTTGGGGTTCTAATCCAATACTACTTTATTTTGTTGCTCAAATTATTCCAGCTTTGACCACTGGCAGCTCTTTCAGTTGGTTCTTGTGTCCCTTTGACATCACTGTGAGCTGTCTGAGCTCCTCTATACTTTCTGGCACAAGATGCTTCAGGGGCCATCTCGTACATTTCCTGCCCCAGTCCTAGAATCACGCATTTCTCCAAGGAGCCCTAGTCCCTTTTATTGAAGAATGATATTGCAAGCCAACATCTGGGCACTAGGCATATACATTTTTTAATACCTATTACTAGAGCTAGACATGAAGAACTTACAAAATGACACATTTTGAGGGCATTAAAATTAATGAAGGAAAACTGACCAGAAAACTTTCAGCTCCATTTCAGAATTCCATAGAAAAACCTAGGTAGCTTTTCTCTTTGGGTATTTATTATAATTCAGAAAGAAATGTTATGATCTTTAATTTTAATGTAGTAAGATGACAAAGGCTAAAATAACTTCTTAAATTTATGTTGTTTTGAGGTTTCAATTTTTTAGCAAGCATACTGCGTTAATCTTTTTTTTTGTTTGTTTCTTTGTACTGCAGGTTCTTATCAGTTGTCAATTTTATACACATCAGTGTATACATGTCAATCCCAATTGCCCAATTCAGCACACCACCATCCCCATCCCACCACAGTTTTCCCCCCTTGGTGTCCATACGTTTCTTCTCTACATCTGTGTCTCAACCTCTGACCTGCAAACCGGTTCATCTGTACCATTTTTCTAGGTTCCACATACATGCGTCAATATACGATATTTGTTTTTCTCTTTCTGACTTACTTCACTCTGTATGACAGTCTCTAGATCCATCCACGTCTCAACAAATGACTCAATTTCGTTCCTTTTTATGGCTGAGTAATATTCCATTGTATATATATACCACAAACTTCTTTATCCATTTGTCTGTCGATGGGCATTTAGGTCGCTTCCATGACCTGGCTATTGTAAATAGTGCTGCAATGAACATTGGGGTGCATGTGTCTTTTTGAATTACGGTTTTCTCTGGGTATATGCCCAGTAGTGGGATTGCTGGGTCATATGGTAATTCTATTTTTAGTTTTTTAAGGAACCTCCATACTGTTCTCCATAGTGGCTGTATCAATTTACATGCCCACCAACAGTGCAAGAGGGTTCCCTTTTCTCCACACCCTCTCCAGCATTTGTTGTTTGTAGATTTTCTGATGATGCCCATTCTAACTGGTGTGAGGTGATACCTCATTGTAGTTTTGATTTGCATTTCTCTAATAATTAGTGATGTTGAGCAGCTTTTCATGTGCTTCTTGGTCATCTGTATGTCTTCTTTGGAGAAATGTCTATTTAGGACTTCTGCCCATTTTTGGATTGGGGTGTTTGTTTCTTTAATATTGAGCTGAATGAGCTGTTTATATATTTTGGAGATTAATCCTTTGTCCGTTGATTCGTTTGCAAATATTTTCTCCCATTCTGAGGGTTGTCTTTTCGTCTTGTTTATGGTTTCCTTTGCTGTGCAAAAGCTTTGAAGTTTCATTAGGTCCCATTTGTTTATTTTTGTTTTTATTTCCATTACTCTAGGAGGTGGATCAAAAAAGATCTTGCTGTGATTTATGTCAAAGAGTGTTCTTCCTATGTATTTCTCTAAGAGTTTTAAAGTGTCCGGTCTTACATTTAGGTCTCGAATCCATTTTGAGTTTGTTTTTGTGTATGGTGTTAGGGAGTGTTCTAATTTCATTCTTTTACATGTAGCTGTCTAGTTTTCCCAGCACCACTTATTGAAGTGACTGTCTTTTCTCCATTGTATTTCTTTGCCTCCTTTGTCATAGATTAGTTGACCATAGGTGCGTGGGTTTATCTCCGGGCTTTCTATCTGGTTCCACTGATCTTTGTTTCTGTTTTTGTGCCAGTACCATATTGTCTTGATTACTCTAGCTTTGTAGTATAGTCTGAAGTCAGGGAGTCTGATTCCTCCAGCTCTGTTTTTTTCCCTCAAGACTGCTTTGGCTATTCAAGGTCTTTTGTGTCTCCATACAAATTTTAAGATGATTTGTTCTAGTTTTGTAAAAAATGCCATTGGTAATTTGATAGGGATTGCATTGAATCTGTAGATTGCTTTGGGTAGTATAGTCATTTTCACAATATTGATTCTTCCAATCCAAGAACATGGTATATCTCTCCACCTGTTGGTATCATCTTTAATTTCTTTCATTAGTGTCTTATAGTTTTCTGCATACAGGTCTTTTGTCTCCCTAGGTAGGTTTATTGCTAGGTATTTTATTCTTTTTGTTGCAATGGTAAATGGGAGCGTTTCCATAATTTCTCTTTCAGATTTTTCTTCATTAGTGTATAGGAATGCAAGAGATTTCTGTGCATTAATTTTGTATCCTGCAACTTTACCAAATTCATTGATTAGCTCTAGTAGTTTTCTGGTGGCATGTTTAGGATTCTCTATGTATAGGATCATGTCATCTGCAAACAGTGACAGTTTTACTTCTTCTTTTCCAATTTGTATTCCTTTTATTTCTTTTTCTTCTCTGATTGTCGTGGCTAGGACTTCCAAAACTATGTTGAATAATAGTGGTGAGAGTGGACATCCTTGTCTCGTTCCTGATCTTATAGGAAATGCTTTCAGTTTTTCACCATTGAGAATGATGTTTGCTGTGGGTTTGTCATATATGGCCTTTATTATGTTGAGATAGGTTCCCTCTAGGCCCACTTTCTGGAGAGTTTTTATCATAAATGGGTGTTGAATGTTGTCAAAAGCTTTTTCTGCATCTATTGAGATGATCATATGGTTTTTATTCTTCAATTTGTTAATATGGTGTATCACATTGATTGATTTGCGTATATTGAAGAATCCTTGCATCCCTGGGATAAATCCCACTTGATCGTGGTGTATGATCCTTTTAATGTGTTGTTGGATTCTGTTTGCTAGCATTTTGTTGAGGATTTTTGCATCTATATTCATCAGAGATATCGGTCTGTAATTTTCTTTTTTTGTAGTATCTTTGTCTGGTTTTGGTATCAGGGTGATGGTGGCCTCATAGAATGAGTTTGGGAGTGTTCCTTCCTCTGCAATTTTTTGGAAGAGTTAGAGAAGGATGGGTGTTAGCTCTTCTCTAAATGTTTGATAGAATTCACCTGTGAAGCCATCTGGTCCTGGACTTTTGTGTGTTGGAAGATTTTTAATCACAGTTTCAATTTCATTACTTGTGATTGGTCTGTTCATATTTTCTGTTTCTTCCTGGTTCAGTCTTGGAAGGTTATATACCTTTCTAAGAATTTGTCCATTTCTTCCAGGTTGTCCATTTTATTGGCATAGAGTTGCTTGTAGTAGTCCCTTAGGATGTTTTGTATTTCTGCGGTGTCTGTTGTAACTTCTCCTTTTTCATTTCTGATTTTATTGATTTGAGTCCTCTCCCTGTTTTTCTTGATGAGTCTGGCTAATGGCTTATCAATTTTGTTTATCTTCTCAAAGAACCAGCTTTTAGTTTTATTGATATTTGCTATTGTTTTCTTTGTTTCTCTTTCATTTATTTCTGCTCTGATCTTTATGATTTCTTTCCTTCTGCTAACTTTGGGTTTTGTTTGTTCTTCTTTCTCTAGTTCCTTTAGGTGTAAGGTTAGATTGTTTACTTGAGATTTTTCTTGTTTCTTGAGGTAGGCTTGTATAGCTATAAACTTCCCTCTTAGAACTGCTTTTGCTGCATCCCATAGGTTTAGGATTCTCGTGTTTTCATTGTCATTTGTCTCTAGGTATTTTTTTTTTTTTAAACATCTTTATTGAAGTATAATTGCCTTACAATGGGGTGTTAGCTTCTGCTTTATAACAAAGTTAATCAGTTATACATATACAATATGTTCCCATATCTCTTCCCTCTTGCATCTCCCTCCCTCCCACCCTCCCCATCCCACCCCTCTAGGTGGTCACAAAGCACCGAGCTGATCTCCCTGTGCTATGCGGCTGCTTCCCACTAGCTATCTATTTTACATTTGGTAGTGTATATATGTCCATGACACTCTCTTACCCTGTCACATCTCACCCCTCCCCCTCCCCATATCCTCAAGTCCATTCTCTAGTAGGTCTGTGTCTTTATTCCCGTCTTGCCACTAGGTTCTTCATGGCCTTTTTTTTTTTCTTAGATTCCGTATATATGTGTTAGCATACTGTATTTGTTTTTCTCTTTCTGACTTACTTCACTCTGTATGACAGACTCTAACTCCATCCACCTCATTACAAATACCTCCATTTCATTTCTTTTTATGGCTGAGTAATATTCCATTGTATATATGTGCCACATCTTCTTTATCCATTCATCTGCCGATGGACATTTAGGTTGCTTCCATGTCCTGGCTATTGTAAATAGAGCTGCAATGAACATTTTGGTACATGACTCTTTTTGAACTATGGTTTTCTCAGGGTATATGCCCAGTAGTGGGATTGCTGGATCGTATGGTAGTTCTATTTGTAGTTTTTGAAGGAACCTCCATACTGTTCTCCATAGTGGCTGTATCAATTTACATTCCCACCAACAGTGCAAGAGAGTTCCCTTTCCTCCACACCCTCTCCAGCATTTATTGTTTCTAGATTTTTTGATGATGGCCATTCTGACTGGTGTGAGATGATATCTCATTGTAGTTTTGATTTGCATTTCTCTAATGATTAATGATGTTGAGCATTCTTTCATGTGTCTGTAGGCCATCTGTATATCTTCTTTGGAGAAATGTCTATTTAGGTCTTCTGCCCATTTTTGGATTGGGTTGTTCGTTTTTTTGTTATTGAGCTGAATGAGCTGCTTGTAAATCTTGGAGATTAATCCTTTGTCAGTTGCTTCATTTGCAAATATTTTCTCCCATTCTGATGGTTGTCTTTTGGTCTTGTTTATGGTTTCCTTTGCTGTGCAAGAGCTTTTAAGTTTCATTAGGTCCCATTTGTTTATTTGTGTTCTTATTTCCATTTCTCTGGGAGCTGGGTCAAAAAGAATCTTGCTGTGATGTATGTCATAGAATGTTCTGCCTATGTTTTCCTCTAAGAGTTTGATAGTGTCTGGTCTTACACTTAGGTCTTTAATCCATTTTGAGTTTATTTTTGTGCATGGTGTCAGGGAGTGTTCTAATTTCATACTTTTACATGTAGCTGTCCAATTTTCCCAGCACCACTTATTGAAGAGGCTGTCTTTTCTCCACTGTATATGCTTGCCTCCTTTATCAAAGATAAGGCCACCATATGTGTGTGGGTTTATCTCTGGGCTTTCTATCCTGTTCCATTGATCTATATTTCTGTTTTTGTGCCAGTACCAAACTGTCTTGATTACTGTAGCTTTGTAATATAGTCTGAAGTCAGGGAGCCTGATTCCTCCAGCTCCATTTTTCGTTCTCAAGATTGCTTTGGCTATTTGGGGTCTTTTGTGTTTCCATACAAATTGTGAAATTTTTTGTTCTAGTTCTGTGAAAAATGCCAGTGGTAGTTTGATAGGGATTGCATTGAATCTGTAGATTGCTTTGGGTAGTAGAGTCATTTTCACAATGTTGATTCTTCCAATCCAGGAACATGGTATATCTTTCCATCTATTTGTATCATCTTTAATTTCTTTCATCAGTGTCTTATAACTTTCTGCATACAGGTCTTTTGTCTCTTTAGGTAGGTTTATTCCTAGATATTTTATTCTTTTTGTTGCAATGGTAAATGGGAGTGTTTTCTTAATTTCACTTTCAGATTTTTCGTCATTAGTGTATAGAAATGCAAGAGATTTCTGTGCATTAATTTTGTATCCTGCTACTTTACCAAATTCATTGATTAGCTCTAGGAGCTTTCTGGTAGCATCTTTAGGATTCTCTATGTATAGTATCATGTCATCTGCAAACAGTGACAGCTTTACTTCTTCTTTTCCGATTTGGATTCCTTTTATTTCTTTGTCTTCTCTGATTGCTGTGGCTAACACTTCCAAAACTATGTTGAATAATAGTGGTGAGAGTGGGCAACCTTGTCTTGTTCCTGATCTTAGTGGAAATGGTTTCAGTTTTTCACCATTGAGGACAATGTTGGCTGTGGGTTTGTCATATATGGCCTTTATTATGTTGAGGAAAGTTCCCTCTATGCCTACTTTCTGCAGGGCTTTTATCATAAATGGGTGTTGAATTTTGTCGAAAGCTTTCTCTGCATCTATTGAGATGATCATATGGTTTTTCTCCTTCAATTTGTTAATATGGTGTATCACATTGATTGATTTGTGTATATTGAAGAATCCTTGCATTCCTGGGATAAACCCCACTTGATCATGGTGTAGGATCCTTTTAATGTGCTGTTGGATTCTGTTTGCTAGTATTTTGTTGAGGATTTTTGCATCTATGTTCATCAGTGAAATTGGCCTGTAGTTTTCTTTCTTTGTGACATCTTTGTCTGGTTTTGGTATCAGGGTGATGGTGGCCTCGTAGAATGAGTTTGGGAGTGTTCCTCCCTCTGCAATATTTTGGAAGAGTTTGAGAAGGATAGGTGTTAGCTCTTCTCTAAGTGTTTGATAGAATTCACCTGTGAAGCCATCTGGTCCTGGGCTTTTGTTTGTTGGAAGGTTTTTAATCACAGTTTCAATATCAGTGCTTGTGATTGGTCTGTTCATATTTTCTATTTCTTCCTGGTTCAGTCTCGGCAGGTTGTGCATTTCTAAGAATCTGTCCATTTCTTCCAGGTTGTCCATTTTATTGGCGTAGAGTTGCTTGTAGTAATCTCTCATGATCTTTTGTATTTCTGCAGTGTCAGTGGTTACTTCTCCTTTTTCATTTCTAATTCTATTGATTTGAGTCTTCTCCCTTTTTCTCTTGATGAGTCTGGCTAATGGTTTATCAATTTTGTTTATCTTCTCAAAGAACCAGCTTTTAGTTTTATTGATTTTTGCTATTGTTTCATTTCTTTTTCATTTATTTCTGACCTGATCTTTATGATTTCTTTCCTTCTGCTAGCTTTGGGGTTTTTTTGTTCTTCTTTCTCTAATTGCTTTAGGTGCAAGGTTAGGTTGTTTATTCGAGATATTTCCTGTTTCTTGAGGTAGGCTTGTATTGCTATAAACTTCCCTCTTAGCACTGCTTTTGCTGCGTCCCATAGGTTTTGGGTCGTCGTATCTCCATTGTCATTTGTTTCTAGGTATTTTTTGATTTCCCCTTTGATTTCTTCAGTGATCACTTCGTTATTAAGTAGTGTATTGTGTAGCCTCCATGTGTTTGTATTTTTTACACATCTTTTCCTGTAATTGATATCTAGTCTCATAGTGTTGTGGTCGTAAAAGATACTTGATACGATTTCAATTTTCTTAAATTTACCAAGGCTTGATTTGTGACCCAAGATATGATCTATCCTGGAGAATGTTCCATGCGCACTTGAGAAAAATGTGTATTCTGTTGTTTTTGGGTGGAATGTCCTATAAATATCAATTAAGTCCATCTTGTTTAATGTATCATTTAAAGCTTGTGTTTCCTTATTTATTTTCATTTTGGATGATCTGTCCATTGGTGAATGTGGGGTGTTAAAGTCCCCTACTATGATTGTGTTGCTGTCGATTTCCCCTTTTATGGCTGTTAGTATTTGCCTTATGTATTGAGGTGCTCCTATGTTGGGTGCATAAATATTTACAATTGTTATACCTTCCTCTTGGATCGATCCCTTGATCATTATATAGTGTCCTTCTTTGTCTCTTGTAATAGTCTTTATTTTAAAGTCTATTTTGTCTGATATGAGAATTGCTACTCCAGCTTTCTTTTGATTTCCATTTGCATGGAATATCTTTTTCCATCCCCTCACTTTCAGTCTGTATGTGTCTCTAGGTCTGAAGTGGGTCTCTTGTAGACAGCATATATATGGGTCTTGTTTTTGTATCCATTCAGCCAGTCTGTGTCTTTTGGTGGGAGCATTTAATCCATTTACATTCAAGGTAATTATTGATATGTATGTTCCTATTCCCATTTTCTTAAATGTTTTGGGTTTGTTATTGTAGGTGTTTTCCTTCTCTTGTGTTTCTTGCCTAGAGAAGTTCCTTTAGCATTTGTTGTAAAGCTGGTTTGGTGGTGCTGAACTCTCTCAGCTTCTGCTTGTCTGTAAAGCTTTTAATTTCTCCGTCAAATCTGAATGAGATCCTTGTTGGGTAGAGTAATCTTGGTTGTAGGTTTTTCTCCTTCATCACTTTAAGTATATCCTGCCACTCCCTTCTGGCTTGCAGAGTTTCTGCTGAAAGATCAGTTGTTAACCTTATGGGGATTCCCTTGTGTGTTATTTGTTGTTTTTCCCTTGCTGCTTTTAATAAGTTTTCTTTATATTTAATTTTTGACAGTTTGATTAATATGTGTCTTGGCGTGTTTCTCCTTGGGTTTATCCTGTATGGGACTCTCTGTGCTTCCTGGACTTGATTAACTATTTCCTTTCCCATATTAGGGAAGTTTTCAACTATAATCTCTTCAAATATTTTCTCAGTCCCTTTCTTTTTCTCTTCTTCTTCTGGGACCCCTATAATTCGAATGTTGGTGCGTTTAATGTTGTCCCAGAGGTCTCTGAGACTGTCCTCAGTTCTTTTCATTCTTTTTTCTTTATTCTGCTCTGCAGTAGTTATTTCCACCATTTTATCTTCCAGGTCACTTATCCTTTCTTCTGCCTCAGTTATTCTGCTATTGATCCCATCTAGAGTATTTTTAATTTCATTTATTGTGTTTTTCATCGTTGCTTGGTTCCTCTTTAGTTCTTCTACGTCCTTGTTAAACGTTTCTTGCATTTTGTCTATTCTATTTCCAAGATTTTGGATCATCCTTACTATCATTATTCTGAATTCTTTTTCAGGTAGACTACCTATTTCCTCTTCATTTGTTAGGTCTGGTGTGTTTTGACCCTGCTCCTTCATCTGCTGTGTGTTTTTCTGTCGTCTCATTTTGCTTATCTTACTGTGTTTGGGGTCTCCTTTTCACAGGCTGCAGGTTCGTAGTTCCTGTTGTTTTTGGTATCTGTCCCCAGTGGGTAAGGTTGGTTCAGTGGGTTGTGTAGGCTTCCTGGTGGAGGGGACTATTGCCTGTGTTCTGGTGGATGAGGTTGAATCTTGTCTTTCTGGTGGGCACGTCCACGTCTGGTGGTGTGTTTTGGGGTGGCTGCGGCCTTATGATTTTAGGCAGCCTCCCTGCTAATGGATGGGGCTGTGTTCCTGTCTTGCTAGTTGTTTGGCATAGAGTGTCTAGCACTGTAGCTTGCTGGTCATTGAGTGAAGCTGGGTCTTGATGTTGAGATGGAGATCTCTGAGAGATTTTTGCCGTTTGGTATTACGTGGAGCTGGTAGGTCTCTTGTGGACCAGTGTCCTGAAGTTGGCTCTCCCACCTCAGAGGCACAGCCCTGATGCCTGGCTGGAGCACCAAGAGCCTTTCATCCACACAGCTCAGAATATAAGGGAGAACAAAATAGAAAGAAAAAAAGAGGATAAAATAAAATAAAATAAAGCTATTATAATAAAAAATAAGAAAAAAAAATTATTAAGAGTAAATGTATTCAGAAAAAAATTTTTTTTTAATTTTTAAAAATAGATTTATTAATTTTTTATAGTAAAACATAAGAAAAAAATTTTTAAGAAAAAAATTTATTAAGAAAAAAAATTTTAATTTTTTAAAATAAAAAATATGAAAAAACTTATTAAAAAATTTTTTAATTTCTAAAAATAGAAAATACGGAAAAAATTATTAAGAAAACATATATTAGGAAAAAAAATTTTTTTAAGTAAAAAAAAAAAAAAAAAAAAAAAAATGGACGGACCTAACCCTAGGACTGATGGTGAAAGCAAAGCTATACAGACAAAATCTCACTCAGAAACATACACATATACACTCACAAAAAAAGGAAAAGGGGAAATTAATATATCCTGCTCCTAAAGTCCACCTTTTGAATTTGGGATGATTCGTTGTCTATTCAGGTATTCAACAGATACAGGCACATCAAGTTGTTTGTGGAGCTTTAATCCGCTGCTTCTGAGGCTGCTGGGAGAGATTTCCCTTTCTCTTCTTTGTTCGTACAGCTCCCTGCGTTCAGCTTTGGATTTGGACCCGCCTCTGCATGTATGTCGCCTGAGGGCGTCCGTTACCCGCCCAGACGGAACTGGGTTAAAGGAGCAGCTGCTTCAGGGGCTCTGGCTCACTCAGGCCAGGGGAGGGAGCGGTATGGAGGAGGCGGGGCGAGCCTGCGGCGTCAGAGGCTGGCGTGACATTGCAGCAGCCTGAGGCGCGCCGTGGGTTCTCCCGGGGAAGCTGTCCCCGGATCACGGGAGCCTGGCAGTGGCGAGCTGCACCGGCTCCCGGGAGGGGCAGTGTGGAGAGTGACCTGTGCTCGCACACAGGCTTCTTGGTGGCGGCAGCAGCAGCCTTAGCGTTTCCTACCAGACTCTGGGGTCCGCACTGTTAGCCGCGGCTCGCGCCCGCCTCTGGAGTTCGTCTAGGCGGCGCTCTGAATCCCCTCTCCTTGCGCGCTGCGAAACAAAGAGGCAAGAAAAAGTCTCTTGCCTCTTCGGCGGCTGCAGACCTCCTCTCTGGCTTCCTCCCGGCTCGCCGCGGCACGCCAACCCCTTCAGGCTGTGTTCACGCCGCCAACCCCAGTCCTCTCCCTGCGATCCGACCGAAGCCCGCGCCTCAGCTCCCAGTCCCTCCCTCCCCAGCGGGTGAGCAGACAAGCCTCTCGGGCTGGTGAGCGCTGCTCGGCGCTGAGCCTCTGTGCGGGAATCTCTCTGTTTTTCCCTCTGCGCCCCTGTTGCTGTGGGATCCGCGCTGATAGCCGCGGCTCGCAACTGTCTCTGTATTTCGTTTAGGCAGCGCTCTGAATCCCCTCTCCTTGCGCGCCGCGAAACAAAGAGGCAAGAAAAAGTCTCTTGCCTCTTCGGCAGCTGCAGACTTTTTCCCGGACTCCCTCCCGGCTAGCACCAAAACCCGAGCCTCAGCTCCCAGCCCCCGCCCGCCCCGGCGGGTGAGCAGACAAGCCTCTCGGGCTGGTGAGTGCTGGTTGGCGCCGAGCCTCTGTGCGGGAGTCTCTCCGCTTTGCCCTCCGCACCCCTGTGGCTGCGCTCTCCTCCGCGGTTCCGAAGCTTCCCCCCTCTGCCACCCGCAGTCTCTGCCCGCAAAGGGGCTTCCTAGTGCCTGGAAACCTTTCCTCCTTCACGGCTCCCTCCCACTGGCGCAGGTCCCGTCCCTATTCTTTTGTCTCTGTTATTTCTTTTTTCTTGTACCCTACCCAAGTACGTGGGGATTTTCTTGCCTTTTGGGAGGTCTGATGTCTTCTGCCAGCGTTCAGTGGGTGTTCTGTAGGAGCGGTTCCACGTGTAGATGTATTTCTACTGTATCTGTGGGAAGGAAGGTGATCTCTGCGTCTTACTCTTCCGCCATTTTGCCCCTCCTCTGTCTCTAGGTATTTTTTGATGTCCTCTTTGATTTCTTCAGTGATCTCTTGGTTATTTAGTACCGTATTGTTTAGCCTCCATTTGTTTGTGTTTTTTATGTTTTTTTCCCTGTAATTCATTTCTAATCTCATAGCGTTGTGGTCAGAAAAGATGCTTGATATGATTTCAATTTTCTTCAATTTACTGAGGCTTGATTTGTGACCCAAGATGTGATCTATCCTAGAGAATGTTCCGTGTACACTTGAGAAGAAAGTGTAGCCTGCTGTTTTTGGATGGAGTGTCCTATAAATATCAATTAAATCTATCTGGTCTATTGTGTCATTTAAAGCTTCTGTTTCCTTATTTATTTTCATTTTGGATGATCTGTCCATTGGTGTAGGTGAGGTGTTAAAGTCCCCCACTATTATTGTGTTACTGTTGATTTCCTCTTTTATAGCTGTTAGCAGTTGCCTTATGTATTGAGGTGCTCCTATGTTGGGTGCATATATATTTATAATTGTTATATCTTCTTCTTGGATTGATCCCTTGATCATTATGTAGTGTTCTTCCTTGTCTCTTGTAACACTCTTTATTTTACGGTCTATTTTATCTGAGATGAGTATAGCTACTCCAGCTTTCTTTTGATTTCCATTTGCATGGAATATGTTTTTCCATCCCCTCCCTTTCAGTCTGTATGTGTCTCTAGGTCTGAAGTGGGTCTCTTGTAGACAGCAGATATATGGGTCTTGTTTTTGTATCCATTCAGCAAGCCTGTGTCTTTTGGTTGGAGCATTTAATCCATTCACGTTTAAGGTAATTATCAATATGTATGTTCCTATGACCATTTTCTTAATTGTTTTGGGTTTGTTTTTGTAGGTCCTTTTCTTCTCTTGTGTTTCCCACTTAGAGAAGTTCCTTTAGCATTTGCTGTAGAGCTGGTTTGGTGGTGCTGAATTCTCTTAGCTTTTGCTTGTCTGTAAAGCTTTTGATTTCTCCATCAAATCTAAATGAGATCCTTGCCGGGTAGAGTAATCTTGGTTGTAGGTTCTTCCCTTTCATCACTTTAAGTATATCATACCACTCCCTTCTGGCTTGTAGAGTTTCTGCTGAGAAATCAGCTGTTAACCTTATGGGAGTTCCCTTGTATGTTATTTGTCATTTTTCCCTTGCTGCTTTCAATAATTTTTCTTTGTCTTTAATTTTTGCCAATTTATTACTATGTGTCTCAGCGTTTTTCTCCTTGGGTTTATCCTGTATGGGACTCGCTGCACTTTCTGGACTTGGGTGGCTATTTCCTTTCCCATGTGAGGGAAGTTTTCGACTATAATCTCTTCAAATATTTTCTCTGGTCCTTTCTCTCTCTTTTCTCCTTCTGGGACCCCTATAATGCGAATGTTGTTTCATTTAATGTTGTCCCAGAGGTCTCTTAGGCTGTCTTCATTTCTTTTCATTCTTTTTTCTTTAGTCTGTTCCGCAGCAGTGAATTCCACCATTCTGTCTTCCAGGTCACTTATCCGTTCTTCTGCCTCAGTTATTCTGCTATTGATTCCTTCTAGTGTAGTTTTCATTTCAGTTATTGTATTGTTCATCTCTGTTTGTTTGTTCTTTAATGCTTCTAGGTCCTTGTTAAACATTTCTTGCATCTTCTCGATCTTTGCCTCCATTCTTATTCCGAGGTCCTGGATCATCTTCACTATCATTATTCTGAATTCTTTTTCTGGAAGGTTGCCTATCTCTATTTCATTTAGTTGTTTTTCTCGGGTTTTATCTTGTTCCTTCATCTGATATATAGCCCTCTACCTTTTCACCTTGTGTATCTTTCTGTGAATGTGGTTTTTTCCCCACAGGCTGCAGGGTTGTAGTTTTTCTTGCTTCTGCTCTGTGTTAATCTTTCAAAATAGTATTATGTATTCCCAATGCCTTAATAGCAAAATGAAGTCTATATCTAATAATCTATATGTATGATACTGACATGATAAAGCCATGAGACCAGAAGTTATCTGGCCCCATTCCCGTTTCAATAAACCATATGCAGAGGGGCCTGATTAAGAGATTGTCCCTGAGGACTGAGGTCACACCTCAACATATCCTCCCTCTTATTTTCCTTCTGGGGTTACAGGAAGAAGACAAGAAATGGAGGCAGGAAACATTTGGACATTAGTCGCAATTAAATAAGGTTTCAGGCCCCACTCTGCCTGGGCCTCCTCCTAGGAATGGATGTCAGTCCAGATCATGGGGAGACAGCTTTAGGATGATCAAGCATGATAGCATCTGTTCTATTCAAACCTAAGTACCATGGTTTCCAAAGACTCTTGCCTACATCTCTGAGATCTCAACAAACTGTGGTCCAACAAAGAAGGAAGGCAGCTGGAGTTCTGGGGGAGGAAAAGTATTCTCATCTAAACCAGACTGGTTATGTAAGGAAATACCTGGAATCCCATGCATACCTGTGATTAGGCTAAAAACATTTGCCTTCATTTTCAATTGCACAGCTGCATCTTTAAGGCAACTAACAAAAGCTAGAAGTCCATTAAGGCTTGTCAGCAACAAAAGGCTCAAGTCTCAGGCAAGCTTCTCAAACTTTGTCACATTATATTGTTTTCCCGTGTAATATTTTACTTTAATCTAGTCACAGCTGGGAGACTATACAACACTATATGTGACAAAAGAAGTTATCAGTCACTAGCTGGAATAGTGAAAAGATCCATGGGTAGGAAAAAATTCAGATAGATCAGAGTTCAGGAGTTTTGCCTAAATCCCAGTGCTGGTCTAAGAATCCTGGATGGAAGACAAGAGGCCTAATTTTAAATCTCAATTTTACTATTATCTAGTTCTACTAGCACATGTAAATTATTTTATACTTTGGCAGCTCCATTTCATCAACCATAAACCAAATGGCTGAATCTGTTGAATATGATTGCTATGATTCCATAATCTAATATACTTTATTCCTGGGCAAGACTGAGAGGGGTAGCCTTAAAATGATCCAAATTAACAGCAGTTAAGGAGTTAAAGAGAAGACAACCAGAGTTCAGACAATCATGTGGTATTTTTAAAATTCACTCTAGTGATGTCTACAAAGAAGGTGCTGAGACTCCAAACCTAAACCTGAAATGAGGAAAGAGTAAGGGGTCTAGGAGAGATGAGAGCTGTCATCTTCTGAAGAGTCATAAAACCACCGTTATGCCTATTTGAATGCAATAAACACCGTGTAGGAGTCTTTACTCCTTCATTTCCTAACCCTTATCTCTATGAGCACACTCATGGAAGAGTCATAGAAGGCTGGACTCTGTTTATGGCAGGTAGTTATTTTGGTAGGTGTGCCAAAGAAAGAGAAAAAGTGGGGACACAGAAATAAGAACCAAGGCCCAAGAGATACTGCTGGGGAGATTTCCAGGTAGAACAGAAGGATTCTTCTTTTTTCCTCTTTTTCTATCTTTTTTAAATTGAAGTACAGTTGACATACAATATCATGTTAGTTGCAGGTATACAATGTAGTGATTCCATAATTTGATACATTGTGAGATGGCCGCCACTGTGAGTCTAGTTACCATCCTGTCAGCATACAAAGTTATTACAATGTTATTGACTATATTCCCTTTGCTGTACATTACATCCTGTGACTTACTTATTTTACAAATGGAAGTTTGTGCCTCTTAATCCCCTTCTCCTATTTCGCCCATCCTGCATCCTCCCCATGCCCCCTACTCTCTAGCAAACACTAGTTTCTAATTCGTGATTCTGAAACTGAGCTTATTTAACAGGTGAAGTATGATTTACTTAGTATTCCTGTGCACATAACAAGATCATAGATGTTAAAATGCAATTCTTTGCTTTTTTTTATCTCAAAGCCCATGTTTTGAACCCTCTTACACTGTTGGTGGGAATGTATATTGGTACAGCCACTATGGAAAACAGTATGAAGGTTCCTCAAAATCTAAAAATAGTGTTGCCATATGATCCAGCAATCCCACTCCTGGGCATATACCCAAACAAAACTCTAATTCAAAAAAGATACATGCACCCCTATGTTCATAGCAGCACTATTCACAATAGCCAAGACATGGAAACAACCTAAATGTCCTTCGACAGATGAATGGATAGAGAAGATGTGGTACATATATACAATGGAATACTACTCAGCCATAAAAAAGAATGAAATGATGTCATTTGTAGCAACATGGATGGATCTAGAGATTATCATACTAAGTGAAGTAAGTCAGAAAGAGAAAGACAAATACCATATGATATCACTTGTATGTGGAATCTAAAAGATGACAGAAATGAACTTATCTACAAACAGAAACAGACTCACAGACATAGAGAACAGACTTGTGGTTGCCAGGGCGGTGGTGGGGGGGAGAGAGGGATAGAGTGGGAGGAGCTTGGGGTTAGCAGATGCAAACTATTATATAGAGGATGAATAAACAACAAGATCCTACTGTATAGCACAGGGAACTATATTCAATATCCTGTGATAAACCATAATGGAAAAGAATTTTAAAAAGAATGTACATATATGTATAACTGAATCACTGTGCTGTTCAGCAGAAATTAACACAACATTGTAAATCAACTATACTTCAATAAAACAAACAAACAAACATGTTTTCCCTTTGAGAGAAAGAGTTACAGAGAGAAGAAACGAAACTAAGTTTCTGCTCTCAAAAATGATCTATAGTTATGAGTTTTTAACTAAAGAATTTCTATGTCAAATGATTTAAAAATCAAAGGAAGCTTTTTAAAAAAAAAAAACTGAAAGGTTTAAGTGTATGAGAACAGCATTTCCTGTCAGAAGGATTTCCTGTTTCAGGCAACCGCAGGGGACAGTGTGGGGAAACATCCTCCGGCAGCCACAGCCTGTGCTTCACAGGCCACTTCTCTGTGCTACTCACCCTTCCTCCCCAACAAATGTGACGTACAGCTTATTTCTCTGCAGGTCTTTTCTGGAGTAGCCCATAATCTGATTAAAAGCATCTTCGAGCAAGTGATCTCTTCTGATAATTAACCTGTCCAGAAAAAGACAATTTGAAAAATACAGATTATTTCCTAATCCTTATCTTTCCAGAACTGGGCACTTGCCATTTAATTTCCACTTACCACAATTAACTAGGGGAAAAGTGGAGTGACTTACTATCATCGCTGTCTGCAATAAAGCACACATCTATCTGTAACTCTTAATGGCATTAACAAAGGTTACACCAGAGAATCACTGGTAAATAGGGCACCCCACCTAAGACCTGTAAAACCAATGCAAGAGTCCTTTCTGAATGGTTACATCAATTTATCCCAGAAGGAAAATGATTAAAAAACAACACACACACACACACAAAACATTTGTTTAGGGAGCAACCCTAGGAGGTAATGTTTTAAGCCTGAATGCACCTAGGAATTCAATTCTTAAGTACCTAGAAAGATAACAGTGAGAACAAGAAGGACAAAAAAGTTCTCAGTGTCCTCCAAAGCAGTGGAGTTTACTGTTGTGCTTAGTTTAACTTTAAAATTAAGTGAATCTTGAGATTCCCTAAGTGACAGATACAAATGAATGATACTGGTGGTTGATTAATCTACTTGTGACAATGACAATTTAAGTCACCCTTAAACAGGTGTCAATTTGCCCTTAATGCAAATAGTAATGGAAAGGGAGATGATAGGGAGGCTGAAGGTATGAAAGCTTGATCAGCAAGACCTTAATAAGTGAAGCTCAGAGAGGTACGGTGTTTGGGGCAGGTTGATGTTTTCGAGGGTGATGAAAGGGGAACCTGTGAGTTCAGATGAGCAAGCCCTGTATGGGGGCAGTGAGCCGTGTGCCTGTTGGGCTGGGCAATTCTCTCACACACCTGGGTCCTGGCACTTCTGCAGTCAGACCCACTCTCCTCTGTCCTCTCTCAAGTGGCATAGTGATCTCTAGTGGGGACATGGGACAGGGGTGGAGGTGGGGCTGAAGGGAATATGGGTAAGTAGGAAATTCAGATAATTCTAGGCCAAACAACATGATGATGTTTCAATTCCCCATTTAAAGGGAGGTGGATAAAGACAGGCAGAAAAAACGTTCATGACATATTCCGTTGGACAAGTTAAGCTTACTTCACAGAAGGAAACAGAGCTGAGCAGTAGTCCTACACTCAGGTCAGCCCAGGAGACAGTGACGTGCCATACAAGACACCGTGACAGCCTTATATCTAATGAATATGCGATAAGTCAACAAAGAGGTACTTTTCAGGAGAACAAAATAAATCAGCTTTTAATTTTGCCTTATTTTTATGTGAAACATGGTCGTCTCTTTCCTGTCTGTTTTAAAACCTTAAGTTTAATTGTGCTTAATTCAAGAACTGTTTTAGATGATCCTGTAATTTACACATGGCAAAATAATTATGCTGACTAAAATGAAGGCTGGTCATCCCAAATCAATCCATTTCCTACATTCCAAATTGCATCCCATCTTTTCACCACCTACTAATCCTGGGGTTTGTATTATTTTGACTTACTTTAATTTCCCTGGGCCTTGTCCATATCCTTTAGTCTCTAACTTCCTGTAAAAGTTTCTTAGTTTGGCTTCAAAGTCTCGCTTGTAAGGAGCTGGAGCACGGGCATTGGCACGCTGAGTACCTACAACAAACCACAAAGAGACAAGGGTGTGGATTTGTGCGATGTCCTTATATTCATCACATCACCATGAAAAATATTACCATGGGGCTGAGACCACAGTTAACAAGTAAAAGGAGGCAATACTTTTAGGTCCCTGCACTTTTCACCTCTCCAAGTCAAAGGCTACCACAGAGCTTAACCAGGATCTCAAGATGTCTTCTTTGTGGCCTTCAAATCCTGTTTGAAGAGTTACAATGGTGCCCATGTGTTAGTCAAATATGTTCCTCTTTTCAGTCCAAATCAATATGAGTCAAACAGGTACTCATGTCTAATGGTAACTGTTCAGGGTGGAATATCTTTGCTTGCGGCTGAGATGATATCACAGCAATCAGACAGGAAGTTACAGTGTGAAAGTATGTGGTACAGAAAGCAAGAATAGTGAGTTTTCATACTTGATGAAAAACCTACAACATTACATTTCATACCACAGGGTAGAATAATCTTGATTTGAAAACAGAATTCAGCCATAATTGCAGAAGGCACATGTCTCCTGGTTATGCAAAGTAAAAATACTGTGATTTGTTGCACTCTTAATATATGCCAAGTACTGTAATTATCTACAGATTATCTAAAGATGTCATGTCATTACATGTCATTCCACGGCAAGCATCATTAATAAAATATAAAAGCAACATAGTTTGTTCTTCTTTCCACAGAAAAATCTGGTTTTGTGTCACACTGTGACTAACCAACAAGCCGGGATACAAAACTGAGGATGAATATGGGAATCAACGCCATGACAAAAACACTGGATATTTCCAAGAAATATTTCACAACACAATAAAAGAAACCAGAAAACAAAAATTGTGATGTCTCGTGCATTACACACCATGTAAGCTCCTTAAATACATCTTTATGCATGAATCAACTAAGTGATGATTATTTTTTGCTAATACTGTGTTAGGTTCAGCAACAGACGCTCAGAATGGATAAGGTCGGGTTGCTGGAGTGGATATCTTGGTTGGGAAGACAGAAATAGAACATATCAAACAACTAGAGAATATTTAAGTCTTAAACTAGATGGTATACAAACTCTAAAGCAGAAGGAACAAAATGATAGCCCTGGGGCTATACCCAGCCCTATAGATCTATTTTGTTTGCCACACAATGTTCTAAAGATTTTAAATTAACTGCCAACATTTAAAAATTAGGAGATTTCAAGTAGAAAAAAAAAAATCCTGATTTCTCGTGAAAATCAGTTGGGAACTCTTGCAACAACTGGCTTGCATCTCCCTGGGGCTACAGAGGGCAGCTGCCCCATGAGGTGAAGCACGTGCTCTCCACTGTGCCACCGCCACTCAGTGAGGATGCATTTGAGATCAGTGTTATAGAAAAGTAATAGTAAATGAGGATAAGCAGAGATCAAAATGGAAAAGACTTTAGGGAGGAGATGTTATTGGAACCAGGCCTTATAAACATGGGAGAACTATAGCCTATACTGGGGTAGGGCAGCAAGAGCTGGAAGAAGCATTGCCTGCATGTTCAGAAGACACGGAGGAGACCCCACTAACCTAGAGCAGAGGGGGAGTGCTAGGGCGTTAAGTAGGAAATTAAATTGGTCAGAAGTTTGGTATGAAATTATGAGAAGAAGTTTTAAAAACCTAGCTGAGAAGTGTGAGCATGATGCAGCAAGCAGTGGGAAGCCTTTATAGGTTCTTAAGCAAGGGAATAACAAACAAGTGGTGTTTTAGTTCAGAAATGATTTTCAGAGTGGATTAAGGGCCGGAAGGAGGAAAGACCTAGCTAGGAGTAGTTGAAGCAATGGAGGCCTGAGGGGATGAGGACTAGCCTGGACTATGGTGACTCAGAGGAAATTTTACAATGTGAAGTAAGAATTGGTAAGAGTAGATAAGTAAGGAAGAGGAATAGGAAGCTCTCATGGTAATATAAAGCTTTTTAAACAATAACAATAGCTGTCATTTGTTGTGTCTGCTACGCATTAAGGACCATTCACTTTATAGACAGGATCTTGGGAAATCCTCACAAGTCTAAGAAGCAGGCCTTAGTATTATTACTGTCATCACCACTTTGTAACTAAGGAAACTGAAGTCATATGACAGTGAATAGTAGATTTAGGATCTGAGCCAGGTCCGTCTGATGCTAAAGCAGCATGGGAAATGATGTTGGTGGACAGGAGCATATGAAGCTTTCTACATACTAAGCTGGAGAGGACAGCTGTTCAGGTTGACATACCTTGCAGACACTTGAAAATATAGTACTGGAGTTCCAGTGCGAGATCCGGGCCACACTTGTGGATTAAATGAGTTAGCGTATGTGTGGTATGGCACTTCGCGCAGTGCCGGCTGCATAAGCAGCCCCACGTAAATGTTAGCTGTTATTGCTATTATCTGCATAGTTGTGAATACTGAACACATGGGGAAATGTACCGAGGTTGGGGAATGGAATTTAATAAAATGGGCTATTGATGAATAATATGTCCAGAATTCTGTTGGCATAGTTATGAATCTTTTACCCAAAGAGCTAAGAGCTATGCCATAAAGGAAAACAAATAAACTTGACCTTAAAAGGTCTGGGATGCAGAAGACTCCTAGGCAGTGGTTCTCAATCTTGACTGCACATTAGAATCACTTAGGGAGCTTTTAAAAATCCCAATGTTCAGGCCACAGCCAGGACATATTACATCAGAATTGGTGGGGGTGAGACCCAGACATTAGTGTGCCATGCAGCTCTCCAGATGATTCCAACGTGCAGCCAAGTCTGAGAACCATTATCTCCCACAAGAAGGTCAAAGGTAACCGATGAAACACCTGGGCATCATCCAGGGACCAACACAGGGGGAATACTTCCCATGTATTTGAAAGGTATCGTTTGCAACATGAAGGAGCATGATCTGCGAGGACTCCAGGCTCCTCTCTTGGATGGCTGAGGGACAGAGCCGTGCAGCACAAGTCCAGTTAGAGTGGCAGAATAAAGCTTTTGCTGCTGCAGTCTGAGTAACTGCAGACTCCTAAACCCAGACAGCTCAGAAAGCAGCCATAATGAATCAGCTTTCAAGAGCGCGATCATTGATAGGGAAGAGGAAAAACAGGAACGAAAGACTGAAAATCTTTCAGGACTGAAAAGAAACCCAATTCTTTAAGAGTTGATTACTTTTAAAAAACAGCACATATACTATTGCTATATAATTTGAGATGCTTAAAAGGATGTGTCAAATGCCATAACACATTCCATCAATATCAATACAGACACTTAATAAAAATTAGCTCTGACTCCTTTTAAGCTCTAGGTAAAGGAATTCAATTATGGGGACTCTGGAGACAGAAACTGTTAAATGCAAAAATTATTTTGCCAATAGTTCTATTATGAAAAAATCATTCACACATTACATCATGATTTAAAAATTACAATAAATTATGCTGTTGGCCCTTGTCAAATTCTTAATGCAAGTCAGGTGCAACTGCCAGAAAATCCAGGGCAGAAACAATATTACTTCCACTTTGGAAATAAAAAATTATCTTGGAGACAGAGCTCACAGAACTAAGAACCGTAACTGTAAGTGAAGTTCTAGAATATAATTCTCTTATAGAGAGAGTAAATGTCATAGTCTTTATGGTCTTAAAGAAGGAAGTCAGATACGAAAAGGTCAATGTTACATATAGGAAGTGATCAAATGAAAGGCTGGTTTTATGGATAGTCAGTATTACGTTAATTATTTATAGGAAAAAGTTTCAGTAACAGATATTAGACTTTTTAAAAATCATTGCTAGGCAGGCCTAAAGTACTTCCATATAGTGTTACACTATTTCCACATACTGTTAAAAAACTGCACAATCACATACAAACTAAAGAATTCTACCAGGCAAAGGATTTCTTTTCTAGGTGATACTAGAAAAATCTTGGCATCAAACAGCTAAGAAGTCTGGGTCTTTTTTGATGCTGGGTGTGCCACCCAGAACCCAGAATGCTCTGATGACTTGCTCTTGGTCTGCAATGGAGGTGGATGAAGTTCAGCCTAATTCAGCATGGTTCCAGGCCTATGTACTGGGACGGCTCAGAAGAGAATTTCTTTTCTGTTCACTTTCTAAAACAAATCAACTCCATGACATTTTTAAAACAATAATTCCCTGTTAGTGAATGAGAACAAATTATCAAGCATTATAATAATTTCTGGAAAACTCTATCTTCTGGAACATAGATCAACAATGGAAATTAAGAAAAAAACAACAAACAAACAAACAAACAAAACCTCAAAAATAGCTGGCACAAAGCACAAGCAAGGAAGTCCTGGCATTTTTGCTTTATTCTCTAAGAGTAATAAAAGGCCCTCAGGTCATTGTTTTGACCTTGTTGATGCTTCCATTTACATACCATTTATTTATTTGATAATCTGATTTTTCAAATGTTGGCAAATTAAAAGCAATTTATTAAAAGGGGAAAGCTGGAGGGCATGCCAGTGACAGGCATCTTCTGAGAGTGTTAGGGGTGGGAAGCAAGGGAGAGTAACAGCAACAAAAAACACACAAATAAAAATACCTGTATATTGTGACAGAGATAGTATTTGGTTTTCCTGAAGTCTCTGGAATCATAACTCCCCCATCCCCACCTACCCAGAGAGCATCCTTCATTTGTACTGTTTGGTTCCTAGATCATCTCTGTGGGGCTTAGCAATGAGAAGGGATAGAACACTTTTTCTAAAAACAAGTATAAAACTGCTTCAGAGACTGCGGGTAAGGGGAGGGATGGAAGAGGGAGAAGGGAGGGTGGGAGGAAGTCAAAGAAGGAGGAAGGGAGAAGAGGGAGAGAGAGACACTGAGAGAGAGAGAAAGGGAGGGGAAAAGGGAGGGAGAGATGGAGGGGGAGAGAAAGTGAGGAGGAAAGGAAGGGGGTGGGGAGGGGAAGGAAGAGAGAATATTTGTGAAAAGAGCAGAAGAGATAAGCAGCAGCTGGGATACTAAGACTTTGGAGGAAAAGAGGGGAAAAGAATGTCCTTAAGGAGGTGCACTGTGTGTTGAGAGAAATAACTGCCCTTAAGACAGCCTTCAGTAAAGACCCACATAGCTCTTCAGTGCTCTCTAGTCTGTTTTACTTCTCTTGAGTGTGATCTGGTGCTCTACTGGCTTCCAGAGTGTCCAGTTCTAGTCAAGTTATAACAGCTCTGTATGCTGATCCCCCCGAACCATGAAATATCCTCAAGGCACTGTGTATAGGGAAGCAGGGAGAAGTATAATGTATTTATGAAAGAGTCTCAGCAAATGGTGGGTTAAACAAATTCTCAGATGTCTAATGTCACAGCTATGGTCACGTGGAGAATTCACATAAGTAAGCACATCTCCAACAATATTAGATAAATTAGGTGTTCTTGCATTTCAATTCCTAGAAATGTGCAGCTACAAAAAAGTCCTTAAATAAAATTCTGGGTCCTATATTTGGCATAATAAACCATATGGTAATTGGAAAGATCTTTTCCTTCTGGCATCGCTAAGGTTGGGACTGGCATTATAATGGTCCTAGAAAAACAAACCTTCACATTCCAAAATTTTGACAAATTTTAGGTGAGCACTCTAACAGCTGCAAAAAGCAGCGAGTCCAAGTTTCCAAAGCCCCTCTCTCTCCTGCACTTGAAAAGACATGTAAATGGGCTTGGAATGAGGAAAAATGTGGAAAGTTTAGCAGGTTCCTGGGTGTTCTGAAAGAAGATCATTAAAATTTACGATTGTCGTAATTTTTGCAATATTATTCTCATACCACTAAAAGGGATGAAATTCTAGTCACAAGAAGGAGGATCAGATAACTTGAAAAAATCTGTTAGAAATGTTTTCATAAGAACTTTAGGAGAACTGGTAGAAGAGGCTATTTTACTCAAAGAAACAGAAGATTCCTCCACAGGGTAAATGAGGCTAGTCCTGCCCTTGTTTCATGTGGAATTAGTTATAGTTACTTCCATTGATATTAGGCAGTACATCCCAATTTCAAGATCAAATAAAGTCCACTGAAATAGAGTAGGCCAAAAATATGGAGATGATTCTTCCTGAAAATTAAAACCACCACAAACACTGCTAGCAATTTGGATATATTTGGGTTAGACATGTCTTTGGAAAACGTTTAACTCTCAATCTGCTTCCAGAATGCATTTATTACCACCATGGGTTACTTATGTACATTTGTGATGCTACTTGAAAAGAAGAAACTTAGTCACCATTTAGAATGTTCACAGAGCCTCAAAAGGGTCCAGTCCATCACCGAGAGTACATGCCTTTGCAGGGCTCAGAAGGGACAGAATCTGGTGATCTACCTTTTTCTCTAGGAGGAGGGGCCACAGAAAAGGTCTGGAAAAGAGAGCTTTGACTGGGCTGAGCAATACTCCACAGAGCTTCATTCCTTTAGCCACAAAGCCTGAGGTGAAGGGACAACCCATTTAAACCCCCTCGTAGGTTCTAGCTAAGATTAAGGCCAGTCAGAATGATTAAATATCTAGGCAGCCAGTTCTGCAAATATGAAATAGCTTCATATGTATCAGTTATTAGTGGTTCAAATACTGACAAATTAGACTTCTCAGATTTCCAGAAAGAGAGAAAAAGGGATAAACTAACATTTATTGGATGCTTGACATGTTTTAGGTACCAGGTGAGGCATTCTCCTCCAAATAACCATGGGAGATGATTACTATCATTCCCATTTTAAGGAGAAAGAAATTCAAATTCAGGAAAGGAAGTAAACTGCCCAAAGTCACACACAGTTGGTAAATGACCGAGGCCAGCTGTGAATTCCATTAATTTTTCCCCTACACCTTTACACTTACCCGTAGAGCCATATACTTATTTTCTTTTCATCCTGTATCATCAAAATAAGTGTCCCTACTTTGTTCCAGAGCTGACCTGTGCTTTTGCCTCCAGTGTCCTGCCTTCCCACGGGCCTGTGCTGTGCTGACCACTGCTTCTTCGCCCCATTCAACAAACCACTTTCCTTCCACCCACACTATCTGACCTCCGCACACACATGCTCAACTTCCCCATCCTAAAACCCCTTCCTTAATTCCTCTTCTAAGTACTGCCTTATTTGCTTCACTTCCATATTTCATGGAGAGAATATTTTTCATGCCTGTTTTCTACTTTACATCTCCTAGCATCCTGTAACTGGTAACATTCCAGTTCATGACCTATTAATTCATAGAAACTGCTTTGGCAAAGGCCACATATAACTTCATGATTTTCAAATCTAATGGCCTCTTCTCAGGCCTCATCCTTCTTGACTCCTTTGAACACCTGGCCCTGTTGGCCACTCCTTCCTTCTTGAAACATGGCTTCCCCGAAAAGACTTTCCTAGTTCTCTTCCAAAATCCACTGGCTCTCTCACTTTCACTTGCACCCTCAGCCCCTCCCTTAAATATTGGGGTTACTCAGGTCACCATCCCCTATTTTCTCTTCTTTTCACTGACCTGTCCTCCCTACTTCCTCTATCTACCCAATGGGCTTCAACTGCCGCCAGCACACCTGTATTCCTAGCTGCTAACCTCCCCTGAGCTCCAAGACTCTGTTTCCAGTTGTCTTTGGGTTTCCATCTCCAGTTGGATGGCCCAAAGATTCTTCAACAAAACATGTCTCAAACCAGCCTCCTTTCACCTCTCCTCTCCAGTCTAACCTTTTTCCTTTCTTGGTAAATGGTGTTACCATCTGTCTTAGCAGTCTATGAGTTGAGAACCTTAGAATTTGCCTTGACTCTTCCCTACTTGGACTTAAAGTTCTAGAATCTCTACATCCAACATAGCCTTTGAATTAACGCCCTTTTCTCTATCACCGTTAGTCCAGCCCTTATCATGTCACCTGGGTTAATGCAACAGCCTCCCAGATGGTTTCTCTAACTTTAGTCTCTCGTCTTCTAATACATCCTCCACATGGCCACCAAACTGAACTTTATAAAGCAGGATATTCCTGTTTATAAATTTTCAGTGGCTCCACATGGAGTACAAAGTAATGCTTCAGTGGCCAACCAACTCTAGCCTATCTTTCCAACCTGAGCTTTGAGAACTTGCCTTTACTTGTATCTATTAATTTGTCCTAAACTACTTTCATGCTTCTGTGGCTTAGCTCATGCTACTCCTTAGAATGTCCTCGTTCCTTTGGTCCACCTGGTAAAATCCTATTCATCATTCTTCAAGGCTTCCCTTTATACCTGTTGTCTTCACCTTTCCCCAAACACCCCACCCCCATCTTGAATGAAGAATTGTTCCCACATCTGTGTTCCCATACATTTCTTCATTATAGGACTAAACACAGAGCTTTTGGAGTCACTTGTTGACTTACTGCCCCACCGTGAATTTTCAAAGGCAGAGACTGTATTATTCATCTTTATAGAACCAGGGTCTAATTCAGGGCTTGGATCATAGCTGGATGCTCAATAAATCTCTGTTAAATGAACAAATTAATAGACCTTTTTCTGTTTGCGGTATTCAGTTAGGCTGTAGCTTCACTATGATACCAATATATGAAAACAGGTGTTATCTATCAGAGAACATAGAGCAGCTTTTAGTGACACATACGGAGTTTGGATTTCTATTAAAATAGTTTTAAATTCTGATAACTGCTACAGTGTGAACAATATATGGCTTATAATAAGGATAAATAGAGCTGATGTTCTGTCAACATCATGACTACCTTCCTTAAAAAGAAACTCATTTGCTAAGCTGCATTATCTACTATTTATTCATTCATCCATTCATTCCTCCATTCACACCATACACCTTTCAAAAAGAATTTAAACTTAAAATTTTTAGTTAATTTCATCTATCAGCATGTTCTACCTGCTCACGTACCTCTGGTCTTCCTATCTAATGCAATTATTAACTACTGAAGGGAAAAAAATTATCCAAGACCATTAAACTGATTAATTCTAATTCTATAATATTTCTTGAAAATAGAGATTTCTCTTTATTATTCTTTGAATCAATCTCCTAACTAGAACTTTTTAAATCCAAAAAGCTAACATAGTATTTTGTGCCCTAATATTTTCCAAGATATATTAAGCACTACATAACATAATGAAAAGTAAATTCTACATCTGAGTATTTCATACTGCTAACATTTATATCCTATTTTGGAATGTCATTATTTTCCTGTCAAAATAAATCCCCATGGAAACAAGCCAGTTTTAAGAGACAGGAAGTACCACAGAATATGTACCTGTGCTAACAGTACTGATGTACCCAAAGTGTTCCCTTACTGTCCTTTATGAGGACAGAACATGTGACTTCAGGGCTCACTCCTCAGAGAAATGGCAGGCAGCTGGTGGACTCACCTGGCGAGTTCTGGGGAGAGGACACAGGAGAGCCACGTGGGGACTGACAGTAGCTGGGATGGAGTAAGGCATGTGGAGGCACATATGACATTATCTCTTCTTCAAATAAACTGGGGAAAGACAAGAAATAAAATGCATACTTCAGCCAAAGAGGTGGGTAAATGCCTTGTTTCTGCAATGAGTAAGTCAATCTCTTGCTCCGACCAATTCCATCTGAGGTCCAGTGCACGTCCCAAAGAAAGCACCTGTCCCCTTTCTCCTGCAGGTAATTCGTGGGACAAAAACAGTTGGCTCTTGCATCTTTTGTGAAACCTGTGGTTATTTGCCTGTTTTCCTACCAACTTTGGACAGCATGATTTCTATTTTGTTACTTTAAATGAGTTAGAGTTTGCACGTTTCATCTGAAAATAGCCTGGGTTTTTACGTCTAGGAATAAGAGCCAAACACAAGAGACAATGTTTATTGAAGACCCATAGTAAATACACAAAGTATGTTCATACCTTCATTCCAAGACACATACAACATGGTCTCAGCCTTCAAAGAGCTCGGGATTTCATTGGAGAATTAAAAGCAAAATAAAACAAAACACCTCTTAAATAATTACAACTGCTAAATAATAAGCTTCCTCATTTAGTCTGGCTTTATAATGTTTTTCAAATGTGAGGATTTTGATGTTATTCAACCTAGTGTCTTCTTTCTCCTCCATACTGAAATTTCTGTTTCTAATACTCTCCTAAAAGATAGTAACCAGGGATCTGAGATCTTGGAATCCTAGACTTTTCATTAACTGTTATGATAAAGAAATGTACTACTGATTATCAAATATACAAACACTTGACAAAATAGAATCAACAATATAAGTAAGAGTACTTGTGTTTTTAAATTAAGAGTAGAAGTAGCTTTCCCTCAAACTTGGTCACATCTAGAAACCTGCTACTTGTTTTCAAAAAACATTGAGAAAAAGTGGCAACAGTTTAGTCTTGAGGAGATTTAAGGAAAGAACTCCTAAGAGTTATAGCACTGGCTTTCCACTGAGGCTATTTTGCCCTTCCTCACACTCTATGGGGACATCACACAATGTCTGAGGACGTTTTTGGTTGTCGTAACTGGGAGAAGGGGTGCTTTTGGCATCTAATGGGTAGAGGCCAGGATGCTGATAAACATCTTACAAGGCACAGAATAGCTCCCTGCAACAAAGACACAGCCAGCCCAAAATGTCAATACTTTTAAGGCTGAGGGACCCTGGGTTACAGCAATGCAATAACAACCTGATAATTCTTTCTCTGGTTCTTCATTCACCTGCACACGTCTGCTAAACCACTATAAACCACTATCACAAAAACATTTTTAGACACCATAGTTTTTTAAGCCATCTTCCCACTTTTAAACTATAAAAGTCAAAAGATTTAGAAACAGAAGCAATAAGTAATTGTATTTGTAATACCAAATTAAGCCCTGAAACAGTCAATTCTCTTTCTCAATAAATCAATAACCATTGGAATAATGTGAATTTTAAGTTGATTGCTAAGGAAAAATGCCATATAAACAGTTGATACCATAAAGGTCTAGAAATTCATAGCTAAATTAATTGAAAAGTAGGAATTAGCACCCTCTCCTCAAACATCTATACATGTGTCCTTTGCTCTATGACACTTACTTCCTTTAAATACAACCAATATGCAGAAATCGTTCTTACCAAGAGAGAAATTTTTTTACTTGAAAAATTTAATATAGGAGAGATAGTGAATAACATAAAAACACTTAATACATATCATCCAGGATTAGTACATGTTAACCCTATTACTTTTGCTTCAAACACACATGCATACTTAGGGATGTGTATATATCTATATATAGATGTATCTATATATCTGTGTGTACGCATGTTATGTATATGAAGTCCCTTTTGAGTGCCTCTATCATGACTTTAACATATCCTTCCATAGTCTGATATTTTGCAACATACGTACAGACGAACAGTATACAGTTTTGCCTTATGCGCTAAAAATTTTTTTAAATACTTTATAAGTATATTGAATTCTTGAACTTTTTTTATTCAACAATATATTTCTGGTATCTGTCTGTGTTGATATATAAGGGTCTAGTTTACTACTTTTACCTGCTATGTAGTATTCCATTCTATTAATGTACTAGTTTATTTATCCATACCTTTCTTGACAAATATTGACTTTTTCCCCAACTGTGTGCTTTTTATCAATAATGGTGCAATGAATATCCTGTATGTATCACCTTGTATACATGTAATACAGCTTCTTAGTGTAAATATGGTATATATCTAAAAGCAGAGTTGCTCAGTCATAGTGTATATATCTTTTTTTTTTAATAGATCTTTATTGGAGTATAATTGTTTCACAATACTGTTAGTTTCTTTTGTACAACAAAGTGAATCAGTCATATGCATACATATATCCCCATATCCCCTCCCTCTTGAGCCTCCCTTCCACCCTCCTAATCCCATGTCTCTATGTCATCTCAAAGCACTGAGCTGATCTCCCTGTGCTATGCTGCTGCTTCCCAGTAGTTAACTATTTTACATTCGGTAGATGTTGATGCTATTCTCACTTCGCCCCAGCTTCCCCCTCCCTTACCGTGTCCCTAAGTCCATTCTCTATGTCTACATCTTTATTCCTGCCCTGCCACTAGGTTCATCAGTACCTTTTTTTTTTTTTTAGATTCCATATATATATGTTAGCGTACGGTATTTGTTTTTCTCCTTCTGACTTATTTCACTCTGTATGACAGACTCTATGTCCATCCACCTCACTGCAAATAACTCAGTTTCGTTTCCTTTTATGGTTGAGTAATATTCCATTGTATATATGTGCCACATCTTCTTTATCCATTCATCTGTCGATGGCCACTTAGGTTGCTTCCATGTCCTGGCTATTGTAAACAGTGTTGCAATGAACACTGTGGTACATGTCTCTTTTTGAATTATGGTGTTCTCAGGGTATATGCCCAGTAGTGGGATTGCTGGGTCGTATGGTAGTTCTATTTTTAGTTTTTTAAGGAACCTCCATACTGTTCTCCATAGTGGCTGTATCAATTTACATTCCCACCAACAGTGCAGGAGGGTTCCTTTTTCACCACACCCTCTCCAGCATTTACTGTTTCTAGATTTTTTTATAATGGGCATTCTGACTGGTGTGAGGTGATAGCTCATTGTAGTTCTGATTTGTATTTCTCTAACAATTAGTGATGTTGAGCATCTTTTCATATGCCTCTTGGCCATCTGTATGTCTTCTTTGGTGAAATGTCTATTTAGATCTTCTGCCCAATTTTTAATTGAATTGTTTGTTTTTCTGATATTGAGCTCCATGATAGCTAAAAGCAGCGTTGCTCACTCATAGTGTATATGTCTTTTTAACTGTACAAGATATTGTCAAATTGTCCTCCAAAGAGGTTGTAGAAATTGCAATCCACCGAGTCCAGAAAATATGGAGTTCCTACTTCTCACTTGGTATTACCAGCTTTTTTGATTTTTTCAAATTTAATAGTATGAAACAGTATCTCAATATTTGAAATTGCATTTTATGATTACTAGCATCTTTCCATGAGTTTATTGGCTATTCATGTTTCAATTCCTTTGAAATGCCTTTTTATATTCTTTATCCATTTTTCTTTTGGGTTATTTTCTTTCAAATTGATTTAAAGGCATGCTTTATGTATTCATGATATCTTTGTTTTATGTGTTGTGAATATATTCTTCTAGTTTGTTGCCTTTTTTATGCCTTTATATGTGGTGTCTTTCATTACATAAAATTAAGAATCCTAATGTAGCCAAATTTATCAATCATTTCCTATATAAGCTCTGTTAAAGGCACACTTCTTACATTAGTTGAGTTAGTGACAGAATACATGAAATAGAATAACCAATAACAAATACAACAAAGTTATTTTGAAATTCTTGAGTTTTGTAATAGCTGTACTGGAAAATAACCTTACATGGGTTTATTTTAAAATGAATAATTTCCTAGAGCTATATCATTTCTACATTGCAGCTTGCTGATATTCAAGTCCATTTGTACCAGGAGTGACTTTCCTTTTTAAGAAATAGACAATGTATATAAGTAAAAATTAAATAAGATACAAGGATATAATGTACAGCACAGGAAATATAGCCAATATTTTTATAATGACTTTAAGTGGACTATAATCTATAAAAACATTGAATCATTATGTTGTACACCTAAAATAAATATAGCATTGTAAATCAGTTATACTTTAATAAAAATATTTTTATTAAAATGTAATTCACATACTACAAAATTCACCCAAGAAAATAAATATTTTTAAATAGAAAAAAGAAAGAAATAGAAGTATAAAAACAGAAACAGAGACTCCATCTACATATCCAGCAAGTCCACTGCCTGAGTTTATAGTTACTGATTCAAATGACTCAAACTCCAAAGTAAAATAAAAAATAAAGAGCTGAGAATATCCCAAAATGTTTCAATAATCATTAAATATTATTTATTAAGCACGCACATGTAATATATTGTGTCACAGCATACAACTATTTGCTCATCCAAATGAAGTAAAAGTCTAGAATTAAATAACATCATTTGTCATTTGTATGTAATAATTATAAAGCTACTATATGTAAGTAAATTTCTCACACTTCTCCAAAGGCTCAACTTCAGAAAACATGCTTATTTTCCCAAAAGGGCAAAAATGTAGCCTTGCTCTTTATATATAAATCAGTTTTCAAATATTTTAAAATTCAACCACATAACATATAGAAATTCATGCCAACTGTGGTGTTTAACAATGTACAAATATTATAAACTATATTTTAACTCAAAATATTTAGGACTATACCATCTAAAGATTATTTAACTAAGGACAGGTGAACAATAATCATGATTTCTGTTTTGCAATCATTTTCGTTTTTACTAACTCCAAAAGTAGAATTCTTTAAATAAAAAAACACAGACTTCTAGAATGAATCAAAAGAGTCCTACCCCAGCCAGAATTTTGTAATAAATGTTACTACTTTATCAACAACCAAACTATGGTAGAAACATCATACTCCATATTAATTGCCCAAGAGTCTTCATGAGTATCTAGCATGCTACATCCTGCTTTCAGAACTGCCAGAACACCACAAGTTGAGGGTCACCACCTGGGCTGAGAAGTGACGCCCAACCACCAATACATCTTGTTCAGGATAAAATGAAGTGAAATATCTATGGAAAGTGATTATATCCCTTTGAATTATGCTCTAACCACAGAGTAAAAGAAAATAACTTTTTGGCTTTAGTTTTACAAATATGGCAACTATCGAGCACACAGTAGAAATGGTTAGAGTTAAGATTATCATGAATAATATGAATGAGACTATTAACACTTTGAGATAAATAAAACATTGCTGATATGGCCAAGCATGACTTCCCTTTAAGCCTATGGAGGTTATAGTAGTAGGTGCCCCAGTCACTAGGTACAGCAAAGCATTATTTTACTCTGATCTCCTACATTGGAGAGATAATATCAAAAATGAAAAAGTCTCTTGAAAACTTGCCATTCTAAGCTACTCTAAAGTTTAAAACTAAAGCTCACCTAACCATCAGAAAAGAAAATATAATTGGTCAGTATTAGGAAGGTCTATCAAGTTGGCAGTGAGTACCAGTGACCAAATTTCAACTTTCTTATCTGATTTCCCATCTTAAATTCTCAAAACCATAAAGTAAATAGATAACTTCAAATCAGCAAACAGGGACAAAACAGCTTTTGAGAAAAAAATTTGGGATGAAAATATAAGTACAACCTCTCTTCTACTCTGATGAGGGAAGCCAGGTATAACTTCCTGCTCCATTCTGTGATGGGACATTCTACTCATCGGCCTCTACAGACTTTCCGTTCTCCAATACCACCTCCTTTGCCAGCAGGGTGAGAACAAAATCAAACTGATTCCAGTGATAAGAAATGAAATCTGAAATGAATTATCACTAAATAAGCATCTTATACCTTCAACATGAGTATTCCACGAGTCTTAAGAATATAGGCTGCCAATATTGGCACGTTATTTTCTAAAATGCTCCACGATGTCTGACGATAGGAGACTTCCCACTTCAAGAAGCGGTTACGTACCTCAGCAACATAACAAGGTCGGCATCACTTGAAAGACGCACCAATCCTGGGGTCCCTTCAGTTCGGATAAATTGGATCTTCTCCCTATTCAAGCAAAGAAACAGCTCAAATATGTGTAGTAGACTTTTGGGACATAACTCAGTACTTTAGGCACCATTTTTTTTAAAACAATGGTCACAACATTTTTGGGGGGACTATTATATGGCAGCTACTGTGCCCTAGGAATACACATCCAAGAAAAACGTGGTCCTTGCCTTCAAGGAGGACCTCGCAAGCATGAACATCACCCAGTTCTAACAATGCCCAAAAAATTATTTTATTGCTTTCACCTTTTGCTGCCTAAATACTACTGTGGGTAGCAGCACCATCCAACCAATAAAACTCAGTTTCTGCTTTGAGTTAAAGCCTTGTTGTGGGCTTGAATCTAAGCAACAGCCTGGACCATTCAGGCTGATTCTCTCTTATTCCAAAAAGGGAGTGTGTAGGGATATTCATTTATTTTCCTCAGGATATACCTCTACATTATGTGTAATGAGTACATTCCTACTTGGAAGCAGGTAGTATCTATAAATTATATATTCAATATAAAAGCATATGGCCCTCTCAAATAACTGAAACCTAAACCATTTTCAGTTACTACAGTTGGTGAAATAGATTGTGCGTATACTTGTGCAAATGTACATATACATACACACACCAAACACAATGATGTGAGTTATCTGGACCATTATTTTATTATAGTTATATGTGATAACACCAGTTTTTGTTTGTTTGATAAGTCATCGTTTTGCTAGTTTCAATTCTTTGTGTGACTATAAATTCAGTAAAAATTTTTCCTGGTTGCTTCCCCTCATTTACATCATGCCATTTCAAAGCACACCATATCAATTTTGATAAGATGAGGACAAAAAATAAAAACATAAACTATGGTACTGAAAGCATTACATTTGATAGGAACATAGGGGCCAACACAAGTATACAATTTTACTCTAAGTGCTAATGACAATATATTCTGATTCCTGTATACTATGAAACAAAATATCAATCTCTGGTGTAAGTATTTAGATTTAGTTCTTTTCCATAGAGCATCTTGTTTTCCTATTTGATATTTACACAAAGCTCTAATGAATTTTATATTCCCAAATTTCAAATTCTAATTCAATTGCATGCAGGCTTGAAAGTAATGAGGTGAAAGGCAAGGTTTAATTGTTGAGATGAAAAATTCCCTAATGTACAGAAAAGTCAACTGATACGCTCTTAGCCACACAGCTTACTGGAAATGATAAACAGAGTTTAGTCCTAGGCTTCTTCTGCCTAGATCCATTTTACATAACCTGTTAGCATACGATGCACTAATATTTGATATTATCAACTTTTCTTTTTGGTCCTTTATTGCCAGTAGCAATATTATATGTTTTATATAATTTTTATATGATCTAATTTTATAATATGAAATTTTATATTATAGCTATATTATATATTATATAGTAGCTAGCTACTGGCAATATAGACACAGATACAGATATAGCTATACATATAGATGAATGGTAGACATATATATAAAGAAACTATTCAGAAGAGAAAGTCCAGCCTCTCCTCTCTGCTTAATGTTATTTCAGTCTGAAGTCTCAAATCAAGCAGAACATTTTTCCTCGAGTGTTACAATCATATGTCTGAAGCACATGATGGAAACCAAGGCCCATTATCTGGTAAATGGTTTTTTGATAAGAGACATAAAAGTTAGTTTAAAGAAAGCTAAATTAGAGAAAAGTTATCTTGGAGAAAAAAATGAACTTGACCAAAGAAGTACTCTTATAAGGGTCAGTAACAATATGCTTTGGGGGCTTCCCTGGTGGCGCAGTGGTTGAGAATCTGCCTGCCAATGCAGGGGACACGGGTTCGAGCCCTGGTCTGGGAGGATCCCACATGCCGCGGAGCAACTAGGCCCGTGAGCCACAACTACTGAGCCTGCGCGTCTGGAGCTTGTGCTCCACAACAAGAGAGGCCGCGATAGTGAGAGGCCCGCGCATCGCGATGAAGAGTGGCCCCCGCTTGCCACAACTAGAGAAAGCCCTCGCACAGAAACGAAGACCCAACACAGCCATACATAAGTAAATAAACAATAAAAATAAAGGAATTCCTTAAAAAGAAAACCAAAAAACAATATGCTTTGATCTTGAAGAATCAAAAGCTGTCTCCAATAAATACACAGTTTCTCTCCTTAGTCTATCACCACAATGAACGAGGCAAACCGAACACAACGAGAAAAGAAACGGGCTGAGCACTGTCCTCCACTCCTTTAACTGGAACCACACAGAAGGGGTTGAGTGATCAAAGAGATAGCATGCTCCAGACTATGGCTTGTATGTATCCTGTGATAGCCTGTGAATAAGGAACAGATCATAGCTTCCTGAGTCAGAAGGATGACAGGGTGAGGGAAGGAAAGGGAAAGACACCAGAGTAAACATGCCAATTGGGAAACTTTTCATCATTTTCCAGATATTACCTAATGAGGCAGTGAAGGCAACTGGTCTGATTCTTTGGGCCAGAACATACCAGAGGCAGGCTGAGACTAGTTCTCTATGGGCCCAGCTAATTTATCACAATGGCAAGTAATGGGTCATGTGCTTCCGGAACAAGACACTGGAGCATATTATCTGATGTACATCACACCACTAAGGACTTTATTATATTAATATGCGTTCATTCAGCAAACATTTTCTGAGTGCCTACTGTGTGCTGGGCATGGTACCACATACTGGGAATCCAACTGGGTGTAAGACACAGCCCCTTTCTCAAAGAGTTCATGGTGCAGTGGAAGAGAGACAGTCCATGGGCAATTCCAGTATGACACGAAAATATTTAAATTATTCCATTCACTTAACTGAGCTCTGTTTAGGCCTTATACCCACTCTTCTTCTAATAAGTCCTTCATAAAGTTATTTCACGTAGAAACAAAGAAGGCATTGGTTTATTGACTGTCAAGAAAGCAGATCAAGGCTGAGGAAGAAAAATAAGTCAGTAGCTATCCTCAGAAATGTCACCAATCTTTCCTGAAGGGGAAAAAACGGGAACCACTCCTCGGTTATCAGGTCCTTGCCCAATATTCTACAGGCCGGTATTTCTTAAACTGGCATCATTGCCTACTAGAAATCTACAGACATAATCTTGAGTTCTGGGAGAATTTTAAAATGCTGTGTTTTTACTTTGATGATCAAAACTGCTAACATGAGGTAAGCTATTTTGGACAATCTAGACAACATTCATGACTCAACATTACTAAGTGACTTCACCTCCCATGTTTGCATTTACAAAACACTTGTTGCCAAGTGATCAGAGGCGAACGTTCAGGGTGTTGATGAGCAGGGCCTTGATATTAAATATGGTAACAGTCCCTGTCTGCTACTCACATGCAATTCTTTCACCATTTAAAAAGACAAAACTTTTCTTTGGAAGTATTAATTTGCAAATTAAATGATCATGATGAAGTGAGACAAGGTAATGTAGGTATAAATTGCCATAGGTTAAAGAGAAAGCAAAATAAATGGACTTAAGAAGTGAATTATGCATTTATGCTAAATAAAGCAAAAAAGATGTTATGGTTTATTCTAAGAACAAAAGTTTTAATATAGTTTAGAAGTAGAAAAGTGGCGGTAGAATCATCACAGGGTACGTTTAATGATATATTTTTCTTCAGTATTGTACTTGGGGGTGCACCATTAAATGAACTGGCTCTTCACATAGATAAAAATAAGCTATTTGTTAAGAAAGAAAAGTGATGACCACAATAATGCCACAGATGCATGATATACCCTTAGATGCAAAATCAAAAGAATCAAGTCATAACACAAGTGAAACCAAAAGCACAAATGTATCTTTCCACTGACACTGGTCTCAACATTGGTGATCTGGCTTCTGAGAAACAAAACCTTCTCACGATATCATTAATTCAAATATTATTTTTTTAGTTTTTACTTAATTTATATTTCTTCTGGTTTTATAGCTTATAAAAGCTGTAAGGATAAGAAGTTTATGCATATTTTATATTTGTACACATTTAAGTTTCATTAAAATAAAAGTGGTTAAAATCACCATTGTAGATCTGCAATGCTTCTTTTCCTTTTAGGATGGAAAATAACACATTTGGCTCCTAAAAAATTTCCATGAGTCCACCCCGTGTCTGAAATAAACATAACAAGTTTGAGAAATGTTGTTGATGATTCATATGACTCTGATTAGAGGGACATTTGAAAGTTACATTAATATATTTATTCAAGGAGTCCGTGGCAGTCCTCTAATTTCTTTCTTTACTGCCATCACCGTAATGAAGAAATTCTATTCAATTTTAGTGGTTTATAATGAGAATTAAGATTATATTCAAACAACATTTTATCATTTGACCATCTCTGCATGGGCATGTTTCTCACTGTGCCCTTTACAGCACATTCCAGCATTTCCTCCACCGCACTTTCTCACACGGCCACTCAGTTATAACTTCAGTTCCTTTTGAATTGTGAGATTCTGGAGGGCAAAAGCCCTTCCCCCTTTATCTTTGTGCCTCCAAGTACCTAGCTCTATGCTGTGCACACAAGAAGTGCTCAGTAAAATCAAACCAGGCACATGATCAGTTAACACCAAAACAGATTTGGCTCCTAACAAATTTCCCTGTGTCCAACTCAGTATTTGGAATAAACTTATATTTATAGCATTTTTTGTTGTGGTGGAGAAAAGAGAATCAGAAAGCTAACATTAGATTATTTACTAAAACAGAACCCACTGTAGGAAGCGCAAAGACAGGTAAAGGCAACCTTTTAATAAGAAAACACAGCTGTTATAACTAAGAGATTTATACAGATGCTAGACTGTACACATAGTAACAACCTCAGGAAAACGTCGCTGGCTATTGCTGTCTCTCAGATGCCCATGGCCTTCAGACCTTGGTAACCACTTCCTCCAATGCACAGAATCACCCCAGAAGATCAACTCAAGCAGAAGATCATCTGAGGATAAGGAACATAGTCTCAAGACCGGAATTCCCACAGAAAATACCCTCATTGAAACCAACCAACATTTTGGTGAAATTAAAGTAGGGCACGTGATCAAAAACAATCAGAAGCAGCAATGCCTCTAAACCACAACACTCACTGGATTGTAGACTCTGCACACACATGGCTCCTGTAGATACAGTTTAGTAAACCTTCAAAAATATATATGTTAAAAACTGCCTTCGGGGGCTTCCCTGGTGGTGCAGTGGTTGAGAGTCTGCCTGCTAATGCAGGGGACACGGGTTCGAGCCCCGGTCTGGGAAGATCCCACATGCCGCGGAGCAACTAGGCCCGTGAGCCACAACTACTGAGCCTGCACGTCTGGAGCCTGTGCTCCGCAACGAGAGGCCGCGATAGTGAGAGGCCCGCGCACCGCGATGAAGAGTGGCCCCCGCTTGCTGCAACTAGAGAAAGCCCTCACAGAAACGAAGACACAACACAACCAAAAATAAATAAATAAATTTAAAATATGGAGGAAAAAAATCATTAAAAAAACATGACTTGATGTTTAAAAAAAAAAAAAAAAAAAAAACTGCCTTCGGGCAATTTTAGAGAAATCCCCATGACTTCTCTGATGGTGTAACGCCAAGAAAGGAAAATTAGTAATGATCATTCATATTTCTGACTACACTCACAGGGCATGGTCTGACTTGAAGGGTAAGAGCCAGGCAGTAGAAAGGTCAACTTTTCTTTCTACTTCTCATTACACAGGTTAGGTTTGGAGATACAGGTCCATTATTATCTCGTGATTCTTATGGACGCATAGAAGTGACATCAATTAGCCATATATGTAGAGGCAATATTTGTTGTAAATGGATATAAATCAACTCTGTACTAAGAATTCAGAGAGTTACTTAACTCTCTCTCTGCTCGTTTCCTCATCTTGAAGTAAGTATAGTTATACTATCTGCCTCATAGGTTGGTGGACAGGATTTAATGAACAAATGCAAATAAAATGTTTAGCACAGAACTATTATATAGTAGCACTCAACCATTTTAAGATATTGAGTATATTATAAGATATGCCTCATAATTATTTATTACTTTTTCAGTAGACAGAATCATCTACTGAAAATAGAGCAAAATAAGATGTCTAGTCATATACTCCCTTTTTTGTTTCTGTTGTTGGCAAGTTATTTTAACCATGCTATTTACCTTGGTTAATTCCACAAATATCTATTGAGTACTTCTATGACATGTAGTAGATAAGACCCTGACCTCTCCATAAAACTGAAATAATGCTGTGAGTACCAAAGAGATAATACATATGAAGGGTTTACAGTTCTCATAATTCAATGGATAATGGGAAACATTATTCTCAGTAAAGCAAAATTCTATGTAAAGCAAAACCATTTTGGACTCTAAAAAAGGAATTTAGTTATTATACAAAAAAACATGTGGTTATAAGACACCTTACCTAAGGCATTCTAACAGCTTGCACTGTAAGCCCATCATTATTCTGAAGAATTAGTATCTAGGGTATACTAGAATGCATAACTGGTGGTTTATATTTTCTTATGAACTATAATAATTTATTATGTATTTGATAACAAGTGTTTTAACTGAAAATATATTCAGGAATTGAAACTACGTTATATATGAATATATTTTATTTTAAAATCAATATATATATACAAAACAAAAAACCCCAATTGGTTATAATATAAGACATTAGAACGGACAAGTCAGTTAAAGAGCGTGTAAAGGGATAGACAAGGATAAGGCAGTATTTTTTCAACAGTGATATAAAATGTCAAGGTAAGGGAAAAAAGAACTTCAGGCACCAATTTTTGGAAAATAGTACTACAAAAACTAGTAGTTTTCTAGATTTGGCAGTTATTATTTAGAAAACTAAAAACAAAAAGTCCACCCACAACAGAAACAAAAACATAAAATACTTTGGGAAAACCTAGACAAGAAACATTCAGTTCCTAAATAAATAAATAAGAAAATTTTATTGTAGGAAATGAAGGGGTTGAACACATGAAAAAAACTGTAGTTGTAGAATAAAAAATGGAAAACTAAATATTCTAATCGTATCCAAAGTAACTTAAAAAAAAATCCCCATCAAAATCCCAATGTAATTTAAAAAGTTGAGAACAGTATTCAAAATTTCATCTCAATACTCAAAATAATGCTATGTGCTAGAGAATTTTAGCCAAGTTTTCAAAATAAATAATTGTTATGCCATCATTTCCTGAGATCTAAAATAACATACTAGGATATACAAAGATATATAAATTGTTGTATTAAAAAGATGGATTCTTTATATATGTGATTTTGTGTACTGGAAATGTAGTTACTTGCCCTTTGGGATAAATAGTTTTAGGTGCTATCATTAAGTCCCAAATATATTGCTATGAAATTGATTTATTTACCAAATATTTCTCAAACACCCACTTTATTCAATGTAAGATGTGAGGTCCCATGAGGATTAAAAAAGATGAGTAAGTTACATACCTTGACTTCATGTAGCTTGTACTTGACTTGGAATAAAGTGTGTAAGAAAACATATGGTAGAAAAATACGAGATGTTTTTAAACATTTTAAGCACAGATGGTAATATTATGCCATTTCTACTGTAAGCTATAAAATTCAGACACATAAGATACCTGATTTTTGGTATAATGGCACCCTGATGGGTCTGCAAGAATGTTTTCTGTAAAATGTACCCTCAAGGAACAGAGAGTAATGACTTATTCAATGGGACGTACCCATTTGTATGTAGGACAATGTGCATGAAATAAGGAGATTTTAACTTTAGCCAAGTAAATTTTTCTGAAGACAGTTTCCATAACTATTTAAACCCACTGCGAAAGACCAGAAAGAAAAAATAAAATACATTATTAACATAGAGGGGATGTGTATTTTGTTTGCTTTGTAAGAAATGTTTCTGATTTACTAATAACTTAGAAATTTAAATATATATGTAAAAATCATACTTCATTGAAAACCATTTTGTGCTATCACAAATGGTAATGCATTGTTCTCCATGATTTTAGAAATGGCTTATTATTCTCTTGAGTTTGGGAAAAGCATTGAGGCTGGAATCCATACTGATATTTTTCTTTGGTCCACACAGAGTCCACATATCTTGAGCTACTGAAGAAGGATGACATTTTGCTGAACTCTTTTCTTGATAAATGCAACAGAATATAGCAAAAATCAATAGTGGAACAGACATACCTAAAACATGGTTATTCTTCATGTAAGAAAATGGTTTGAAAACCCTGATTGAATCATTTGTTAGCCAGAAAATACAAGGCTTTGGATGAATATCCAGTGGATGAACATATTCGTAATTTGGAAAATCTTGAAAAGTTATACCAAGGAACTTTATTTATGGGAAAGTGGTTTAACAAATACCTGGGTGTAATACTTTAAGAGAATCTAAACTTATCTTAGCTATAAGGGTTTTTCTTTTGGGCCTATTTTATCTTAAGTGATTGACTGTATAGTTATTTAAAAATTAATAGTTACAAGATTCCACACATGGAATATGTGAAAACTAGACATTTACAGGATGTACATGTCAAAAGCCTATACACTACTACATCTTGGCATATCCATTCACATAAAACGTAAGCAGCAATTATTTCTTCTGCAGAAGCCGTAGAATAGATATCAGGGACTAAGAATCTGTGTTCCTTAGTGTCCTAGGTAGCAATATCTCAAACCTCTCATTAGATCTACGAGAAGATTACTGCCTGAGAAGATGTTTTAACTCAACTTTGGATGGCTTCTAAAATGTTATGTCAATGACTTTGCCATGATGTTTGGCCCTCAGTAATTTGTACTGAACCTTGAGCCAGAAGGCTCAGTCCTCTGTGCAGGAAGGGAGCAGTCAAGGCTGGTTTCATCACATACATGTAAAAAATTTTAGAACAAAGCTTCCCATAGGACATAGTATAAGCACAACACTAGAAAACCTTCCTACACAGAAGTTAATCATGGAACTCAAGATACCCTTCCTGTATTTTAACTATGTCCATAGAATCACATGATGCCATCTATGCATATGATCAGTCTTAGGGATAATGGTATTGAGAATCAGTAAATTTAGGGGTAAATTACTTTAAACTGAGTCCTTGTGATACAATAAAGAAGTGAAGGACAGATTACTAATACAATATTTCTTTAAATTTGTTGTATGCTTTCTATTGCTTACGTTGTACGAGGGGCTGTAAATACATGATCACATTTAATCTTCAAAAGGACGTTGCAAGTTAGAAATTTCTATACCCACTTTACAGATGAGGAAACTAAGACTTGGAGGGGTTAAATGCCTCATTCAAAGTCTGGTGAGTAAACTGCAGAGCCAGAATTCAAACCAGGTCTGTTTGACCCCAAACCTGAACTCTTAAGATCTATATTCTACTACTTTCTAAGTGTCATTATTAATGCTGGTCTCCCAGTTGGGAGACAGACCAGAACTCTCCAAATAACACTATGTGGTGTCAATAAATTATTTTAATCAGGTGTTTAAAAAAATTCAGTAATTATGCTTATGCAAATTTTTCATAGGAAAATAATAGTTTCAATGCAGTTTTCCTGTTACATAAACAGGAAAGTTTGTCATGTCGGTTCCAGACATCTGAGAGAACAGTAAACAAATTAGGAGAAGACGATGAGACAGAGCTAGGCAGGCCATAACAGGAAAATGCATAAGGATTGGCAAAGGGAAATTTATGCTATTTTGACCAAGTAGATCAGATGTTAACTGAGATTAATACTTCCAGCCCAATAGTAAATGCAGAAAAACTCATCTGTTAGAAAACTGGACAAGAAATAGGTTAGAAATTTTGAACACTGGGATTTGTTTTATGAAAGCCAGCTTTTGGGAACTTTAACTTTTTATTTCATAAAATAAATGCTTGATAATTTCACAATGGCATGCACTATTTTTAAAATGAAAACAAAATTAAGACTATAATTTGAGCAATAAAAAAATTCTAGGGCTCTTAAAATTGGATTATGGGGCTTCCCTGGTGGCGCAGTGGTTGAGAATCTGCCTGCCAATGCAGGGGACATGGGTTTGAGCCCTGGTCTGGGAAGATCCCACATGCTGCGGAGCAACTAGGCCCGTGAGCCACAATTACTGAGCCTGCGTGTCTGGAGCCTGTGCTCCGCAACAAGAGAGGCCGCGATAGTGAGAGGCCCGCGCACTGCGATGAAGAGTGGCCCCCGCTTGCCACAACTAGAGAGGGCCCTCGCACAGACCCAACACAGTCAAAAATAAATATAAATAAATAAATAAAAATTAAAAAAAAATAGGATTATGGGAAGAAATAAAAGGTCAGAGTCTGCGTTTGCTTCTATTCTGGTGAACCCTGGGAGACGTATTCATTTGCCTTTTGTAGCTCAGAATTTCTTGACTTCCAAGTTATTGATTTACCAGTGACATAAAATAGGAAATAGCCCAATTTATCCAGAAGAGAAAAAAAAAGTATCATAGATCACATCCTCATGGGAAGGAAATTTTTTTAGGAAGCACTCAAGGAGGAATTGACCTAGAGCCCAAAATAATTATCACTGATGTCTGAGGAAAGCTGGACTAGTAGGGAGTAGATTTACTGGTTGAATCCAATAGTCACACAAAAGGGGAATTCTCAACTCAATTCAGTTTCATGGTACTTAGCTCCTTGTTCATAATACAATGTTGTACACCAAAAAGTTTATTCAATTTGTATGCATTACATTCATCTATAAAATATGTTTAAAAGGTTGTTTTTTAAATGAATACAGTTTTTTAAATGAATACATTTGTCTTTGGATAAAATATTAGAGCATTTTATTTTAATGTTATAAAGCTTTTTAGTAGGATTACTGTCTTTCACTGAGAACCAAGAGTAGGATATAGTAATCCAATGGGACTCGATCCATTTGATGGAGGTGGTACTGACTTCTGGATGTTGAGTTTTCTGAGCAAACCTCTTCTGAGATTAAAAAAAAAAAAAAGAGGACAACTTGGTAGCATGCACATTTGCTTGATAGATGAAGTCAGAGGAAGTGGTGATTTGAAAACAGCAGTTGAAAGCAAAAGCCACATCCCAATGCATGAAAAACCATAGCCATTCTACAGGAAAAGATACACAAGGCGGGTCTCAAGGAGGAGAAAGCTGTATATGGATACAAACTAAACAAACTGTTTGCTGTCCTCTGGATAGCAAGGAATCGCAAGCAAAACAAGAAAATCACAAAGCACAGAGGTGTACCTACTTGAATCTCCCAAGGGCTGATGTTTATTTCCTCATTATGTTATGGAGAAAATAAGAAGGGATATTTCCTTTAAGTGGCTGTACCACGGGTGAGGAACGGTGTACACAGAGCTCAGGATATGAATATAGGTCCACAGTTAGCTTTGACACACAATCAGTAGCTCCATTCCATGCATAAATCTCTTTATCAAATGTATCACTGAAATATGAGATTGAAGAACCCCAGCGAGTTCCCCACCCCTTCATTTGTGGGAATGCTCCTTACAATGCAGTTTTTAACTATATGAAACAGGGTGTTCCTTTAGATGTACAAACTTCCCCATTATGTTGTTATGATAAGCAAAATGCTTAACTATCAACAGCTTTTCAGACTAAAAGCGCACTGTGACACACACTCTATGTAAGAGGAACAGTATTATCTCATTGATGTAAGTTCCTGCTTCTTTCTACTTGTCATGACCGCTCATGCTTTCTATGGTCAAATTCTATAGTTATAGAAAGAGTAAAAGGAAATTTATAAATAAGTTTTGAAATAAGATGGAAACTTATTTTAAAACCTATCAAATAATATCTTAGCAATAGACTGCCATGTGAGATTGTACTTAACTGAGGACCCCGAGTGTCATTAAAAAATAAAAATCTTCAACAATCTTTAGGAGATTAGAGCCTTTTAAGACTAAAAAGCAGAAAGTAAAACAAAAACAAAACTGGAAGCTACCAAAGGGGCCTGCAGCTTTTTCCTCTTTAGGATCGGTTAAGGATCTCTTAAGTCATTAAAGAATAATGATGTTAGATGCCTTGTTCAGGTAGATTATATCATCTTATTTCTCTGATGAGAGAGATCTGAAGATATGTTAAATTAATAATAATGTGGAGGTGCAGAGCAAAAGTAGAAAACTTCTTGAGTTCCCTTTTTCTTGCTCTTTTTTGCTGCAGCACGGTTCTTTCAGAGGAACAGATATTGACTACACGTGGGGGGAGGAAGGGTTGGGGCTGAAGTTGGTAACAAAGAGAGAAAATAGAGTTCTCCTTATTTTGTGCTTTGCTAAAGAGGAGGGATTTTGTTTGTATGTTTGTTTGTTTTGCTTTTCAGCCCAGAACCTCTAAGATCTCTCATTAGAGAACTGAGGGGCTCATTTCTGCAATGTTATTTTTACAGAAGACTCTCTAGAGGACCATGAGTTGCTGAGTAGATGCTATAATATACAAATATAAAAAATTACAGCTTATATAATTTTTATAATTTTTTCTGACTGAGAACAGCATGCTTATCAAGTTGGGGAAAACACTGAAACCTGAGTTAGATGTTAACTATGTGAAACCAGGAGTTCTGTATAAGCAATGTTTGTACTATCATACTTGAAATTATGTGTAGTTTTAGCCTTTAGAAACTTTAGAAAGTAATGATGACTTTAAAGATATGAGAGACTAAGAACATCATAAGAAGGATATCTGGTAATTTAAATTTCATATAAACATATACCTACATTTCATATTTCATATCGACATATACTTACATTTACTATATATGCAAAGTGCTATTCTAGATATTTCAGCAGTAAGGAAGGAGAAATAATGATGAGTTGGATGATATCCCTACTTGCAAGGAGCTTATAACCTAATTGGAAAATTAAGCATAAGGACTTGAAAACTCAAATTAAATCACAAAAGTCACATAACCAAAATAATAGGAGGGACAACTTGATACATTATATAATTAATGATCAAATTAGTGTCTAGACCAGAGGTAATGACACCTGGATGGGCGACTGGAATTATACGGTGAGGTGTTTTTTTTTTTTTAACATCTTTATTAGAGTATAATTGCTTTACAATGGTGTGTCAGTTTCTGCTTTATAACAAAGTGAATCAGTTATACATATACATATGTCCCCATATCTCTTCCTTCTTGCATCTCCCTCCCTCCCACCCTCCCTATCCCACCCCTCTAGGTGGTCACAAAGCACCGAGCTGATCTCCCTGTGCTATGTGGCTGCTTCCCACTAGCTATCTATTTTACGTTTGGTAGTGTGTATATGTTCATGCCACTCTCTCACTTTGTCCCAGCTTACCCTTCCCCCTCCCCGTGTCCTCAAGTCCATTCTCTAGTAGGTCTGCATCTTTATTCCCGTCTTGCCCCTAGGTTCTTTTTTTCTTTTTAGATTCCATATATATGTGTTAGCATATGGTATTTGTTTTTCTCCTTCTGACTTACTTCACTCTGTATGACACTCTCTAGGTCCATCCACCTCACTACAAATAACTCAGTTTCATTCTTTTTTATGGCTGAGTAATATTCCATTGTATATATGTGCCACATCTTCTTTATCCATTCATCTGTTGATGGACACTTAGGTTGCCTCCATGTCCTGGCTATTGTAAACAGAGCTGCAATGAACATTTTGGTACATGACTCTTTTTTTTTTTTTTTTAACATGACTCTTTTTGAATTACGGTTTTCTTCGGGTATATGCCCAGTAGTGGGATTGCTGGGTCGTATGGTAATTCTATTTTTAGTTTTTTAAGGAACCTCCATACTGTTCTCCATAGTGGCTGTATCAATTTACATTCCCACCAACAGTGCAAGAAGGTTCCCTTTTCTCCACACCCTCTCCAGCATTTATTGTTTGCAGATTTTTTGATGATGGCCATTCTGACCGGTGTGAGATGATATCTCATTGTACTTTTGATTTGCATTTCTCTAATGATTAATGATGTTGAGCATCCTTTCATGTGTTTGTTGGCAATCTGTATATATTCTTTGGAGAAATGTCTATTTAGGTTCTCTGTCCATTTTTGGATTGGGTTGTTTGTTTTTTTGATATTAAGCTGCATGAGTTGCTTGTATGTTTTGGAGATTAATCCTTTGTCAGTTGCTTCATTTGCAAATATTTTCTCCCATTCTGAGGGTTGTCTTTTCATCTTGTTTATGGTTTCCTTTGCTGTGCAAAAGCTTTTAAGCTTCATTAGGTCCCATTTGTTTATTTTTGTTTTTATTTCCATTTCTGTAGGAGGTGGGTCAAAAAGGATCTTGCTGTGATTTATGTGAGAGTGTTCTTCCTATATTTTCCTCTAAGAGTTTGATGGCGTCTGGCCTTACATTTAGATCTTTAATCCATTTTGAGTTTATTTTTGTGTATGGTGTTAGGGAGTGTTCTAATTTCATTCTTTTACATGTAGCTGTCCAGTTCTCCCAGCACCACTTATTGAAGAGGCTGTCTTTTCTCCATTGTATAGTCTTGCCTCCTTTAACAAAAATAAGGTGACCATATGTGTGTGGGTTTATCTCTGGGCTTTCTATCCCGTTCCATTGATCTATATTTCTGTTTTTGTGTCAGTACCATACTGTCTTGATTACTGTAGCTTTGTAGTAGAGTCTGTAGTATAGCCAGAGAGCCTGGTTCCTCCAGCTCCGTTTTTCTTTCTCAAGATTGCTTTGGCTATTTGGGGTCTTTTGTGTTTCCATACAAATTGTGAAATTTTTTGTTCTAGTGCTGTGAAAAATGCCAGTGGTAGTTTGATAGGGATTGCATTGAATGTGTAGATTGCTTTGGGTAGTAGAGTTATTTTCACAATGTTGATTCTTCCAATCCAAGAACATGGTATAGCTCTCCATCTATTTGTATCATCTTTAATTTCTTTCATCAGTATCTTATAATTTTCTGCATACAGGTCTTTTGTCTCCTTAGGTAGGTTTATTCCTAGATATTTTATTCTTTTTGTTGCAATGGTAAATGGGAGTGTTTTCTTAATTTCACTTTCAGATTTTTCATCATTAGTGTATAGGAATGCAAGAGATTTCTGTGCATTAATTTTGTATCCTGCAACTTTACCAAATTCATTGATTAGCTCTAGTAGTTTTCTAGTAGCATCTTTAGGATTCTCTATGTATAGTATCATGTCATCTGTAAATAGTGACAGCTTTACTTCTTCTTTTCCGATTTGGATTCCTTTTATTTCTTTTTCTTCTCTGATTGCTGTGGCTAACACTTCCAAAACTATGTTGAATAATAGTGGTGAGAGTGGGCAACCTTGTCTTGTTCCTGATCTTAGTGGAAATGGTTTCAGTTTTTCACCATTGAGGATGGTGTTGGCTGTGGGTTTGTCATATATGGCCTTTACTATGTTGAGGAAAGTTCCCTCTATGCCTACTTTCTGGAGGGTTTTTATCATAAATTGGTGTTGAATTTTGTCAAAAGCTTTTTCTGCATCTATTGAGATGATCATATGGTTTTTCTCCTTCAATATGTTAATATGGTTTATCACGTTGATTGATTTGCGTATATTGAAGAATCCTTGCATTCCTGGGATAAATCCCACTTGATCATAATGTATGATCCTTTTAATGTGCTGTTGGATTCTGTTTGCTAGTATTTTGTTGAGGATTTTTGCACCAAATTCATCAGTGATATTGGCCTGTAGTTTTCTTTCTTTGTGACATCTTTGTCTGGTTTTGGTATCAGGGTGATAGTGGCCTCGTAGAATGAGTCGGGGAGTGTTCCTCCCTCTGCAATATTTTGGAAGAGTTTGAGAAGGATAGGTGTTAGCTCTTCTCTACATGTTTGATAGAATTCACCTGTGAAGCCATCTGGTCCTGGACTTTTGTTTGTTGGAAGATTTTTAATCACAGCTTCAATTTCAGTGCTTGTGATTGGTCTGTTCATATTTTCTATTTCTTCCTGGTTCAGTCTCGGAAGGTTCTGCATATCTAAGAATTTGTCCATTTCTTCCAGGTTGCCCATTTTATTGGCATATAGTTGCTTGTAGTAATCTCTCATGATCCTTTGTATTTCTGCAGTGTCAGTGGTTACTTCTCCTTTTTCATTTCTAATTCTATTGATTTGTCTTCTCCCATTTTTTCTTGATAAGTCTGGCTAATGGTTTATCAGTTTTATCTTTTCAAAGAACCAGCTTTTAGTTTTATTGATCTTTGCTATCATTTCCTTCATTTCTTTTTCATTTATTTCAGATCTGATCTTTATGATTCCTTTCCTTCTGCTAACTTTGGGGGTTTTTTTGTTCTTCTTTCTCTAATTGCTTTAGGTGTAAGGTTAGGTTGTTTATCTGAGATGTTTCTTGTTTCTTAAGGTAGGCTTGTATAGCTATAGACTTCCCTCTTAGAACTGCTTTTGCTGCATCCCATAGGTTTTGGGTCGTTGTGTTTTCATTGTCATTGTTTCTAGGTATTTTTTGATTTCCTCTTTGATTTTTTCAGTGATCTCTTGGTTATTAAGTAGTGTGTTGTTTAGCCTCCATGTGTTTGTATTTTTTACAGATTTTTTCCTGTAATTGATATCTAGTCTCATAGCGTTGTGGTCGGAAAAGATACTTGATACGATTTCAATTTTCTTAAATTTACCAAGGCTTGATTCCTGACCCAAGATATGATCTATCCTGGAGAATGTTCCATGAGCACTTGAGAAGAATGTGTATTCTGTTGTTTTTGGATGGAATGTTCTGTAAATATCACCTAAGTCCACCTTGTTTAATGTATCATTTAAAGCTTGTGTTTCCTTATTTATTTTCATTTTGGATGATCTGTCCATTGGTGAAAGTGGAGTATTAAAGTCCCCTACTATTATTGTGTTACTGTCGATTTCCCCTTTTATGACTGTTAGTATTTGCCTTATGTATTGAGGTGCTCCTATGTTGGGTGCATAAATATTTACAATTGTTATATCTTCTTCTTGGATTGATCCCTTGATCATTATATAGTGTCCTTCTTTGTGTATTGTAATAGTCTTTGTTTTAAAGTCTATTTTGTCTGATATGAGAATTCCTACTCCAGCTTTCTTTTGATTTCCATTTGCATGGAATATCTTTTTCCATCCCCTCACTTTCAGTCTGTATGTGTCCCTAGGCCTGAAGTGGGTCTCTTGTAGACAGCATATATACGGGTCTTGTTTTTGTATCCATTCAGCCAGTCTATGTCTTTTGGTGGGAGCATTTAATCCATTTACATTTAAGGTAATTATCGATATGTATGTTTCTATTACCATTTTCTTAATTGTTTTGGGTTTATTATTGTAGGTCTTTTCCTTCTCTTGCGTTTCCTGCCTAGAGAAGTTCCTTTTGCATTTGTTGTAAAGCTGGTTTGGTGGTGCTGAATTCTCTTAGCTTTTGCTTGTCTGTAAATCTGAATGAGATCCTTGCTGGGTAGAGTAACCTTGGTTGTAGGTTTTTCCCTTTCATCACTTTAAGTATGTCCTCCCACACCCTTCTGGCTTGCAGAGTTTCTGCTGAAAGATCAGCTGTTAACCTTATGGGGATTCCCTTGTATGTTATTTGTTGCTTTTCCCTTGCTGCCTTAAAAATATTTTCTTTGTATTTAATTTTTGATACTTTCATTAATATGTGTCTTGACATGTTTCTCCTTGGATTTATCCTGTATGGGACTCTCCACACTTCCTGGACTTGACTATTTCCTTTCCCATGTTATGGAAGTTTTCAACTATAATCTCTTCAAATATTTTCTCAGTCCCTTTCTTTTTCTCTTCTTCTTCTGGGAACCTTATATCTCGAATGTTGGTGCGTTTAATGTTGTCCCAGAGGTCACTGAGACTGTCCTCAATTCTTTTCATTCTTTTTTCTTTATTCTGCTCTGCAGTAGTTATTTCCACTATTTTATCTTTCAGGTCACTTATCCGTTCTTCTGCCTCAGTTTTTGTGCTATTGATTCCTTCTAGAGAATTTTTCATTTCATTTATTGTGTTGTTTACCATTGTTTGTTTGCTCTTTAGTTCTTCTAGGTCCTTGTTAAACATTTCTTGTATTTTCTCCATTCTATTTCCAAGATTTTGGATCATCTTTACTATTATTATTCTGAATTCTTTTTCAGGTAGGCTGCCTATTTCCTCTTCATTTGTTAGGTCTTGTGGGTTTTTGCCTTGCTCCTTCATCTGCTATGTGTTTCTCTGTCTTCTCATTTTGCTTAACTTACTGTGTTTGGGGTCTCCTTTTTGCAGGCTGCAGGTTTGTAGTTTCTGTTGTTTTTGGTGTCTGTCCCCAGTGGTTAAGGTTGGTTCAGCGGGTTGTGTAGGCTTCCTGGTGGAAGGGACTAGTGCCTGTGTTGTGGTGGATGAGGCTGGATCTCGTCTTTCTGGTGGGCACGTCCACGTCTGGTGGTGTGTTTTGGGGTGTCTGTGGCCTTATTATGATTTTAGGCAGCCTCTCTGCTAATGGGTGGGGTTGTGTTCCTGTCTTGCTAGTTGTTTGGCATAGGGTGTCCAGCACTGTAGCTTGCTGCTCATTGAGTGGAGCTGGGTCTTGGCGTTGAGATGGAGATCTCTGGGAGATTTTCGCCGTTTGATATTACATGGAGCTGGGAGGTGTCTTGTGGACCAGTGTCCTGAACTTGGCTCTCCCACCTCAGAGGCACAGCCCTGATGCCTGGCTGGAGCACCAAGAGCCTGTCCTCCACATGGCTCAGAATAAAAGGGAGGAAAAAAAAAGAAAGAAAGAAGAAGATAAAAGAAAAGAAAAGAAAAGAAAGTAAAATTAAATAAAATAATTAAAATAAAAAATAATTATGAAGAAAAAATATTTTTTTAAGTAATAAAAAAAACCCAAAACCGACAGACAGAACCCTAGGACAAATGGTAAAAGCAAAGCTATACAGACAAAATCACACACAGAAGCATACACATACACACTCAGAAAAAGAGAAAAAAGGGGAAAAAAATATATATAACGTTGCTCCCAAAGTCCACCTCCTGAATTTGGGATGATTCGTTGTCTATTCAGGTATTCCACAGATGCAGGCACATCAAGTTGTTTGTGGAGCTTTAATCCGCTGCTCCTGAGGCTGCTGGGAGAGGTTTCCCTTTCTCTTCTTTGTTCGCACAGCTCCCGGGGTTCAGCTTTGGATTTGGCCCCGCCTCTGCGTGTAGGTCGCCTGAGGGCGTCTGTTCTTTGCTCAGACAGCACGGGGTTAAAGTAGCAGCTGATTCGGGGGCTCCAGCTCACTCAGGCCGGGGGGAGGGAGGGGTACAGAGGAGGCGGGGCGAGCCTGCTGCGGCAGAGGCCGGCGTGCCGTTGCAGCAGCCTGAGGTGTGCCACGTGTTCTCCCGAGGAATTTGTCCCTGGATCACGGTACCCTGGCGGTGGCGGGCTGCACCGGCTCCCGGGAGGGGCGGTGTGGAGAGTGACCTGTGCTTGCTCACAGGCTTCTTGGTGGCGGCAGGAGCAGCCTTAGCGTCCCATGTCCGTCTCTGGTGTCCACGCTGATAACCGCGGCTCGCGCCCGTCTCTGGAGCTCCTTTAAGCAGTGCTCTTAATCCCTCTCCTCACGCACCAGGAAACAAAGAGGCAAGAAAAAGTCTCTTGTCTCTTCGGCAGCTCCAAACCTTTTCCTGGACTCCCTCCCGGCTAGCTGTGGCGCACTAGCCCCCTTCAGGCTGTGTTCACGCCGCCAACCCCAGTCCTCTCCCTGGGATCCGACCTCCGAAGCCCGAGCCTCAGCTCCCAGCCCCCGCCCGCCCCGGCGGGTGAGCAGACAGGCCTCTCGGGCTGGTGAGTGCTGGTCAGCACCGCTCCTCCGTGCGGGAATCTCTCCGCTTTGCCCTCCGCACCCCTGTGGCTGCGCTCTCCTCCGTGGCTCCGAAGCTTCCCCCCTCTGCCACCCGCAGTCTCTGCCCACGAAGGGGCTTCCTAGTGCATGGAAACCTTTCCTCCTTCACAGCTCCCTCCCACTGGTGCAGGTCCCGTCCCTATTCTTTGTCTCTGTTTTTTCTTTTTTCTTTTGCCCTACCTAGGTACGTGGGGAGTTTCTTGCCTTTTGGGAGGTCTGAGGTCTTCTGCCAGCGTTCAGTAGGTGTTCTGAGTTGTCCCACATGTAGACGTATTTCTGATGTATTTGTGGGGAGGAAGGTGATCTCCACATCTTACTCTTCCGCCATCTTGAAGCTCCTCCAAGTTGTACTCATTGGCACAAGGTGGCCATCCCTGGTTTCACATCAACATGATCTCAGGCACAAACCTCGTTTTCCCATTTTGTCTTTAAGTTACTTATTGAAACAACTGGCCCGCAGTCCCAAGGACTGTCGCGTCTTCGGCTGGTGGGGCCCCTCCAGAGCTGGCAGCCTCAGTGAGGCCGCCCTCCCCTCGGGCTCTGGGGCAGTTCAGTGACGGCGGAGGGAAGAGAACCCGAGCCAGCTACAGTGAGGTTTTAAGAAATTAAATGCTTGAGCTCTACCCCAGACCTCCTGAACTAAATTTCTGGGCAGGGCATACAAGGACAGAGGGTGTAAATTCAGAGAAGGGAGTGGAGTTGGGGGAAGCAAGACCTGGCATTCTGTACCTTATAAAACTCCCCAGTAATGCTGATAAAAACAGTTTGACACAACTTAGTGGAGCAATATTTGAGAATCACTGCCATGGGGCAGGATGGCACCATTGGGCAAACGTGTTCCTGTCAGTTAAGGTGGCATGTAGACCAAATGGGCTTTGAGTTATGCAGGATATTCAGCAGAAACTCCCACGTCTTTCCATCTCCACCTCTCTGATGCCTAGCACACCAAAGTTGAGAAATACTACACTAGATCATGAGCCTGAGAGTCAACAGTGGAGCCGAAAGGCTTCAAGGAGGGGCATCTTACATTGAATTTAAAAAGAAAAATCTTGCCAAACATAGGAGAAGAGAAGAGTTGCCAAGGAAAAGGAACAGCATGTATTCAGGAAAGGAAAACTGGGCTTGAAGTGTGATGCACTGAAGAGTTGTTTAGAAGAAAGGGTTCCTGCAGGGGAATGCTAGACTCTGGAGAGGATCAGATTTCTTCCTTGGGTTCCACTGTGTTTTTATTATGGAAAATTGTGAATACCAAGTCTAGGATTTTATAAATCTCAATTCAATAAACTCTATGTTACTTTTGTTTACTCAAGTTACATTCTAATAGGTAGTGTCTTATTATTTTTGTTATAATCTGCACACCTAGGATGCATTCTTGGCTGTGAAATTTTCATATTTCTTCTTTAAATTTGGTTCCAGGTTCTTTAGTCAGTTTCATTCAGTCCTCATACATAACAGAGAAAAGCCAGGACTACACTGACCTGATATTAATAACAAAGTACTTGTGTACAAGATGCCTTTGTTCAGAATGCCAGAAAGCAAGAGTGAATTTCCAAGACAATTATCAGTGTTACTGAAGATTTAATGGTTGGGGCTTATGCAACCTGAATTAAATACCAATATTATGGTTACCTGAGTGAGTGATTCCTGGTAAGATCAGGTTGACGCTCCTGTAGAATTTCAAAGATGTTGGGCTGGCGCAGAAATGCAACAATCTTGTCATTGTAAGCTGAAAAAACACACATGTGTAACAATATTTTAAAATCTGTTATTTTATGAACATAAATCCAGACTTTTTAAGTTTTGTTTTTCTGGTTAATATTCCTTGTATTCAAAGTGATAGTTTAGAGCCACTATAGATGCTTAAATTCCAATTTGTGTCTATCCTGTTATATGAGTATTGGACTTAGATCTGTTAGGTATGACTGACTTAAGCACTCATTAAACTCATCTGATGAGCCATATTTATTATCAAACTGCAAGATGAGATCACCAACAAGATTCTAGATACTGATTGTTTTATGCTACTGCTTACCAAAATCAACTTTATAAGCAATTGTTAAAAATGGAAAACCATCTTCTGATTAAATGTCAGCCACCTACAGAGGTAGAGAGGTAGAGCAAGAGTTGCTAAAATACCGTAGATGCCAGCAGCAACTACCAATATGCAGAGGCAAACCATTCCCAAATTCTATGTGGAAATAAATGCCATTAAGCCACAGGGTAGCTCTTTACCAAACCAACTACACCAACAGCTACAATACAACCAGCATCATCAATTATGTACATAATATTTTAAAAGGAAAATCTATATCTTAGTCAAGGCTGGCTAATGTTTACAGAAATTTTAAATTTAATTAACGTTTACTAAAGGCTCTGTTAATACTCTTTTGTCAAGAAACTAATTTGCTTACTTAAGATAATTCATCTTGATTACATTTATTTATAATTAGAAATACAGATATATTTAAATTACAGAACTGAGTGTCTGAATTCTCAAACATCAGAGATCCTAGTTCAGTCAATACTCTTGTGCTCGTAAATATGATCAAGAAACATGCCTTACTTTAACAAAATATCACTCAAAAGAAATATAATTCTCTAGACATTTGCCACTTCAAATTTTAGCTGCATCATGCTAATTTTAGTTAAATGTGAATAAAATAATAAAAAAAATACTCTCTGCTAACATGGAATCCCATTGTCAAACTCAAAGTGTCCCTAACTGCACATTTCACCACATATAAATAATAAAAACATTTTTATAATTGAGGTTTTGTCAGCAGTTTTTACATTCTATCTAAGATCAGAGACTAGATAACTTTTTAAACCACAATTTTATAGTACTTTAAAATTCTACGTGCAGCATTTAGTATCATATGAGTAACGGCATAATAAAACATAGACTGTTCAATTTCTACCCAAGGTTTCTTCTTACTCAGTGATTGTCGAACTTTTTAGGACATGGGCACTGCATTATATTTCATGGTAAAGTCTTTCTTAAAAAAGGAAAAATTTTAAAGCAAAACCAGACAAATGGGGAGCTGCTCAAATTTAAGTTGGAACAGGGAGCCCATCTGGCCTCCTGTCAGTCTGTCCACTCCACCTGCCTTAGGGACTCCAGGTTTGAAAACTGATCTACTTCAACCTCATCATTTTACTAACAACTCAAGTTGTTCTTCAGGCCAATTTGCCTACATTCATTCATTTTTATTTTACAATTTTGGAGACTTTTGCTGTCTTGCATTTGCTACAAAACCCCTTAAGAATGTGCCATCATTGCTTTCTTATTTTGTGAGGCTCACACACCTTTTAAACTCTGTCTCAAGCATTAGATATATACTAAATAAATGCTTGTCCAAATGCCTAATTTAAAATGACCACACAATACAGCTGCCTTAAGAACTTATTTTTCCTTAACTTCAACAATCTAATATAATAGTTCTACTCGGGTAAGGTAGAGTAGTAGAAAAAATTCTCATCCTATAGGATTTTACAAGACATAGGTGTTTTGAGACTCAAATCGATTTCTCAGGGATAATGCAGCAGATTTTCAGTACAGGGCAAATGCAGCAGGCTGACAATAGGGAAGTATATCAGCAGAGAACGCATGGTACACACTGACATGAAAAGCAAAGATAAAGATTTCGGGAAAGGGATGACATACCCACTGGAACCATGTCCTGGTACTGTGGCCTACTGACTGTATTGAACGTACTCGATGGCCTGGGAAGAACTGGTGGTCCTGCATGTCGAGAATCTTCTCCTACCTGCAAATACAAGCAGTGCTTTTGTTCTGCACCAAATCCTAGAATACTTTACATCAGTACCTCAAGCCAAGTTGTTCAGAACACTTGACAATGAGCATTGTTAAGTACCAACTGATCAGAACAGAGGCTAGCTGAAGAGCTGACACAGGACTCTCAAAAGCTCTGCTTCAGTTGCTGAATTGAGGGGATGGGTTGGGGTATAATGTCCCTGAGAGGGGCCAGGGCAGTAACTGTGGACCAAGCGGTACAGGAGTAGCTCAAAATGCCTACACCTCTTGGGGATGTAGATGCTGAATTCCTGTTCCTCAGGAATAACTTCTACCTGACAGAATACAAACCTGCAAAAATACAATCAGAGAGAACACTTGGGTGGTACAAAATTCATCGGGCAGTGCCAGGATATACCTTCTTTTGGCCAAGGCAGGTCAGGGAATTCCCTGCCTCAGCAGAGGAGGGGTTGGAGAGCAGCAGTCTTCACGTGGGTTTCCGAGTGGGGTATTATCTTCTCAGAAGCAATTTTACATGCCTATTAGAGCACCCAGTACAACAGCTCTTTCTGGTTTGAACCTCCCACACCAGCAAGCTAATCACAGCAGGTGTGGAGGAGCAAAATAGGGTTGCCCCAACCTGAATTAGTTACCATACCGATTATAGACTTAGAAACTCATACGTACAAGGAGATAAACAAAAACGCCCATTAATAGTCTTACCAGAAAACTCTAACACTGCTCTAGCTTCTGTTTTAGCATTTTTCCCCCATACTACAGAAGTCTTTTAAGACAACAGTAGAACAGTCGAATAAGAGAGTAAGAGAACAAAAGGCAAAACAACCTCCTGGATTTATAAATTGGTACTTTTAAAATACAGTTTCTACTCCCACCCATTCAAACCCTCACAACCATTTTATCATACTGCATCCATTACGTGTTCAGTGAGGGTTTTTCTAAAGGCCCTAAAGCTGGAAATATCGTCCCCACCCTCAACTGCTTGTTTACCCTTCAAGAATGTTCTCACTCATTCTTCAACGTGTAGTTCAAACAGCCCCTCCTCGATGAAGCCTTCCCTTCCCTTCAAGCCGACGTTAAATGTCACGTTCTCTGAGCACCCACAGCACTTGGGGTACATTTCTAAAGCAGCTGCCATTATTAACAGTCTATAAAGCATTTTTTGCTTGTATTGTTATTCATCTGGATTACGGTTAGTTTTATATATTCTCTCCTTAACAAGAACACAGGAACATACATTATTTACTTGTATCCCTCACACCAACCACGTTTCTACACTACAGGTGTTTAGTAAGTATTCATTTGTTGGATGGAAGAGATAGCAAAATTTCTACTACCTGGAATATTTGCTAAATGAGTCTAAGAGAATAGCTGGGAAGACTTGTGCACGTAACTAGAAATTTCCCACTCTGCTTCTCTTGAGTTATTGGCTCTGAGAAATGAAGTCAGCCCCTCTTGCGGGAGATTCAATCATTAACTACACCTTGTCAGTCACCAAACTTATCATTTCAATCTGCCAACATATACTTTCCCTCCTGTCAGTAAGTTGCCTTGTGTCATCATTTCCCAGAACAGCCAAAGGTCTTCTCTTTGACACCCTGCTTCTTCAGACCAGACCATCAGACAGTGGGCAAGCCGTGATAAACGTGTGTATTACTGCAGGATGTGCGTGCTTCCGACAGCTGGGCCAGAAAGCACATTCCCCTCAAGGGTTTAACAACGCTGAGACTGAATGCTGAGTCTTTATGGGGTCGTCTCTGTTCCACTGCTCATTTTCCGTCAATAAGAAGAGAAGTCCTCATTCAAATTTTAATGTGTACCTTAGTATCCCTACTGCTAGACCATGAAAATAATTCAAGTTCTGAGGCAGAGGAGTTGAAAGAAAATGTAAGTATAGCTACTAATCTCACGCACGAAAATGTATGTATAGCTACTAATCTCATGCATGTAGCCCTGATCAGACTGAACAGCCAGCGTCATATTGTGAAGTCAAGATAAGGCAAGCATCTAAAGTGCACTGGTTGCGTGATAAAAGCAGGCAGGGCCCTAATACGCTACATATCACGCACAAGGTCCAAAGGTGAGAGAGGTCTGTTCTGCTTTTTAGATGCATGCTATTAGCATCATCCAGTTCACCACTAATGTTTTATATGACAGCCAGGTAGAGATTTATTAGCTACTCATAAAACATGCATATTTTTGTGCATACCTCATCTTGCAATAGATTTATATATCATTTTTATGTGAGCTTCTCGTGTGTACTCTTCTATGTCTGCACTTACAACCAGCAAACACACATAATCATTAGAGCCAGTATGTAAATCATGAGGGGAAATTCCAAGAGTGGAATTCTGATGAATCAAATCCAGTTATTTATTACATTCATAATCTTTTCTTATAATAGAAGCTACAAAAATATTTGACATACAATATAATACTGAAAATATGACATGCACATAGATGGAACGTGGAAAAGACATGCAGGAAAAGAATCTTAATTCTTCTTGTCTAAGGGAATTTTTAGAAACAATGTATATCAAGTGATAATATATGACATTCAAAGCATAAGTCTGTACTAAGGAGAAAATATGTGACCTAAAACATTCCTCTTTTATTTATTTAACCTGCTACAGAAAAAGGGAAACAGGAAGAGATTATTTCTTTTCTCTTTTCTTTTCTTTTTCTTTCTTTTTTTTTTTTTCTGGTTAGATTATTAGAGAGCCCTCATGTGGTTACCATGGGACACTGCAAACTAGCAAAGTACAATAGAGTACGGTAGAGCTTTTAGTAATTCTTAATGTCACCCATTTTCTCTGAGCACTTAGAGTGCATAAATCAACCCTCATATATATCCTAACTTTAAAGAATATTAATGAGGATACCACAACCCCATAGCATTGGCCGAAGATTTTAATCTAATCCAGCAATCCTCACTTAAGAAACTTCCCTATCTTTAACCTAATTTTAATCCCCTAAAAAAGTTACATTCATTGCTTCCTACGAAGCTGCTCTTAGGTATGCAAAAGGGCTCATCATCATCCTCTCTTGAACACTGTATTGCATTATGAATTCCCTCTCACCATCCACTGAATTTTTTTTTCTCTAAATCTCTAATTTCTTCAACCTTTCCTCACATGTCCTACTTTTTAAACCTGTAATTTAGGCTCTATGAGTTTCCAGAGAAGCCCCGTTAACATTCCAACACTTTCAGCCTCCAAATGATAGTCTCTAAATCAAACTAGAAAAACCAAACAATAAGAAAGAGCCAGCACGATTCCATAAACCCCACATCCCGTGCTTCTATCAGCCGAAAGGTCGGTCGCTAAGGCTCGGGACTCACCTCGCCCGCGCTGTGGCTGCGCTGCCTGGTCAGGTGCTGTCGATGCACCAGCGCGCTCGTGGGTCTGCTGCTCTGAAGCGGGAGCCGGGGATCGATGAAAGTGGTGGTACGGGAGTTGTGGTCGACAAAAAATGCCTAGGAAGCAACCCACTCAGTCAACACTCCATGCATGGCACACACTTGTCTTAGCGGTCCTATCATTTCCCACATGCAGGGAAAGACCCACTTTGGAGTAATAACCTTCGCTCCGTTTTCTCGTAATTTCAAATCTTCGGGAGAATTTCTCCTTCTTCCCTCAGGATAGACCAGAAGAGAGGAAGCAACGCTTAGATCGGATGCAGAATGAAGACAGCAGGAAGGAACATTGTTCCTGGCTTTAGGAAATACAGTCATCAAAGATAGGATCTTAGAAAGAAGCCCCCTGAATGGACATTTGGGCTTCTCTTAACTGACGCTCTTTGCTCTAACTGCTATCGGTTATTACCAAGTTTTTCTTTCAAATATCATTGACTTCTCTTTTCCTTCTATGTAATCAGCTACCAAGTCCTCCCTCGTTTTCTCATTATAGTGTCTCCTCTATTTGTCCCATCCCAGCCTGACTATCATTCATTCCATTATTTCAGGGCTTTCTCTTAAACATACAATTATTAGTAGTTTCTCAGTTGTTCCACATCTCTATAACCTTATTCCCTGAATGGCACCTCACTATCAGAATTTTTTTTTCTGAAAGCTTTGACTGCATTTCCACTCCAATCCAAAGCCTCTAATGGCTACCTGTTATCTATAGAAAAAATATTCCAACCCTTTGGTCAGTTTTCCAAGACTCTTTACAATCTCCTTCTTACTTCCTTTCCAGTTTGGTCATTGATCATACACCCAGACAAATTCTATCACATACAATGACTCAGGGCAAGACACTTAAGTTCTCTGGGCTATAGATTTCTTATAAAAACATGCCTCCTTCATTCATAATAAACATTTCTCCTCCATAAAGTGATAGGAAGGAAGAAACTATGTCTGTCATGTTTACCGCAGAATCCCTTGTGACATGAAACCACGAATGAGCATAAACCATTTCCCTAAGTTTTGCAGTAAGGATTGCATGTAATGTAGAAAGGCCTTTAAAAATTCTGTTTGTTTGTTTAATTCTAAAACTCGATGCAAGTGTTATTTTTCATTATCATTAGGAACAAAATGGTGTTAAGTTTGCAATGTAAAATTCATTCAAGGCAATAATGAAGCCCATTATCTCAAGGATAATTAGAAAATGTAAGTTTTCCATGATCAGATAAAGTTAATTAGGTCAAGATAAAAAGGACTCTTAGGAGAGCCTGGAGACTCATTACTGATAAATGTCAGGACACATGATATATGCCAAATAACCTAAGCAAAAAAGAACTGATGGAGCTCTGTTAACAAAGTACCTTAAAGACTAGGAATGAATGCATCTAGGCAAATCCCAGGGGCAGATGGTATATTTATGCTGATTAAAAATTCACCTTTCCATTATGAAACAAAATGTTTCTGTAGATAATCAGGAAATAGGGCAAAATAATTTGTAAGTAGCTCCCAAATAGGGGGAAAATGACTTCTTTAAAACAAAATAACTTTAAGCAGAAAGTGCACTAGAAACAAAACAGGGAAATGGCCAGAACAAGAATCCTTGTCTGTCCCTTCTCTCAATATCCGATTTCCAGGTACAAAGACTGGATTAAATGGAAGTCTTGTAGGACGGAGTCATCAACCTCACATCCCTGGGTAATGCTCCCTTTTCCATAACCTATCAGGTGGAATATCTTTCTTCTCTGATCTTGTAAAAACGTACACCAACAATAAACCCTACACAGGCTTGTATTGGCAGGCTCTGGTCTCAAATGTGACACTAGTCCCCGTTTGATTTGAGCTTCTAATACACTTGTACGTATATTATTTCTGCCACTATTTAAAATGTCATAAAATAGAAATTCATTTTTTTAAATACACATTTCAACATAATAGGTATTACAGTCAATTTAATATTCTCTTTATGTATATTAAGATTAAGCTCTTATTACTACAACAATAATATGAGCCATGTTGTTTAAGGGGAAAATACAGAGAGTATGAAAATAGAATTGCCTATTTACTCTACCTAATTTCTTAGGAATGTTTTGAAGGAACAGGTGGTCATTTAGAGGTAATGATGAATCACTTGTAATTATAAGGACTAATGGGTGTGCACATCTAGGTCAGTTGTGATTTACATGGAGTGTCATAGTATAATCTGACTTAAGAGGCTTCTCTAAAATCCATTCTATAAAAAATTATACTGTAAATGCCTTCAGGGTAGGGACTCTTTCTTACTCACCCTGCTCTCCCCAATAGCTTTTAGGGCTGCATCTGGGAGAAAGACAGTGCTCAGTAAATAAACTGCCCAAAACTCGAATAGCAGACTCCTGACCAAAATACAGGGAGACAACTGACAATGAACTAACCAAGTATTAAAAGTCACATTCTTTTATGTAAGCATAGAAATACTGAAAGATTTGAGCAAAATACATGAGAGAAGTGTGTGTGTGTGTGTGTGTGTGTGTGTGTGTGTGTGTGTGTGTGTTGGGTGAAAAGTGTGGAGAGCCGAAGACTATAATACCACAAATAGGATAAAAGGTTTTAAAACACCTCATGTGGACATGGATAAACTATCAAGTTAAAACTTGAGAAGTCCGAGACAAAGTAGTGATTAAATGCTTGGGATCTAGAAAAAGACAAGCCTGGGTCTGAGCTCTAGCTCTACCACTTACTAGTGACATAACATTGGGCAAACTACTTAACTTTTTCAAACTACAATTTCCTTTCTGTTAAATAGGTATAATAACGCCTACATCAAAGGAAGATAAAATGAGATGGTTCATATAAATTTTTGAACATAGTATCTGAGACCACTTAAATGTGAGTTAATATTATTATTACTAATAATAACAGTATTAACTTCCAAGACATTTTTCTAAGGATTACAGTGTTTCTCCCTGCAGCCCATAAACAAAGCTCAAAAAAAAAAAAAAAAAGAGGGGAACCAGTGAACCCACATTTCCCAGGCTCCTTGTAGGTACGTATGGCCTAGATTAAGTTCTGGTCAATGAGATGTAAACAGAGGGTCACATGATGCTTCTGGAAAACTCCTTTCCAAGGAGATTTTTACAAGGTAAAGCCCTCCTTCTGTACTTCATCCATTCTGCTCCCTGAAACAAAGATGTAATTGCCGAACCCCAGCAGCCGTAACGAACCCTGAAGATGAGGGATGGCTGAGTAAAAAGCCGTAAGGAGCCAAGGCTCTTACAACTTAAGAAACCACCTCAAGAGCCCTAGACTGCCTATCTCTGAACTTCTTTGTGTGACAGAATAAAATCTTGTATAGTAAACTTTGTATAGGTCTCTGTCACAATGCAGCCAAACCAAATCCTAACTGATGCACTGAAGTCAGCAAAGAAGAACGCATAAGCTGGCCACCACCATTATAAATAAGGATTTTCATTATTTCATAAATAATGATTTCTCATTATTGTTCACCTTTAATACAGTTGGGTAACAGTCCGAGATTTAAGTGAAATGTGGAGTTGGGAAAGTAGAAAGCTGAGATTTGAATCCATCTTTCTGACTTCAAAGCCCAGTGAGCAGTGCCTCTTTCCCCTCCCTCTCCTTTTCATAGTTCTCTTCTTTTTCTTCCATTCTTTCTGCCTCCTATTTTTCCTTTTGATGTTCTTCCCACTCCCCTCACATAGTACTTGATTTTAGAAAAGTATTGAAGTATTTATTGAATTAGGCCGACAATAACTGTCACTCAGAGCGCTGGGCCTCACCACTGTTTCAGTGCTGAAAAGGTTGCTACTGACGCTGGACAGCCAACTGTACGTCCTCTGCACAATCTGCGCGGCTCCCCCTGCTGGAGGCGGGGCTGTGGGTGGAGCATAGGTGCTCATTTGTATTCCACAAGGAGCTCAGTTTCAGAGTAAATGGAATGCGTATACTGTTTACATGTGCTTTTTAAGTCTGCCAAGCACTTGGGGGAAAAGTCTCAATTAAGACCACTATCGAAACCACGCAGCTAGCACACTTAGCGCTGGCCAAGGGCAGCACGAAGAGGCAATTCCTTGGCATGTGCTTTGGCTCTGCTCCGCTCCCTGTGTGACCCTGGGCAGGCTTCCTTGGTGCTTTGCTACATCCACGTAAAGGAGATGACTGAGGTCACAACTGAGCTGTGGAAGATGTATTCTACTTTAAAACAAGGATCGAAGCATAGAAAAAATACAGTGCAAATTTTAGGCTTGCCATTTCTATTTGTGATGCACAAATCGATTATGTCACAAAAGTGGATCACTTTCCCATAGGATGTCCTAACTAGTTCAAGCCAGTAATGAAGCTGACCTATTCCTTTTAAAAAAAAATTTAATTTGGGTCACTTTTTATGTCACCATTCTTGAATAGCCTGCCTTTATTTCTGAAATTGTCTACCGTGTATCAATAAATACTGTCTGAATAAACAGTATGTTGAGAAGGCAGACCACATTACAAAAAGCAATTGTATCAGAAAAGGAGTCTTTTTCAGATTAGCCACTAGCAAAGCAAATTTTGAACAACACAGATTCCCTACTGTTAAGTTTCATTAAGGAAATTCACTCAAGCTTCCCAGTGCTGGACCAACTAGGGCTAACAATATAATCAAAAACTGAAAGGAATGCAAATACCCAAATTCAAAGCTCGTTTTAAAAACTTCTACCCTCTCGCTGCTTCAGGGCATGATCAGAGTCAGAAAATATGGGCTGGATGGAGCCAAGTGGTATTTTAGTGAGGCCAAACAAAATACACTTCTCTCTTTACACAATTCTTTTTTTTAAGCTTCTATTATTTTAAGAAAAGAAAAAGCCATCAGTATTTGTGAAGAAATACCAACCTCAGGCTCAACAAATCTAAGTTACAGAAGTTTGAAATTGTTTCCACTTAACATTTTGCCAAACCAGGAATCCGTATTAAAAGACCGTGTAAACAAAATAAAACAAAAAGCACTTGTAACTATGCTACAGAAAGACATCATCAGATCTTCTTTCTTTCTCTAAAGAGCTATGGAAACAATGAAAGAACAATAATTTAAAAGATAGCAGCACTGCATATTGAATCTGTTCTAACTTCTAGTTTCTCAACTCTATAAAGTCTTAAAATGCTCAAAAAGTTCACTGTAATCTACTTTAATTTTTATTAAGATTGTAATTTACTCACGCATTCTCTCCCTTCCGAAATATAAATCTCAGCTCCTGGTCCCCTCTTAGTATTTCCCCAATTATAAGGAATGAACATGCTATTATTTTCTCTACATTATATCCCAGACAGAACTCCGTTACCAATACTGGAGATGAAAAGCACTGAATAGTAGAGTTTATTATAACTAAAAAAATAGTCATGCTAACATTTTCTAACATTTGGTTCATCTGAAGGAGTGAGTGGTCCCAAATATCTCATGACATCTATCAATAACAAAAAAGTTAAAGAAGGTTATTTTGTTAAACTGCTGTGATCAGAGATCTACAGTTGCTAGGAGAGAAAACAGGGACACGTGGCACCGTGTAAGTAAAACATCCCCAAAACTTCAGATGTAAAATGTTAGCTAAGGGGGGGGGGTGTATTTTATGTATTGGGAGTAGTGGTATTTAGGTGTTAGAAGTATAATATAGGAGAGCCAGTGACATGATGGGGATGGCTTGGACCAGCTTACAGGAGCTGATGGTGGAATCTCAAGGAATTCTCAAGCTGGTTGACGATGATGCTGGCAGCCAGAAATTGGCTATGGTGGGAAAATTTACACCATGGAAAGTGGCAAATGTTACAGATCAGCCCTCCGCCCCACCGCCCCTGGGGATCTGGTTGCTAAGCATTTATCAGCACGTCACTGCAGAAGACCAAGGATGGAGTTATCCAAATCAGCACATTTTAGGTAGAACAGAAGGGCATTGCCATGAAATTTTAAAATAGTACTCTACATTTTTTTAAAAGATTCAGTGCTGGTCAGAGGACAACTGTTTAAAGATAAAAGGCAAAGGCCATCTTCATAACTTGGGCAATTCCTTCAATATTCCATGAGTTTAGCATTTTACTCAAAAATACATTCACAAAACCAACCTCTGCTTTAGTCTCTCATTCTGAAAGGTATACTGACCTAGAAGGATTCTTCACCTCTGCCTCTATGTGTGGGTTACTTTTTGGTCTAACAAGACTGTACCCCCTGAAAAATAAGCAAGAGATACTCTAAAAAATATGTGTTATTTATAAATTTAGAGTTTAATTTCATCTCTACCTGGATTGCTGTGTAACTGGAGGTGATTAAACCAGACAACCACCACAAAGAGGTACTAGTTGTTTCAAAGCAATTAAAGAGACGTGCCACAAAAATAACAAATAGAGTGCTCTAATGAATGAAAAATATATCTTTCAAAGTGTAGAACTTATTCTGCTAAGAGACTTTTGGGATTCACTTGAAACCTCCAAATATTAAGTTGCATTTTACTCATTAAGATGAACCTGACCCAATAAACTGTGGCCATCAGCTTCATGTGGGATTGAAACCAAAGTCTGTGTCATCACTGGGGCAACTTCTACAGCCACATAAGCTATTAGCATCTGGTAAAATGAGAATCCTCAAGTAGGCTCTGACTGTGGTAACTTTCACTGTACAAATATTTGTTCTCTTCTAAAAAATATCTATCCTCATAACCATAACTCCTACTTGCCATGGTCATCGAAGTTGAATATTTGGACCATACTGATACTCAAATCCCCAGTCTGACATCCAAAGTCACAAACCCCTAGAGTTACAAGCTTGGCTTTAGGGATGGATGTCAATTTAGCTGGGTGATATTATAGCTAGTGTTTTTTGTAGGGAAAAACACAAGAAACTATGGGAAAAGACATTTCACTTTAAATAAGGAGATGGTTACCATTTTACATTTTCATTTAAAGAGCCCATGACGTTTATATCACTTTTAAAGTTCAAAGTTTCAGTTTAGGCTCAAGTAGAATGATCTGGGGAAAGCACCCAGTGTTAATACTGTTTGAGAGTATGAAACGAAGAGGCAGGAAAAAAGTTATTCCATATTTAACATCTGAAAGGGGAGTCAAAAATAAACACTTTTCTTAAAAATTAAACCAAATGGTAAGTCCATTATATAAACTTATTAATAAGAAATATCAAGCTTTGCAATATTTTTCTAATTGTCCATGTCATTTTGTATCATTCTCTCTGTTATCCTTAACCCTCTGTAGTGGTGCTTCCACTGATTTTAATCCATTGATATCGGTCACTGATTGTTAATTTTATGTGTCAACTTAACTGGGCCACTGGGTGCCCAGACATTTGGCCAAACATTATTCCGATGTGTCTGTGAGTGTGTTTCTGGATGAGATTCACCTTTCAATCAGTAGACTTGAGTTAAGCAGATCACCCTCCCTAATGTGGGTGGGCTGCATCCAATCAATTGAAGGTCAAAAGGCCGAGTAAGAGGGAATTGCCTTGGCCTGACTGAGTTGGGACATTGGCGTTTACTTGGGTCTCAAGCCTGCTGGGTTTTGGATCGGCTCTTATACCATCAGCTCTCCTGTGTGTGTGTGTGTGTGTGTGTGTGTGTGTGTGTGTGTGTGTATATCTAATGCAGGGTCTCTCAAAATGTTCCCATTACTTCCTTTTTTTTTTTTCTTAATTTTATTTCTTTCTTTCTTTTTTGGCTGCATTCGGTCTTCATTGTGCGCGGGCTTTCTCTAGTTGTGGCGAGCGGGTGCTACTCTTAGTTGCGGTGTGCGGGCTTCTCATTGCGGTGGCTTCCCTTGTTGTGGAGCACAGACTCTAGGCATGCGGGCTTCAGTAGTTGTGGCACGCAGGCTCAGTAGTTGTGACTCGTGGGCTCTAGAGTGCAGGCTCAGTATTGTGGCACACAGGCTTAGTTGCTCCACGGCATGTGGGATCTTCCCGGACCAGGGCTTGAGCCCGTGTCCCCTGCATTGGCAGGCAGATTCTTAACCACTGCACCACCAGGGAAGTCCTTTTTTGTTTTGTTTTGTTTTTTTATACATCTTTATTGGAGTATAATTGCTTTACAATGGTGTGTTAGTTTCTTCTGTATAACCAAGTGAATCAGCTATACATATACATATATCCCCATATCTCCTCCCTCTTGCGTCTCCCTCCCACCCTCCCTATCCCACCCCTCTAGGTGGTCACAAAGCACTGAGCTGATCTCCCTGTGCTATGCGGCTTCTTCCCACCAGCTATCTATTTTACATTTGGTAGTGTATATATCTCCATGCCACTCTCTCACTTCGTCCCAGCCTACCCTTCCCCCTTCCCCCTCCCCGTATCCTCAAGTCCATTCTCTACGTCTGCATCTTTATACCTGTCCTGCCCCTAGGTTCTTCAGAACCTTTTTTTTTTTTTTTTTAGATTCCATATATATGTGTCAGCATACGGTATTTGTTTTTCTCTTTCGGACTTACTTCACTCTGTATGACAGACTCTAGGTCCATCCACCTCACTACAAATAACTCAGTTTCGTTTCTTTTTATGGCTGAGTAATATTCCATTGTATATATGTGCCATATCTTCTTTATCCATTCATCTGTCAATGGACACTTAGGTTGCTTCCATGTCCTGGCTATTGTAAACAGAGCTGCAATGAATACTGTGGTACATGATGCTTTTTGAATTATGGTTTTCTCAGGGTATATGCCCAGCAGTGGGATTGCTGGGTCATATGGTAGTTCTATTTTTAGTTTTATAAGGAACCTCCATACTGTTCTCCATAGTGGCTGTATCAATTTACATTCCCACCAACAGTGCAAGAGGGTTCCCTTTTCTCCACACCCTCTCCAACATTTATTATTTGTAGATTTTTTGATGATGGCCATTCTGACTGCTGTGAGGTGATACCTCATTATAGTTTTGATTTGCATTTCTCTAATGATTAGTAATGTTGAGCATCCTTTCATATGTTTGTTGGCAATCTGTATATATTCTTTGGAGAAATGTCTATTTAGGTTTTCTGCCCATTTTTGGATTGGGTTGTTTGTTTTTTTGATATTGAGCTGCTTGAGCTGCTTGTAAATTTTGGAGATTAATCCTTTGTCAGTTGCTTCGTTTGCAAATATTTTCTCCCATTCTGAGGGTTGTCTTTTTGTCTTGTTTATGGTTTCCTTTGTTGTGCAAAAGCTTTTAAGTTTCACCATACACAAAAATAAACTCAAAATGGATTAAAGACCTAAATGTAAGGCCAGACATTATAAAACTCTTAGAGGAAAACACAGGCAGAACACTCTATGACAAAAATCACAGCAAGATCCTTTTTGACCCACCTCCTAGAGAAATGGAAATAAAAACAAAAATAAACAAATGGGACCTAATGAAACTTAAAAGCTTTTGCACAGCAAAGGAGACCCATTACTTCTTCAAAGGAACCAAACATACTCACCCAGTGTGTTCCTTTTTCCACGTCTTTACTTTGGGTGTTTTCCTTCCTTTCCCATTCCAAATTTTCTCTTCTCCACAATCTAATTTTATCAAAATCCTACTCGTCATTCAGGGTTCAGTTCAAATACAAACTTTACTATGAAAACTCTCCAGGTATCCCATGCCAGAAATAAGTCTTTCTGTACCTATACTAATGCATGATGCACGTTCTGTTCTTTTATAATCCAAATAAGAGGCATTAGGGGTAAAGTGGTCTGGGCAAGGGGTGCTTAGTGGCTTTACACAGGAAGTGCATGATTCTGTGCAGATGTGTGGATCTGATTTCAGTTCCAGTTCTAAAAAGAAAGTTACTTATTTGGCTAAGGATGTTTTTAAAACACTATGTTCATGACCATAGCTTATGGAGATTGTAACCACCAGAGTAGAAGACCACTAATCTAGAAAGAGAACAAATCTACCAGAGAGACCACAATAAACAGAGCACTCATAGCAGAGACACAGAAAATGCTCTGGGTTGTTATACAGGTTTCAGGCAGAAGGAAACACTCGAGGGCAGACTACCGTGCAGTGGTCAAGAACAACATGGACAAAAAGAACAAGAACAACAAAAGGAACCCTGTTGTGACAAAACTATTCTGTTGGACCACCTCAGTTAAGGGAGATCAGCTGTTTGTTGAGAGGAGGAATGGGACACTGACACTAATTCTTCAGTGTATCTTTTATATGTCATTGTGTATTTCCCATTAGAGTAAGGATTTAACCATCAATAACAAATCTTTATCATTTTTATAAAAGTCTAAACTGATGAAGCTCTTTAGTTATTGTTCTACTTACTGTAGATTCTTGCTTCTACCTAACCATTCACATCAAGATTTTGGAGAGCTGGGTAGGAATAACCAAGTGAGTAGCATTCCTGGCTTAGTGTGCTGTATGGTCCATTTTATTTTGTAGGTGTTTGAATAATCCATATTTTGCTTTCCCCAAACTAAGTCATAAACCTCTAGAGGCTTGTAATTGTACTGCTTTTATCTTCTACACTATAGGTAATAATAAGTCAATTACTGAATAAAGTGTTTAATTATAATTCTAATTGTTTTTCTTCCATTTGTAATCCCATGACTATCTAAGTGGATGCCAACCACAGCCCCAGGAGCTGGACAGGACAGGTTACTAGCCCTCATTTTAGAGAAAACTGGGGTTTGTAGAAGTTAGATCAGAAAGACAGCGATGGATCCAGGAATCCTCATCCACAGCAGCATAATTTCCTCAAATCCTCCAAATTAAAAATGAGAAGGAAGGAAGGGAGGGAGGGAGGGAGGAAAGAAAGAAGAAAGAAAGGAGCAAAGGAGGAAAGAATTTTTAAAAATGAAGAAAGAAAAAACACTCCTAGGTTAAGTAACATTTGGTTTTCCTTATTAAAACTCATATTTGTCTACCAGATATATTATCCCCATGAGCACACACTAATGATGAAACCTAGCCAAGAACCAGAAGCATTTTAACTAAGTCACATTTTAATACTACTGATACATATTTCTTGCATAAATATAAAAAGTTTATATCAACAATGTAACTCAGATCTCAAATTACCCTTGATTTTCACAGTCCTGAGAGTGTACAAAGGTTTAAGAATTACTGCAGTAAGAAGTAAGATGAGATTTTCTTTCTCTACTGGCCTACTGTCTTTGCTTATATGTTTTGTTTCAAATAAGGCAAGTCAAAATGTGTCCTGTATGTTAGTTGAAAATCCTAGACCTTAGGTACAACAAATATGTACACGTAGATGTTGATCACAGTCTCATGAGGACTATCCTGCATAAAATAAAATGTGGGTTAATTCCCAGAATCAAAATGATTAAGGAAATCAAGTAATGGAACAAAATACTGATTAAAACGTAGTGTGGAATTCTGAACAAGATACCTTTCCAAATGTAATTAAAAGTAGAAAGAAAAGCATTACATATTTGATGTCAAACCCAGTTTGGAACTGTATCATCTAATCTTCAAGACTGAAGAATCAAAGATCTATAAAATCTAGGATGTAAAAAGGGAAACTTAGTCTTCCTCTAATTCAACCTATTAATTTTTTAAACAGCTTTACTGAGATATAACTCAGATACTGTACAATTCACCCATTTAAAGTATATAATCCACTGTTTTTAGTATATATACAGGATTGTGCAACTATCACCATAATATAATTTTAGAACATTCTCTCCTCCAAAAGAAACCACATACCTATTAGCATTCACTCCCCATTCCATCTCCAACCCAAGGAAACCACCAATCTACTTTCTATCTCTATAGATTTGCATATTCTGGACATTTCATATAAATGGAATAGTATAATATGTGATATTTTGTGACCAATTTCTTTTACTTAGCAAATATTTTCAAGGTTTACCATACTGTATCAGTATTTCATTCCTTTGTATTGTTAAACAGTATTCCACTGTACGGATCTACCACATTCATTTATTCATTTATCAGTTGATGGACATTTGGGTTGTTTCTACCCTCTGGCTATTTTGAACAATGCTACTGTGAACATTCGTGTACAAGTTTTTGTTTGGAAGCACATTTTCATTTCTCTTGGGTATATACCTAACTGTGGAATTGTTGGATCATGTGGCAACTCTTTGTATAAACATTTTTCCGAAGAAGATATACAAATGACCAATAAACACATCAAATGACGATCAACCTAGTCATTTGTAGAGATAAAGAAAGTCAGACCTAGGAAATTTAAATGATGTATCCCAAGCCAGTTAGATGGCTAGTGGCCAGTGAGGTCTAGACTAACCTTACACAGGAAAATTATTACAGGATTTGGATACAGAAAGACATGGATCTGTATACAAGAGTTTACTTGCACACTTAACCTCTTTGAGCATTGGTTTCTTCATCTATAGCAAAACCTATTCCATAGGATTATTGTGAAAGTTAAATGAGCTAATATAATATCCTATCATAGAACCTGGCATCTAATAAGTCATCAATATATGTGAATTTCATTCCTTTCCATTATTCTATGCGTCCCTAGCATAAGGACTCTATGGTATTTAAGCGTGAAGTCATGTATGTGTTTCTGGTGAGGTGTCCTCTAGTAAACTACCTATGATCTAATCAAAACCTATATGTATGACTCAGCCTTGAAGGATACCAGTAATCCCAGTACCTGGATTGGAACTCTTCTTCCTTGGAATGATAAAATATCTCTCATTTCCAAAGACAATCTCTCCCAATAGAGTGTAGCAGTTAAGAGTCATACTCCTAAAGTTAGAATCCTGAATTCCTCACTTGCTTCCTAATACACACATTATTTAACATCTCTAAATTTCAATAAAATGTAGATAATAATAATAACACCCACCTCATAAACTTCCATGAGGTCTAAATAAGATAATTCATGAAAAAGTACCTAGTACAGTGCCTGGCACATGGTATAAGCTTCATAAATGCAGGTATCATCATTATCACCCTTGTCACTGTCATTTTCATCATTATCCTCATCTTACCTAGTAAGGCCTGATATTCTGTTCTTACTCTTTAACTAACAGTCAATTAAAAATATATATTTTACTTCTTTTATGTAAGTCAAGGACATTTTTCACTCTAGAACTCTCAAAAAAAAAAAAAAAGCAATTCAAATCTAGACTCCTGTGAAATCTCACCCAATTTAAACCTTTGGCCTTAAGTAATTAGAAAAAAAAAGTCTCTTCCAAAACTGAAGACAGCTAAAGTGTGGTACAAGCATAATCACTACCTTGTTCAAACATGTAATACGAAAAATCCAAGACAACATATGCATTAAGAGAGGTCAAATCAGGCGAATCTTAGGAGCTACTTCTGGTGAGAGCACAGGAGGAGGAGGGAGTGGCAATGAGGAGAGAGCCTGGAAGCTTCCTCATTTGTCCAAAGCAGACATCACTGAATAACCAGGAATCTACAGGTGACAAGTTTCATTCATTCATCAAACTTGTTTTGAGAATCTTCTATATGAATGGCACTGGGGTTGAAGAGGGGGTAATTAAACAATAAACAGGAGAACTCTCAAGAAGGGGATCATCTGCTTGGGAAGATAAAATAAGTTAATAACTATACCATGAGACAGATGGGGATAGCTGTCATGAAACACTGCAAGGGAGACTCTATGGGGAGTCGCTTATGCCTGGAGAGCCAAGAGCAATCCACCCAATATGCTGCCCTTCGATGATGTGTCTAAAAGCCCCCACCCCCTCAACTATGGTAGGAGACCCTACCACAGGCTCCCAGAGCACCTTTTACTACCTTCACTGTAATTGCTAGAAGATATGCATTCACCCTCCTCACTGGTGAGAGGCAGGGTAAAAGCACAGACTTTGGAGCTGGACGTCTTGAGTCAAATCCAATTCTATCACATACTAATTATAGGACCTTGGTCAATTTGCCATGCTATGCTTCAGTTTCCTCTTCTAGAAAATATGGATAAAAATAGCAGTTATGTACAAGGCTGCTGTGAGTATGGAAGGAATTAATCTAAGTGCTTATAACATGTGTAGCACACAGCCAATGCTACATACTACATAATGCTACACTGTTAGCTTGTATCATTGTTATCACAGTGGCATGTACATAGTAGGCATTCAGAAGTGTGCTGAATGGCAAAACAAATGAAAACACAAAAGGAAGATGTTGCACTTGAGAAGACAACATGGAGCCAAATTTCATAAACCTGAGCAGCTAAGTTTGACAACGTTCCTCTTAAGAACCATTTCTTTTCATGCAGATGAGGATTTGGCCATCCTATTCCATGTCAATTCTAGAAATCAGTCATCACTGTGGGGGAAAAAAAACTCATAGTATTTAATAGCTTTCGATGTTATATTAAATGGGGCAAAAAGTTTACTCCCTTTAAATGTTCTACAGGTAAAGCTATTCATTAAAAAGGGGAGCTAAAATTTCAGGCTGGAAGAAAACCTATTAACTGCCTAGAGGATGGGAGCCATGACTTTTAAAGTACAGTCAAAAGCAGCACAGCCAAATACAGACATGGCAAGAGCCTTTCCCAAATGTTCTTTTAAGCTATTTTAGTTCATTGGAAGCCAATCATTTGTACAGGAAGGATAGGGGAGAAGCACAGGGAGATATACCTGCTTTCACTAAGGTACCCAGCTTAGCTAAAAACCTTATTAAAGTCCAAATGCACAAAGTAGAGGAATCAGGCTAAAGTGATAATCTTTCAGGCCTGTCTGATAATCCATTTTGTCCACAAGGCCAGGGGTCCTTCCACATCTTTCATGCCACACAGCATTCAAATGCAAAGCCACCAACAGACTGTGAGGTCAGCTATCTACCAGCCCACATCCAGGGCTCTTTACAATGCCTACAACTTCAGGCTGAAACCCCAAATGAATCCAAACCTTCAGGAAAAGATGGATGGTTATGTTACCCACACAGCTGAGATAATGTTTACCTCTGTTTAACTATCAAAACTTTATAAAAGCTATGAGACAGAATTTGTTCTTAAGAATACATCGTAACTCATCTTAAATAGTATCCTAAGTTTAACTTTTCTCAAGGTTCAGGTGTTATTAATAAGAAGCTCTCTCCTGAAGCGTGTCTGGCAAGTTGTGACTGGCAAGAAAGGAACCTCCCCTTCCGTGTCTGCATGATAAGTTCCCGATTCCCTTTAGCTAAGGATACAAAATGACTTAGCAAGTTAAGTCTCTATATAGAGCAGAAATACATGCAGTGTTATCTCAACTTGGGTTTCCCTGGACCTATGGTTCTCTAACGAGTATAGCTCCTCATGACACCAGGTAAAATATTGTCAGAGTTGAGAACAGAGCTGAATTCTTCGTCTGCAAATGCTCTTTTATATGTAGGTATAATACCATCAATATTTTCCAAAGTCCTTTCTTGGACCACCTGTGCCCTTCCATTTAGTAGAATGTTTACAAACACTGGGCTCTCAGGCTGTTGACCCATACTCAGCACCAGCAAAGCGACATCCTCCTCTGGAAGGAGAGAGCACAGGAAGTGCCGTGTCCCTGCCTGCAGTTCCTAGTGTCCTGGAAAGGCTTCCCTGCCATGCCCACCTGACTCTGATACAACGCCATTCTATCTGTGGTCCAGGGACCTAATCACAAATCCATTCTCTTTCATCTATTCTACTTCATGCTTGCCACTTCTAATCTTCTCTAGGCTGGGAATTAGAGGTTTACTAAAAAAAAGTTTACAGAAATCAAGTCAATAGTTTCAATGAAAGTCTGAGGGGTTCCTCCCATGCATTAAAATACATACATGTACTTTGTAGTATCTAATTTGACTGCTTATAAGTTCTTAAATAAGATTGTTGGAAGCTGAGTTCAGGATGAGTAAGATGCTACTGTGGTATTATTGCCAGAGGGTACTTTGGGGGAGAACGGCATTTATTGAGTACTTTCCACATTCCATTCGCCTTGAATGCTCTTCCCTGATATGGTTTACTTCTCACCTCGTTCAAGTCTGTGTGCATGTAGAGCCTTATCTGTGAGGCCTTTCGCAGCCACCCTGTATAAAATAACCCTCCACTCCTGCCTTTCTCTAGACCCTGTCTCCTGCTTTCTTTTAAATCATAGCTTTAATCAGCTCTTGGCATGCTACGTATTTACTTATCTGCCCATTGCCCATCTCTTTCCATCAGAATGGCAGTTCCATGGAGTCGTTGGCTTATCTGTTTTGCACAGGTGCTCAATAAATATTTGTTGAATGAAAAAGTCAAGCACAGTTATTGTAAATATCTTGTCAATTTAATCCTCCCCACCCTACAAGTCACATATTTCAAGCCTTTTTATAGATAGGGAAACTGAGGTTGGTTACTCAATACTTGGAGAGCATAATGTGGTGGTTAAGAGCATGGACCCTTGAACCAGACTGCCTGGGTTACAGCCCAGCTCAGACACTGCTCACCTCTGTGACACTGGGCAAGTCACTGAACCATTCTGGACCTGGGACCCTTTATATGTAAGTAGCAATAATAATAACAGTATTGCCTTACGGAGTTGTTGAGAAGAGCTTAACACATATAAAGGGCTTAAACAGTTCATGGCTCATAGTAGGTGCTGAACGAGAGTTAATAAATAAAATCGTAGCTGAGAAACACCTTATAAGAATTACTAACTTTCTCATTCTGATTTCTTACTTATACAACAACCTCCTGATTACAAGCCAGCTTTCTGGTTCATCCGTCGAAGAAGGAAGTACGGATGTGGTTACCCGGCCTGTGTGAGAGTTACGTATTTCTCATCATAAATTCATCAATCTGTGAATCTTGTTTAATGTGCTAACAAAACCAGGGTTCTGAATAAACAAGACTGAGGCCCAAACCCTGACGGTGTCACAGACACACCTTGTGCTGTCGCTTAGCAACCTCCTAGCCACCTTCTCCAAACACTGCCGCAACTTGTATTCAACTACCCACAACACAAGCTGTATAGCTAGGAGAAGGAAGTGTTGTTGCCCAAGAAACCTTTTCTCTAATCAGTAGAAAATGGTGAGAGATTACAATTCAAAGAAAATCCAGGGGAAGTGAGTGTTTTGCCCAACAAGTGCCCTCACAGCCATCCACCGCATACACTACTTCAGAAGAGTGTAGCAATGGTTCATGGTATCAAACAACCTGCTTGTCCAGGTTTCCCTTGAACCAGGTCACACAGGGCTTTCAACCCTCACTTGAAGGGTAGGGCCCAGTGCCAAAGCCACAAGCAGCCCACAGTCACACGGAGGCTTCCCCATGGCAACTCCCGCAAGTTACCTTGCCCTGATGATCGTGTTTCATTTCCCAGCCCCTCGGCAGCTCCAGTTGTTTGTTTGCAAACATGTTGAGGAATCCCACAAGGTCCCGGTTATGCTGGTAGCGTTCAAAGTGGTGGGTGTCCCGCCGGACTTTGGTGATCATGTGCTTCAAACACGTGTTGTTTGTAAACATGCGGTAGGCACTCTGGAGAGGATGGAAAAACAATGTTAATCTGCTTTGGGACATGCAAAAGCAACATATATACTCCCATGGGCATATTTAATCTTTGGATGGTATACAGGCTTCAATGTAACTCTAGACCCACACATGGAAATAGCAGACAAAGCAAAATAATTTTGCTCAAAATAAAATAGACTACAGAAAATCAGGGAGTCTTCACTAATGATTCTAGTTTTCTAAGGAATAAGAATGCTGTCGAGTCTCATTTTACAGGTGATGTAAGATCCTAAAGTTGGTTTTAGGCAAAACCCACACAGTCGAAATCACACCATGCTGGAGACAAACATACCACCTCACAGTGAGCCCCAATACAGCCAGTGTTTCCTCCAGTACAGGAACAGATCATTGGCTCTTTGGGTGAGTGCCAATGAAGCAGCTGGCGTAACATTTAGGAGCCAAGTTGTATGAAAAAATGCTTGGCCATGTATTTGAATATTGGAAGTACATGCAATGGGCTGAGTTGTTCTCACTGAGAGTCATATTCAGCTGAGACCAGAGTAGACTGGAGTTTTTCATCTCACTCCCGCTTGGAGGCATAATCTCAGTAAATGGAATGGTAGGCAGAACTACCTGGACTGTATAACTCAGTATTTTTTTTTTCTTTCTCCCTCTCTTTTTCCTGTGTGTACACACACACACACAGACATATATACATATATATCGCTAAATTTACATGATTGAAATACACATTTAATAAAACTCCATTATACCAGCACATACAAAAAAGTGATTGTTTTGTAAAAGTATCTCATGATACTGAAAGAAGAGTCCAAAAAAGGGCCATGGGCTGTCTGCATATGAGTCAGGCAACAAATATTCAATGCACAATACCATGTGCCAAGCAGTAGAAAAGGAGTAACTGTATAGAGCTATTTCCTTAAGTCATCAGAGGGAATGTGATATTCATGAAATTGACCAACCGTGAATGATCTCTCCTGGAATGCTATTCTCCTCACGTAGATTCAAAGGGCTTTGGATTCCTCTTATCTTTAGTGTCCCAGGGACACCAGACTAAGTCTGGAGGCCTTCAGGCTTTACTTCATGGGTTCTGTTATTTATTTCCTTTTAGACAGACCAAGGCAAACCCAAAAGAAACCAGAATCCCTGGAAATCGTTTCACGTTAATAAACATTTACTGTGCTGGTTATTGAAGATAAAAGATAAATGAGTATGAGGACAGTCAACAGTGCTCCTGTCTTTCCAGGGTCCCTCAGGATGTGCCATGTCCAGGTCAAAGCATTTATTGCCGATGGGAATCCCTCTAGAGCTTTCTTTTCTTTGGTACAGTGAGCACAGCAACCGGCCATGTTTGAAATAGTGGCTGCTTCCCAGTCTGGGTTCCCGGGTCTCTGAAGGCTACAGGGATCAGAGAACCCTGACAACCCAATTTGGAATGAGAAACAAACCTTTGCTGGCTTAAGCCACTGAGAATTTTTGGTCACCGTTATTGATGTATAACCTAAACTACATAAAGTAACTTTTCTACCATTATTCTGATTGATTCGCTGTCATTGTATACTTTTTGCTTTGCATGAAAATATTTTTCCTCTATCAAAATGGAAGGAAGGGAAGAAGGAAGGGAGGGAGGGAGGGAAGGCCAGCCACATTAAACTGTCCTCAAATAGTAGTGTGCTAGTTCCTTAGTACACCTGAGTAGAAAATATTTTGAGGTCACATTTCAACCTGACAGTCTAAATGAGAGGAGGTTTGATGGCTGTGAGAAATTATGAGGTTCAGAGCACAGAGCACTGCCAAAGCAGGCAGGCCCGTGCAGGGGCTCTGGGCAATTAGAGAGCACGAGAGAATAAGAAAATGATACCATGAAAGCAGAGAAGGAGACTAATAAAAGAAGTTGGAGGGTGTCAGAGACAAACGTTAGCTAACTCACAGTTTAGCCTGTGGCTGACCCTTCCTTGGATTCTTACGTACAATCAGCAAGGCATCTGTTTTCTGCATTTGGCTCCATGTTGCTGATATATTTTCACAGAAGCCATTACAAGCACAGAGGCCAGAGACCACACTAGCTTCTGTGATGGCGATGGTAATGAACTTTCAAGTCATACTCCCTAATGAGTCTCTCTGGGGACAAATTATTGCAGGATAATTCTGTCAGATAAATCATGTCATTAACTGTCTTCTAAATAGGTGTATGTCCTGTCACCCTTCCTTCTCCTTCCGCCCATTAAAATAAGAGGCCACATCCTGATTCTTTATCTAGAGCACCAGAAATGCTCCTCACTGTGCTAAAGAAAAGCAGCAGAACTTCATTAGGGCAAGCAGTGGTAATGAGGTGAAGGAACCCACTCCAGCCTCAGGCACGAAGCAACTCCCTAGGGTTGGACAGCTCTTTAAGCACAGGAGTCTTAAGGCTGGTCTTATAATTAATTATGTCCTTTCATCTTCCTCCTCTCCACTCAGTGAGACGTGTAATAGAGTGCCAAGTTCAACGGATCTTTGCAAAAAGCATCTACCAAAGTAAATTAAGTGTAAGGAAGATTTCTCTCATCAGTAACCAGCAAACAACCTTTAGAACCACAGCTTTTTCAAGTCTGAATAATATGCACATGACTATTAGGGTCTATTTAAAACACATAAGGCAAACAGGAACACCCCTCTAGACTGCTACATGTCTATAAGAAACTACATACATACTTATTTACATATATATATTTACTTATACATGTATATATGTATGTATTTGTAACATTTATACAGGTCTATGCTTATATACACATGTTTATTCTATTTTTGAATATATATTTTATATGTTTATTTAATATATATAGTATTGTTTTAAATATATATATTTTAATTTTATTATTATTTATTCATTTTTGACTGTGTTGGGCCTTCATTTCTGTGCGAGGGCTCCCCCCAGCTGCGGCAAGCAGGGCCCACTCTTCATCGCGGTGCCCGGGCCTCCCACTGTCACGGCCTCTCCCGCTGCGGAGCACAGGCTCCAGACGCGCAGGCTCAGCAGCTGTGGCTCACGGGCCTAGTTGCTCCGCGGCATGTGGGATCTTCCCAGACCAGGGCTCGAACCCGTGTCCCCTGCATCGGCAGGCAGACTCTCAACCACTGTGCCACCAGGGAAGTCCTATAGTATTGTTTTAAAATATATATTTTATATATGTATATACATATATATATGATCTGAAATATAAATATCCTTTCTGAGTAATTTTGTTCAGAAAAGATATTTATACTCCAGTTCATACAGAACTATGGTGAGGATTCTAGTCACAGCTCATGGACAGAGACAAAGAAAGTAATTTACTCTCTGCCTCAATTTGCTCAACTATTATAAGACAGGATAATAGCAACTGCCCTGATTTCTTCATAGGCATGTGGGATTTAAATCCAGTGGAACAAAGGATGTAAAAGTGCTTTGAAGAGGTAAAAATCACTGTAAAAATATAGAGTGGAAATAAGTACAAGAATACATAAGGGATTATACCTATCATAACTACATTCTAACAGATGAATGATAGTACTAAAACTGTTTTCTACTTTCAGTCATTGAAGATCTTGGGTGAGCATCCCACTTTCTGTTAAGGGAAGAAGGGTCTCATAACCTCTCACTAATTATGTGCTAAGCCCTGTGCTAAACCCTGAGGATACAGAGATGAGCACAGCCTGATCACTCAAAGGGATGGAGAAGGAAAATTATAGGGGGAGGTGGGAGGAAGGGGTTCACTGGAGGCAGAAAGTAGAGCTTGGGAAACAGAGGCCACAGTAGCAGTGAAAATACTGAAACACACTGATAGAACTAGCAGAGCTAAGAATGACAGCAGTCCAAAGAGTTGAGAAATACTAAACAGGTGGGATTAGGTTGAAAGAGCTTCGTCTTCAGGCATCTTTATTCTCCCTCTGGGGTTCAGTGGGTCTAACTGGAAAGGGATCCTTTTCTGTGTTTGAGTTGTTGTTTTGTTTTGGTCTTATAGGAAAAATATGCAGTAAAGGGATCTGATCTTCTACCTGAAACAAAAGTAGAGTAGGAAAGGGCAAATGGACCTATTTCACAGCAGTCTCATGATAATGCACAGAACGATCTCACCTGGGAAGCTGCTGCATGTGGACTCACAAGCAGTGAGGCAAGTTGGCAACTGTTAACAGTAGACAGAGCCCCTTTAAATGAACCCTAAAGGGTGTAAAGTTTTCTTGTCCTTGGATGTGATTTAAAATGTCCATTTTGATCATCCCTTCTCTAATCCAAAACTCCCTTTCCCAATCCTCTTGGTTGTTTCTTGTCTTATCTTCCTAGTAAAGAAATAAACACTCCATGGTTGGATGAATGATCAACTGATTATGAACTGAATTTCTTTGTGGAATTTTGTTAAAATATCATTCCTTAGAGCTTGACATGTTTTGTTTGGTTAAGTGCTTGAGGTGTTAGAAGTGAAAAATATTGAGAAGAGCCGAGGGGAACGTTATTGCCATTTGGCAACAGAATAAGAAAATGGTATGTGAACACTCAGTTCTTATCAATCAACCAACTTATAGATCAATTAATTGCAATCAATGCAAGTAATAACCAAACCTCTTTTCTTTTTCTGGCAGTTTTTTTTTTTTTAAGTGTTATGGTGATCATATGCCCAGGATTACCTGGGCCAGTCTTGATTTACTCTAAATCTGTTCTTTTCAATAACACAGGTAAGTATTGATACACTACTGCTAAAGAAAATCTATCTTTCATATTCCAGAAATCCTTCATCAAGAATAGGTATTCTGATTTCATGCTTGGAAAATATCATCACTGCCTCCATAGCAAATGTATACAAAGGCTCACGAGCATCTGTATATATTATTCACTAAACAAAATTTATCATAAACAACATCAAATAACATTGTTTCCATAAGATATATGCTGGGATATGGAAACAGTCTTGTCTTACGCAGGTGTTTCACAATATTTTTAATCATAAGGGATTTTACATTTTTCTCATCTAGCTAAAGAGTAAAATGGAGGGAAAACTGAACTTATTGACAAAACTAACTAAACTATCAACTCATCTACCTTGCAATAGCGGGAATTTCTGTCGTATAAGAATATATTTAAGTATTTTGGAGAAATATTTTTCTTCATTAAGTAGTAAGGAGTGTATAAGATGGAATTAATGTATTTCTAGAGAGTTTATTAAAAGCTGAAGTAATAATTATTTGGCATGTATGTTGGAAACATTATTCAGTTGCATATAATGAAATGTATTTATGTATGACAATTATTAGACAAACACAGTCATACCAACTATAAAAGACATGACACTAACAATTAAACCTTGAATTATCAGGAGAAATGGTTTATCAAGACAATTTTGGAAGCAATCTGATCACAACCAGAAGAGGGCAGTAGAATATATCTTAAAGCAACAACCACGCAAAAACAGAAAAAAAAATCCCAATATTTTGTTCCTCAAGTTTTCCTTTAGAGTTATGACACCTATATATCTACTTAATTTTGTTCTTTTCAATAAAGATGATTAGGTATCACCAAAAAACTATTAGAACTAATAAATGAATTCAGCAAAGCTGTATGATACAAGATTAAAATACAGAAATCTGTTGCTCTTCTATACACTAATAATGAACTAACAGAAAAAGAAAGCAAAAGAAAAATCTGTTTAAAATCACATTAAAAAGAGTAAAATACCTAAGAATAAACTTAACCAAGAAGGTGAAAGACTTATACTCTGAAAACTATAAAAGATTGATGAAGGAAACTGAAAATACATAGAAATGGAAAGATCTTCTGCATCCTTGGATTGGAAGAATTAATACTGTTAAAATGTCCATGCTACCCAAAGCAATCTACAGATTTAATGCAATCCCTATGAAATACCCATGACATTTTTCATAGAACTAGAACAAAAAACCCTAAAATTTATATGGAACCACAAAAGACCACAAATTGCCAAAGCAATCTTGAGAAAAAAGAACAAAGCTGGAGGTATCATGCTCCCTGACTTCAGACTATACACAAAGCTACAGTAATCAAAACAGACTGGTACTGGCGCAAAAACAGACACACAGAGCACTGGAAGAGAATAGAGAGCCCAGAAATAAACCCACACACCTTGGGTCAATTAATCTATGACAAAAGAGGCAAGAATATGCAATGGAGAAAAGACAGTCTCTTTAATAAGTGGTGCTGGGAAAACTTGACAGCTACATGTAAAAGAATGAGATTAGAACTTTTCCTCATACCATATACAAAAATAAACTCAAAATGGATTAAAGACTTAAATGTAAGACTTGAAACCATAAAACTCCTAGAAGAGAACATAGGCAAAACACACTTTCACATAAATCACGGTAATATATTTTTTTTTTGGCTCTGTCTCCTAAGGCAAAAGAAATAAAAGCAAAAATGAACAAATGGGACCTAATTAAACTTAAAAACTTTTGCACAGCAAAGGAAACCATCAACAACACAAAAGACAACCTACTAAATGGGAGAAAATATTTACAAATAATATGACTAACAAGGGGTTAATATCCAAAATATATAAACAGCTTATATAACTCAATATCAAAAAAACAACCCAATTAAAAATTGGGAAGAAGATTCAAACAGACATTTTTCCAAAGAATACATACAGATAGCTAACAGGCACAAGAAAGGATGCTCAACATCACTAATCATCAGAGAAATGCAAGTCCAAAGCACAATGAGATATTACCTCACACCTGTCAGAGTGGCTATCATCAAAAAGTCTACAAATAACAAATGTTGGTGAGGATGTGGAGAGAAGGGAACTGTTGTACTCTGTTGGTGGGAATGTAAATTGGTGCACCCACTATGGAAAACAGTATGCTGGTTCCTGAAAAAACTAAAAATAGAACTATCATATGATCCAGCAATTCCACTCCTGGGTATATATCCGAAAAAAACAAAAACATTATTTTGAAAAGATACATGCACCCCAATGTTCATAGCAGCATTGTTTACAATAGCCAAGATATGGAAGTGACCCAAGTGTCCATCAACAGATGAATAGTTAAAGAAGACACAATGGAATATTACTCAGCCATAATAAATAATGAAATTCTGCCATTTGCAACAATGTGGATGGAACTAGGGAGTATTATGCTTACTGAAATAAGTCAGACAGAGAAAGACAAATACTGTATGTTATCACTTATATGTGAAATCAAAAAATAAAACAAATATATATAACAAAACAGAAACAGACTCACAGATATAGAAAACAAACTAGTGGTTACCAGGGGGGAGAAGGGAGGGGGAGGGGGAGGGGCAAGATAGGAGTAGGGTATTAAGAGATACAAACCACTATATATAAAATAGATAACCAACAAGGATATATTACACAGCACAGAGAAAGAGCCATTATTTTGTAATAACTTGAAATGGAGTATAATCTATAAAAATATTGAATCACTATGCTGTACCCCTGAATCTAATGTAATATTGTAAACCAACTATACTTCAACAAAAAGAAATCACAAATCGCACACCATAAAAAGATGGTAGCTTGAAATTGGCCACAGTGGGAATGTTAACACTAAAGAAATCGGTAAATGCAAATCAGGCCTTGATATTGTTTTATGGGCTGTCTAGACTAAGAGTGAGTAAACTATAGACTCATGGGCTGACTTGCTAACCAAGTTTTACTGGAATACAACCACATCCATTCATTTACATGTTGTCCTTGGCCCAAAAGCTGAAAATATTTACACTCTGGCCCTTTCCAGAAAAAGTCTACTGACTTTTTCTAAATAATAAGTTCTAGACTTAAGAAATTGGTAAAGAAAATAAAATGCTAATAATACAGATTAAAGTTCAAATTGTGCTGTTACATTGCAAATAGCGCATGCACGTGCACACAGACAATGAAGAAAAATAAGTCCAATATTCAAACACTATTATCTAGCTAAACAAAGAAGGTGCTGGCCTCATTGACAAAAGAGTGTGAAGAATGCCAGCTCTCCCTCCAGGATATGTGCCATATTCATCCACCTGTCACCATCTCCACTGCTGCTGCACTAGTCCAAGTCCCTTCCATGTCTCACCACAGCGCCTTTTCACTTGTTTCCCTGATGCCAATCTTGCCTTCTAAAACCCATTCTCAACACAGTAGGTAGAAGAAACTTTAAGAAATCAAAACTACACCCCCACAGGAACCCCCTTTAGAATAAAGCCCATTTAGAATGAAGCCCAAACTCCTTGCCAGATCACACAAGCCCTACATTTTGAAGCCCTGCTCACCTCTCTGACCGTACTATGTACCACATCAAACTCATTCCTGTCCTCAAGCCTTTGCTCTTCCTTGGCAAGGAAAGTTCTTCTCCAAGACCTTTGCCTTTCTGGCTTCTTGACGTTGTACAACAGCTTGAATATGGCTCCTTGGAGAGGCCTTGCCGTCCACCTGATCTAAACCAGCATCTGCAGTACCTTGGCCCCAAGTCACCCTAGCCCAGTCACCTGTACTGTCTCAGTTGCCTCATGACACATTTCACTGTCTGCATTATCTTTTCTTGTTCACTAGTTGATCTTTATTCCACTGTATCCTGAGAGTCTCGAATGTACTAGGCAAATCGTAGGCATTTAATAATTACTGGTTGAATGAATGCATAAACAAATGAACAAAGGAAAACTCGTGTTACCTGACCCCAAGTCCAAAGCTCTTCCCACCACAGCATGACACTTTCTGTTTTAGACTGACAACTCTGAATGTTATCCCATTCTTCCTTGTATGAAAGCCTACGATCTCCTAGAATTGTTGCATACACGAGTTTAGGTTCCTGTAACCTGGCTTCTGCTTACCTTTCCAGGCTCAAATCTAACTTTCACTAGTGTTCTATGCTCTCTGCACACCAGCAACACCAAAATGCTGTACTAGTAATTCGGTTTCAGTACTTCTATAGTAATTACAAAGACAGCCCTGCAACTTCATGGATCTCTTGTTTTGTAAATGCTGCTCCTTCTACCTAGAGAGCTCTGGCCCATCTTATTTCTAGGGCGAGCTCTGGCCCATCTTATTTCTAGGGCAAGCTCCATTCAATCTTTAAAACCTATCAGTCTTTAAATCCTATCCCAAATGCAAACCCAGCTATGACTCCTCCCGTAGGCCTTCTCCCCAGAGTTAATCACGCACCCCAGCAGGATATCTTCTACAGCCTTCCATTACAGCACTTACAGCTCTGCTCATTGCATTGGAATGTGTTGTCAAGTCTGGGGTTCCAGAGCCCACAGTTGCTGTCAGTTTTGTATCTCTAGGACTTAGTGCCTGGTATACAGTAGGGAATAAACAACTGTTGCTACATTGAATGCCTCTTGCATGAAATCTGAGAACAGCCTTCTCCCAAGTCCTCTCTCTTCCAAGATAAACCTATAAACCATGAGATAATGATCAGTATGTTAACTGATCAATAAATATGTGCATACTAATAGCCTCGCCAACAGCTCCTGGTGATTGGACTATGCTGACTTCTACTTTTCCCAACAGTCTACTCTATTTTTCCTAAGGCATATAATCTGTCTGGTTAAATTCAAAATGTTCTTACATTCCCTTAACAAGCCTCTCAAAAGTCCTCTTCTTCAGTTTCTATTCTATTTACCCACCAAAGCCTGCCAACTCTCTGCCTGTGATTCTCTCATGCTGGATCCTTCCTCGTTATTTCCTCACCTCCTAGTCTAGGCTCTTATCAGCTCCAGCCACGACGAATGGGTTAAATACAGCTGGATGTCTGTGGCCAGGGTCTCCCCCACGCCCCAATTCTAAAGCGCTCCAGGTGCAGCTAAGACAACCTCCCCCTAATTAAAACCTCCAGGAAGCCGCTCCCTCAGCCCTCAGAGACTTGCAGGACAGTGCCCGCCTTGCCCGCCCTGTTACCCCCAGCACCTTGCAGAAACACAAAGCTCCTTCTCGATGCCTCCACACCTAGTCCAGGTTTGAGCTGTTTACTTGCGTGTTAGCTGACCCAGCAAGATGAACTCCTGTGTCAGACCAAAGCCCTACAGGTGTTTCTTGTTTGTTCTTTTTCCCATCCCTAATAGACAGTTTTTCACCAAGTCATGTCGACTCCACCTTCAAAATAGCTCTTGAGGCCGTGCACTTCTCTCCATCTCCACGCCAACACCAGTATTCCAGCCATCACTGCCTTTCCCTTGGACCGTGAAGATCCTCCGTTCTCATCACCCTGCTTCCACCCTTGCCTTTCTATGCTCTCCAAATCCAAGCACGTCACACTCTAAGTGCATGATGGCTTCCCGCTGCTCAGAACAGAATCTAAATCCCCTGCCATGTCCCACAGGCAGATCTATGATCTGGATCTTGCTGACTTTCCAACGTAGTATCACACCACCCCCTCTTTCTATCACTACAGAGCAGCCCCTCTGCCCTCTTCTGAGCCCTGGGGCCCCTGCACTTCCTGTTTCAACTGCTTGAAATGAGCTTCCCCTGGCTTTTCCCATGGTTGATGATTTCTCATCTTTCAACTTCCAACTCAAAAACTATTTCTTCAGAGAGGTATTCTAGAACCATCTTTCTAAGGTAGCCTTCACTCTCTGTCCATTCTAGGATAAGAACTTGATCTTACTGCCCACTGTGTCTGCAGCACCTACAATAATTTCTAGCATAAACCGTGTTTTAAGTAATATTTATTGGATGATTAAAATAACTCACTATGCATATAGGACATGTTTTCCACTTCTGTCTTTGCTCATGCATACCCTCCACCTAGAAGGCCCTCCTACTACTTTCTTTTTTAACCAACCAGTGTCCATTATTTATTCTGTGAGACAATTTAAGATTTACATCACATTAGAAATGCACAACCTACCGAGACTGAACCAGGAAGAAATAGAAAATATGAACAGACCAATCACAAGCACTGAAATTGAAACTGTGATTAAAAATCTTCCAACAAACAAAAGCCCAGGACCAGATGGCTTCACAGGCGAATTCTATCAAACATTTAGAGAAGAGCTAACACCTATCCTTCTCAAACTCTTCCAAAATATTGCAGAGGGAGGAACACTCCCAAACTCATTCTACGAGGCCACCATCACCCTGATACCAAAACCAGACAAAGATGTCACAAAGAAAGAAAACTACAGGCCAATATCACTGATGAACATAGATGCAAAAATCCTCAACAAAATACTAGCAAACAGAATCCAACAGCACATTAAAAGGATTATACACCATGATCAAGTGGGGTTTATTCCAGGAATGCAAGGATTCTTCAATATACGCAAATCAATCAACGTGATACATCATATTAACAAATTGAAGGAGAAAAACCATATGATCATCTCAATAGATGCAGAGAAAGCTTTCGACAAAATTCAACACCCATTTATGATAAAAGCCCTACAGAAAGTAGGCATAGAGGGAACTTTCCTCAACATAATAAAGGCCATATATGACAAACCCACAGCCAACATTGTCCTCAATGGTGAAAAACTGAAACCATTTCCACTAAGATCAGGAACAAGACAAGGCTGCCCACTCTCACCACTATTATTCAACATAGTTTTGGAAGTTTTAGCCACAGCAATCAGAGAAGAAAAAGAAATAAAAGGAATCCAAATCGGAAAAGAAGAAGTAAAGCTGTCACTGTTTACAGATGACATGACACTATACATAGAGAATCCTAAAACTGGCACCAGAAAACTACTAGAGCTAATCAATGAATTTGGTAAAGTAGCAGAATACAAAATTAATGCACAGAAATCTCTTGCATTCCTATATACTAATGATGAAAAATCTGAAAGTGAAATTAAGAGAACACTCTCATTTACCATTGCAACAAAAAGAATAAAATATCTAGGAATAAACCTACCTAAGGAGACAAAAGGCCTGTATGCAGAAAATTATAGGACACTGATGAAAGAAATTAAAGATGATACAAATAGATGGAGAGATATACCATGTTCTTGGATTGGAAGAATCAACATTGTGAAAATGACTCTCCTACCCAAAGCAATCTACAGATTCAATGCAATTCCTATCAAACTACCACTGGCATTTTTCACAGAACTAGAACAAAAAACTTCACAATTTGTATGGAGACACAAAAGACCCCGAATAGCCAAAGCAATCTTGAGAACGAAAAATGGAGCTGGAGGAATCAGGCTCCCTGACTTCAGACTATATTACAAAGCTACAGTAATCAAGACAGTTTGGTACTGGCACAAAAACAGAAATATAGATCAATGGAACAGGATAGAAAGCCCAGAGATAAACCCATGCACATATGGTCACCTTATCTTTGATAAAGGAGGCAAGCATATACAGTGGAGAAAAGACAGCCTCTTTAATAAGTGGTGCTGGGAAAATTGGACAGGTACATGTAAAAGTCTGAAATTAGAACACTCCCTGACACCATACACAAAAATAAACTCAAAATGGATTAAAGACCTAAGTGTAAGGCCAGACACTATCAAACTCTTAGAGGAAAACATAGGCAGAACACTCTATGACATAAATCACAGCAAGATCCTTTTTGACCCAGCTCCTAAAGAAATGGAAATAAGAACACAAATAAACAAATGGGACCTAATGAAACTTAAAAGCTTTTGCACAGCAAAGGAAACCATAAACAAGACCAAAAGACAACCCTCAGAATGGGAGAAAATATTTGCAAATGAAGCAACTGACAAAGGATTAATCTCCAAGATTTACAAGCAGCTCATGCAGCTCAATAACAAAAAAACAAACAACCCAATCCAAAAATGGGCAGAAGACCTAAATAGACATTTCTCCAAAGAAGATATACAGATGGCCTACAGACACATGAAAGAATGCTCAACATCATTAATCATTAGAGAAATGCAAATCAAAACTACAATGAGATATCATCTCACACCCATCAGAATGGCCATCATCAAAAAATCTACAAACAATAAATGCTGGAGAGGGTGTGGAGAAAAGGGAACCCTCTTGCACTGTTGGTGGGAATGTAAATTGATACAGCCACTATGGAGAACAGTATGGAGGTTCCTTAAAAAACTAAAAATAGAACTACCATACTACCCAGCAATCCCACTACTGGGCATATACCCTGAGAAAACCATAATTCAAAAAGAGTCATGTACCAAAATGTTCATTGCAGCTCTACTTACAATAGCCAGGACATGGAAGCAACCTAAGTGTCCATCATCGGATGAATGGATAAAGAAGATGTGGCACACTGTTGGTGGGAATGTAAATTGATACATACAGCCACTATGGAGAACAATATGGAGGTTCCTTAAAAAACTAAAAATAGAATTACCATATGACCCAGCAATCCCACTACTGGGCATATACCCAGAGAAAACCGTAATTCAAAAAGACACATGCACCCAAATGTTCATTGCAGCACTATTTACAATAGCCAGGTCATGGAAGCAACCTAAATGCCCATCAACAGACGAATGGATAAAGAAGATGTGGTACATATATACAATGGAATATTACTCAGCCATAAAAAGGAACGAAATTGAGTCATTTGTTGAGAAGTGGATGGATCTAGAGACTGTCATACAGAGTGAAGTAAGTCAGAAAGAGAAAAACAAATATCGTATATTAATGCATGTATGTGGAACCTAGAAAAATGGTACAGATGAGCTGGTTTGCAGGGCAGAAGTTGAGACACAGATGTAGAGAATGTACATATGGACACCAAGGGGGGAAAACTGTGGTGGGGTGGGGATGGTGGTGTGCTGAATTGGGCGATTGGGATTGACATGTATACACTGATGTGTATAAAATTGATGCCTAATAAGAACCTGCAGTATAAAAAAACAAACAAACAAAACAACTAATACTAAACTTTCATTGGGTTATTTGTATGGAAATATGTTAATATAAATGTTTCAGACATTACATGAAATTTCTAAAAATCTTATATTTGTATTTGTATGGAAATATGTATGGAAATATGTTAATATAAATGTTTCAGACATTATATGAAATTTCTAAAAATCTTATATTTGTATTTGTATGGAAATATGTATGGAAATATGTTAATATAAATGTTTCAGACATTACATGAAATTTCTAAAAATCTTATATGTTCTGGTATAATGTTATAAGTAATAATCCTAGTTATGACTTTAAAATGTATATCTCAGAAATAACTAATTTTCTTGTCAACTGCATTATTATGAACTTTCATCAAATCTTTAACAGTGGTCATTATTAAGTCTTTTGTCATTTACAGACAGTTCTGGGTGTACTCTGATGCTTTTGCAAATATGTTCCTATAAAAGGCTTTCATCTTCAAGAAATTCATGGAAAAGACTCTGACAAGTACAGGTTTCTGGTAACTGACTGTACTGCTGAACTGAATGAATAAGCATTTTCAGAACTCTAATGAAAAACTGATGAACTCATAAAAGTGTTAACAAAAGATCAAGATAAAAAAAAAATCAATTACATGGGACTGAGTGAACTGATGAGGATGAGTATAATTTTTGTGACTTTCTGTCTAAATTAAAAAAAAAAAATCCCACAAGGACTCAAGAGGCAAAGAATATACAAATCAATTTTCACTGCAAAGTAAAGGAGCTGTTACAGTGGAGGATTACTGGACTGAATGTCAATATTATGACATAGTATGAGTGTGTTTCATGTTTGGTAATTGCAATCATTGCTGCTTTTGTTGTGGTCATCCATGTACAATGCTTGGTGTAAGTCTATCTCTTGTAAAAATAAAATACAGTGTGTGTGTGTGAAAAAAAAAAAAAAGAAGATGTGGCACATATATACAATGGAATATTACTCAGCCATAAAAAGAAATGAAATGGAGGTATTTGTAATGAGGTGGATGGAGTTAGAGTCTGTCATACAGAGTGAAGTAAGTCAGAAAGAGAAAAATACAGTATGCTAACACATATATATGGAATCTAAGGAAAAAAAAAAAAAAAAAGGCCATGAAGAACCTAGTGGCAAGATGGGAATAAAGACACAGACCTACTAGAGAATGGACTTGAGGATATGGGGAGGGGAAGGGGTGAGATGTGACAGGATGAGAGAGTGTCATGGACATATATACACTACCAAATGTAAAATAGATAGCTAGTGGGAAGCAGCCGCATAGCACAGGGAGATCAGCACGGTGCTTTGTGACCGCCTGGGGGGGTGGGATGGGGAGGGTGGGAGGGAGGGAGATGCGGGAGGGAGGAGATATGGGAACGTGTGTATATCTGTAGCTGATTCACTTTGTTATAAAGCAGAAACTAACACACCATTGTGAAGCAATTATACTTCAATAAAGATGTTAAAAAAAAAAAGATTTACATCACAAAGAAATGCTTTCTAACCAACTTTCCTATCACACTCTAATTTTTTTCTTCACATACACACACGCGCACGCACCAAAACACAAGTTTTGGCTTAAACTATATAATATTTTCAAACACTTCTCTTTTCTTCTAGAAATGTTTGAGATAAATATCATGCTCAGGACCAGAGAACAGGTATGTAACATTTTCCACTGTCACCCCATGGACTCCATATACCCTAGTGCCTCCAGGAGGGTAACACTTCCTGAGTAAAATTAAAACCTCCCATTCCAGACGGTAATTCCAAAATAAATGTGGGAAAGGGGCACATGAATAGAGCTGGAGAAACTGATTGTCATGAGGACTTAATGGGGTGGGGATTGGGAGCTAGCGAGGGGTTTCTTGGTTAAGGAACCAAGATCAGGAAAGGGGTAGAATTTATGTTAAAAGTCAAGACTGGGGGAAATGAAAGAAAACAAGTGAAGGAGATAGTCAAAATGATTTCTCTCTATTTAAACAATGATTAAAAGGCTGACTTTTTTATAACCTTCTGGTTAACAAAAGGTTGATTCTTTTAGCTGATGCTAACATTTTTAGGCCTCTCGCAAAATTACAGAGGGAGGGCTTCTAAAGAATAGACATATTAGTAAAAGGAGGGAAATTTAAATCTACTTCATCCTAAACACATCACCATTCCCCCTCCTCCCACTACCCCCTCCAAAAAATCCTGATCTCCCATACAAACCTCATGTATCTTTTTTAAAATATTCCTCTATTTATGGATTTATTTTTTTCAGATTACAGCAATGTATACATTTTATATTCATTCTTTCTTTTGGAGAGCCCGTACCAATATCTCAAAGCTCAATCCGACCAACGCCTGTTGTCAATTCTCAGATATTTGGTTATACTTATGCATGCAAAACGAGGTGGTCATTAAGAGCAGCGACTCTGGAGTCAGCATCTCTGGGATTTTAACCCCAGCAATGCCACTTAGTAGCTGTATAAACTTGAGCATGTTATTTAAGCTCTCTGTGCCTCAGTTTCTTCATCTGGAAAAATGGACGTTTCATCTAACTCATAGGTTTGTTCGGGCTAAAATGGGTTAAGCCATGGGTAGTGCTTAACACTGAGCATGGAACACATGTGGTGCTCGGTAAACTTAGCTATTTTCATTCTTAACTCTTACGGCGTAAATGAGGATAACTTCCTTTGGCTTGGTGCTCTTTCCCTCACATCCTCTCGGATTTGATACTCACAGGGTTAGAATGCAGCACGGTGAAGAACTCTGGGCTGATGAGGAACTTCACGGGGGGAGACTGTAACAGCAACGTGAGCCTGGATCTGGAGGTAGAGTGGGGCGGGACGTTCTCCCGTCGGAAATCTAGACGGGGCAGACCACAGAGGCTTTCAGGGAGGTTTCTGCACGTGCTAGAAACATCTACTCACTTCTGTCTATATTTTAAAACAACACCTATATCGTTTGTTATTATTTTAATCCCCCACTTTTTTCTTTTCTGTAAATTCATGCATAAAACCCAATTGCTCTCCATCACATTAAAATGGAATTCAATAATATTTCTAGTCATATTAACATTTTTTAAAATAAATTTATTTTTTATTTATTCATTTTTGGCTGCATTGGGTTTTTGTTGCTGTGGGCTTTCTCTAGCTGTGGCGAGCAGGGACTACTCTTTGTTGCAGTGCACAGGCTTCTCATTGTGGTGGCTTCTCTTGTTGTGGAGCACAGGCTCTAGGCACGCGGGCTTCAGTAGTTGTGGCACGCGGGCTCAGTAGTTGTGGCACGCGGGCTCAGTATTTGTAGCTCGCGGGCTCTAGAGTACAGGCTCAGTAGGCATGGCGCACGGGCTTAGTTGCTCTGTGGCATGTGGGATCTTCCCAGACCAGGGCTCGAACCTGTGTCCCCTACATTGGCTGGCGGATTCTTAACCACTGCGCCAACAGGCAAGTCCCCACTATTAACATTTTAATGCATCCTTAGATTTTACAAGTAACCAGATTCCATCTTTTTCTACTATCCCACAGATCCAGAGATTAAAGTAATTTATATCCTGTTTGGTTTTGTGATTCTTTTCCTAGTACTAATAAAAAGCCGAGGATTAGAAGAGGTGTCTGGTGAATTCGACTTTTTGAGTTGAACTACCTAGTCTTAATGAAGATCAAAAGTCCTTTTAAAGAAAGCTTCATTTCTTGGAGATCCTTACATACTTGTTTTCTATTTTTGCAAGATTACAAAACAAACCAACCCAAAGGCTCTTACCTGCACTGGCTTGGTGAAAGTCGGCTTCCTCCCCTGCCCCATCAATCGCATTGCTATTTTCCTCAGGCCTCTCGTTAGTCATGGTTCTGCGGATACTCTGGTATCTAAAATCAGGAGCCTAGAGTTACAACACAGCAGCCTCTAAAACACGGGGCTCAACTGCTCCCCCAGAGCCCAGAAGTTTTCACCATCTTCCCAGCCTTGACCATTTCCTCCCCAAACCCCCATCCCCTGACCTTCTGGGCCATCTGTTACGTAAATCCATTGGATTTAATTTCTTCTGTCCATAGTCTGTGGAACATTTTCTTAACAGATTAATAAAACTTTAAAAAACATTGTGGCCTTTAACCAAAGAAAACTAAATTCCTATATTGTTAAAGAAAAGAACAACTTTTGTTCCACAGCAATTAGCTTTTGAAAAAGAAGGACAGATTTTTAAAAGCTTAGGTAACTAATAAAGATGCATTACGAACGAAGATTCTAGATATTTAAAAAGCTATCTGGCTTCAAATGACAAGTGTATATGCTCTGTTTTACTAAAAATCAATGCCTTGGGTTGACTAAAGGGGTCATCATTACTTATTTCCTCTCTAGTTTCTAAGCAAGCTGTGGCTGTGTGTGCGCTTATTCATTTTTAACCAAGAGACATTCAATGAAGTCTATGAATCGAGAGAAGCGACAGCTCCACCTTCATGACAGGACGCCCAGAGATGAAAGAGGCCACCGTGTTTTCCATTTTGCACTGTGTAAACATCAGCCCAACCACAGAACCGCCCATGCTCACCGCCGGTTCAGCTGTTCCATCTGCTGTATGGAGTTGGACCTCTGCAGCACCTGCGGGGCAGGGGGAGCTGTGGGCCGCTGCCAAGTCGTGGTTCTGTTTACGTGATCCACGTAGAAGATCCTGCCGTGGCTGTCAATGCGTGCCTCCCAGTCTAAACAGCAGCAGTGCACGGAGAGGGATTAGGAGGAGCGGCTGAAGCCATTAATGTGGCTCATCAAGCAGCACATGTTTTCTCCCTGACGTGCTATACTTTGGGGCTAATAACATACACCTGGCTGCATAATCCAGCACCTCCCCACAAGTCCACTCCAGAATCTGTTTGACCAGTTAGTAAAACAGCTCCTGTGTGCATAACCAACCCCTTAAAGAATCCCTGAATGTAGGGGATCCTCCCAGATCCGCCCACAATGCTCATCCTTCACGTATGAGCGCCAGTGTTTAAAAATTACTAGTTGGTATCATAATACTTTAGGTATTCACATCAAAATTGGCACTGATGTTTATTTTCACCAAAACTTGATTTTTCTGGGTTTTTTTTCCAACTTAGATGAAAGACTCACAGCTGGAAATTTCCATGTGTATATTTACACACAATTTTAGTAGATGTAGTCTTCGGAAGAAAGGAGTGCTAGCTTAGTCATCAAACAGTATCATTATCTACAAACTTCCATTTACACTTTCCCAAAGAGGAATACATTTTCAGAGCAAGGTTAATGACTGTCTCCAACCTCAAATAAATACAATGTTTTAAAAGATTATTTAATTTTATGTTTAAGCAATCTCATGAAATGTGTTAGTCTTTGTCAACAAATATGTAAGAGCATGTTCAGTAAAAACAGCAAGCAGAGTAGTCTTCGGGGCCAGCCATCCCACCTCTGTGAATTCTCTAAAAGGCCATTCTCCTATAAAAATAAGCAGAGCGTGAGCTGATCTTTACAAAAGGCAACAATTTTTAAATTGCTTGCAATTGGGAAGGGTAATTTATATAGGAACATATGAAAACAGCAGAGATCTATTCTCCAACCAGGAAAGTTCTTTATACATTGCTATTTCTATGACAAATATGTTTTGAAATTAATAAGCACCTTTCTCTTGAGCAGCTCTGTTAATTTCAAAACTCTCCATGCGATCACACAGCTTATCAGCAGACACCATGGGTCTAATCCTAGAGACCAGGATGAAAGCATGTTTGCTCCTGACCAGCTACGGCATTTACTCTGGAGGTGAACGGAAAAAGTATTCCAACAAAGTCCTTAGGATTGCAAAAACCTGCATGGTAGATCCCAGCCAGCACCAGAAGACCACTGAAGACTGCCTCAGCTGGGAGTGGAAAGATTTCTTTTTGTTGATTTCAGCCAATCATAATTTATGACACATGGCAAGGGAAAGAAAAATTTTCCGTGAGGAAAAGCACCACACAGACAACAAGTAACTCCGTGTCACTCATGCTCCAAGGTAACACGGACTCACAATAAAGCAGGCTGCCAAGAATGAATTATTCGGGCACAGCTACAATCCCATCAGTAGGACGTTTCCAAAAGACCTCCTGCTCAGCCTGCCTACGCTGACAAACAGTAAGTACATAAAGGCATTTTCAGGAACCATCTTCTAAAACCTCTGATCCATTCCATTGTTTTGCTCTGCTCCTCGCATACTTTCCCATCTCAAGGATTCTGAGAACAAGTATTCCCACTGCATTCCTCTCTCATTAGAGCCAGGATGATTCAAGCACATACTATATGTCAAATCAAATGCACATGGAAACAAATGACCATTCCTTCCCCCCAAGAATGTTTACAGTAGCTTCCAATTTTTAAAAATAATGTAGGATAGGTCAATTAGGGATAAAAACAGAACAGAAACCAACTAAAGGAAGCAGAGAGAGAGAGATTCTGCCAAGCTCCCAAGATAAGGTTGTCACTACAACTTGGCTCTAAGTTTTCTGGCAGTTACAGCAGAAAAGAAAACACACTGTTGCATACTTTCCATTCTCTGACAAAAGAATATTAAAAAAGTATCTTCAAAGATGGAACTTTTTCCTTGAATAAACTATACAAGAATTTACCCCAAGAAATGTGACCTGTATGTGGGCCACATGGGTAGGAAAATGGAGGAGGGGGTATCTCCAAATATATTCGCCACTGTGCCTTGCACATAGCATGTAATGAATGAACAAATAATTTAAATAATGTAAAGCTATTAAAAAATGATTCTTGTTATGGTTACCGGGGGGTCGGGGGGGAGGGAGAAACTGGAAGATTGGGATTGACATCAACACACTACTATATATAAAATAGATAACTAATAAGGACCTTCTGTATAGCACAGGGAACTCTACTCAATACTCTGTAATGGGAAAAGAATCTAAAAAGAGTGGATATATGTATATGTATAACTGATTCACTTTGCTGTACACTTAAAACTAACCCAACATTGTAAATCAACTATACTCCAATAAAAATTTTAAAAAATGATCTTGTATTCACTTCCCACAAAGGCCAGGAATAACCTTAATTTGTATTTCAATAAAGACATTTCTATGCAATGGGAAAAACAAGAAAACAAGGTCCAAAAATTTGCTTTCTAAGAACATGGGATGTTGGATGCACTTTGACTCTCCCTATCAAATATCATATCTTTAAACTGAGGTTGTTACTTAAGTCCCCATAAAGAGAAATGCTATACTGCTGGTTTCAAGTGGACAGTTGGCATTGAACTGGGAAAGACTGTTATGCTATTGGCTTATTCGTGAACTACATATCTACTCTTACCCAAGCGATCAATACCCTTCCATCCAGGCAAGACAGCAGAGGTGCCTGTAGGAAGGTCAGTCCTCTATCATTATCTATTCGCGGGGGTGGGGGTATGGCTGCTTTAATATCTTATAAGTATTTACATGAGGCCTGGTTTGTTCTTGGTTAAGAAAGCATATGAGAACACATGGCCTGGTATCAGTTTCTTTCACAGACAATGCTAAAATCACACAGGCAGGGTTAGAAGACTAGGATCTTGGCATTTACTTCCCTGTCTTGCCACACTGTAAACTGGGGTACATAATCAGTGTGCAGTGAGACTGAGAGCAATGTGGTGTGTGTGTGTGTGTGTGTGTGTGTGTGTGTGTGTGTGTGTAATGCACTAGATTAGCAAGTAGAAGGCCTGTATATAGCCATGGCTTTGTCATACCTTTGCTACATGACCTTCAACAAATTACTACACCTCTATGGCCCACAGTTTCTTTACCTAAAAAATGAGAAGACAGAGGTAAACATTGCTAAGGTCGCTTTCAGTTCTAAAATAACATGAATCTGCAATGACACCCATTTTATCACATTACGTTCAGGAAGGACCTAGCAACATCTTATGTCTAGGCCAGAATTTCCAAAATAGATTCTAAGTTAATTAAGCCTTCGGGGCCAGGGGCTCTGGGGTCCTGAGGAGTAGGGCTGCTGAACCCCCTGCCAACCCCACTTTAAACACTGCAGCTCCAACATTATCTGTTGTGCATATTAGTCTTCCACATAAGATTTCACTTCCATAAAGAGCTTCACAGCAATGATAAAGTTTGAAAACTGTTATCTAGAGAATGTTTCTCAAGGTGTGGGATTCTGACAGTATGTGTCAGAATCACTGCGAGGATCAATCAAAATGCAGATGCCAAGGACACGCCCCAGCTCTTCAAAATCAGACTATCTGAAGCCAGGACTCAGTTATCTACACTTTGAACAAACTTCCCAGGTGATTCCTAGACACACTAAAATTTAAGGAACACCGACGTAAATTAACAAGAACTTAAAACAGCAGCTAACTTACGGGACAAACCCATGGAGCGAATGCTGGATTTCTTAGAGGTCACGAAGTGCGGGCTCGCAAGAAACTAAATTTCAGCCTCAATACCCCAAACTGAAATCCAGGAGCAAGTGGACACTTAAAAGACACCCTGAGATTCAAATATAATAGCCCTTTAATGTGCTTCCTTGAGCACAGGGTTATTTGCAGGGTGAGGGCCGACCTTCCCAGTCATCTGGCACTCCACCCTGCAACTTGGTGCTTGTGTGCCAAACTTCACCCTTCCCTGCTCAGGCCCAGCTGGGGCCAGAGGGCAGCAACAGTTGCTAGGTCTGGGGCAGGTGGTTGAGAATCGTTCCTGGGAAGGTGAGGAGGCAGTGCATGCTGGGAGATAAGTATCTAAGGCCCCACTATGTGCTCCGTTGTTTCGCCAGCCTTCGTTTACCAAATTTAAAAATAAAGTTATTAAGAATTTCGAGATGATGACATTCTGAGTGTGGGGTTTCGTGCAACTGTACTATTGAGATGGTATTATTGTCTTCTGTTCTGGGGTAAAGTGTAGATATAGCACAAATATATATGATGCCAAGATCAGCGGATCATGTGGGTCATTTCAGAGAGTCATTTTTTAAAAAACAGTTAAGGACATTAAGCAAGAAATAGGTATATAAATAAGCAGGGAAAAGATATGGAAGGTTTTACAGCAGTTTTAAGTGGTTTCCCTTGAGTTTGATTATTGAGTAATTAATATTTTCTTTTGGCTTATCTGTACTTTATAATGGCTCTAAAATAAACATGTATTGATTTTATAAGAAGAAAAAATAAATTATAATAATTTTTATTTAAAAAAAAAAAAACAAATATAATAGCCCCCTTTAAATAGCTGGACATTAAGGGTAAGTCAGAGAGTTAGCATGAAAATCTACGCCAAGCCACTGTCACACAGCATTAATCCCAGATGCAGGGAGGCAGAGCCGGGCAGGTCTTAGGTATTTTCAACTTTTACAATCCATATATGTGGGCAGGGGTCATCCCTATGGCCCCTCTTCATCTCATCACTCTTCTTTCTCGCTCCTCTCAAACTAGACCTTGGTCTCCACTGGACCACCCAGGTGATTAGATGAAGACGTGAACACATCTCAGTGAGTGCTGAGACCAGGAAGAAGGTCAGTGTCTAGACAGGATGAATCACATATCAGGGGAAACCAGCACTGAACTGTCTCCTACGTAACTCAAAGCGGTGAGAGGACTGTGAGTAGGGAGCTGACCTGGTTGGAACTGGACTGAGGAAAATGAAGTACCTGAATATTGTGAAGTAAGTTTATAAACCCACTGTAAAAATTATAATAACCGTGGTATCCTCACCAAAATGGTGAGATGATGAAGTTACAATAAACTAAAGGTACTTTTACGGAAAAAAGCTTTGTAAGAGATGCCAGAAATCAGTGTTTAATGGATTATTTTTTCCTTATTTAAACACTCAAAGAAGTATGATACCATTTGTATAAAGTACGAAAGTAAGTTAAACTTGTCTACGCTCTGGGGAGTCAGGACAGTGGGTCCCCTTGCCCTTCAGGAGTGGGGGTTGGAGACTGGTAGCGGGGCACAAGGGGCCTCCCAGGGACCACAGATGTGGTGCTGATTGCCCAGGTGGGCACAGTTTGGGAGAATTCAGCAGGCTAAATGTGCTCTTTTCTGCATGTACATTATATTTGAATAAAAAGTTAAAAAAATCTCAAATAGCTGCATATTTTGGACCATAATATTCGATTTTTAAGGAAGCAGCTTTTTTTTTTCATTTTTTAAAATTTATTTATTTATTTAGTTTTGGCTGTGTTGGGTCTTCGTTTCTGTGCAAGGGCTTTCTCTAGTTGCGGCAAGCGGGGGCCACTCTTCATCGCGGTGCGTGGGCCTCGCACTATCGCGGCCTGTCTTGTTGCGGAGCACAGGCTCCAGACGCGCAGGCTCAGCAGTTGTGGCTCACGGGCCTAGTTGCTCCGCGGCACGTGGGATCTTCCCAGACCAGGGCTCGAACCCATGTCCCCTGCATTGGCAGGCAGATTCTCAACCACTGCGCCACCAGGGAAGCCCTAAGGAAGTAGCTTTTTAGATTAAAAGTGTGAATTTTTTTCTCCAAACTAACTTTTAGGTTCTAGAGAATAAGAGCCCCTAGCTTTAAACAGAGTAGAAATTCTATAAGATGAATTGTAGTTTTCAGATTCATTACCTTCTTTTAAACCTTCATTTCAAAGGATGCTTTAATAACCAAAGTGCACAACCACAAAAAATGATAAACATCCCCCTGTGTTTTTCCAGAGTTACTCATTTGAACCCACTACATAAGTAATACACTAGTCCTAAAAATACGGCAATAAGCCTGGGATCCTATAAGAGTCCACTACGGACTGTTCATCCGGAATCTATTCCTATTCCTACCCTTTTGGGAGAAAAACACCTTTCAACAGTTTCCTGTTGTCTCTAGTGCAGCAATGGGTTAAGTCACAATTACACTGGAGCCAAAAAAGAAAAAGATAAAATAGTGTTTCAGAAGGGGGCTGAGCTGGCCATTTTTTTTCACTTATCCTAATGCTAAAAAGACCAAGATTCATTATGCTGATGACATTTTAATGGGCTTCAGCCCTGAACAACCTCCAGCTGCCAGCCTATCAATCACCTCAGAATAAGATACAGCAGGTTCTTAAGGCACTCAATTTAAGGCACTGCCCTTAAAACACAATATAATGCAGCTTCAGAGAAGCCCCAAACCCTCTAATTTCAGATGATGCTTGTGCCTAGTAGATAACATACCAAAATATATCACCACTCTGCCACTAACCAAGCTTTCAAAACTTACATTCATCTACCTACACAACAATCCCTACCATTCTAATCTTAGATCATAGAGTAGAAAAAAATGTTTGAGACTCTGTCTCAACTTTTACTAGCATGGAATCTTAAACAAGTTACTTAATTTATCTGGGCTTCAATTTCTCCATCTATAAAGTGAAAGAATCAGATTATTTGATTTCTACCCATCAATCTATAAATTACGGATAAGACCTGCTTGACCTACTTCACAAAATTGTTACAAAGAATTTTTTTTAAAAAGCTAAAAATTCTTTGTAAACTGTGAAGCACTATACAAGTCTGAGGTATTATAGAAAATAATGTTAAAAGTACAATCCCTAACCTTAAAATAATTCAGCCAGGTCATTTACGAGACAGGCCAATCTGCATACTCCAAGTAGATGCCCCTTAGCTGAGCCTCCTGAGAGACAATATGTGAACGCAGAATGCCACAGCTCTGAGTTAAGAGGCATGGCCAGAGACAGTAGCAGAGCTGCCCAGTGAGGCAAGGAAGGCAGAGAACTGGTTCGGGCAGGACGCACAACTAGCACAGGCAGCCAAGTGATTAAATAGACTGTCAAAAGATGAGACCGACTGAGAATAGAAGAGGGCAAAGCAGTGTGAGGACAGAACAGTAATCAGCTATGCTCAGACCATAATCTGTAATTGGTCCATGATAATGGAAATCCCCAAATCTGCAAGTTGCAAGTTGCACAAGAGGGAACAAATCTTAAGAATTCCTCCCCCTCGCCGTTCATCAGTTACTCATTAAATTGGATATACTACTACGGTGCTTTTTTTTCCTTTTGGATATATTAACTTATTAAAATGAACTGCCCATTGTTTATTTTTTTAAATCCTAAAATTTAGTATTATATCTGTGTAATGCAAATACCAGTGTTTAAACAAATGCATGGAAACAGCACAAATAGTGGTCATAATTTCAGCAGGAAAGTACCTGTCTTTATTAAATACAATCTAGAGACCAAAACTGTGAATCCAACAAAATTCAGAGCAATTGGATGTGGCCAGGAGGATGCCATTTATCCATACACTGATGCAATGGTATGCCTCCTGTCCAGGTGCCTGAAACTCTGATTACTTACTATTAATCCACATACTCATGTAAACAAAGCTCTCCCAGAATTCTCTCCTGGTGTTCCTAATTCATTTCTCTCCAATTATGTCTAAATATCACCCAGGAATACTTTTCTTTTCTGCCTCTAATATTTTCTCCAAGGGTAAACAGTAAGGAAGTTTTCCCCTCCACCTGCTTAAGATGACACAATGGTTAATTAATCTCTTGGATGATTTTTAAAAACTGCTTAAAATATATGTTTCCTATGAGTAACCACCCTCAGTTATCCAAATATATGAACAAGGGGAGGATCTGTGCACAACAGTATTTACAAATGATTAAGTCACTATTTTGCCAAATTGTACAGAGCACCATTCAGCTCTTTTGTCAGCACTCACCAAAACTAACCACTCAGCATTTTAGCCCTTTAAATGCATACTGCCCCCGCTCTATGTCCCACCATTTTTAAAACACAGAGGGCCAAAAGCGTCCACTTCTTGCCATGATCACATATAAGATGGGTGAATAGAGAAGGTGAATAAGAAGGAAAAGCAGTAAGGCAGAAAGATCTATTTTCCAATGTGTTCTTAAAAACAGTATTTACTGAGCTTGATCACTGTTCTTCAAAATGCTTTGCTCTCACAGAGTAATATTGCTTTAAGGGAGTCTAGAAACTTAAATAGAGTTTAAATTACATTCAGACTATGGTTGGCCATGGGCATCACTCAGCTCTTGGAGTTCAGGTCGCATAACTTTCCCAGCATTCCTAGTCCTCACCCATCTCTCCTTTAAGTGCTATGTGTTTCTTGAAAGCAAAAAAAAAAAAAAAAAAAAAAAAGAAATATCTTTCAAATCTCCAGATAATCATCATGGTCCAGAAAATAGCAGACTAATTTCTGAAATTAATAACACTTCTCTGGATATCCCTAAGAAAAAAAACAGGACCCTGTAGTTAATGATTTAAAATGTTGTAAATGAATAAAAAGCAGTAATATTACCTAGAGCTAGGTTCTTCTAAGAGATTGTACCTATTTGTCTAATAATTGAAAATTCATACTGCCTTATGCAAACTTAAAATTTTTTCTATTATACGTCCTATTGTCCATAACATCTGGATCTCTTTTCCTTTAGAGTATTCACTTTCCCCCAGCTACCCTTTCATTTGGTGGAACTGTGCCACAGGGGAGTCTTCTGCCAAGCACTTTCCAGACTGTATCTGCTAAGTCACGTGGCAGCTCCCAGAACCCTACTTCTGGGGGACGGGGCATCCATCCTTTAGGTCCCGTGGGTCCTGTCACCCTTGAACCCTTTGATCAAGGTGAGCCCTTTAGTTAGCAGGTCCTCACTTGGTGGGAGAGCCTCGTCCACCCTCTGGTACCGGCTAACATCCTGGCGCACTGAAGGCAGTGATCGCAATGGCTGGTGGCCGTTGGCTTGAGAACCTAGGATTAAAGGTAAACAGTTACCTGGGTATTGTTTTCCCCTTCAGTGTCAAAACAGCCTTTGGGAAAAAAAACACCTAACAAAAATCCTGGGGCCAGTCTCTTGTCTCTCTTTTGTCTCATTTCCCATATGAGGACCCAGAAACAACAGAAGAGAATGGGAGGTGGATGCTTAGTCAGAAGTGGGTCTTCCAGGGAGATGTCGGTCCGTGCCCATTCCTCCCCCTCCCCCGCCTTTTCCCACCCTGGCATCTGTCCTAGTCATGCACCAATGCTGTAGGGTCACACAATGACCGCAAGATAATGAAAAAAAAACAAAAAACAAAAAACGGTGGAGGAAGAAAAGAAGGGGATAGGTAGAAAAATAAGTTACAGAATAAGAAAATCATTTCTATTTCTGAGTCTATGCTACTTAGGCATGTGAAATTATACTCAGACTTTTTGATGCAGCTATAATAGAACAGTTTAAAGGGATCATTCTACTGAGCCACATTCATCGAGACATAAAACAAATTTTATGTGTAAATTTGCATCCTCAGACACTCAAACAGCTTGTTTTCAAGTGTCAGAATGTATCACCTAACTTAGTTGACATTTCTTATACTGCAGAAGGCAGTATAAAAATATGACATTTGATGCAAAGCACATATTAACCTTCTGTTTTGAAGCTTCATGCAATAAGGAGCGAGTTAAGATGTTCCTGAAAACCTCACAGATAACACTAACGTAGATGCTTTCGGCCTGTTTGGTTTTGTATCTACAAACCCAGGTCGCGCCAGAGATTCATTATGTTTTTTCACGCTGTCCAGACAAGAGGACTGAGCCCCAGGCGCACTGAATGTGCCAGCGTGCGGCACGCATCCCAGGCCTCCAGGCCTGTGTGGACCAGGGGTGCCCCCACCCACCGGGCCACCTTTCTAGGCAGAGCAGGTGCCCGCACTGATGCAGAGCCTTGAGGTTCATTATCTAAGTTTGAAGACTTATTTGACAGGCCTCTTATTCCACCAAAAGAAGATCCATAGGGAGGGCGGGAGGGAGACGCAAGAGGGAGGAGATACGGGGATATACGTATACGTATAGCTGATTCACTTTGTTATACAGCAGAAACTAACACAGCGTTGTAAAGCAATTATACCCCAATAAAGATGTTAAAAGAAAAAAAAAAGCTGTTGAACCCCAAGGAGAAGAATTCAGCTAATATTTGCCCTGCAGTACAATTTCCACTGAGGGACAAAAGCACAAGACTCCTCTCTGAGCGGGTACGCCTGAGCCACGAGCCACGTTGTCTTGTACATCCTACCTCCGGTGGCGCCCTCCTCCTGGGCAGCGGCCCCCTCACAAGCGCCTTGGGCATGCCCCGCGTCACGCTCTTCTTGGGGCGGGCTCTCAGCAGCAGCGGCAGCTCCCTCCAGGCTCCCCCTCCGCTGCCAGACCTCGCCCGCCTCCTCCTGGTCAGGTGAAGTGGCCGATCCTGCCCCTGGCCCTTCCTCCTCTCCACTGGGCACCTGCACTACAGGTAGAGAACCAGGAGTGCATACGGGACCCTGTGACGCTTCAGCGGGGCCACTGCTGGTGGGCTCTGCTGCACAGGCTCCCTCTTCCTCCTCCTGAGAAGAAAAGGCTGGGGTTTCGGGGAACCGCGCGCTCTCGAGCGACGAGCACCGCGTCTCCACCGAGGACAGCTGCGTGGTAACGCTCTCATTGCAGGAGCTGTCGGCCCCTTCCAGGTCACTCTCGCCCTCGGGCCTGGTGCTGGCCTCGCTCACGCTCTCTGTCCTGGCAGGGTCACTGGGTTCTGTTTCCGAGGACACCTGGGAAGGCTCAGACCCCTGATCAAGGGACTCCGTCTCACTGATGGCTCTCCGGCTTCCCCCTGACGCGTCGGAAGTGCCCGTGTCTGCCCCACTCGTGGGCTGATCTACCTCCTGAGAGCCACACGGTTCAGTGCTCCCCTGGTCAGCGCTTGGTTGAGGCTCTGGAGCATTCTCACTTTCGTCGGGGACCAGGCCTGAGGGTAAGGAGCTCTCCGCAAGCTCGGGAAGACTTTCTGGCTTATCCTCGAAGGAGGCAGCTTCATTGATGGAGCCTTCCTCGTTCTCCACCGCGTTGTCTTCTGCCTTTGTCTGAGATGTCAGGCTCCCATCATCAGTTCTTGATGCCCTGCTAAACATTATCAACCCTCCTTCCTCCTCCAAGGAGGATGGATAACCCAGGTCTTGCTGGAACTCGTGGTCTTCTTCATCTGAGTCGATATGAAGCATTGCATTGAGTCTTGTGTCGGTGGGAAAACTACTCCTTAGTTTCGGGGAGGCTCCCATGGACCTTTCCGAACAAGTAGTTGCACCCGACCTGGAATGGCCATTGTGTTCAATAGCATCTAAATAATCATTGAGTGAATCCTGACGTCCTCTGGGAGGTGAGGTCCTTGAAGAAGTAGAGGTTAATTCTTCTGAGTCTATTTCCAGAGTAGAGCTAGTCCTGAAAGAATGCTTGGGGGTCCCATTAGCACTTTCCTCAGAAACTGGTCCATTGGAACAAACCGGGCTGTCATGATGGCCCCCTGGCATGTCCTCCTCATCAGAAGGGCTTCCTAGGTCTCCATTCACAGTATTGACTCCAAGTATTGTGCCAACAGCTTCTGGAGAAGCATCTGAAGGAGAAAACAGCATTTATAAAAACAAAGTAGTAATAACGAATGAACTTTTAATGTCCTATTCCTTTGCCACCAATCAGTTCAAAGAATTCAGTCATCCCACTGAGGTCTCTTTACAGTATCACCAGCTTGCTAAGAGTTACTATTCACTACTAAACGAGTACATATATTGCTGGTCAGTTTGACATATGAGGTTTACATGTTCACTACTGCCGGAAATTCCACATCCCAGTTTCCAAATGCAGGTAAAACCTAAGAGATTTTTTGATAAACAGGCTTTTAAATCTGCTTGGAAAACTTCAGCAGGTAATCATTTGATAGCTATTTTATGTTCAGAACAGTATACAAACAATTCTGTTCAAATGTAAACTGACAACAGAGTAAGATTTAACAAGTTTTTCCTAGAGTAATATATTTATACAGGTATCTCACCTTCATGCAAAGAAGATGTGACCTCCACTCTGAACTGGAGGTACCCACTCACATGGTCAGCTGGGAGCCTTCTGCCGAGGTTGTAGCTGAGCATCTGATCACTGCAAGAGGAGAAATGGTTCTTTCATCCTTACTACTCTGGTGTCAGCCTTCATCTTCTTCCCATAGGCCACCCCCCAAACCCCACATATTTCTCTTGAAACTTTCATACTCACAAGAAAATGAAAGGTCAAAGGCATGTTAAGAGTCAGTGTAATTTTGTCCATTTGTACAAATGAATACTTATAAACCCAGGGATAAAAGGGAAGCTTGTCACAAGGAAAAGTATCAGTAAAGGCTGAAAATGCAATACTGTACAATATTGTTATGATTTTTTAAAAGGGCACTGATTTGCTCTCTCACCGTTAAGAGTGACCAGAGAAAGGGCATTTTAAAACCCATCAAGGAGCTGAGAAAGGCCTAAAATTTTGGGTGTTTTCTGACTCAAGTGTAAATGTATAGAAGGTCTGGTTCCTTAGCATTTAGCATGATAGGAGTTAGGTTCTAAAAAGACAGGCACAGGGAATTCCCTGGCGGTCCAGTGGTTAGGAATCCGTGCTTCCACTGCAGGGTACACAGGTTCCATCCCTGGTTGGGGAACTAAGATCCCGCATCCTGCATGCTGCACGGCCGGCCAAGCAAAAGAAAAAAAAACAAAAGAGAGAGAGAGAGACGCACAGGTAAGAGTTATCACATGGAGGGCACAGTGCTGTTGTATCCTGAAGAACAGGAGCAGGGAGTTAGGAGAGAGCAGCGTGAGAACAGGCCGGGCTCTGACAGCTGCTCCAGCTGTGTGAGAGGCAAGGGGCTGCTGCACCTCCCCTTCTCCACCTGTAAAGTAAAGGGCTCACTGTTGGCCCTCACTATTGGGGGGCCTATCACTGATACTCCAGGCAGCTTGTGAGAGCCATACTGATGGGACAGTTGGAGAACTGCACTAACTGTCGGGAGTCTCGCTGCCACACTTGGAGGTGCGCTGGAGGGGACCACAACTGGGCCCAGCTCCTGCCCCACCTTGGCCCCAGGCTCAGGCTACCAGCCTCCTCGAAGATGGAGTGGTTGATCTTTTTCAATTCCGTGTTTATTTATCAAAGTCAAATACAATCACATCATTTCTCTGTATGCAAGCAACTTTTTGTTCAGAATCTGATTTATTCTTAATTAAGGAAAATAATCAGAGGGATAGTACCAAATCACACTATCTCTGCTCTCACACTGCCCTCTAATGGCAACTTCAGGAGGAAAACACAAGGCCTCTACCTAATACTTGCACCACTGTACACTTCAGAGCCTCTGGTCAGCTACTGATTATTAATCTCCATAACTATTTTGCTTGTTCTTCTCCACCTCCTCAGTACAATTATAAATAGATGTTATCTGGGATTTTACATTAGCTTGTACACATTTACATGCTAATGTAAAATCCCAATTCAGCTCTTATGAATTTCTTTGAGTTCATAGCAAGATTTTCTTAAAACAATAAGATCATTTCCTTTACTTCTTTCCTTTTCTTCCCTAGAAATGTTGTAATAATTTTTTGATTGATGCTTTTAAAAAGCTTTGTTTCCCCCAATTGAGTGCTTACACTCTGATAAGGGCTTTGCATGCATCATCTCCTTCAATCTTCCCTGTGAGGCAGGTGGTGGCCCTGTTTTCTAAGGCATAGGGAGGGTAAGTAACTTGCCCAAGGCCAGGCAACAATTAAGTGACAGAACCAGGATTAGAACACAGATGCATCTGACACAGAAGCCCCTGCTCTGCAGTCCCCAGATCAGATCTCATTTTATGCACACTTTCAGTGATTCTTGGCTGCTTTCAGTAGCATGCATTTTAATGATGTTTACTCATGGCTCTTCTCAATGCAATCATTATCATAATGTTTTGTCTACTTAATCTGGTATTTAAAAAAAATTTTTTCTATAAAGGGATATATTGGCATTTTTAACTATTAGACATTACAGGTACGTTAAATGCTTTTACATTAGAGTGTTTGAATAATTCTATAATGACCAGAATGACAGCAGGGATGTCTTTTTCTCTTACCACTGTCTTCCAGCATTTAGACAGTGCCTGACACGCAGAGATGCTCCACCTTTGTCCACTAACGCATGAACCCAGCAGCGAACTACTGGGACCTACTCTCAACATTACAGTTCCTCACCCACGTCTTTGGACATTCAGTCCTGGAATAATAAAAATCTTCATTTCTTTGTTAAAATTAAATTGACTCTCTTCTCCTCCTCTTTGGCCAGTAAAAGTAGAGTGCTGGTGTTGATGATAAAAACGTATAAAAGTGATGCATTTTAGCTAGGAAGTAAATGTTTAGTAGGGATTCTAAGAATGGCATCCATCCTTTTGCTCACTATCATATCCCAAATACCCAACACAGTGCTTAACATTTAGTAGACACTATATGTATACACACCAACACATTTGTTGAATAAATTTAACAAATGAGGCTCTTTACTTGGAAAAAAGAATTTTAACCGGTGTTAGTGCTATTTTTTACCCAAACTGACAAGATACTCAACTCAACTATTCAATCTATCAGTACAGGGAAGCCTCCCTATTTGGAGATTCCAAGTCAAGGGGGTTTCATCCTTGTTGAGTGCCTGTCAAGGGATTCACCGCTTTCTTGTTCTTACTCAGTCTCATCTGATTCATCCTGCCTCTTGCCATGATAGATAATTGTGTACCCTATATTATATATTATTATGATATATAATTATAAAGAATAAGTGCCAAAGAACTCTCACTGTCTGACTGAGACATTCTCTCACTAGTGTAATCACAGCAAATGACAAAGCATGGGAAAGTGATGTGCCTTTTGGACAGAATGCAAGCCACTCTCTGAAAAATGTCACATTCAAACCAATGCTCTTAAAATAGGTAATGAGTAAGAACTTCTAGCTCATCCTATAAAACCTCACCATGTAAAAACCTCAGCTACTTCAGAGAGTTGCAGTCTACAAAACACATAAGAAAACTCAGCATTTTTCAAGATGTATCAATTACTTGATAGAAAGTAATAATCAGATCAAAAATATATTTAGATGCTAATAGCCAATACACTAATATGTAGTATCATATTTATTTAATAAAGCAAATTCCTACGTATCAGGCAATGCTTTTAATATACTTATGTAGAAACATGTCATAATTCTGATATTTTACGAATTCATGCTGGACTTCCTTCCAGTACATATGGAATCTATGACAGGCAGTACTCTATGTGGCCAGTTCTTTAAAAGACTGAATGAAAAGCCAGCAAGTTAACAGGAGTTTCAAGCACTGATAAGGTTTTATTTTTCCTTGATCATTCTCACTGGTATACATAAATTGACACTCTGCCAAGGGTCACAGATATTATATAAATTATATGATTATACTTATATAAACTAAATTCTAGGTATACTTCCAATGAGAGTTAATTCTCACTCTTCATAATTTTTCATTTTCTATCCTAAAAATAATTTTTTAAAACTTCCCGAATAATATTATCTCTACTAGAAGCAATAATTGCTATCCTTAAAAATAACTGTGATTTCCCAGTTTTATCAAATTAAACCAGGCTGCTAGAATTTCAGCATAATATTTCTACTTCACGTGGTCTGGCTCAACCATTGCCTCTGATGGCCAGAGAATGAGAATCCATTAGAATCTCTTAATTTCAGGTTTTGAAGGGGTCTTAGAGATCATCGGTCTAAAGACTTTATTTTTCAGATGAGGAAACTAATGCCTGAAGAAATTGTGACTTGCCAGAATCGAACAGTTAATTAGCTGCAAGGTGAATAGGAATGAGCAACCTTCCTCAGTTAGCTAGACTAGTACTACATCACTGTTAATCCTTAAAGTGTTGCAGAGAAGCTGGGTTTCTGGAGCTGACCGATCTGCTCAAATCCCAGCTCCACCCCTGGCTTGCCAGCCTCAGATTTCTCATCTCCAACATGGGTATAATCACATTATTCACCTCTCAGAGTTGTTAAGAAGATGACATGAGCTAATGAGTGTAATTTACTTAGCTCCTGACATAGAATAGGGTCTCATCATCTTTTTTGTTTACTTTGGTTTACTACAGCTGCTACCACTACTACAACTACTGTTATCACTGATACTGCTGCTACTACCACTACTATTATCACATGTTCATAATGTTCTCCTAAAATGAAAAAGATGCCCCCCAGTGCCACCTGAGAGCACCAGTGTTACTGGGTTTGCTGGCACTTACCATGTGAAAATATATACACCATTTATAATAAGGGATGGAGGCACGTTACGATTTGTTAACTACTTGATTCACAGCTTACAAAAAGTTCACAGAAAGAAAACAGACGTCAAATCACATTTTAAAATTCTCTCAACAAGTAATTTCTAGTTGTCTGAATGAACGTATACGTCTTAAGAGTTCCACTATAACACCTTCTCAGAGTCTAGGCTTTGTTTTAAAGGGCCCTAAAATAAGGTGGTTTTGGTGTCTCAGGAATAACATATTCTCTGGATGGGGTTAATCAGGATCAGGAGGTGTCAACCTGACACTCAGATCTTGCTCTAGGGAGAGCTTTTTATAGCAAGATTTCAATATGCTCAAAAACAACTGAGCACTATGATATTTGACACTGAAATGGTAATAATGGTAGGTACATCTTGGAAAAGATAGATAACCCAAAAAAGGTATATAATTAAAATAAAGTGCTTTCTGCCCTGCACATTTCAATGAGTATATGAGCACTTTCATTTTTAAAAGAATTATGTTACCACTTCTTATCAGTAAGAAAAGTCCTCCGACTTCAAAGTATCATTTCAGTTGCTTCAGTAGGAACTAATCCCAACAAGACCCCTACGTGTGAGGGCTGATTACCCGATGGCTTGCCGCTCCAAAAGCCTCTGGACTGGAATGGTTAGTTTCCCCAGAAAACGCTTGATGATAGGACGGCTCTTGGCAAATTTGTCTTTAATTTCAATTTCTAAGACATCAGTAAGGAGTGCAAAAAAGGAATATTTCTGAAAACAAAACATAACGTGTTGAGTCAAAAAAAGAGATAAATATGAAATTATGTATATCAGTTTATTAGTATAGAAAATAGTATCTCTTAAATCCTAACGACACACAGAGTCCACATTGCTAGAAAAATCTGCAGCTATTGTCAATCCTTTATTCACTCAGAATCATTAACATTCACAAAGACTAAAAAGCAACAGCTAGGACCTGTATGACAAAGGAAGCCCCTTCAATCATCCAACCCTTCCTGGTTCAACAGTTTTAGGAGACGCTATCAAATATTAAACTATGCACAATACAATTTTAGTGCTCACTATATTTAACGCATTTTAATTCTTTAATACTTAATACCTTGTTATAGAGTGGCTTAGACTTAACTGATACATTTGATTAACAGCAATTTTAATTCCTGATCCCATGGTATTTTTTTTTTTTTTCTTTTTCCCATGGTATTTTTGAAGTTGCACACCACAGGTTAAAATACTCCTTCACTTAGTGGTTAAAGTAGGAACATCTAAAGGATATTATGGTTTCCCTGGTTCATATTAAAATAAAACAATGCTTAAATGCAAGTTACTTAATTTAAAAGGCACACAGGGACATTTCTTCTGGGACAGAAAAATAAAAGTATGAGGTTAAGATAAGATGTGTTGTTTTAAGAATGCCATTGGAGAAAACTGGATTGGATATTAATAAGGATATAAAATAAAAATAAAGAGCTTTACTCATTTACAAAGACTTTGACATATATTACAAGGATAAAATTTTCTTTTTAATGATGAGGCTTTCAGGAAAAGTAAGTGATGGAGCCAGGAATCTAACCTGAACCATTTCTCTCCTCCCCTGGCAGTATCCAGGCAACCACAGTGATGTGAATAGTGCCAGCCAGCTTTACACTTAGGGGTCACGAAATTTATTTAGTCATAGCAATTTAATTTCACCAAAGGGCCGTAAAGTTTAGTCATCTTCTTAATGGAAAAAGCACTTGCTTAGAATAAGAGAGCAGAGTTTAAGCACTAGTAGCCTCTGAATAGCTAGTTACATAAACATTTTAAGCTTCTGTTTCTTAATCACACAAATGGAGAGATGATAATCTCATCCCTTACACCCCCCTTATCAGGCTTGTACTGGTAACATGGTTAAAAACTTTGTAAATATTAAATGTTAGGGAAATAAAGTTACTACCCAAAGCAATCTACAGATTCAATGCAATCCTTATCAAATTACCAATGGCATTTTTTATAGAACTAGAACAAAAATCTTAAAATTTGTATGGAGACACAAAAGACCCCGAATAGCCAAAGCAGTCTTGAGGGAAAAAGACAGAGCTGGAGGAATCAGACTCCCTGACTTCAAACTATACTACAAAGCTACAGTCATCAAGACAATATGGTACTGGCACAAAAACAGAAATATAGATCAATGGAACAAGATAGAAAGCCCAGAGATACACCCACGCACCTATGGTCAACTAATCTATGACAAAGGAGGCAAGGATATACAATGGAGAAAAGACAGTGTCTTCAATAAGTGGTGCTGGGAAAACTGGACAGCTACATGTAAAAGAATGAAATCAGAACACTCCCTAACACCATACACAAAAATAAACTCAAAATGGATTAAAGACCTAAATGTAAGACCGGACACTATAAAACTCTTAGAGGAAAACACAGGAAGAACACTCTTTGACATAAATCACAGCAAGATCTTTTTTGATCCACCTCCTAGAGTAACAGAAATAAAAACAAAAATAAACAAATGGGACCTAATGAAATTTAAAAGCTTTTGCACAGCAAAGGAAACCATAAACAAGACGAAAAGACAACCCTCAGAATGGGAGAAAATATTTGCAAACGAATCAACGGACAAAGGATTAATCTCCAAAATATATAAACAGCTCATTCAGCTCAATATTAAAGAAACAAACAACCCAATCCAAAAATGGGCAAAAGACCTTAATAGACGTTTCTCCAAAGAAGACATACAGATGGCCAAGAAGCACATGAAAAGATGCTCAACATCACTAATTATTAGAGAAATGCAAATCAAAACTACAATGAGGTATCACCTCACACCAGTTAGAATGGGCATCATCAGAAAATCTACAAACAACAAATGCTGGAGAGGGTGTGGAGAAAAGGGAACCCTCTTGCACTGTTGGTGGGCATGTAAATTGATACAGCCACTATGGAGAACAGTATGGAGGTTCCTTAAAAAACTAAAAATAGAATTACCATATGATCCAGCAATCCCACTACTGGGCATATACCCAGAGAAAACCGTAATTCAAAAAGACACATGCACCCCAATGTTCATTGCAGCACTATTTACAATAGCCAGGTCATGGAAGCGACCTAAATGCCCATCGACAGACAAATGGATAAAGAAGTTGTGGTACATATATACAATGGAATATTTTGGAATATATACAAAGGAACGAAATTGAGTCATTTGTTGAGACGTGGATGGATCTAGAGACTGTCATATAGAGTGAAGTAAGTCAGAAAGAGAAAACCAAATATTGTATATTAACGCATGTATGTGGAACCTAGAAAAATGGTACAGATGAACCGGTTTACAGGGCAGACGTTGAGACACAGATGTAGAGAACAAACGTATGGACACCAAGGGGGGAAAGCCGCAGGGGGTGGGGATGGTGGTGTGCTGAATTGGGCAATTGAGATTGACATGTATACACTGATGTGTATAAAATTGATGACTAATAAGAACCTGCTGTATAAAAAAATAAATAAAATTAAATTAAAAAATTAAAAAAAAGAATGTTAGGGAAATAAAGTTATTGCTAGTATCATTACTATATCCACTATGTGCCTTCTAAGTGCTCATCTTGAGATAACGTTTTATGTCTTCTAGGCTTCTAATGTGTTCAATTAAGTGGTATGCCTTTAAGAGTTATTCACTATTTGGGGACAGTAAGTAGTTTTTCAAACCAGGAATAAGAAAACATGTAGTATTTATCCATTTAAATAACCATAAAAACTGCCCAGGAGAAACATCCTGTTGCACTGGCAAGTCTCAAATAGCCACATCTTTTCTCCAATTGGTTTTAGATCCCCTGAAGTATCTCCCTCTCCAATGAAATACTTGTTCAACATTGTTAGAACATATTATTGTCATTAAACATTTAGGGAGTGATTTAATTAATTGTGCAACTCCCATGCCAATACAGGTTTGTCTAGAAGCACTCATTAATGCTAGTATATGAAATGTGTCTTGGTTCCCTGAGAAATGGCGGGAGAACTCACACTTTGCTCCCTAGAAAAGAAGCAATGTCTCTGTTCATTCTTTGACTTTAAATAGTTCCAGTGGGAAAACCCTGGGCTTGATTTCACTGATATGATGCACTATGATGACTGGTAACATATTGTAACTGTGAGAGAGTCTGAAATACCATCAACACAATCTGCCTTGCCTCAGGATGACGACTCCTTGAATGGCTCATGTAAGTAACTAAAATCTGTAATGGAGATCCAAAAACCATTTGCCAGACAGTAAGGAGAGAAATTCCTTTAATCTGTACTGAGTATATGCTAGAACAAAATATCAAAATTTTAAATAAAAATGGGATCAGTATTATTGACTTTTCCTTCTGCCTCAGGCTCCCATATGGCTTGGCAAGGCACTGTTACTGATGCTGCCCTTACAGAATTTTGATATTTTGTTCATCATGAATTTTTGCCTTGATTTTGATTTTTTTTAAATATTGCATTGAAATATTAATTTTGATCATCGAGTCTTTTGGACCCTATAAATCATGCACCTGAAGGAAGTGCCTCACTTGATTTACCCTAGACCCAGCCCTGGTTAGAAGGGAATATCTCATTTTCATTGTACCTTTTTCTAACAGAACCTCTAGACACCTCAACCATCTTGCCCACACCCATAAGCAGTTCAATGATACAGAGTCCAGTGGAAGGAGATGGAGTTGGCCAACTTCCTAACTGTCAAGTAGAAGGCCACTTACAATCATCTTACCTCTCGGTGCCAAATTGGATTTGTGGTGTTACTGATGATAGTAGACCTCCTCTCCTGCCCATGGTGGGCACAGGTGGGGAAACTGCTCTTCTTCCCTGGCTGAATCGACATCTTAAGATAAGGGTCAGGATTGAAGAACATCCCTTTCTTTAGCCCAACTGCCCGAAGATCTTTAAAGAAAGAAAGAGAGGAGGAAGCAGGGAGGGAAAGAGAGAGGGAGAAGAGAGGGACAGAAGGGGAAAAGATTCATATATCTTGATAAGAACAAGCAGCTCAACGACAATTTGTTCTTCAATAATCACACAGGAAGCTCTAAACAGAAACTATTTGGTAAAACAAAAAAGTTATTCACACTATGATTGCTTAGGTAAGTGAGGACAAGTGGATTATGACTAGTTCCAGCAGAAGGTCTCCTAACAGGCTGCAAAATGAAGCCAAACTTTTACTACCACCTTATACACCTAAAATGACTTTTCCTGGGAAATGTTTTGATCCTAACATGTGCACCTTCACCACCTTTTTCTATGTGGCTTGGCAGCTAGCATTTCACACAATGTCTTGAGAGAAACCCTTAGTAAATAGTGTATTAAAAAAGAAAACCAATATGTTCCTTCATGAGAGAAAAGTGAATCTTCTATACACACATATGAGATGCACTGACTTAAGTTTAACTGGGGATGAAACTTAAGAGCACACATTCAGTTGTGCCATATTTAAAACGTCATACATATTCTACAAATGAAATGAAAGTTAGGGGAAATAAAAGGAGACCAGAAATATTTCTAAAATTTGAATGCTATCTGCTACATTAAATAATTGTAAGGTTATTTTTTCAATAGGCTGTTAAGTAAATTAAATATTTGATGAATGTCCCATAACTCATCTTAGAGTCACCACTTGTTATTTCATACTATGCGAGCTGCTAAAAGTTCTGGCTAAAGTCTGGTTAGTGAAGAGACTAAAACTTTTAAAAATGGTCAAGCTGAGGGATACAAAAATGTCAGGAAATAAAGCTGGCTTCACTGGATCTGCAATGCCTTTCTGAAAATATCAGTTTGAATAAGGTTGCCCTGAGAGCTAAGTGATCTTGAAAGCTTCCGGGAGAATAGACAGCTTCTAGGTAACTTTATGCAGTTATAATCAGTGTAGGGAAGTCCTGACCACTGGTTCAGAAAAAAATTCTGTGGACGGCCTCTGAATCCTCAAAGACCTTTGGATTACCCAAATCAGCTGGGGAAGAGACCCTACAGAGTAACCCCACATTTTAGGAGGTCACCAGGGTCATCCTACTCAAGCCCATTCCTGAAACACAAAGTCTTTCTTAGAAGGACAGAATTGGCCTGGGGTTGCCCATAGAACCATACTCCCTGGAGGAGGTTCACCAATGACCAGCAAGAACTTGTGGCCTAGATAACATGTGATGAAAACAGACCAGGACTGTCTAATGACTCATAACTGGCAGTAGCGGGAGACAGTCTAATATGTCAGAAAAGATTTAAAAATTCAAACAAGAGGACCTTATGTTAAGAACACTGCATCAAATATAGTAAGATCTTTGATCTAAAAGCCAGTGGCAGAAGGGAAAGATGAGTAAAGAACTAGACAAGTACTTCAGAGAAGCTGCTGTAATCTCATTAGCTTCATAGTTCCCATCCCTGGCACTTCCTAAACTATGGAGTCATTATTAATACAGCATTTGCATTTTACTGTCAATTTAATAATGCTGCATGTTTTCACTTGGCTTTATTTAGCATAAAATAGCTTTGAGAGAAAATGCAATTTACATATTTATTTTCTTACCTTTCTTGATTGTGCTCGCCTCAGACTCAGACAAGAGAATGACATTCTTTAGATATTAAATCTACTTCTCAAGAAGGGATTTCTTTGCAGTAAACAAGGAGTAACATGTACAGAAATGGCTGCCATGACGTCTGACAGAGCTAAATTATTCATGCAAAACATTCCTTTGACGAAAAAGCATCCACCAGAAGATTAAGCCACAGCGATGAAAGATGTCACTATTAACCCTTTTCCACAAGGGACATCGTACAAATAAACACAATATACTACCAATTATTTGTACTCTGATTATTCAGTTCACTTTATCCATCTCTTGCCTCTCTCTTCTATCTTTTATATATTTTATTGCTCATAAATATCCATATCACCTAATAGACTAAAGAAGGACTCAAAGTCACAAAGTTATGACAGGTTACATATCCTTCTTACTTGGAGAAAAGGTTTAAGATAGTCATCAAAAAACAGTTTTTTGTTTTAGCTGTAGAGTTCAATTATTTGTGTCCCTACTTATCCATAGATAATCAAGAGCAGAACATTTGCAGACAGACATTCTACAGTGCTTAAATGCACTCCATAAATATTATCATCCACTGTCAATATGCTACAACCAGATGAATTTTTTAGAATTACCGTTATAAAATTGCTTTCATCTTCTATAATTTTTAGCCATTTCTATACATCATCTGCAAATAGCTGATCACATGGTAAGAAATAAAACAGATTTTAGGTAGCGAGCCTCCATGTGTATTGAGGTGGATGTTGGAAAAAGCTGTATATAAAAAAAAGCATTTGGCTGTGCCCCAAAGCTTATTTCCTACGTTTTAGGAAAATGTCCTGGGATTTTCAACTTCTACGTGGTCATTCTCCCATGGTGGGTTAATTAACAGCCCCTCTGGAGTCAAAATCAATATGTGTGTGTCATATTTAGAGTGATATTGATCATTTGAAAGCTTAGGGCAATGCTTCTAAACTAAGAAGACCGTGGTATGGTCAAGCTAAGTTTTCTGAGCCATGGAGGTTGGCCAATTGTTCCATATCTATAAACGAATAAATCTATAAATGATTTCTCTTCCTGCAACCACCCCAGAACTGTGAAGGTCTAAAGCACAAGTAGCCAACTGAAGTGTTTTCAGAAGAGAGACAGATAAGGGGGGTGGGGAGTAGTATCACAGGCAGTGGTAGTAAGTGCTTTTCTAAAAATCTAGATATTTTTAAAACCCTGAGGGTTCCAACCAAAATATATTTATTGGCCAAATTTGAACCAGTTTACAGCCTCTGAGATTTGCCAGAGAACCAAAGCAAAATGGTTTTCATGGTAAGTAACCTGTATGGCGGGGGAAGGGGAGGAGAAGGAACATGCTAGAACAGACACAGATAGGCTGTGGGCCAGCAATGAACTAATGTGCACACTTCCATTATACGTGATATTCATGCATCATGGACTTGTGTTTTCAAGATCAGCCTTCTAACTCTCACTCTTGAAAATTTCTATTTTAATTTTCTATTTTCATTCGTAACATTTTTTTGCAGCCAAGAAAAAGTGAATCTAATTTAAATTTCAGAAGCACTACAACAATGGAAAAATGAAAACAAAACATCTTACAGTGATAGACATCTGTTAGACTTGATTTTACATGTATTGTAGTATGGTCGTCTGTTTTAAAAGTCCATTTCAAATACTGATTTTCTTAGAGTATTCTTGACTTTATGACTGCCGATTAATTTTTTTAAATCAGTGGCTTTGAAACTTTTTTTGACAGTGATCTATGTATGAAATACATTTATCTTGAAACCCATTATACACATACATAGGTGTGTATATTTTTGTGTGTGAAATTTTCAGTTTGTATAAACTGGTGTTCTATGAAAAACATTTCCCTTTGGTGGTTAAACTCTGACTTTTTTCTATTTTTTTTAATTGCTAGTTTCAACTAAATTAATCTTATAAATCACCAATGAGTTCCAACTCACAACCTGAAAAGCAGTGCTTCAGTTGTATGATAAATATACAAAAAATCAGAATATTTTACTAACCAGAAAATAAACAACAAAAAATTGTCTCATCCACTTTTCAATTCTTTATATGTATTCCTTCACAGAAATAGGAGTATCCCTTGGCTTTTTTTCACTAGTCTCCAAATTTTTCCTTTCTCTAGGTGAGGCAAGCACAAATTGTTTTCAGTAATCTAAGCTCTACAGTGGGTTTAGCACATGTTACATTACAGTTTTTTTTAAGTAAGTATACACAGTTATGGTCTTTTCATCACAAGACAACTTGCTGGAAGCTTTCTGAGTTTATATTAATAATCTAATTTTTCATGGTAAGAGATATACTTGAATTTCCAGAAGTATTACCAAAAAAAAAAAAAAAAAACTTGCTCACATATCATATATGAGAGTGTAGACAGAAGTGACTATTCATGCCTTTGAAATTACACACTTTTCACCTGGACATCATGTTTAAAGACATCCTTACCAGACAACGTAAAGCTAACGAGTTTTCGAGAATGCTGACTTCCTGAAGCACCTCCTTCCATGCCTTCTGCCCCCATCTGCAGAGAAAAAACACATATGTGAAGTTTCACAGGAATATGGTACCTCTCAAATTTCTTAGGGAAACACATATATTTGCAAATATGATTTTTGTATCAATGTATTGTATATGCCTTTTCATATGCTACAAATCTTGGAAGTGAGACATAAATGCAGATTCTCAGAGACTAGAGAAAGGGTCATACCTAAATTTAATCTTTACCCAAAATGTAACCAATATGAGCTTCCAAGTTCCCTGGGATATGAATCAACCTACTTTATGTCCTTTTATTTCTTTGGTTAAGAATATTGGGGCTTCCCTGGTGGCACACTGGTTAAGAATCCGCCTGCCAATGCAGGGTACATGGGTTTGAGCCCTGGTCCGGGAAGATCCCACATGCCGCGAAGCAACTAAGCCCATGCGCCACAACTAAGCCTGCAAGCCACAACTACTGAAGCCCGCGTGCCTACAGCCCATGCTCCACAACAAGAGAAGCCACCACAATGAGAAGCCTGCGCACCGCAACGAAGAGTAGCCCCCACTCGCCGCAACTAGAGACTGCCCGCGCACAGCAATGAAGGCCCAACGCAGCCAAAAATAAAATAAAAAAATATTTTTTAAAAAGAATATAGTTGACATGTAGTAAGCATACTTATATTGCTATTATGGTATTAAAACATTCCCTTAACTTAAAAATCAAACATCAAATTCCTTCAGATTTACTAGGAAAACCTAGAATAAACTAAACAGGTGATTTACATCAGACTCATCCATATATATGTAGAATTATCCTCTCTTGCTAAATATTTCTGAGTGACCATGTGGATGTCCCACTGCCCTTGTAGACTCCTATTTTATTGTGCTACTGGTACATGGCACATGCTATTATAATTAGCAATAATAAGAATTTGCAATCCTATTGTACTGATTATTGTATTGTAAAGCTTTTTCTAAAAGCTTCTGAGTAAATTATATCTTACTTGAAACGAGTCATTTACAGACCATAGCAGATTAAGTCTCTCAATTTATGTACAATTAGTGCTCAATTTATGGTACACTAGGAAAAAAGGGTTTTGTGGTCCTCTAAAAAAGAAGTCCAGAACACTGTAAGAGACAGATTTGAAGGCAGAATGTATTTTGAATAGTCAAGAAATAGAAACCACATTTTAATTCCAAAGTTTATATTACACCCTTCCATCTTATCTTTGTGGCACTCCCCACCTCCCTTAAAAATCATACACCACCAAGAGATAAAACTTTCACTAATCCAAGTCAAGTTGAGGAGCTTCAAAATAAATTCCATTCAAATTTTGAAATACAAATGCCCATTTCCGGGCTTCCCTGGTGGCACAGTGGTTAAGAATCCACCTGCCAATGCAGGGGACACGGGTTCGAGCCCTGGTCTGGGAAGATACCACCTGCTGCGGAGCAACTAAGTCTGTGCGCCACAACTACTGAGCCTGCACTCTAGAGCCCGTGTGCCACAACTGCTGAGCCCACGTGCCACAACTACTGAAGCCTGTGCGCCTAGAGCCCATGCTCCACAACAAGAGAAGCCACCGCAATGAGAAGCCCGCACACCACAACAAAGAGTAGCCCCAGCTCGCTGTAACTAGAAGAAATCCTGTGAGCAGCAACGAAGACCCAACGCAGCCAAAAATAAATAAATAAAATAAAATAAATAAAACGTGAAAAAAAATTTTCCATTTCCTTCTCTACTTCTTGTACCTTAGTCAAAACTATTTTGTGTGACATTTAACTGCTTCCTGATTGTTTCACATATCATTTGCAATATGCCTAGGGTACCATCCAGGCATCTCTACTTTGTTCTATCCAGATGCAAATTGTCCTGCAAGAAGTAACTGAGAAACTCCACAGGGAAGGAAAGAGCAGCCATCCTAATCATATAGTCTCCTTTCTCACATATCCTTTTGCAATGAATCAAGAATAAAAAAAAGTTATGTCTTCTCTGTCATGCATACTTTGACGTCATTGCCATTCATCAGAGTACACAGTGATATGTGTCACTTGGAACAGGAAATCCTTCGCTTCAGGGACAGATAAAGGCGACCATCACTCACTACCACGTATTGTTTCAATACGGGTTGACAGTATTACTTCTGAGCTTTCCTGGCTTAAATCTATGAAGGGAGTTTATTTAAAAACCTCTCTCTAAACACTGAGTACAGATGTGTTTATTATCACTGATGTTCCTATATCTGGTGGTCAGGTTGGTCTTTCCTGGCTTTATGGTCATGAATGATAAAGCTGAATTCTCTGAATATTAGTTCACATGAGCATTTTACCACGCTGTTGTAAAGGACACTGTTTATCTGTGAATTATGTGAGAATTGTTTCATATTAGCCTTTTGCCAGACAGTGAATTACATTTTTAAAAGGAGAATTCGAGGGCATTTTCTTTCGTTTCTATAATTTCTTAGAACATTATAAGTAGGCTTTGAATGATGACAGACTATGAATCTTAGCAAAGTCTCACTGTTCTCACTTGGCATGAAGAGACATCATGTTTTCGGAGGGGGCACATCTCCAGGCAGTGTGGTCCATTTGAGGGGAGGCCACGGTTTGTGAGATGCCTGGCACAGGAAGGGCAGCTGTTGCTGAGTGTTTGTCCCAGATGCAGTCTGTACTACCTCTCTGTTTGCCACTTTATAGTCCAGGGGTGTGTGTGTGGTGAAAGCAGGATGAGGCAGAGACAGCGATGCTATCTGGCCAGTTGGGTGCTGTCTCTGCTCTATTTAACCTAGGGATGATGAGTCAGAGGGGTACAGCACAATATAATAAACCATATGCACTTGGTGAGAGCCAACCAACCCAGTGTCATCAAGCATTAAAGTGTGGTTGCTACTGCCCAACTATTCTTTGCATCTAGTCATGGAATGATCCTACTAAATGAGCTTTGCGAATATCGATGTTGTCAGTCAGTACCATATCTACACGCAGGTCACATTCCTAGGTGAACATCATGCTGTCATAGAAACACAGTGCACAGCCCACAGTGAAATGCCCATTGGCACAGCCTCTCAATAGCAGATATAGACCCAACTGTCTCAAGCTTCGTCAGAAATCTACTGACCACCAATTCCATTAGTCAGCCTTTGAACCAAAATATTCTATTATGATTGCCAGTGTTGTATCTATGAAGCTTTTAAGGTGCTCTAAAACCTGTCTGAAGCAAATTAATTATCTCCAACTATCCACAGGCTTTGACAGAATAATCTCAATGCAAAATCAATGGAACAAGATCAATGCTCACCAGGCTGTAAGCTCCCGGCCGTCAGTGATATCTGATCATGGAAACTGCTCAAATCCAAGAAAATCTGACTCCAGAAAGTCATGTTTGGAAGCTATTATCTAATTTCACACATAGTTAATTTTTCAAACGTTTTATTATAAACAGCCCCACTTTTCTAGTTTTATAATTTTTCTATTTAGAATATTAATTATAGTGTGTTCCAGGGCTTACTGTGACATGGCAGGCTTTGTAGTCAACAATTGTTATTCTCCTTGTGAACCTTCAAAGTCTTATATAGTAAATATGGGCTTTTAAAAAATATTCTATACTTTGTTCACTATAATAGGAACTCAAATATAATTCAAATGGGAACAGAGTACTTAGATATTGAAAATTTTGCACATACTGTTCCCTTTACCTAAAATGCTCTTCCCTCCTCCTCTTCACCTAAGTAACTTCTACTCATCCTTCAGATTGTCCTGAAAACACGCCTTCTTCAGGGAAGCTTTCCAAGACCTTCCTGAGCAGGATGAATCCTGCTAGTATATGCTCTCATAGCCCCATTTCACTGCCCCTCATAGTAATTATCACTCAAATAAATACAATTCAGTTTAATTGATGTCTCTCTCCCCCACCAGACCAGTGAGAGCAAGGGCTGTGTTTTTGCTTGTCATTTCATTCCCAGTGGTGGGTATAATGTCTGGCACTTAGTAGGCACCCAGTGAATATTTGTTTGAATGAAGAAATGAAAGGAGAAGACTGCTTGATATCGTATTGGTGGGCCAGACAATTTCAAAATGCCACCTGCAGAGATTACATTCTGAATTTCAGGGAGTCAACCTGTTCACTTGCTTATTTCCAAAAATGCATGCATCTATAAATGTGTACCCACACACACAATATTACGAGGATTCTATATTACGAGAGTCAATAATTTTCTTCTATACTTTCATGACCTGATTGTTATTAATGACTTATAAACACTGCAATGATTTATATATCTTGGACTCCAAGAATCATCTGAGTTCAACCTCCCATGTACAATGGAGTGCATCCTGTGAAGCTGTTAAGATTCTAAAGTTAGTTGGTGTAGTGAAAAATCATGAAATAGTGAAAAGTAATTCTTAAGAAAGTACCATGTTGGAAATGGACATACTTTCCTTCAAAAGTCCAGCACAATCAGTTTCCTCCGAAGCTAAGTTAGATATCTCTTTCTTTAATTGAGGACCTGGTGAAAAGGTTGGCTTCTGTTGAGTGGCCACGTGATACCAAATTTATGTGTGGTACCTTTAAGCACTATAGTTCAATTCAGCATCAAGAGGGATCCCACACTCTGTCCTGCAGGAACGGCACATTCGTAATCCCCATCTCACACTCTCTTTGGGGTAAAAGTCTGTTAAACTGACTGGCAGGGAGAATCACCCACTACTTAAATTGTTTTTTTTTCTCTCTCTTTTACTCACTGAGTTCATGTAAATTAAATTCACATAAGATGCAAAACGCCACCATTTCCTACCAACTGGCCACCCTGACAAAGTTTAAAAAGAACCTTCCATGATGGATGGGCACTCACCAATTTCCTTCAGGAATACGTTCCCTGGAGAGTTGACTATATACAGAATCATTATAACTCAAGCCATATTTTCCCACTGGTTTACATTATGGATTTAGTTAAGCCATCCTGTAAGTTATTTCCTTTCCCAAAACGGCGCCCACACTGCTATGTGTTTCCTTTGCATTGTTTCCCATAACCCTGCCAGAGCTGCACGGGCAAAAATAGAAACCAAGGCCTCCGGGACTGAGGCTCAAGGAAGCAGCCTGAGGGGCACTCACCATCACAGCGGGGTTCTTCACCGTGATGCAGGGGGTCGTGGCTCGCAGGGCTCCACTAATGCCGTGGTAGTATTTGAAACAGATTTTTATCTCCGCTGTAAATTGATTGGAGAAAAACAGTAATTTAAACACTGAAACAAGTCCCTTAGGCATCACCTGAGGAAATCCACCTCGCCACCTCTCAGAAAATCCCACTCAGGACTCTTTGAGCGATCCCTTCTTTTCCAGTCAGAGGCAACAGATTATACCAATTCCTGTTTGATTTTATAGGCTTCTCTGAAAATTTCTAAGAACACCCCAAATATATTAGAAAAACAGTGCACAAAAACAACACGCCGAAATATAAGTAGTGTAGAGATAAGAATAAGACTAGCTACCACTCACTGAGGAGCTGCTGATGGACCACAGGGCTGTGTCTCTGCCCCCATTGTTACTGACCCCTCATATCTACCTCGGGAGGCAGAAATTCTCGTCCCCACAGAACAGCTGAAGTATCGAGGTTTGCCGAAGGTCAAACAAGCAAGAAACGACAGAGTCAGGACTCAACCTCCATCAAATGGGGCTTTGCCCCATTCCAAAGCCTTCACTCCTATCCTCTACAATATAGACAGACTGCAGCTGTCAATGGGAATAAAAAAAGAGCAGACTAACAGAGTATAAAAGAATGCTGTAGGAGACTCTGTGGTGAGATGGTCTGGGGACCTGCATTATTTTAATTTCCCAAGTGACTTAAATGTAGCCACTAGTAGGGATCATATTTTGGAACCACCAGTAAATATATATCTACATCTCCACAGGTGTGTACGGGTGTATGTACATATATTGGATATAACTATAGGTGCGTGTGTATGTATATATATCTATACACTATATAATTTGAACTTGATAAAAAGCAATACAAATGTCAATTCTTGTTTTTGGAAAGTAACTACAATTACCATGAAGCCAACAAGTGTCAAAGATAAAACCCAGAGTCACTGAAATTTCTCTGTATACAGAGCATCTGAGTCACTGAAGTTTCCCTGTGAGATGTCTTTTTTCCCAAGGTGTCATTTAATATAGGCAATGACGCTGATGGGCAGGTTGCAGAGGAGAGTCCTAGCCTATAGGAGTGGAGTTACCCTCTCAACTGAGTCACCTGGATTATTAAAGTGGGACCACTCGCTGTGATTCCCCAAGGAAACTAATCTTGCACTGACTTTCCTGACAGCACCAAATGGTCTCCTACAGAGTAACTGGTTTGCTTATTTTAAGAAAAAGATACAATGATTAAAGAGAAATCCTACTTCAGGAACTTATATAGGAATATTTAGGAATATTACATATAAAAATATAATATTATTTCCCATCAATGAAAAAATACTAAATCTCAAAAAAAAAGATCTACCATGGGTAAAATATCGAGTCTTTCCATTACGTACGTTAATCACGATGCAGTGATTCACAACATAGTTGGCCTCATGAAGTGAAAGATCTTTACCACGCCCAGCACTATGCTAGACAGCGCAAGGGAATCAGAGAGAGGTTTCTGGTCTAGCAGGTGTTTTACAGTACAGCTGTTAAGATGACAAAATCCAGAAGAGAAGCACTGAAGAGGCAGAGGGCCAGGTAGAAACGTGGAGATCGTGGAAAATATTCCACGTGAGGGCACAGTGGAGTCAGAAAGGTCTCATGGAACAAACAGAACTCAAACGTTCAGCTGAGAAAAATGGGGTTGGAGAGAGTTAGGAGTGAGTAGTGGCAAAAACAGGGAAGCAGGAATGAGCATGCTGGCTTGAGGACCAGCAAGACGACCTTGGCAGCAATTCTAGCTTTACTATGAATCCCCTGGAGCCCGACATAAGTGACTTGAGTGAGCACTAACACAGGTTTTTGGTGATTATGGAAATGTAATAACTATAGATCTGAGTAAACCACTGTCCCACTTGCTTTCCTTCAAGACCAATAGCATATATTCTGCAAGGACAAAGCTAAGTAACATGCACAAGGCCTGTCAAAGCAGAACAAGCTCGGTGACAGGCGGGAGGACTGAATTCTGCGGGCATGAGCTCATTAGTATCACGTTCTACATGCCGGGAACCAGCAGTCTGTGAATCTGCCTGCAGCAGTGCCTCACAGACCCAGCCAATGGCCAGTCAGTGAGCAGCTTGTTTTTCAATAAAGAGAAGTGCATTTTTACAAGACATCTTCCCCGAACTCCCTCTCAAGTTAGGATGCCACCTCCTCTTTTCTAATGTTTTAATAGTCAGCGAGGTAAAAGACTAGGAAACAAACAGACCCCAAAAAGTGTCTGCTTGTTTTTATCTGTAGATGCTGCTAGCCAGACCAGCTTTGCTAGCTGACCCGTTCTGACTGTTACTTTACTTCTTGCTAAAACAAAAATCTCCAACCCCTGTGATAAATTAGAATCCCTGAAACTATAAGATAAACTCATTCTCATTGTGGACAGCAGATTTTGTGGACATGATCACCAAAAACCGCAGAGCTGGGGCTTCCCTGGTGGCGCAGTGGTTGAGAATCTGCCTGCTAATGCAGGGGACACGGGTTCGAGCCCTGGTCGAGCCCACATGCCGCGGAGCAACTAGGCCCGTGAGCCACAACTACTGAGCCTGTGTGTCTGGAGCCTGTGCTCCGCAACAAGAGAGGCCACGATAGTGAGAGGCCCGCGCACCGCGATGAAGAGTGGCCCCCACTCACCGCAACTAGAGAAAGACCTCGCACAGAAACGAAGACCCAACACAGCCAAAAATAAATAAATAAATTAATTAATTAATTAATTAATTTAAAAAAAAAAAACAAAAAAACCCCCACAGAGCTGACAGCTTCACAATGCTTTACGATTCAGTGTAAAGCCAAGGGGACTTACACAGATCACCAGTTACAAAACCAAATGCATAGGCTGGTCCTGGTCACCAGAGAGAAAAACCCAGTACCAGACAGAACTAGTTGCTTGCACCTCGACTGTTCAGGAGGACACCAGTGGAGACTTCTGCCCCTAAAATAGAGGAATGTTTCATGCTGAGTGGGAGGTTTCATCTTCACATATCATTTAGTGTTTTAGAAGGTCACTCAAGATTTTAAAGAATGGTGTAACTAAGCAACATCCCCTCTGAGGAAGAGAGAGAAGAGAGAGCAGAATTTTGATTAATGTCCCTGAACATTTTAGTTATGAGAAGAGGTAACTGGGAAGACTACTCAAAAGGGCGGAAAAGAGAAGTTGGTATTCATGCTTCTATTTTAGCTACAATTTTAAACTCTAACTGTAAGAGGAGACCAGAAAGCTATTGCTGAGAAACAGATACAAGAACAGGTGAAAGCAAACGTGGGCGTGATGATGGAGCATCAGATAAGGGAGGAGCCACTGGCCACAGGGCCAGCCCTGCTCACAGGCAGGAAAGATGAAGGATACGGACTAAGGAGCACTCTACCTGACAACGGTTTCTCCACAGCCTGATGTGGCAGCTAATTAGGCCTCAAATTATGGAGGGGGAATACATATAACTATTCCTTTGGATTATAAAAAAAGAAGAGTATTTTCTCCAAAGCTACCACTTATAAAAACATGTTGCCTTACTGGGAATATACCCAGACAAAACTACAATTCAAAAAGATACATGTACCCCTATGTTCATAGCAGCACTGTTCACAATAGCCAAAACATGGAAACAACCTAAATGTCCATCGACAGGTGAATGGATAAAGAAGATGTGGTACATATATACAATGGAATACTACTCAGCCATAAAAAAGAACAAAATAATGCCATTTGCAGCAACATGGATGCAACTAGAGCTTATCACACTAAGTGAAGTCAGAAAGAGAAAGACAAATACCATATGATATCACTTATATGTGGAATCTAAAATATGGCACAAATGAACCTATCTACAAAACAGAAACGGACTCATAGAGAACAGACTTGTGGTTGCCAAGAGGGAGGGGGGAAGGGAGAGGGATGGGCTGGGAGTTTGGGGTTGGTAGATGCACACTATTACATTTAGAATGGAAAAACAACAAGGTCCTACTGTATAGCACAGGGAACTCTATTCAATATCCTGGGATAAACCATAATGGAAAAGAATATAAAAAAAGAATGTCTATATGTGTATAACTGAGTCACTTTGCTGTAGAGCTGAGACTGGTACAACATTGTAAATCCATTATACTTCAATAAAAAAAAATGTTGCCTTAGAGGCAGTGAACCAGGAGAAGGGTGAGGCCTCCCACATTAACCTAGAAGGACCTACAGTCTGGGCCAGCTCCCGGAAGGAGGAAAGCATTGCCGAGTGGCATCTTCTCTCTCTCAGGTCCCTTCTGAACAGCAGAAGCCAGTCATGAATCACAGAAATATATTTTGGCCCCTTTCAATAATCTTCTGGACACTTTCGTTTATAGAGTTACTAAAAGATTTAGCTGCCTCTATTTAAATGCTGATAAGACATAGAAAGGCTTTTATTTTTAAAATTTTAACTTACCAGCTTACATTAAATACAAATGAAGAGGTCCCCCAGAGCAAGAGCGTGCCAGCTCCACGTCCACCACAGATGGGGGGGGTGACCACTGTCCAAAGATGGCACTTTGTACTTGTTGGGGGTGACTGGGAAGGTAGAAAGAACTTAAACTTGTTCCCAAGTAAAGGGGTTCCTGTAATTGTGTCATTCTGACATTGCATTTTAAAGCAATCATTCTACCATCTGCCTAAAGGAAGAAAATATTTCCATGTTTGTATATGAATAAAATACTTCTAGAACGATCACATGAAACTGGTAAAACTGATTGCCTTCAGGGAGGGGAAACTGGTGACTGGGGCATGAAGCTGGGGAGATAATTTACTTTCATTTTTGTGTCTTTTTAACATTATACTCTTTTCATCTATTATCTGTTCAAAATTTATTTTTAAAAAGCAATCTCAACTCAGCTACATTAATTCTAGGCACTGGTATAAGATTCCAAGCCCTCTCGGAAAAAGGTTCTACAGGCCACTCCCTGCAAGAAATCGTTTTGTTTCAAAGACTGGGATCTTTGAAACACCATCCATCACCTTAAATAGCTACAAGATTCACTTAGGTAGTAGTTAATAGCTTGCTCCTATTTAGAAAATCTGGATTTTCCTCAAGTTTTAGAAGTTGACTATTTTGAACCATAAAGATGGATGGAATGGAAATGTTCTTCTTCCTTTAATCATTTCTGTTTCATTAAAATAGAATAATCTAAAAAAAAAATCAAGCTAATAGGAATTTATTCGAAAACATGATTTTAACCACTGCCTTTATGCCTTTATTATATTCTTAATATTATGATTCCTACTGATAAGCTCTTTTATTCAGAGGCCACAAGTTGGGAAAGAGTAAACACATTCTAATTCTCATGCTTTTGAGGAAATTTACCCACATTTCTAGGGACGTGCTCACCTGTTTATACGGTGCCGCAGGTTGTCTTCTCTTTAACAAGGGCCAATGCAACCTGAAAGGGCCAGGCCCTCCCCTGCTAAAACTCAGAAAAACAATCTTGAAAGTCAAAGACAGACAATATCAGTATAATGTGGAAGAACCTAATAGGATTAGAGAAGTAACTGGACCTTGTTTTTCTCATTACTTAGTAATGGCAGCTGGACCAATGTTGGAAAGTAAAGAGAAGTAGAAATAGGCAATAAAACGTAAAGTATGCTGGCAGAGAATGAAAAGCACCAAACCTCCATCTAAGGGGCAAAAAGGCCCTTCTGATGTTGGTGGGAAGGGGCTTATGAATGGAGGTTAGAGCAGGGGCTCTGACAGTACAAATAAGAGGCTGAGGCCACCCCTTTCCCCCCACCCAATAAAAAGTCACCCACAAAGGTTCTGTTTGGGCAAGGCACCGCATATTAGAAAGCACGCTAACCTGAGCGCCAATCAGAGATGAGGCTCTCACTTACACAAGCCACATGCACCTCTGCTATGCAGTTTCCTAATCCTGTCCACTTCCTAGGGCTGAGACAGGTAAGGTATGTGAAAGCACTATATAATTCATACAAATGGCAATGTCCTGTTATTATCATTAATGATCACAAAGCAGTTCAGTAAACAGCAATGAAGCTGACTATTTCTAAGCTTATTCACTGATCCAGGAATCAGTGAGTTCTCGAATACTGCCTGGCACAAAGTTGACACTTAGCTAAATACTTCACGATGGTTGGGGACATAGATGGACAGATGAGTAGAAGAAATGAAGGAAGGACAAAAAGCAGGTCTGAATGAATGAATGAATGACCATAGTCTATGAAAGACTATGTAGAATAAAATAGATATCCTAGCATGCCAAGACAATTTCTGAAACCTCTTACATTTCAAAACTCAAGAATACACATTGCCCAGGTGACCCATTCATTTTCTGCAAGCATAAGCTCATTTGAGGAACTGTGACAGTCCTATGACAAGTAAGTGCAGATGAAGCTGATCCTCCTCTCCAATGTCTAGGAAGGTCATTTACTCAGAATTAAACCTGTCTTTGTCGTTCAAATTCATTCCAGTAGGTCCCATAATAATATGTCTGGGCCTCCTGCCTCCTCTGGAGTTTATTCAGATAAACCAAAGCCATCTTTACTTTCAGAAACAGGTTAAATAGTGCTCAAATCCAGGTTTGCCCATGAACTCAGGTCAATTTTCAGAGAATTTACTTTGCTTGGACTTCTGATTAGCTAAAGATAAATTTTCTCTCTGAAGATGAAAGCAAAAATTTTTAAATGTCATAAGTTTTCAAGATCAGAGGCTGAAAACATAGAAGTTTTTAACCCATCCCCCCAATCCCGGTTTTTTTGTTTCACACCATCATCTCCAGAGATTCAAGCAAAACTTCATTATGCTGGGAAGTCCCCTTAGGTCTGCTCTAGCCAGACATGGGGTAAAAAAATTGATGTCTAAGAGATCTAAGAGACACAGACTACACTTACTTCTAAGCACTGATATAAACACCACCTGAGGTTTTTACAATGAATGGATTTTGAAAGGATAGGGATGTGTGCTGGGGGAGATCCCATTCTGATGAATGAAGATAAACTTATTCTAAAGCCAAATCTTTCTGTAATTCCTATTCACTGTCTTTCACTTTAACTTATACAACTTTTCTCAGTCCTTAAAAATGCATTACTAAATATTTCCAGTTTTACAACCATGCTACACAATACCCCCAATTTTGTGTGTGAAGAATTAAGGTGGAAATGCTAAATTAGAGGAGAAAAGCAAAAGCATTCTCAATTCCTAGCTTCAATATCAAGCCCATTTCTGTTAAATACTAAGACTGAGATGTAAAGAAAAAATTGTGTCATGCCAGAGATGTTTATTATACCCTAATCAGACAGGACATTATGAATCTCTAATTCATACTTCATGGAGAAAGAAAATCAATCATGTCAAGTGGGATACTCTGTAAATGGGTTTTTTATACATAATGTTACAAATTATAGCAGTGTGTGGTACTGATTTCTTCCCAGGTGTTCACATGAGCCCCATAATGTGAATCTGCGCACTCCATCAACAGGCAACCATTCCTAGCCGTCTTCAGCATTTTAAAACAAACAGGAAGGTTGCTTTGCCTTTTTCCCTGAAGTTCAGTTGGCAATACTTCTCAGCTAGATCATCCTCTTAAGCCCTGGGATCTTTTCAAAGGAGGAATTACACTGAAAGTAAACCCAGCTATTTCCCATTCCATTTTCACCAGATTCTTTTATCACTTATTTTCCTCATTACTTAGTAATGGCAGCTGGACCAATGCTGGAAAGTAAAGAGAAGTAGAAATAGGCAATAAAAACAAATCACCCATAATCTCACCTCCCAGATACAACCCTTGTTCACATTTTGGCAAATCTCCTTCCAGACTTTTTCCTACATGCTGTATTAGCTGGAATTATGGTGTATGTGTCTGCTTCCCGCTTATTGTTATATCATGAGCATCTTCCCTTAAAAACTACATTCCATGTAAGGAGAAAATCTAGCCAGAAATTGAACTATGAAAAAAAAGACAGCCCTTAGAGGACAGAAGTGGGATTCGAGAAAACTATGAAATGCTGACCTACCAGTAAGGATGGTCAAAGAAATTATCTGGTGTCTTTCATGGCAATTCAAAATAATAGACGTTAATCTTTTAAAATGACTTTTTATATTATAGAAGTTTTACATGTTTCAAAAAAGACATGCTTACATCAGATTTCCATTTAATCAAACTTACTTTATATTTTATGGTTTAATAACTACCATTCTTAAGTACCAGTATCCACACACTCTCTTTCTTATATTAAATCCCTTGCCTATAGAAAATTTAATTCTTACACAGAGCTAAACAGCTCAGAAAAATTTTAAAGAGCTCATTTTTTTCTACATTAAAGAAAAATAAATTCTGTAAATGTAGAAGTTAACCTGGACCAACTAGTAAATCATTTATATATATAATACTATATATAAGTACTATATATAAGCATTTGTATTTATAAGTAAGTATCAATATAAATCAGATCAACTGGATAATGGTTATCTGCAGTCAATTTCTGATTCCTAGTAAATGACCTCTATGGCAGTGTGCCCCACACTATCTCATCTACACTTGGAAAGACCAAGACCCAAATGCAAAACTTATTCTCCTGCTGGGAAAAATAATAGTGAAGTATTCTACGGGCAAATAAAATTCTTAGATTAACTGAAATCTTGAAGTATTCTTTCTGCTCCTTGTAATTAATATAATATTAATTATAAATGAGATATAAGGGTATATAAAAATGTGTAAAGTATTAAAATAACCATACATAATTTATATACCATACATTCATCAGGTACATTTTACACACACAAGTTTTTCAAATTATATGAACATTCTCTAATGAGTATTTTCCAAAACAATATATTTTCCAGTTTGGGGCAACATGGCATACATGTATAAACCACAGCCCAAAACCTTTACAATAAAATTCAGGAAAGACTCCATAGATTTCTGCATACTTCTGCAATGTTCAATCACAAACTTATATTTCACACTTAGTTACTTACGCTCCATGAAATAGGGCCCAGGCTCAATTCTCCATACAATTTGTCCTTTTTGTGTTCCAGTTACACCCCTGTTTTTAGAATCCCAGAAGTTGGCTGGAGAATTCTCATCTGAAAAAAACAAAGAAACACTTTTTAATCTTAATTATAACCTCTTTGTCTTTCCTTAGCTCAAAGACTAATACAAGTTCTAAAATAAATGGAAAAAAAATAAAGGGGAAATATTAATGAACGCTATTGTTAATGACTTACTTCCTCCCAGCAGATTACCCTGAATTTCTACACTTGCATTTATACAAGAGAATTAGGGAGGAGGGTGGGAAGGTGGAAAGGAGATGGCACGTCCGGGCTTGGCCAGGTTGGTCACTGTTGCCAAAAGACAAAACTGCAAAGAACAAAGGGTACGATTGCTCGTCAACCAGCAATGAGATGATATATAAGAAAGGGGTTGGGTGAGCTCCCATCTATAAAATCCTTTATCAAAAGAAAAGGAAGAGTAAGGCCAGACACTATAAAACTCTTAGAGGAAAACATAGGCAGAACACTCTATGACATACATCACAGCAAGATCCTTTTTGACCCACCTCCTAGAGAAATGGAAATAAAAACAAAAATAAACAAATGGGACCTAATGAAACTTCAAAGCTTTTGCAGAGCAAAGGAAAGCATAAACAAGACGAAAAGACAACCCTCAGAATGGGAGAAAATATTTGCAAACGAAGCAACTGACAAAGGATTAATCTCCAAAATTTACAAGCAGCTCATGCAGCTCAATATCAAAAAAACAAACAACCCAATCCAAAAATGGGCAGAAGATCTAAATTGACATTTCTCCAAAGAAGATATACAGATCGCCAACAAACACATGAAAGGATGCTCAATGTCACTAATCATTAGAGAAGTGCAAATCAAAACTACAATGAGGTATCACCTCACACCAGTCACCATGGCCATCATCAAAAAATCTACAAACAATAAATGCTGGAGAGGGTGTGGAGAAAAGGGAACCCTCTTGCACTGTTGGTGGAATGTAAATTGATACAGCCACTATGGAGAACAGTATGGAGGTTCCTTAAAAAACTAAAAATAGAACTACCATACGACCCAGCAATCCCACTACTAGGCATATACTCTAAGAAAACCATAATTCAAAAAGAGTCATGTACCACAATGCTCATTGCAGCTTTATTTACAATAGCCAGGACATGGAAGCAACCTAAGTGTCCATCGACAGATGAATGGATAAAGAAGATGTGGCACATATATACAATGGAATATTACTCAGCTGTAAAAAGAAACAAAATTGAGTTATTTGTAATGAGGTAGATGGACTTAGAGTCTGTCATACAGAGCAAAGTAAGTCAGAAACAGAAAAACAAATACCGTACGCTAACACATATATATGGAATCTAAAAAAAAAAAAAAATGGTTCTGAAGAACCTAGGGGCAGGACAGAAATAAAGATGCAGACATAGAGAATGGACTTGAGGACATGGGGAGGGGGAAGGGTAAGCTGGGACAAAGTAAGAGAGTGGCATGGACATATATACACTACCAAATGTAAGATCAATAGCTAGTGGGAAGCAGCCACATAGCACAGGGAGATCAGCTCAGTGCTTTGTGACCACCTAGCGGGGTGGGATAGGGAGGGTGGGAGGGAGACGCAAGAGGGAGGAGATATGGGGATATATGTATATGTATGGCTGATTCACTTTGTTATAAAGCAGAAACTAACACACCACTGTAGAACAATTATACTCCAATGAAGATGTTAAATTAAAAAAAAAAAAAGAAAAGGAAGAGCAAAGCTGGTAGAATATAACAGAATCAAGATGGGATGAAACAAAGGGACATTGAGCTATGAAACTGAGTCAAGACACAGCACAGGTTGGCCATGGACAGTGTTCAGGAGACACCAACTAAGTTATCAGGTTGGCTAGGACAATCGTTTACAAAAGGTCGGTAGCAGTAGACCTTGAGTCAATACAAGAAAAGGAAAGAGGAAGAAGGACAGAAAGAACAGATCCAAAGAACAGCCTGAAAGTAGCATTCTCCAAGCTCTCTGACCTCATGGCACTAAGAAGATGGTAATATTTGTAGGACACACTGGAGTACATGAAAGAGACACTTACAACTTAAGATTATAGTTGGGGTGCTCTGGCTGCCCCAGGCTCTGCCCCACCCTGAAGGCGGAAGGGATTCACATTCTTTAACTTGCTCACATCACACTAGTTTGAAGTTCTGTCCTAGGGCCCTGGAATAGGAAATGAAACTAAAAACATGAAAAAGAGACCATTCAGAGTTTTATAGGTACACAAAAATGTGTGCAGAGATACTGGCTCTTAAAATCAGATGTACCTTATTTGCTTCCCCAAATCCCTTTCCCAGGAGGGAAGATTAGGGATACACTTTAACTGAGAGCTGGAATTAAGCCAACAGGGTGAAGTAAGAGATCCACTAAAATAAGAGAGAGGAGAGAAAAGGTCCCAAGCCCAAGAGAATAGTCCTGAGAAGAAAAACCACACTTCTTATGAGCATAAAAGAAACAGAAAGTGGGCCAGGTGAGGGGGTCGGATAATCCAGTTCCACTGGATTTCAATCCAGTGGTTGTCCTTGGGGCCCACTGGTTTCATCACATTGAGAAGTCAAAGAAGTTTGGGAGGAATGGTCCTTTCCTGCTATCTGTAATCAGCACAGTATAAGTCAAAGATTCTTTATTGTGAAAAGGCCAAGAAGCAGCCACTGTTCTTGTAAGAATGGAAAGGCATAACTGATTCAGGGCATCACCTCCCCTCGTAGATAAACAACGCAAGGTGATCCACTCCATTCCATCACAAAAATAGAACCACAGCACTGATATTTAGAAGGCATTCAGACAATCACCTAAAACTGGATTTGAAAGATGTCATGTGGCTCCTCAGGGCAGATCCTGCTCACTGCCTATCCCTTGATCCTCTTCCTTGTCAACTGAACCCCAATTCTGTCCAAGGTAACAATGTGCTCAGTTAAAAATAGATGTCTCTCCAGAATCCCTTGCAGCTAAGAGTGGCATGTGGCCAGTGAGACGTAGTAGAATTCTACTGGTTGGGACTTCTGGGAAAGCTGTTATTTTTCTGATTGATAAAAGGACAGACTCAATAATCTTTTTGTTCTCCCCCCTCCCCTCTCCTTAGATGAGCGCCACATACTAAGAATGGCAGAGAAAGAAGCTGGAAGCATCCATGATGATCCTTTGAGCCCTGAATGGCCTTCAGGCTTTTTGCTACCGAGGCAAAAATAAATTCCTATTTACTTAAGCTCCTGTGGTTGGGTTTCTGTTACTTGCAGCTGAACACAATTCCTAATAGACACAACTACCATCCTAAAAATCACTCACTGAGGGGCTTCCCTGGTGGCGCAGTGGTTGGGAGTCTGCCTGCTGGTGCAGGGGACACGGGTTCGAGCCCTGGTCTGGGAGGACCCCACATGCTGTGGAGCGGCTGGCCCCGTGAGCCACAATTACTGAGCCTGCGCGTCTGGAGCCTGTGCTCCGCAACAGGGGAGGCCGCGATAGTGAGAGGCCCGCACACCGCGATGAGGAGTGGCCCCCGCTTGCCACAGCTGGAGAGGGCCCTCGCGCGGAAATGAAGACCCAACGCGGCCATAAATAAAAATAAATAAATAAATAAAATTTAAAAAAAAAAAAAGCAAGGAACATGACTTTAAAAAAAAAAAAAATCACTCGGTGATTTAGATGCATCATGCCTGACTTGACCCAGAATTGCTGAGATGGCATCACTTCTCCAGGTTAGACAACAAAGGTAGTTTCTTCCTTTCTAAAACATACTGGGCAGAGCTGCTGGCATAGGGACAGGGACTCTCATGTTTTCACAAACAAATGTATTGTATTAGCTGTTGCTCACATGCAAGGTGCTGGACCCTGCAGGGAACAGAACACAGACACAGGGAGTAGAAGGTGTCAAAATGCTTTTTTTAAAAAACACGGCTATGCACATGGAACATTTTCTGAAAATACTGTTGTGTCACTTTCCTCTTGAGGCCTCAGGAAAGATGAGGCAACATCAAATCTCATTTTAAGGAGCATGCATTAGGATCACAATGATAAAAAGCAACATTAATAAATTTGTACTTGTTAAAGTGTGACCTCTCTGTAAGAGGGTTTGCACTTCTGCTATTACTAAACTTTTTCTCCCCAAGCCATCAGTTAAGTCAAACCAAGTACACACTTCTGACATAATGACCCTGAGAAGATGGGGCACTAAGGAGCAGAAATAGGAGGGGGTGGGGGTAATGGGATGAGGAGATATCGTGAGAGGACTGAGCTCCACACAGAAGTGATGCCTGAGGCTTGACACAACCCCTTACATGTTCCCTGGAGGAGAATTTTGACAGAGAACCAGTGCCAGCATCTCTTGTCCCAAGAAAGGCCACTAATAACCTTTCCTTTGCCAGTTATATTCACTTTGAGGTAGAAATACTGCACTGCACGAATATCTATCCTTGGTCTCAGAAGTTGGAAATAAGCGAGGATGAGTTATGGGTGCTTCCTCCCCAGACCCCTCACCAAGAAAGAGACCTAGAGTTACGGGTTCGGTTCACCCACCAGCTCGTGTGGGTTGGGATAAAACATGTATCTCTGACTTTTACTCCTATCATTGGTTCATAGGTTATGTGGACAACTCCATTTGGTTAAATATAAGATATTTAAAGAAATAAAGGCTAGCCCCTTGAAGCAAAATGTCGAAAATGTACCATGAGTATTCAGGCCCATAGGGAACTCAAATGTCGCATATATGATGAGAAATGGGTCAGAATTAGGATGAACAGGCCCAGAGCAGAAGCTTGATGGGTCTGTTCTGATTTTTTTTTTTAAGCCCAGATGCCATAGCAAGAAACAAATCTGTAAACCTTCATGGGGAAGGTCTTATTCCCCACCAAGCATAGTGTCTGTCATTTAGAAGTTACCCAAGTTGGTTAATATTCTGGTTATTCTAGATGGAAATCTTTCTCCAATGAGATTATGTTTCTGAAAATTCATCATCCCTGACAGATACTAGCACTCCTGCTACTGAGTGGCAGCTATTCTTAACTGAAAATGTAAAATCCTTAGAAATAAACCAGTGTGGTGGCATAGAGTTCAAATTACTTTGTGGCGGCTCTCACAGTCTCCCCCACAGCTCCAGCTCCTACTGACGCGAGCCAGCAGAGCTCTGACCAGCCTCGGTGGCACCATTCTAAAAAATACCTAGAATGACTCATCCCTTGTCTTTGTTTCAAGAAGACCAATTTTAACTTGTCCTTCAGACTAAACCTTTTTTCCTTAAGTAGGTTAACACCTTCATTTAGGTTGCAATCCATTCTAGGCTAGCCCAAGAACATCTTTTCAGTGACAGCATTTCTCTGCTCAGGTCTATTTTTTATGGATATTGGAGGACAGAATATTTTTTCCCAGATTGTGTAAGTTGTTTTTCTTCACCCTCATTTAACATCTGTATTAGATGACTCAATCTTTTTAAAATGCCCCCACTCCAAATACGAAAAATAACTGAGTATAAAAACAGTACACCAAAGAAAGGCTTCTAAATTCCCTACATGTATCGTATAGACATAATTATACATCTATTTCTTCCTTTAACTGAATGAAGATTCTGATAGATCAAAGAAATGTCATTGGTCTTTAAAGCCAATTATCAATTTTTCCATTTACACTTGGCCACTTCCCTTCCCCATTTCTCTTAAGAGCTATTCAAATCTGTCTCACTGTCCTCACATCCTCTAATTTCCACCCTCTGACTTACAGCAGGGTACCACACACACTATGGCATCTAGAACATGGAGGACATCAAGCCCCATTTCCCTGGTTTCTCCCTCTCCCTACTGCCATCTTTTCTGAACCCACATGTATTTCTTGCTTTCTTGTCCAGGGTTTTACCCTCCATTATGGTGGTGCCCTTGACTCAAACCCTTCCATCAGTCACCTTCTCTCACCTTGACCTTTAGCTTCTTCCTCTCAACCGAGAAACATGTCAGCTTCCATGAGACATATTTGTCTGCTTTTGCTCTTTGACCATTGCCTTCCTTGCCCCCTTTCCCACCCACATTTTTATTTCCCTTCTTACTAAGATTAAAATATCTGTTATAGTTACAATGGAGTCTGTATTCTAGGAGTGTATGTTCTAGATACTTAGGTAACTTTGTAGCTGTAATATAATTACAAAAAGAAACATTGAAGATGTTTAATTCATGTACCTAAATATCTTTTCTAAATCTAATTTTGTTTGGCAGGGTTTATATGAAGCTTGTCCACTCATGTCTCTTACATATTCTTTGTTCTCTTGTAAATCTAGTTGGCAGTACATGTTCTGTAAATAAAAAGGCAAAGCACACACCCAAAAAGCCCTAAAATCCTTCTAATATAATTTTCATTCCTGTTTGTGAATATTGTGGGAACATGATCAAGAAAACTTTTGAAAATCTTTACTCTTGCCTTGTTTTAGCAATCCATGATACTTTCCGAAAATGATTTCATTTAGTGTTTTTTAAAATTACAGTTGACCCTTGAACAAAGGCAGGGGTTAGGCACACCGCCCCTCTCTGAAGTAAAAACTCGACATACAACTTATAGTCAGCCCTCTGCATACGGATGGGGTTCCTCCTTACCCGAGGGCAGCTTCCGCATCTGCGATTCAACCAACCATGGATCACATGGTACCGTAGTATTTACTATTGAAAAAAAATCCGTGTATAAGTGGACCTGAGCAGTTCAAATCCATGTTCTTCAAGCATCAACTGTACTCTTCTAGGGCTATTCCAATTAAGTTTTTTTTAATACTGGAATTACTTATGTTAAGTCTGCTTCTCCAAGGGAGAAACAAAGTGTTCGGACCCAGAAGTAAAGGAGTAGGGATATAAGATTACACCACACAGAACTAACTCTCTTCTGTTAACTGCAGAGTATAGTAGCTCAGAGAATTTTCTCAGAAATTTGGTTAATTAGGTGAGAAATAGTCCTCTTCCCTTAATGAGAACCACATGATTTTACCTTGGGGTCTTAAACAAAATCTCTATATAAGCAGATTTACCAACATCTCCTGCACATTCAGTAGGTCACAAATCATCATTGGCTACCTTCCCCTTTAGCTAACTGATCCTCTGGGGCAACGATTGCCCAACTCCATTGCTCACAATGAATATCCTGGGGGCTCCTTCAAAAATGCTGATTTTGATTCGGTAGGTTTGAGTCGGGATGCAGGAATTTGAATTTTAGGAAGCACCCCAACCAGGTGATTCTGATACAGGTACTACAAACACCTCACATGGAAAAAATCTGTTCCATGGTAATTTCCAGGGAAACTGAGCAATCATAGCAATGCTGTGGACCATGCACATCTCATTGACCACTGTCCCTCTCATTTGCTAGCTTGTTCCTTTCCTTCCTTCCTCCCTCTTTCCCTCCCTTCCTTCTTTCATTTGAATGGCATTTATTGACTGTCTTATGAAGGTCAGGAACATCCATTTCCTGCCATAAGGAGTTGGCAGTACAGTAGGAGAAGACTGGCATATAAGGTACAATGCAATGTTAAAAGTGCTATGATAGAGGTGTGCATACTTTATAAAGTGTTAAAGGAGAACCGAAGGGGAATGATTAGCATTCCCTGTGACCATGTATAATGACTATGGCTCTGGATCTCTCAAGTTTGAGTGTCTTTGGGAGATGCATATGGAGATATCCTTTCAGAGGTCTACACATTTAAGCCAGTCATTAAGGTATCCCATCCATTCCTTTGCTTCGCTATTCTCTAGACATATTGTTTTGTCTCCCAAGGTTCATTTTTCAGTTCCATAAATGGTCATCAGAAGCAACAAACAAGTGACATATTTAGAGCTGAATTCAGTGGTAAAAGTTACTGTTGTTCTCTAGGTGCCATGACATTATCATTTTCTTACTTGGAAAAATAGGATTAATTATATTAACTTACAATATGATTGTAAAGAGTAATTTTTAAAAATAAATGAATTCTTTTTAAAATGCCACAAAAACCTAAAATAACGTAAGCATAACGTCTTCTATGCATCAAACTCTTCCTTCCTTGTAATATTTCACACACAGAGATCAGTGTGAAAATAATCTTTTAAAGATTAATTTTTTTTCTGTACATGACTTTTGGATTGCAGAAATGTCCTGTGAATAGGCATATACAGGAGACATGGCCAGACATATTAAACATATCCAAAATAATTGGGATTTGGAAATGTTTCTATGTCTATATTAATATTTCCAAAACCTCCATACAGTACTGGAGATAAAATAGAAACAAAAAAGGTATTCAAAGTCCTCACTATTCTATCAGTCAACCTAGGGGAGTTGAAAAAAGATAAGAAATTTTGTAAGAAAGATGCCATGTGACAGACCGTGACAGATGAAAAATGATGTTTACAAATGTTCTTTTGCTTTAAAGTAATTCCTCCCTACATTTTCTTGAAAAATGGCATAAACATCTAACTTGATTTTAAATTACTTTTTGGATAAAAATTGAATATACCCATGTCCTGCGGTTGGATCATAAAGAGGCCTGGCTTTCTTCCAGCTACACTCAGAAATTAGATGCCTTGTCTAGGATTTGGGATTTAGAGCAATCCTAAGCTACAATTTGAATCAAAATGATCATTCTAGACCTGGGCAAAAACACATCTTCACAGGGGCTGCCTGACTGTTAAAACTTTGCAAATTCACCTGCATGTGCTAGGCAAGTTATGGAATCCCACTAGGCAAGTTATGGGAGAGCAAAACTCTGACAATGGCTGAGATCTGAACTACATTGCAGGTGGGTGAGGGGGTGACCCTTTACCACTGATTGTACCAAACAGAGCACCAATCTTATTAAGTGCTATGAGCATTCACGCACAAACTTCATGAATTGGCACACTTGGCATTTGTTTTTAACCCAATGTCCCTAGATGCCCCATTCTGTACACTGACACCCTCCCTGGATGGAAAAAAAAGGAGTGTGAGTATCCGACATATTTAGGGATTGCAGTGATGACACCATGCTATCAAATGAGAATGCGCCCACTGCCACTAGAATATTTTCTTATATTGATAGATACCAGAAAGGTTTGCTGATTATAATGTGCCGGAGATGAGAGAAAAAGACACTGGCACATTACAGGACAGAAAAAGCAACAGAGGCTGAGAAGACCCCCTGGCAAGTCGGTAAAGTCTGGCCTTGGGGATATTTGCACTGAAGGGCGTGTGCCCCGCTAAGAAGGGAGCTGGCGAGGGGGGCTGGGGGGAGTGAGGCGCATATACTGATTCAGTGTCACTCACACCGCTGTATGAGAGAGGTGTGCTATTGTTGTCTCCTCTACGGGAGGCCTCACCAGGGGTGGTGCAGCCCAATCTGAAGAATGTTATATGCTTCAGTAGATCCAGGCTGGGTGACATAACTTATAGCCAAGTCCTAACCACACCCCTGAGGGGTCTCCTCAACATTCAGACCTCCAGACGTGCTAGGCAGAGGCAGGAGGCCCTGCTAAGCAACTTCCTGTATAAAATACCTGATCCTAAACTAGTCAATTAAACACCCATTTGACAAGGGGGGAACCACCAACAGACCAGTGAGAAGAAACACTTGGCTTCATTTTAGCAAATACCTCTCAAGAGTTTCAGTCAGAGAGGGTTTACAGAAGAATTCACTTTAAACATAGGTAATGTTTACATATTGAAAATGTCTTACCTCTTGTTCATTGGATCCCTGTTTCTTTCAGAGTAAAATTCAAAGTCTTTTTGGAGGTTAATAGTGCCCTACAGGATCTGGCAGCCCCCTTCCCCACCCCCCAAAAAATTAGAGCTCTGAGCTCATCTTTCCCTACCCTCTCCCCCTCCCCGCTTGCTCCACTCCAGCTGCACTGGACTCCTTGGTAATGAAGGGAGTTGAGAGTATGCCAGGCCAAAATATGCCACTTTGAGCTGAAAGCAATCAGCTCTCTGCTCTCCCCCTTTATGTCTAAAAGCAAGACATAAATTTCCATCTGTAAAGGTGTCTCCCTCTCCCATACCAGGAAGAGTAAGATGACTCTTAATCACTATTCATCAATGGAGAAGGAACCAACTTCAGTCTGCGTAACAAACCTTCCTGAACAACCCTTATCTTCCATTAGTTTCCCCCATATATTTACCTTCCCACAATTTACCACCCACAGAAGCCAACCCCCCTTCCTTTGTCTAGTTACTTCTCCACAATTTATTGTCCTTTGTTAAAGTAGCATATAAGCCCCTGAGTTTAACCACTTCTTTGGGTCTTCATTTTATATACAAGAAGGCTTCATGCAAGTAGAAATAAAAATTTTAACACCTATTAAAATTTGTATCCCGTTTTTCCTGTTAATCTGTCTTTTGTCCGTCTGATTTGCAGGGCCAGTAGTCAAACCTAAGAGAATAAAGTTTTTTTCCTCCTTTACAATATCCTCAAAGTTCTGGTCAGGATTCTGCCTCAGGGTCCACCTGTCTGAAACTTTCCCCCAATATATCCTTATGCATCAATCCTCTCCTTAAATTATTTTTCTTTTTTGTTTTCATATCACTGTCTCAATGAAATCTACCCTGACTGCCCGGTTTAAAACTACCCTGTCTCCAGCATTCCTGGACTATCTTACTCCGCTCAATTTCTTTTCTATAACCCTATCACCATCTAACATCCTATATAATCTACTTACACTTCTTGTATATTGTCTTTCTCTCTAGAATGTAAACTCCAAGAGGTCAAGGACTTTTGTCTATTCTGTTCACTGATGTATCTCAAGTAACTAGAACAATACCTGGCACATAGTAGGTGCTCATATTTGGTTGAACAAAAGATGTTGTCATATCTTCTTTTAATTATGATGATATGGCATTAACTGAATATCAGTATTATATTGTTAAAATATACAAAGGAGGAAAATAAAATTCTCACCAAGGAATACATAAAGCCTTTTTAAAGAGATCTCTGTCCTGTTCAAAATAGAGAACAAGGACAATATTGCAAATTCCACACTAAGCTTTATTAGACTAACTTAAGATCAATTTATTTAAACTCTCAATCTTTATAACAAGAATTTCTAATTAATTCAATCACATTGCTATGCTGAGCTGACATTCAACTTTGTTTATAGCTTATAATCCATCATACCAATGCACAAAAAGATGAACTAGCTTCCTTAAGATCGCATAACCAGTTTCTGGTAAAAGCCTTTGAAACATCTTAAACAAGTTTTTTCCTGATGAAGGCTTTCAGAGCATTTCTAAATTAACATTTACTTTTTCCCCAACTGAATACTGTCCTATATAGAACATAGGAAACTCAAATTCTTTGATAATACCTCAAATGAAAAAATTATTAAAAGTTTACTTATATCCAACAATCTATTTAATTTGGCTACTCTAAAAATTTATAATAAATATCATTGTGAAAACAGAATATGCAACTGGTAATAGTTTTAGCCAATTTCATGTTAGAAATATCAGCAGGAATTTGGTGACCTTTATAAAATTTGAGGCTTAAAAATTTCCAATGTCTTCATGAAGTACACATTGCTGTCAGAACATAATTTTCCCCATCACAGTTTGCATGGCTATATTTCCTCCAGCGATTACACTTTAACAATGAGAATGTAAGCCTCAGCTCTTTCAAAGGGTCAAGCATGGTCAGCACATGGTAGCTTGGTAAACACCTTGGCACATGATTCTCTATTGGGCCCTTTATGAATATTCTATAACAATGACACTAAAATGCCTCAATCCCCTTCCTGGTACCAAAGCTGACAGATCAGAACAAGACTTCATATTGCTAAAGAAATTTCATGAGAGAGAGTAGGTAAGAGATCTTTTTCTAAAGGTCCATCATGTGGGGCAAGGTGATGACAGGCTAACAAGAGTTAGAAGGAAGACTTTAAGGCCTAAAAACAGAAAGAAAACAATTACAGAAGTGATGATGGAAATGAAAATCACTTAAAATTAATTCAACAAATATTTACCGAGCATCCCCTCTCTGCCAGGCCATATTCTAAGTGACAGGGATCCTAGGGGGAATAAGAGAGGGAAAGTCCCTCTCCTTGTGGAGATTTTGGTCCAATGGGAAAAGCGATGAATAATCAGACACAAAATAATGTATGTGTCAGGTAGTGTAGTAGAGACAACGTAATGTCAGGTGGTGGTGACATGGGTTGAAGAAAGACAGCCAGGGAGCAGGAGGGGGAGAGAGGGTGGTGGGAGAGTACTATTTTATGTCGGTTGATGAGGGAAACATTTGAACAGGGCCTTGAATGAAGTGAGACTGCTTTCCACTGGGAGATTTGGGAAAATGCAAGGACCCTGAAACAAGACAAGCCCACTGTGTTCCTAGGAACAACAAAGTGATGCAGAGTGAAGGATGAGGCCAAGAGTGGGAGAAGATGAGATCAGAGAGACAGGCAGGGCCAGCTTGTAGATGGTGTAGTATGGCTTTTGTTTTTAGGTACACATCATTTATTACAGGTGCAATGGAAGTAGTATACTGCTTGATAATGGTGTTACCAGGCTGTGGCTGCTGTGTGATGCTAAGATCCCAGAACTTCAAGAAACAGCAGGCCAGAGTTTAAATTCCATTTTTCCCATTTACAGAATTTATGACCTTGGGCAAGTCTTAAAACTGCAAAGACTCCATTTCTTTATTCTATAAAATGATAGTGGCGCTCCTAGCTCAGAAAGCTGTGAGGAGGACATGTGTACAGGATGTGAACCTGGTTCATATTAGGAGCTATTATACACGTGTAGGTGTTTATTTCATCCTTTTTAAAGAGTGCTATGTTTTTAAAACTCAAAAGCACAATTCCTCAACTTCTTTCCTTTTAAATTTTTTAATTTATTTCCTTTAAAGACATTGTCTTATTCTGATTTTTCATAAATAAATTAAAACAAAAGCATAGTTATTTTTATGTTTTTGGAGACTCTGCTTTCTTAAGCAATGGATGCCAAACGACCAGGCAGCAAAAGTGCAGGCCGTATGTACAGTAATTGTACATTATGCCATGTAGCACAGTCTCCCACACACAGTATCTGAATACTGCCCAGTTCTTGGGCGGAGGGTCACGCAAAGCTGAAAGTTCTGTCAATGAGCTTTAAGCCTGGCTTAATAAAGAGTCAGGCAGAGGTGCCCTCATCTCCCTACACAATAAATCCAAGACTTTGAATACAGTTTCAACTTGGGAATCTCTGGCACAGCACTGGGTATAAAAAGTTATCAGGAATTATAATGTTTGGACTATATATCCTCCTTTCTTTCCTCTATTTTTTAAAATACCATGCATACACTAAGCTCTCACTCATAGGTAATTCCTTCTAATGCTAAGTGAAGTTTAAAAGCAACCTCTATATCTTCCAGGATGTTACTTTTACATTGCATATGATAACTGAAGATTCTGAGAAATGTACCATTATAAAATATAAGTTTAGTACCAAATCATCCTTTGGTTCAGGGTAAATTACTCCTTTGATCTTAATGAGCTTATATAATAAGGACTGGAAACTGTAATAGATAACTTTATTTAAAGAAGGAGGTTGCCGGGCTTCCCTGGTGGCGCAGTGGTTGAGAATCTGCCTGCCAATGCAGGGGACACGGGTTCGAGCCCTGGTCTGGGAGGATCCCACATGCCGCGGAGCAACTAGGCCCGTGAGCCACAATTACTGAGCCTGCGCGTCTGGAGCATGTGCTCCGCAACAAGAGAGGCCGCGATAATGAGAGGCCTGCGCACCACGATGAAGAGTGGCCCCCGCTTGCCGCAGCTAGAGGAAGCCCTTGCACAGAAATGAAGGCCCAACACAGCCATAAATAAATAAATAAACGCAAAGTTTAAAAAAAAAAAAAAAAAGACAGAGGTTGCCCTTATTGAAATGAACCAGATACTTGTTGGAGCTAATCCAAACTAGTTATGAAAATATTAATTAGAAATATGTGGGAGCAATCTCTTTCTGGAATAGTTATTGCTACTGATTCTAAAGAATAATTTTGCCGAGTGGCTACTCCCTTGGGTCCTTCCCCAAAATGTCTTGATCAGAAGATGGATAACCTTCCCAGAGATTAGACTGCTCACCTGAATCTCTACTAAATCATCAACTTCCTTTTCATTAAACTGAGCATGTATCAATGTTTCTCAATAAGAATGCTCCTGGCATTCTAGTGAATAATTCTTTGTAAGAGTCTGTCCAGTACATTATAGGAATGGTTTAAGCATCCCCAGCTCCCAGGCACTAAATGCCAATTATATGCTTTATGACAATAAAAAATAACATTCCCACCCCCCTTGAGAACGATTTTTGGCATACAGCCCAAAAAAAAAATTTTTTTTTTCATTCAAAAACACTAATTTGAAAAAATTAAAATAGAACTGAAATTTTGCCCTGCATTCATCCCAGTTTTTAAACAATTAATTGAAGCAGATTTATAAGGTCTATAGAAGACCGGGCCAGTTTGCCACAGTTTCCACAAGAAAATATTTTTTAAAAACATGGTTTTAATCTTGAGTTAAAGTTTTGTTGTAAGATTGTTGTTAAATCATTAGTCTCTAGAATGTGAATCCCTATGAATGAATACTGTCCACAAAAAATGTTACATTATAAATAAATCTGTTTTAACACCTCATTCCCTGAGAGAAGAGTTTTTAAATCCATCAAAAACATTATTATTCCAAAGGCAGATGACCTGTCATGAAATCTCTTTGGACTCAGTCTAATGCCATTTTCAAAAGCATTCTTGTAGGTAGAACCTGTACTTAACTTCACAGTAAAATAATTCCTCTAAAACCAGTGGGACTCTAGAAATTCAGTGAGGGGACTGCATATTTATTTGTAAACGTTTTACAAAAGCTTTAATCCCAGCACTGATCTCCTATGTTGAGATGTCAAATGACTAAATGTGATGAATGCACTACAGAATTTGTTAATAATGGTCCCTAACCAAGCTGGGAGGGGACAGCATTAAGAATTTTTCAAAAAGAAAGGCAGAGACAACTGTAAATCCCAAACAGTTGGACACAGAAATCATATGAGAGTGGAATTCATTTCACAGAACTTTCTAATACCTTACCTCATAAAATCCCAAAGAGTTCCTCTCTGCCTTTGCCAGGGCAGAATCCATCATTTCAAACCAGATTTAGGAAGCAGCATGAAGAAACATTTCATTCTCCTTCAAACCATGCACCTGGCCTACCCACTTGGCAATTTCATTCATAAGAGTGGCCCGAACTGAAGTCAAAGAGGGTCTGAGATCCTAATGCGGCGGGGGGAGCTCTGCAGGTCCGCTTCAGATGCTTCCGTTGCTCTCTCCCGTCCCCAAAGTTCTAGCAGTGAAATACTGAGTGGGACTCGGGCAGGCTGCTACCAGGAGACTCCTGTCCAGCTGTAAACAACACTGAGAGCCGCCCCTGCCTTGCATCAAGACTTATCACTGTTCAGGCATCCGAAGTGAAAAAAAAAATCACGTATCAGTGTCCCCGAGGCTGAGGCAGTTGTGGCCACGCCCCTGTAAAGCACAGGATGCACAATCGCCCCATCCTCCCCTCAGCTTCCTTCCTTTGCTTTTCCATGGGAGAATTCCAAAGAAAAAGTTATGCGTGTACACACACACACTCTCACACACACAGTGGGCTGATGTCAACAAGCTGACTGTTATCACAGAGAGGGAGTTTTTCTGTTTGATTTGCTCAGAATGGAGTGGCCACTATCTGGGAAACTCTAATTTATTGTTACCATTCATCAGACACAGCCTTAATTTAAGTTACTGAAATAGTATCCTAGCCAATCCAGAATAGAGTTTGTGGACTTGTGGTTTCAAACTGTAAAAAAGGACTAAAACTTTTTCATATAGCATATAGCTTTCATGAAAATTGCCAAATGTGGTTATCAGTAGTTATTTTCAGACCCTACTTTTAATGCAAAAATAGACACAATCACCAATTTAGCTGGTACTCCTGTCTTATTCTAGGAAGCGGTCGTGGTGTGAGAATCTCCAGTTCAGATGTGTTGTTCTTCAATGGGGAGAGGGGCCTCGTAAAGCTCTTCACCCACCCAGTGCCATCATTGCAATTTTTAAGTGCTGGTTGAATGTATGAGTACAATCAAAGGCTACAAGACCATCTCTTTCCAGCAAAACTTCCAGGAAAGCAAGATGAGATGTCCTCCGTTGTCACGTGCTTTTGCTGTGAAGTGGGGCAGACTAGATTTAAGCTCCATGGTACATTTGGTGGCTGCAATTTCCTCTCCACTGTTCCCTTAACCCAGACATAGTTTGCCATGAAACTTCAAAGGTCCACAGAACTTTGGGCTGATTCTGGAATAGACTGAGTGAACACAGCAAGCTTGTCACTCCAGAACCACCCCAACCCTGTCCAGGCCTCTTCTGGACATGCAAACCCAGCCAGGTCTTAGGACAAATCACTGTGGATTTCTAGGTATGTCCTAGCAAACAACAATTATAGCAAGCATGTACGGAATGCCTACTATGTACCAGGAACACATAGTAAATGCTTTAGAAATAGTCTCTAATGAATGCCACCGTACTCTAAAACTGAGGTCAATAGTGTTATTAGGTCCATTTTACAGATGACGAAACTGAGACTCACAGAGAGAAAGTGATAACAACCAGGATTAAAGTCAGATCTGAATACACCCAAGCCCAAACCCTGTTATAATACACTGCCTCCCCCAAATAACACTGTGAAAATGCCATGACCTCATTAATTAATAGGTGGCCAATGGGCCCACAGCAGCCTCAGTCACCATTAGGAGATTAGAAAAAATAAGCCAGAAAGGATGAATTTATTTCCTATTATTGGCATGAAAGATGACGAGAGCCTATGAACAACAGACTTCTCAACAATGTCAGCATCTCTGTTTTCAACCCCAGTCTAGGAAAGTGTTTAACCCTTACCTCCACTCAACTCCCAGGGCCCTGGACCCACTTGATGCTCCCACCACTCTGGCCCTCCAAGCCACATTTCCTTGCCTTCCAAATATTGTAACATTTGTCAGATACACCACTTTAGCTGAACTCTAGGTTCTGGTCCATCCACGTGTCACTGACACTCACTTGTGACAAACAGGCTACTTTCCTATGTAAAGGAAATCTGCTTCTCCACAGCACAAGCCTTTGTCATAATAGAACATAGACTTTCCCAAGTTGATCATGAAAGAAACTTATAGAGTGGAGCAAGGGAGGTTAGACGAACGTCAGAGCTTAGCCTTAAGGCCATCACATACATGTACCCTTTCATGGGGATGCTGTTTCCTAAACACAAGCAGTTCAGCCAGTACCTCTTCACTCACAATAAACTACTGTACTGAGAAGGTACAGCCAGAGGATGATAGTGTCAGGCCTCGAAATTTACATATGCCATTCCTTCCTCCAAACCACACCCTTGAAGAAAACACCGAAAAAACAAAAAAAATCCATAGCAACAAATAAAATGGTGAAGCACATTAATACCAATTTTGCATCCATATAACACCTTAGCATTTTCACTTACTATGCTATCATGTAGGTGCTAGGCACTGGGAGACATATGCGAACAAGACAAACACAGCCCCTCCTCCTTCTTGCAGAGCTTCTATTTTAGAGAGAGAAACACTAAATAACAAATATAAAGTGAATTCTTTAGTTACTATTATGATACATGCTACAAAGGAAAAAGAGAAGGTGGTAAGGCAATGGATGAGCTGGGGACATGACCCAGGTCAGAGAATAAGAGAAAGTTCCCTCAAGGAATCGGTGTGTGGACTAAATGGACGACTAGGAATTGGGGAGGGGAGGAGGGAAGAGGAGAGAGAGTTCCTTCCAGATAGAAGAGCTGGCCAGAGGCCCTGTGGTAGGAAGCAGCATGGCCCTTTCAGAGACTGAAGGAAGACCAGTGTGACTAGAGCACAGAGGATGAGGGAAGGATGAGGCCATGGAAGCAGAAGAGACTAGAAAATTTAAGCATCAGTGTATAGGGAGAGAAAAGGAAGCTTAAGAATAAGGGAGAGGAAATGTCCCTTTCCCCATCTCCTTAAGCTCTCCTTCTGAAAGCCCAACTGATTATCACAGTTCTCAACATTCTGATCTACTGATCAACAAGGATGCTTGTGGGTAGAACTGTGATTTGGGGCTGCTGAATGAATTAATCATATAAATTAAAGACATCACTTAACTAAAGTAGTTTATTCCCCAAAGCTCACAGAATATTTATTAAGAATAAGGTAGAGAAGAGCAAAACACAATTCTTAGATTACAATACAGACTGACAATGGAAAACTCCAACAGTGTCTCCTCCAGCTATCTTTATGCTGGCACCAAAAACACGAAGCAGAATCAAGGTTAGCACATCAGGAAGCAACAACCCTCTTCCTGAAAAGCCCATTATGAATTTCCTTTGTGTTTATGCATTTAGCATGCCTGTGAGTCTGACATCACTCACATGCATTACTGAAGTCTTGCAGCAAGGGTCTGCCTAACTGCTGCAATTTGTATTGCCTGCTTTTTCTTCTGAAATTGTGTTCGTAAAGCAGCCAGATGAATACTCATTTCATCATCGCCCTGCTTTCGGATTCCCAAAATCTTCCAGTGGAAATACACATCGGTTTGTGTATAAATCAGAAAGCTTTGGAAAATAAATTTTAAAATGAGACAGCTGCTAAAAGATCAAGGGGAGGACGCTCAAAACTAAACTCAAGTAGACACATGTACATGAAATATGTTTGTTTTAAATTTAGCTTAGAAAGTGGTATGCAATCAAATTCAATAAAAATAATAATGGCTATCATCTATTAAGAAACTTCTATGTGCTAGGCACACACTCCCTCATTTAATCCTCATAATAACCTTCCGGAATCGTCACTACAATCCCCATTTCACAGATTAAGAAAAATGGGGGATAGATGGATTGAATTACTTGCTAACACAAGATTACATAGCAGGAAACCAGCTGAATTTCAAATCCAGAGTTTGTATGACATCAGAGATTACCCACACATTTCCCACTGCTATACAAATTCCCCAACAGTTACTACCACTCACCAATGCCAAGAACTGTGCTCGGTATTTCAGAATCATTAACTGATAGAGTTCTCCCAGCAATTCTAAGAGGTCTTGTTATCCTTATTATGAGGAAACAGTTTGGAGAAGTCTAGGAACTTGATCAAGGGCACACAATGGCAAGGTTGAAAGGTCCAGAGGAAAATTTTCCAGCAGCCTGCATAATTTCACATCAGCAACATTCTTGTGGTACTCTGAGTTCAGTAAATACAAGTATGGACCTGTTACTTTCTTAGGGTTTTGCAGTTTTACCTGGGAAATTATCATTATGCTTGGGAAGAGAGTGAAGTCCCCAAAGAACTGATTTTCTTACCTTAAGTGAATAAGGAAATCCCTTTATCACTGTCCATTCAAGACAAAATATCAGGATTATGATCTACTGCTTTCCTAAACAAGAATAAATGACCCTCACTTTTCTATTTCTAAAAGACAAATACATAGGGAGGGTGGGAGGGAGGGAGATGCAAGAGGGAAGAGATATGGGAACATATGTATATGTATAACTGATTCACTTTGTTATAAAGCAGAAACTAACACACCATTGTAAAGCAATTATACTCCAATAAAAAAATAAATAAATAAATAAATAAAAGACAAATACACACACGTGATATAATGTGCCAAAAACTCGGAAAGGAATACACAAATAAGAATAAATGTGGTGGTGTTTTTTTTTTTAAAGTAATTTCCACTACTGAACTAAAGATCCAGCTATAGCAGAGGCTCCTTTATTTGACTGACGTGTATCTTGAATAATATATCTAAGGATATATTATTTTTCCTTATGGGTGAATTTGGTATTAACACCTAAGAATATAATATTTTTCCTTATCAATAAATTTTGTATTAACCCCAGATTAATGTAAAGACATGTGTTTTTAAATGAAATATTAACGTGGTTTATATACAATCCCACATGCCTCATTCAATTCATAACAACTGTTCAATTACATGGTTAATGGATTCTGTAGCTATGCTACTTTTTATTCCAAATAAAATTATATTATATAAAGCAAGGTGATTTTAAGAATAGATTTTAGGTATGTAGAACTTTGAAAATAAAATGAGAAGGCTGTAAAATCATTACAATAAAGAAGGATGTACAATTATTTTATTTGTGTATGTGTGTTCTTTGCTTCTGTCTGTAAAATGAGAACATACCTTTTTCCAATAAGGCTTTGTATATGTCTGAGATAGCAATGAACCCAATAATATCCTGGAGATTCTCTGCTGAAAGCACATATATAGAGATTCCAAAATATTCACATTAGTGGACATTTCAGAATTGGCATTTATAATATACCACCATAGTGTATGATACAGAATCGAATAACCACACAGATTCCCACACTCTGAAAGAGTATAACTCAAATTCTATTGTGTATTAGAATCAACTGGTGAGACTCATGTTTAAAATTCAGACAAAATTTCATAGAGCAAACCAGAGAAATTCTGATTCAGTAGGTATAAGATGGATCTTAGTAGTCTTCATTTTTAAACAATTACCCAAGCTAATTCTCATATAGTTGGTCCTTAAACCACACTTTAAGAGACACTGACCCGGTGTCAAAATCCAACAGACCATTTATTAAGGTATGTGTGTATGTGAATGTCATATTTGATTTTGTAAATTCGTTTTAGTAGAAAACTCAAAAAGAGACATGCATCTTTGTACCTTTGCAGTGTTACCTACCCTAACAATTCTCATGTTGATTATTTTCAATCCATCTTAAGAAAAGAGGAAAACTATGTAAGAAAAAGACAAGAAAGTACAGGAAAAATGAAGAGACAGGAAGGGATGTTAACATGAGAAAAAAAGTTTTTGTCTGTATTTAAATCTAGAACAGTGCTCCTCAAAATATGGGCCATGGGCCAGCACTGGGCCATAAGCTGGCTGTTAATCACCTGAGAAAAGTACAGAAATTGAGCCCTTTAGAAACTTTTACAGAAATTTGTCAGAGTAATTTTAAGTCTGTTCAATCTAATAATAAAAATGTGGGCTTATATTCTGTGGATCTTGTTTTTTATTCGATTTCATTCTTCTAATAGTTTATTTTTATTCTGACTAACGAAAGATCAGTGTCTGTGATGGATCTGAACGACCATAGGTAATCTGAGAAACTCTGGCATACTCTAGATGGAAGAATGAGCCATGCTTGGTCAGACCAGGGAGCCTCTTAGCCCAGGGTTTGATATAAAAGTGGCTTTCTGTAATATCATTTCCAAAGGTTAGGGGCCAGAAATGATCTACTGAATGACTGTCTGAACAAACGTCTTCATCTTCTCATAATAACTCACTCTGAATCTGTCAGCAATACACCAAACTATGTGTTACGTGAACTGACCAACCATTTTTTTAGCTCGTACCGCCTCTTAGAATAACATTTTGGTAAAATTTCCTAAAAGTTTACTTTCAACAGCAAAAAGCAGCCCTTGTTTCACTTATTATAAATGTGTATCTTTCAACTTGCAAAGAAATCCTTGAGTTTTAATATTTGAGAATTCAGTGATGAACTTTATCACTTTAGGGTGTAGATATTATATCTATACAATATCTATACTCTGTCTGTGAATCTTTGTTGACACGAAACTATTGCTTCAGGCTATTCTCAAATAGCAGCCTAGCCATCTTAGCATTGGGCCCTATCAGCTAATGATTTTCATGATTTTTGGCAATGAAAACAGTAATAGGAAGCACAAAGTATCAGTACATTATTTCAGTCATAAGTACACAGACACAGATCTCATTTTGCAGTTTTCCTGCCTCCTAGTAAACCTTGAATAATAATTCTTTCTCTTGTTAGAGACCTGCATTCTAAACAGAATTGAAGTTAAATGCTAGACATATTTCTACAATTCCTGGCTCACGTCAGTATTTCCCTTCATGCCCCCCTGCAGTTGCTACTTTTGCTCTACCAGTGTTGCCAAAAATAACTTTTTCCTCTTCCAAGTTAAACATGGTGTTTATAAAAGGTGGGGATGGAGAATCTGGGAGCATGAATCTGTACACACAACAAACAAACTCACAATAATAGCAACAGCACTCCTAGCTGCCAAGATTTCTAGCCAGGAAGAATGAAAAATGAGGGTTTTTTCCCACTAAATAATTATGCCTCCTTTTTAAAAGAGAATAAAGCCAAGCTTTAAATATCCAAGTTTGTTCTGTGATGCTTAAAAGTTATGTCACACACTAAGTTTGTTCATTATGTTTTCTTAACATTTTTTAATCCAATTCAAGACATTTTCTCATGTAGTCAGTTTAGTCAGTTCATATGACTAAGAACTCTCTGACAGCTTGAAGGCAGCACAGAATAGCACTGGTTCTGCAGCCAAAATGGACACCTATTAGCTGTGTGACATTGGCCAAATGAGTAAACTTCTACAAACTTTAACTCACTCATTTATAAAATGGGGATAGGGACTTCTCTGGTGGCACAGTGGTTAGGACTCTGCACTCCCAGTGCAGGGGGCCCCAGGTTCAATCCCTGGTCAGGGAACTAGATCCCACATGCGAGCCGCAACTAAGAGTTTGCATGCCACAACTACAGAGCCCACCAACTGCAACTGAGGAGCACCTGCATGTGCCGCAACTAAAGGAGCCGGCGAGCTGCAACTAAGGAGCCTGCCTGCCGTAACTAAGAACCGGTGCAACCAAATAAATATTTTTTTTAAATTTTTAAATAAATAAAATGGGGATAATAACAATGTATAACAAGCATGATTTTGAGAGGACTGTAAAGCTACATAAAGCAAGGAGACAGTGTGCCTGGCACAGAGTATTTACTCACTATCAGTAGCTCTCAGATTCTAGTGTTGTCTTTATTCTCAATAGAGAAGATCTAAATCATTGGACTATTTGGAGAAGTTTTCAGAATTCTACTTCTGTGACAAATATGAATACTAAGTAGATTAATGACAGTCCACCAAGAAGGCAACTGGCTAGATGAACTGACCTCAGAAGTCACTTGGATCTAGGTTATCTAACATGATTCAACCAGGCTTATATTCAGTACTTTTATTAAAATTCAAGTAACATTGTTGGAGAAAAAGAATTGCCTTTAACTAAAGAAATTATAATTATGTTAATTCTTTTTATTGTATTACATACATTTGCTTCAGCAATCACTTTGGGAAAGGTTAAGTGGAGTAGATAAAACTAAAATCATAAGACATCATTGTAAAAATAGATGGCATTCATCCAAAATGCCTTTCCTGGAACAAATTGTTACAACTTGATTCACTGCCGCCCTTCCCTACAAAGCTATATTTAAGGATCTGTAAGCATTTCCCTTATAAACTGCTATCATCAGGATTTGTAATTTTACCTTCTAATCTGTTTTAGAGTTTATGTTTAAACAACTCAATCAATCTTAAAAAAAAGCTATTGTTCTTTAAATTTAAAAACTTCCTTCAGTAAAGAATAATAGTACAAGGTTGGGGGTGGGGGGGGGGCAACACCAGAAAAGTAAGGATTATTTTACACATGAAAAAATGGTTTAATAAGCAAAATAATATGCATGTTCAAGAAATACGTGCCACCAAAGATTATATAAATTCAGTGGTCATTGTGTCATGATCTGTAATAATTAGAAACTAGATTAAGTGTCCAAAAAAGATAAATAGGTAAATTATGACACAACCATATTATAGAAAATTATGTAGTCATTACACTATGTTCCCAGATAATTTTGAATGACGTGGGAAATGGTCATGATATAATAAGTGGAAAAATGCACTGCAGAGTTATATGTACAACATGAGCTTAATTGACCTTAAACATACGTATGAGATTTATAAAAATAAAATTGTAAAAGGAATATGCCAAAATGTTCAGAGTAATTATTGCTTGGCAGGAAGACTTAAGTGTTCCTAATATTCTTCCATATTTTCTACCTTTTTTGTAATGAACTTGCATTACTTTAATAATCAGAAAAGAGAGGCTTCAATCTGGCTTAGTGTGACAGAGAAATACAGAAACAGTAATAAATAAAAAAAAAAGTTTCCCTTGCAAACCTATCTATCCTGACACTTGAAAATATTACTTATAGTGTGGATTTACTAAGTACTCATTCAAAAGGAGTTGTTATTTATCAAGTGGAGTTGGCCAAAAAAGTGACCTTGTAGCTAACCACACATTATCAATAACCCATATGTCTCAAGATACTAAAAAACACAAGTATCATCCATCATAAGGACACCTCCAGGGGACAAAACTCAAGATACAAACTCAAGATACATCTGGTAAAGGAATTGTAAAAAAAAAAAAATTGAAGCGAAAGATGTCACACAAAAACTAGTTTGAATCTGAGTTTAAAATTGTATTCAAAACTCCAAGTACTGAATAGTCATCAACTCAAAGAGATCTGCTCCAAATGGAATTATGACATCAATTTAAATCAAACATAAATACCCAAAGAATTCAGATTCCCAGGCTATTTCAGGGTCTCCAACTTCCACTGTAAACACAGGCCCGTGTGCATGAGCACGTGCACACACGCCCCACACACAGAAAAATCACAGTACAATCAACCATTGTAAACATTCATGACCATAAATATCATTTCCAGTTTCTCTTTAAAGAAACCTGAATAAATTCTACCAGAAAAACAAGTTTTACATTTTTCATCAAGATGACATTGTTTAATACTTATATATCCATTATGTGTCAGCTACTATGCAAAATATTTTCACATAAGCTCTTTTTTTCATCTTGTCCTCTTATACCACTGTTAGAAAATCTGGTCCACGCGGATACAGTCATATCCAATCCCCTCTATCAGTCTATGTTATCTGAGATAAGGACATAGAAGATACTTTATTAATCTTCATATTCCAAAAATTATCCAGTTCTGGGAAACATCCAATACATGTTTTTGATTAAATGAGTAAGAACAGAATCTCTATCCTAGTTTTTATTTCCCTCAGACTTTACTTCAAACATCGTAAGTGTGAAGCACTTTATAACTTACTGGTCTCCAAATGTATGTATTTAGGAGCAACTGTTAAAATTAAAATTTGAAGAGATACTAATACTGGAACAGACACAAAGCCACATCTAAATAATCCCCTTATACTGACAAGTAAATATGAACAGTCTGACAACAAAACATAAATCCAAATAGTTTTCATTCTTTAGGGGAAAAAACCATAAATGTTACAAACTCTATAAAAACTACTCTTTGAAGATGTTCAAATTTCATAAGCAGGCCAAGGAAGTTTTAATAACATTACCCTCTAAGTCAAATGGAAACCAACTTGGTTGAAGCTACACACTTAGTTTGTGCCAAGGAGAAGTAGCTTGGACATTCCTGATAAAACAATGAATAAATTCTTAGAACCTTGAAGAGAGAGAAAGAGAGTCTCAAATATAACCTAAGAGGAAACTTACATTATGGCCACTTTTAATTCTTTATGTGCTTAAGTTTATATACTTGGAACAACTGCATTCCCTATCTAAGCTGGTAAAAATTATCTTGGTGTAGATTCTTCTAAATGGCATCAGAATAGTTAATTCACAAATGAGGCAAAGCTTCCATTTTACAAATTGATCATGCAGTAACAACTGTAACATCTGAAAGGGCTTAGAATAAGCTTTTCTCCCCATTTCTTGCCAGTAGATCAAGTCAATAAGACTAAATCAAAAGTAGAAAATGTGGACCAACCAAATAAAATACAAAAGAGAAAAAAGGAAAGAAAATGAAGAAGAAGGATATTTTTTGTTGGCACAAGTCTACTTGGATGCATTCTCACATAGCATTTTTACAATTCTTTAAAAAACAGTTTCCATTGCTAATTCTGTGTTCAGATGACTTTACCACTCATTACTCTGAGAGTAGCAAGTCACACATTCCTCCTTTTTTGGGTTGTGGGTCAGTGAGACTGCCATAAGTATAGCAGAGCAGTTAAGAACCCAAGGTCAGGAGTCAGATTGTTCCTGAGGAGCAAGGAGAGAATATAGTGAAAGAAACCACACAAAAGGGACTTCCCTTTTGTGGTGCAGTGGTTAAGAATCTGCCTGCCAATGCAGGGGACACGGGTTCGAGCCCTGGTCCAGGAAGATCCCACACGCTGCAGAGCAACTAAGTGCGTGTGCCACAACTACTGAGCCTGCGCTCTACAGCCCACGAGCCACAACTACTGAGCCCGCGAGCCACAACTACTGAGCCCGCGTGGCACAACTACTGAAGCCCGCGCTCCTAGAGCCTGTGCTCCGCAACAAGAGAAGCCACCACAGTGAGAAGCACGCGCACCACAACGTAGAGCAGCCCCCGCTCGCCGCAACTAGAGAAAGCCTGCGTGCAGCAGTGAAGACCCAATGCAGCCAAAAATTAAAAAAAGAAACCAGACAAAAATGAAATACTCTATATAATTGGTTTGTACAGTATGAAAGCAGGCAAAACCAACCTATAGTTTTACAAGTCAAACCCAAGGGGAATTATAACTGGAAGGGAACATGAGGATGACTTCTGGGGTGCTGAGAATGTTCTATATCTTGATCTAAGTGGTAGTTATAAGAGTGTGTACATATGTAAAAATTGATTATTCTGTACATTTAGAATTAAGGCACCATAAGGACCTTCCTAAATATGTGCGAATTCCCAAAAAGAACAATATAAAAGGCATGACTAATGTATGGTGTTAGAAGTCAAGACTTTAAGTTGCCTTTAAAAAGGGATGTGACTGGGGGGACTTCCCTGGTGGTCTAGTGGTTAAGACTTCTCCTTCCAGTGCAGGGGGTGCAGGTTTGATCCCTGGTTGGGCAGCCAAGATCCCACATGCCTCACAGCCAAAAAACCGTAACATAAAACAGCAGCAATACTGTAAAAAATTCAATAAAGACTTTAAAAATGGTCCATATAAAAAAAAATTTTTAAAAAGGGATGTGATTGGAAAAGGCAGGAGAGGGACCTCCAGAGTGATGGAAATACTTGGTTTCTTGATCTGAGTGCTGTTGCCATAAATGTGTTCACTTTGAGATAATTAAGCTGTAAACTTATTACTTTTCTTTTCAGTATGTATGCTATACTCCAATTTTTAAAAAAGTGGAGAGGAGGTACTGCTCTATATTAAAAGTGCCGTAATAAATAAATTGTTTACTGAATTTTGTTTTAAGCAAACCAACTGATTTTTAAGAAAGTGCAGTTTTAATATTGGATAATACTTGTGTATTATAATAAAGACATTGTAGTTGTATAAGAAAATGTCTCTATTTATTAGAAGTTTACAGGGATGAAGCAGTTCTCATGGGTGGCCACTGAAGTCTATGCTAAGTTAGCTTAGTGGTCAGATAACAATTGGACAGAGATTTGTTTAAATGCCTTTGGCCAGTAAGTCTCCCAGCCTTTGCTAATGGGCTCTACGTGTATGATGGATCGCACCTTCAACACTCTAGCAGCTTAGAGCACTGCAGCTTACACTTCCTGCTTGCATAGTCTCAAGATCAGTGAGATGAGAGAAATGAGAGCCTTCTCAGGTCTTTGCTGGGCATAACACAGCCCTACATATGTGTGTGGCCTTCTAGAGTCCCTAGAATATATCAAAGTTTTTCAAAGTCCTGCATATTATCCTTTTACATTTTTTTGGCCAGCCCTTTGTGTGCCCCAAGCAGTACTGCCACCTCAGGCAGCTATGATGCAAAACAGTTGCCAGTGATTATTTTTGACAAATGTCTTGGAGATAGGGCTATTTGCACAGAGCAAGCTCTGAGCCACGTCAAATAAAGAGAAATCCCATGATTGGGGCTTTTCCAGGGGCTGCCAGACATGTCAAGTAGTGACAATTCTCTAAGCATGAGGCTTTTGGGGGATCTGGGAACACATTTTGCCTGTGTTCGTGGCTATTATGTTGTTGATTTTCTAAGCTACCATGGTCACAAGGCTCTTGGTTTTCAAAACTACCATGGAGCTGGGGAGAGGGAGATAGAAATAAGGTAAGTTAAAATACCATAAAGCCAAAACCTGCTATTCTAATTGAGATTCAACTGTTTCTTGAATAAATGCTCCTCCTGTACTTAAAAGCATTCTGATGATTTCCAGAATGCTGAAAAAGTTAATTTTGAAAATTAGGGGTTTTCCTATTGGACTTCTCAGTTCAACTAGCTGCCATTTTCAATAAGCATTTATGCTTAGAGCATGATACTCAGGAAAGTCAAGAGTCCCTTACAGACACTGTTCTGTGACCACAAACTTCACTGATAACATGGTTCTCATGTCACTGATTCTAAAAATTGGTTCAGCAAAAGTCACCCCTCCTACTGGAAAAACAATTAAGTATAACATGCCCTTCTGACCATGTGGGCTATTACAGTAGTTTCTATTAAAGTTTTATTTTCATTCACAATGCTTTTGCACCTTAGTTGTTAACAAGTTGTAAATCAGTAAAGAAAAATAAACTAAATGTCCATACAAAATTCTCACTAAAAATGAATCAACAATGGAATTTTCAAGGTGGTCACTAGTTTCTCATAGTGTAAGGGATTGTAAAGGGACAGGTTCCAGTCTATTAATAGGCAGAAAATGTTTCTTATGTCAAAATAAGTAAAAGCAGAGAAATTCTGGGAAGTCAGGAAGCAGATACTTACCTCCTACCAGGAGGGCAAAAGTTTCCCAGAAACCAGACCCAGCTGGGGTTGGAAGGGTCATTATGCTAAGGTTCTCTGTAAACCATGATTTGGAAGCTTAGAGTGAAATAAAGAAGTGAGCTTTCCTAAACTGCCAGGAGTGCACCACCTAATGCAGGGCATGGCCAACATTAGTTCTTTAACTAGTTTAAGCTGAAATAAAATTAAACATAATATTATACAAGACAAAACAATAAAGTTCCTTAAGAGTTAAGATTAAAAGAGGTAAGTGAATGAACCACAATAATCCCCTTTATGGTTAGGAGCATACCTTAAATAAGCTTTTCTTAACCTCAAATCCTTGGATCCTTAAAGGTAGATTTTTGAAGATGCTAAAATCCATAAAATAGTAAGCAAACTTTATATGTATGTATACATTTTATTTTTCCTGTAAAGAGAGCCCATAGCATTCATCACACTCTCAAAGGATTAATTATAAGTCCCATAACAGTAAATGCATCACAAATTGTACCCAGCAGCATATTAAAAGGATTGTACACCATGGCCAAATGGGATTTATCTCAGGGATACAAGAGTGGTTTAACACACAAAACTCAATCAATGCAATATACCACATTAATAGAATGAAAAGGGGAAAGACATTTCAATTGATGCAGTAAAAAAAATCTGAAACAGTCTAACCCTTATGACAAAAATACTTAACAAACTAGGAATAGAAGGGCATTTATGAAAAACTCACAGCTAACATCATATGCACTGGTGAAAGACTGAAAGCCTTCTCCTTAAGATTAGGAATAAGACAGGGATGTCTGGTTTTGCCACTTTTATTCAACACTGTACTGGAAGTTCTAGCCAGAGCAATTAGGCAAGAAAGAGAAATAAAAGGCATCCAAATTGAAAAAGTAATAAAACTATCTCTATTCACAGATGACATGATCTTATATAGAAAATCCTAAAGAATCCACAAAAAACTATTAGAGTTAATAAATGAATTCAGCAAAGTTTAAAGAATGCAAAAATTAGTTGTATTTCTACACACTAGCAATAAACATGCAAAAAGGAAATTGAGAAAGCTATTCCATTTACAATAGCATCCAAAAGAATAAAATACCTAAGAATTAAGTTAACCAAGCAGGAGAAAGACTTGTACACTGAAATCTATGCAACATTACTGAAAAAAATTAAAGAAGACCTACAGATTCAATGCACCCACTATCAAAATTCCAATTGCCTTTTCTTAAAGAAATGAAAAGACTGATTTAAAATTCATTTGGAATTGCAAGGGCCCCTAAACAGCCAAAACAATCTTGAAAAAGAGCACAGTTGGAGGCCTTATACTTCTTAATTGGAAATTTACTACAACGGCTACAGTAATCAAAATAGCATGGTACTGGCACAGGGATAGACATACAGACCAACAGAATAGAAATAAACCCATATATTTATGCTCAATTGATTTTCAATAAGGGTGCCAAGACTGTCTAATGGGAAAAGAACATTCTCTTCAACAAATGGTTCTGAGATAAATGGATTTCCACATGCAAAAAAATGAAGTTGGACTCCTATCTCCCAGAGGTTGCAAGGAACGAAGTTGGACTCCCTTTCTCTTAGAAGAAAACACAGGGGTATGATTTCGTGACCTTGGATTTGGCAAGGGAATCTTAGTAATGGCAACAAAAGCACAAGCAATAAAATTAAAAATAGATAATTTGAACTTCATCAAAATTAAAAACTTTATCTGCAAATCATGTATCTGTTAAGACTCTAGTATCCAGAATATATAAAGAACTCTTACAACTCAACTACAAAAAAGATAATCTAATTTTAAAATGGGCAAAGGATTTGAATAGACATTTCTCCAGAGAAGATATACAACTGGCCAAGAAGCATATGAAAGGATGTTCAACATCATTATTCATTAGGAAAACGCAAATCAAAACCACAATGAGATACTTCATACCTACTTGGAAGGCTATAATAATAATAAGTATTGGCAAGGATATGGAGAAATTGGAGCCCTCATACATTACTGAGAATGCAAAATGGTACTCCTGCTGCAGAAAAGTCTGGAGGTTCCTCAGAAAGTTAAAGAAATACCATATGAGCTAGCAATTTCACTTACAGGTGTGTAAGAATTGAAAGTAGGTATTCAAACAAATAATTGTACATGTATGTTCATAGTAGCATTACTCACAGAAGCCAAAAGGTTGAAAGAACCCAAATATCCATCAACAAGTGAATGAATAATGTGGTATATACAGAAAATATAATGGAATATTATTCATTCATGAAAAGAAATGAAGTACTGATAGATGCTACCACATGAAGGAAACTCAAAAACATTATCCTAAGTGAATGAAGCCACTTTTAAAAGGCCATATATTGTATGATTACATTTATATAAAATATCCAGAATAGATTAATCCATAGAGACAGAAAGCAAACTGGTGGTTGCTGAGCTGGGAGTAGGGGTATTGGGAAATGACAGCTTAGTGGCTGCGGAGTTTTCTCTTAGGGTGATGAAAATGTTTTGGAGCTTGATATATGTGGTGGTTGCATAAAATTATAAATAACTAAATGCCACTGAACTACTATACACTTTGGTTAATTTATGCTATGTGAATTTTCCCTTAATTGAAAAAAATGAGTAATTGCATTAATTATATACATATATATAATTTTATACATTATATATGTATTCAACACAGCATTATTTATTTGTAATAGGAGAAAACTGGAGAAAATTTAATCTCCATCAGGTGTACCTGTTAATAAATTGTTACATCTCAACAACAAAATAGTATGTAAATATGTAAGAATGGGACTCTATGTATTGACATGGAAAATCAGAAAAATACATTAAGTGAAAACAATCTAGGTGTAGAAGGGTGTTATTTTGCTACTTTTTATAGCACAAGAGGGGGAAATTTTTTTAAATATGTGTTTGCATTTGGCTGTATATATGTATGTATGTATATATGTATACATATGTATACACACATGCACTAGAATATATAGCCACCCATATACAGTATATGGAAACTCTGAAAGGATAAACCTGAAACTAATAAGCATTGTTACCTGTTGGGAGGAAAGGAGAAATCTGGAAATGCAGAAGAGGTTAAAGGGAGACTTTTTCCTTTGCATTTAAAGAAACTTTTGAGCCATGTGACTAAATCACTTAGTTCAAAAAAGGTGTTTGTTACATGGTTATTCAAATATGGCCAAAGACTCTATGATAAGATATTTTAACACAACTATTTTAAATAAAATTAGAAACTAGAGATATTTTCAAATTTTACAAATCACTGTAGTCAAGAGAGAGTTGATGAAGCCCGAAAGGATGGAACGAGAGTCTGTCCACGTGATGGGGCACTATGTTCTCTGCCTGGTAGCAAGAGATGCTTTGCCTTCATTTATAAATAATCTGGCTTTAAAAAGAGACCTATAACCGTGGACTCATAGGGAAACTGCGCTTCCACCTTGCTTCACAACCACAGTCCTAAACCAGGGTAGCTGACATGATCCCGCTGTATTTTAAATATGTAATTGGCTTCAATATTAAAGAATTATATTGTAGATGGTAGCAGGCCTATAAGTAATTTTTACTTTATTCTTTATATTTCCTGTATTTTCCACTGAGCTTAACCTTAACGATCAGGGATAAAACTATATATTTTTATAAGACAGATAACTCTAGAGGCAGTATGGAGGAGGAACTGTAGCAGGAAGAGATTGGCAGCAGGAACCTCAGTCAGAGTGCTGGAAAGTACGGGGAAAGATGACAAGGATCTATATAAAAGGAGAGGCAGTCGGGGTAGAAATAGGTAAGATGAAGAGGTGAAAGGACCAGGTTAACTGGATAAAGTAATGAAGAAAAATTTAAGAGTAAGTCTTAAATTTCCGAGTTGAGTAAAGGCCACCAGCAGTATCAGAGAAAAGAAGAGGTGGGCTGCTTGCAGGACCAAGGATGGAGGCAAGTTCAGTTTGAGATTAGTGAGTTTGAGGAGTCTGGACCCATTCCGGCAAAGATGTCAAGTCAACACTGGAAATACAGCAAAGGCACTCAGAACCAGGAGGAGGATTGGCGAATTAGGTGCATGGACGTTAGTTGAAGCCATAAGAATGGATGAAATTGCTCAGAGTTCCAAGAGCAAAATTAGAAGAAAATGGGACAGGATAAAAGCTAGGAGAACACCAGGATCTAAGGTGAAAGAAACAGTAAAGGAAAAAGTAGAAATAAATGTAGGCAGGTAACTAGGAAAGAATGAACTTATTTTCAAGAAAGAAAATGTAAGATCAACATCATCAAATCCTGCAAAGATTAAAGGATAAAGCCTGAAAAATGTCATTGCATTTGGCAATAACAAGGTCCCCAGTGAGTTTAGTGGGAGCAGAAACAGTTGTGTTGGACTTGGGAGCTAGACTGGTGTGGGTTGTGGAGTGAAATGGAAGGTGAGTATTCCAACCATTCAAACCTAATCATTCACACTGTATATATGCCATTCATTTAAAATCTTTAATAAGTGAGACTGGAAACTATATTCTCTTTTTATCTGATGGCCAAAGGTTAAACAGTTTAGTACAATGGTTAAATATATTCCCTGTGTTCAAGTCCTGTTTCTATCACTTACTGCTTGTGTGACTTTGGACAAACAATTTTACACCTCTGTGCTCCAAAATCCTCATTGGTAAAATGGGGATGGGAACTGTACAATTTCAAGACATTGTTGAGGATCAGATGAGGTAACTCATGCAAAGTAACTGGCTTAGCGTCTGCTCACTCAAGATTCAGATGTTATATTTCTTAACTCTTCTATCTGTACAAAACCAAAAAGAAATTAAATCTGGATCTCCCCAACTGAAGTTCTGATTATTTAAAAATAACAATCTCATTCAGGACTACTCATGAAGCTTTCTCATTCACTGGACGATGAACATTCGTTGAGCCTCTTCCATGGGCCAAATACGTGCTGGATCCCAGGACAAAAATGATTAAGGTTTGGTCCCAACTCTCACAGGCCAGAGGAGGCAATGGCTACATTGAAAAAAAATCATTAATATATATTTCTTTGTGTTAAAAAAAAATCACAAGTTGGCAAGTAAAATTACAGAAGAGTTATTATAAGGGTTACTTTTAAGGGTTGTGAAGAAGCAACAAGAGAATACAAATTTATAAGTATTTACACAGTGAAATGGTGAAAACAACACTTGAAATACCCTGCTTTAGTACTTCTTACAGTCCTTCATTACAATGTCCTGAGCTAAGATTAAAAAAAACCACAATGCTAAACTGCCAGTTGATTAATTTCTTTTGCATGCTTTATAAAATATTAATCAGTTGTTCTAAATACCTGTGTTTAATCTGTTTTATTCTTCTCTGTATTTCTTAATAACTTCCTGACGTTAACAATAAGTCTCCTGAGTCACCTGTTGGCTGGTTTCTTTTCTGTACCCCATATGCAATAAATCACATGTAATCTCATTAAGATGTAAAAGCCTTCTCTGCCTTAGAAATAACAGCTCATTTACTTAATCAGAATATAAAAGCTATAGTTACTTAATGAAGAGTATTCAATAAACCACTGAAAATGGGATTAAAGCAAATCTTTTAATATGATCTCAGTAGAGAGAAATGAATGTTTCATCCCGTAAAACACCTTCCTGAGATCCTGTATCGTTAGTCACCCCTCTCCCCTAATAGCCTGTAAGCTGATACTATAACCTGCTAGCAAAAGAGCACTGTATTCACCTGGGTAGGACTCCAAAGACTTAGGCTGCAGGTCTTAGAAGATCATTTTTGTGATCTGGGGCTAGTTCTTTACTTTCTCTGGAACTTCAGTGAAGGAGGACTGAAAACACCTGTTCAGTTAGTCAAGGTTGTCAAAAAAAATACAAGAAAGTTTTTACCCAAGTGCTCTTCAAATTGTCAAGTGCAATACTAATGTGAAGTATTTGACTGAAATGTAACTCACCTGCATTAAAATACCAGCTTTAGTAGATGAGTTTTGTTTTCTTAATTACTTATTTCAAATTAGTCCAAAGGAAACTAACCTGATTGGAAGCCTATCTCTAAATATCTATTAAATATGCTTCATTTAATATAAAATACCTCACTTAATGTGGAAAATGTCAGGACAATGTAGAGCTGTGTATCCTGAACTTCTTCCCACTAATATATACAAATGTGCCACCTCCACCCCCATCCTCAAAACTTTTTGGAAAGAAGAAACACAGGTTATACCCTTATGAAGAATTGGACTAAGGAGAAAGTAGAATGACAAAATTCATTCAACAATTATTTACTGAGTGCCTACTTTGTGCCAGGAACAATTCTAAGCCCTTGGGATACATGAGTGAACTAAACAAATAAAAAAACTCTTGTCCTCATGGAATTTACATTCTAGCAGGAGATGGAAGGGAGAGATAGACAATAAAGAAAAAACATAAGGCAAGTTAGAGAGGGTATTGGAAGGTGTAAGTGTTTTGGGGAAACACAACAGGTTAGAGGCTCCAGAGGAGGAAAGCAGGGTAGACTCCATTCAGAAGGTGACATTGGAGCAAAGAATTGGGTAAGGTTGTTGAGTTGGTCTCTGTGTTACGAGCACAGAGAATGAATGTGCAAAGGCCCTAATGCAGAAGCTTGCCAGAAAATGCTTGAGGAGCAGCAAGCAGATAAAAGGAAAATTTTGAAGATTTAAAAGGATACACAAAACAGAAATAGACCCACGGACATAGAAAACAAACTTACGGTTACCAAAGGGGAAAGGGAGGGAAGGGATAAGTTAGGAGTTTGGGATTAACACATACACACTACTATATACAAAATAGATAACCAACAAGGACCTACTGTATAGTACAGGGAACTATATTGAATATTTTGCAATAACCTATAAAGGAAAAGAATCTGAAAAAGAATATATATATGTGTGTATATATGTATATATTATAACTGAATATATATATAACTGAATCACTTTGCTGTATACCTGAAACTAACACAACATTGTAAACCAACTATACTTCAATTTAAAAAAAAGAAGAAAAGGAACAGAGAAATTAAGAGCAATGTAAAGAAAGAGACCAACTGTCTGAATTGGCTTTTCCTATAGTCATTGTGTACGGTGTTGATTTCTCTCAGTTGGTAAGCTGGGCACCCCAGCATTGCAAGTTAGGAAAAAGGCAGGAAAAATCTCCTTTACCCTCTGTGTTCTGAATCTCTTTTCAAGCAAAATGAAGACCTCAGGGCCAAGACAATCTCCTTCCTAGGCAGTGTTTTTCAAATATGACTAATGAACAGATTCCTTATATAAAAAGAAAAAAAATTCTGGCATAATTCCTAGCATAGATACGTTATTTTTGTTATAATATTAAATATATACAAATGTATAACTAAATGCCAATAGTGCCAAACAAATTTATAAAACAAAAAACAGGCATTAAATACAAGCAAAACTAGAAAACAAATAAAATTCTCATTTACTGTTACTGATGATGGTGTTTGCTGGAACTATAATGAGCCCCTAACACTGACTACTAACAGCGGAAGTTAGTTTGAGTTCATCATGAAAATAATGCACGATGCTGGGTGATGACTCAGTTCTTCTCATTTTTCTTTATTAAAGCTACTGTGAAATCTTTGTTTTGGGCCCTTTCTTGGCACAAGTACATCATCGACATATTAAACTTACCTTTTATCTTTCTCATGGTGACAGCAACATTTAAGCACAAATGTTATAAACTGATGATCTCAATGAGTCAGAATATGTTTAAATACTTTGGAGGGATGATCCCTGGAACAAAAACACAAAACTTAAAATTCCTTGTAAAAAATACACCCCTGAGAATATGCTTACATGTGTCCAGGGATCGGGATCTTGTGGCCGTATTTCAGCCAATAGTAGAGAAGAGACCACTGAGGTGTGTGTGGTGTGCGACACAGGAAAGAGAATAACAGGCCAGATTAGAGCATTTGCCTTCTTTGCTGTGACTTGGCGGATATCATTTGGCAACTTCCTTATTTCACTGAAGAGTAGCAGCAGTAGATAATTTGTATCCAATTTGAAGCCCTCGTTCCTCTTAAACAGGGTTTATGAACACTGAGTGATTAAGAACCATTCCTTAAAATACAATTTTATTATTCTTATTGTACAAAAAGGTCATTTTCTAAAGACTGATTTTTTGCTTTTTCATGACTTTCTTTAGGTATATGGATTTAACGCTTTATATAATGTGTACTACCTGTCATCCATTGTTCAGGGTATTTTATAAATATAAATTAATTTAATCCTAACAGCAAACCTATGACTTAGATGCTATTATTATTCCCATATTATGAGGGTGAAAACGGAGGCACAGAGGGACTATATAACATGTCCATAGGCACAAAACTCATTAGCAGCAGGGCCATGATTCAATCCAGATGCCTGGCTTCAGAGTACATGAGTTTCACTACCATGCTATGCTATCTTATATTTACTTGTGGGCCTTAAACATACACCTATTTTCTTTTTCCTTAATGTATTTATAGCATCTAATCATATGTATGATGTTCAATATATAAGAAACCTAGAAAAAGGTAATGAGGATTGAATTTTTCTGGGTATCAAAAGCAAAATATTGTGGCAGTTCTGCAGAAGTGAAACCATTAGGGTTACTGGATGTGTTTACTTCTCAGACTCGAGTCACTATCTACAGAGCTGCCTTTTGATTATTATGTACGTTTGCTTTTGTTGGCAAGCAAGACTAGCACTGGGGACGTGGCTACTGCCACAATGAACAGCGCCTCTGTGAAAAGCTCAGCAGAAGTATAAACCTCTCTACGGGATAACCTTTACAGGCAACAGGAAAGCAACCGTTCCTAGAATTTGAAGCGCAGATTGGTACATAATAAATTGTGATTGAAGTGCAATCTGTTGTGAATTAGTCACTTTATGGACCATTCGGGACAAATTTTTCACCTGTGACTGGTTCTCTCTCCATACGGCACAGTGACTTCATGCCATTAACTGAAGAATATTCCATGCATGAAGTTAACTACCGTATTGCGAAACTGTCAATTGCTGGAAAATGGATGTTCTACCAAGAAGCCTTACGGAGAGATATTTCCTTAGTGCAGCATTTTGTAAAGTGCATTTTGAGAAACCTTAGTGCTTTAAGAAGTTACTAGGAAAGGCGGCCGCTGGTCAAGTAAGAGTAGAGTGTGATGGGCTCTACACCGCCCCTTAGAGGTTCACAACATGAATTAGCAAGTACAAAGGTTCCCAGAAGCGTTCTGACATCCATGGTGGCTTAAACTGACTTGATCAGGGGACCCTTTATCACATATACCTACAAACAGCTGGGGATTGTAGTTTGAGAGACTGTGACTTGGTGAAATCCCCACTATTCCGGATCTTTCTCCTGGCTCTGCAAGAGGTTTGATCTTGTCAGGCTCCTAGGAGTTACTCAGAATCAGAAATGCAGATTAAGTTGACAAAGAAAGGTCACTTGATGGGGGTCTAATTCTTGCATCCTCTGGCATTCTAGGAAAACTCCACAGAAAGCCAAATTACAAGTTTGCTGGGTATCAAGAAATCAGAAGTAGGGGAACAACTTCAGAGGTTTAAAGGTCTCTGGCTAATGTAATCGGACACATGCACCTCTGGCCCTTGGGACCCCACAGACTTCATCCTTGGGCCAGCACATCCTCTCCCTGGGCAGTGATTGGATGGACACTGCCAAGGACTACACTGCTCGCTCTAAGCTTCTGAGACTCCTTCTGATTTTTCATAATCTCTTTGGGATTTTTCCAAACCTTGGGTCTGTTATAGCCAGGGCTTGGAATAATAATACTTACATACTCAGTACTTCCTTGATGTCAGGTGTTTTATGAAGTACATTTTATTCATTAGCTCTTATCATTTTCCTTACAACTCCATGAGGTAGACCCTACCATGGCACACATTTTTTCATGAGGTACCTGAGACTCAAAGAAGTTATGTAGCTTACCCAACATCACAGAGAAAAAGTGACCAAGCCTAAATTTAAATCCAGGCCACCAGTTTTTGGAATCCATGCTCTTCGCTAGCTACTTCAATGATTTAAAGACCTGAGAACTTTGCGAGTTCTTTAAGATGACTTGGCATGATCAATATGTCAACTTGATAGTTTAATTCTCAGAGGGAATTATTTTTACACTCTTGCCAGAACTCCTTGTACTCCCCCAAACTATCCCATATCATGACTTCCCAGCAGCCACTGATCACCTCTCAAACTGAGCAAGAGAAGTCACTGCATGGAATACTAAACACACTAGAAGTGACCCTGAGCAGGGTACTAGTCTCTTCTGTGCCTTGATTTTCTCATCTATAAAACAGAAATTACACTTCCATTAGTTCATAACCTGACAGGGAATGCATTTTCCTGCAAATGCATTTTCAGCCTCCTGAGGGAAATAATGCCATCTAAAACCTTGTTGTTTTTTATTAATACAACACTCTCCTACTTAATGCCTGTTGGGGCCAATGCATTCACTGTCCTGGAAACAAATACACATTGCTATAAAATCAGTTACAGTAAGAAACAAGATACTCCGAGATAAGTAGATTAAGACTTCACAACAGGCAAGAACGTTGTTTTTATTTGTGATGAATGGGCCAAGTATTTAGACAAGGAATTTTCTGATTTGAATTTTGTATGTTGTCTAGGAAATTCTACAGGGTGATATCCTTATACACATTGGCATTGGTGCTGGATTATCTTCCATTTGCCCCACCCCTACCCCTACCCCCTCTGCGCCTCTTTCCACTCTGCTCTCTGCCCTGGGACACTGACTTGTATTGACTGCATCATTGAGCTCCTTTTCTTTCAAGATTGCAACTGGATTTAGCCAACAGGTAGTACCAGCAAGAGACAGAAAGGAGGGAGAAGAGGAAAGTTGGGATATTAAACCCCCAGTCCTAAACATATAGCTCTCTTGCAGGTTATATAGCTCCTGCCAGGTGACCCTCTCCACCTGGCTCTCTCTGTCATCCAGGTTCTAATAACAGTCCCCTCTTCTTGCATCTTCAGGCCTAGGAGTGGTAATGGTATCCACTCTGCTGATACTAGCCATGTGTCACCCCTTGTGATTTCCCTTTCCCCTGCTCATACCCTTGTAAATAGTCCCTGTATTAAAGGCTCCTCAAATTACCTAAACTGAGATGGCCATCTGCATTCTGCATGGACCCTGACTGATATAGCACTCAATCAAGAACATCCTTGCGCCACTTTTGTACTGAATTAATATTGTTCTTATTATAATATTTAATGTATGTTTTAGATTGTAGGACCTCACATTTGGAACCCAAAGGTTTATCAAGTGTAATCCTATAGAGCTTCCATTTTTTGAAGTTTAGGTCTTCTATGCTTTCTCTCTCACACTGCACTTAACTCTTTGGGACCAGAATAAGAAAGTACGTTTTCTAACCCCAGATATTATATTAGTTTCCTAGGACTGCCATAACAACGTATCATAAACTAAGTGGCTTAAGACAACAGAAATTTGTTCTCTCAGTGTTCTATAGGCAAAAAGTCTAAAATCAATTTGTTGACAAGATCATGCTCCCTTGCCTCTTCCTAGCTTATGATGGTTCCTGGCAATCCTTGGTGCACCATTCTAATTTCTTCCTCTGTTTTCACCTGGACTTCTCTGTGTCTTTGTTTTGTCCTCTCCTTTTAAGGACACCAGTCATTGGATTTAAGACCCATCTTAATCCAATACAACTTAATCTTAATTATATTTGCTAAGATCTAATAAGGTCATAGTCTGAAGTTTCAGGTAGACACAAATTTTGGGAGGACACTATTCAACCCACTACAGATATGCTATGTACAATAAATTTGTCCAAATAGTTTTTCTTTTTAGATTCAGTTTTCTAATCTGTAAAACAGATCATATTAAGATTGGTAATAGAACAGAATAAAATGGAATAATATTGTTCTCCATCTCCTAGTCATGCTAATTACTTACACAACTCTTTCCAGAATGAAGCATCAATCTTACTAAACATAGTACTCTGTGTAGCTTCTACTATTCAATTTAGGTAGGCATGTAAGATAAAACCTATTTTCTGTGTCAGGGCTATGTGGTCTTTAAGAATCCTTCTGGTTCTTTGATTTTAAGCTTTAAACTCATTAATTAAAATACTGTGTACAAAAGCTTAAGGAACTGTGTTATATAAAAGAAATTTATTCTTTTAATAGTAAATGTTCAAGTCAAGAACTTAGGAGAGAAGATTTGTTTGTTACTTTTTAGTCAGCAATGGAACACAACATATTCCATCTTCTAAAACGTGAGAATAATGGTTTATAAATCTAGGAAGTAGGCACAGTTAATGGAAAAGTATGAATCATTCCCCTTAAGAAATAAAATATAAAAATGCCAAATGCCACCCAAATGTTTCAGAAATATTGCTGGAAAACATGAAAGAAATACAAAAACAATAGAAATCAACACTGAAACAGCAATAAATAAATAGAGAAAAGGAAGACATGAAAATATCACTCTTTGCATGCAAAACTTTTATACACCTAGAAAACTATCCCAGAAAAAAAATATCACAGATAATAAGAGTGACAAATAAGAATTTGTTTTCTATTTCTCTCATTACCTAAGGTATAAGACAAATTAATTAAAGGGAAACTAAATTCTGCCGTACCTTGGCTGAGAATAATATACTTTCCTCCATCATTTGCCTAAACCTGGGGCTGGTTTTGCAACTTCACTGAGTCAATAAGCACTACCTCACTAGTTCATGACAAAGTTCAGACCATCTAGAAGTAGATACAGGAGCCAGACAGATGGATGATTCATCCAATATCCTGGCCCAGAAAGGCCAATTAACTCGCCCCAGATCATATAGTTAGTTAGCAACAGAGGTATATCTAAACTCAGGTTTGTATGATTCCAAAACCCAATACTGTATACCGCAATGCCTCTCTGAGAGAAAAAAAAAAATGAATTTGCAAATACTCTTTTTTAAAATGTTTGCCACTCAAAGGGGAAAAAACAGTCTTTTGAACAAATGGTGCTGGGAAAACTGGATATCCTCATATGGAAGAATGAAGTTGGACTATTACCTTACATCATATACAAAAATTAACTCAAAATGGATCAAAGACATAAGCATAAGAGCTAAAACTGTAAAACTCTTAGAAGAAAACATAGGGGGAAAGCTTCATGACATTGGATTTGGCAACAATTTCTTGACTATGATGTCAAAAACACAGGCAACAAAAGAAAAAATAGATAAGTTGGATTTCATCAAAACTAAAAACTTTCGTGTATCAAAGGACGCTATCAACAGAGTGAAAAGGCAACCCACAGAATGGGAAAAAATATTTGCAATGTTAAGGGTTTGATATCCAGGATATTTAAAGAACTCTTACAACTCAACAACAAAAAAACAAACAAAACTTGGTTTTAAAAAATGCGCAAAGGACTTGAATATACATTTCTCTAACAAAGATACATAAATGCAATAAGCACGAAAAAAGATGCTCAACATCTCTAATCATTAGAGAAACGCAAATCAAAACCACAATGAGATACCACTTCACATGCATTAGGATATCTAGCATCAAAACAAAACAAAACAGAAAGAAGAACTCATATGCATTGCTAGTGTAAATGAAAATTGATACAGCCACTGTGGAAAACAATATGGCAATTCCTCAAAAAATCAAACAGAGAATTACCACATGATCCAGCAATTCCACTTCTGGGTATGTACCCAAAGGGACTGAAAAGAGACCCGAACAGCTATTTATGCATCCATGTTCATAACAACATTATTCACAATAGCCAAAAGGTAGAAGCAGCCCAGTGTCCATCAATGGATGAATGGATAAACAGAATCTGGCACACATAATGGGATATTATTCAGCCTTAAAAAGGAAAGAAATTCTGACACATGCTACAACATGGTTTGATCTTGAAGACATTACGCTAAGTGAAATAAGCCAGTAGCAAAAGGACACATTTTGTAGGATTCCACTTATATGAGGTACCTAGAGTGGTCAACTTTATAGAGACAGAAAGTAGAATGGTGGTTCCCAGGGACTGGGGGGTGGGCAGTTTGCATGTCTAAATAAAACAAAAAATATACAAAGATAATCAGTAGGTAGAAGTAATTGAGAAGTTTATAATTCAAACTACAGAAATCGTTTTTAGATAAACACATATGGGTCAATTCTCAGGGTCTCTTTACATAGTGATTAAAGAAAAACTACCCAGGACTAAAAATAGGTAGTAAATTATCACATGGAGAAGAGTTCTGAAATGCCATTTTTAAAGATTTACTGAATATCTAGTAAAGGAAATAAAAATAAACATGTAAAAACAGGCATTCTTATACATTTCTTGTTGCAATGTATAAGACTGTTTCGATCTTCTAAGGAATAATTCTTAAGTGTTCAACATAAGCTATAAAAGTATCCCTATTGCTTTCTCCTTTTTGAGAAATATACCCCAAATTAATACCCTTAGATACTTAGATTCTTGCCTACAGGCAATTTTTTAGTGGTAACCAAGCTGAATGTTTACAGGGGTAAGAAGGAAACAAGCATGAGTAAAAGTGGCCTGGTTAGGACTGTGGCAATGTCCCTGAAGGTTCCAGCAAATTACTGTCTTGTAGATAATATATAGGGTTAGGTTTTCACATATTCCAATTCAAAAAGCAAAAACTGCCTTTGTGGAGCCTTCTACATATGGAAGAATGAGAGCTATTTACAGTTTGACATGACAGAGGAAAGACATTATATTGTGCCTTCTACTCCAGAAGAACAAATGAAAGTAGGGCAGTGCTTAATATGACTCAGGTACCAGAGAAATCTCACTTCTGAAAGTAGGCCTTCCACTCCCTTCCCCAAGAGCTTACTGACATTCACTTCCTGGAACCATTGTGTACCTACCCCACTTCATACCAACTCGATGACCTGCATCTACACACACAAATAAGGACCTGGATTTGTCAATTCTTAAATTCTTTTAATGGGGAAAGCAGTGAACTGCGAGGACAGGAGTGAGTTTGGGTTTTGTGGCTTCTTTCTATTATTTTTTTTAAAAAACATATTCTGTTTATGCTTAACAGGTTTGCTAGCTCTCTGCACAACTTCACAGGTAATAATAATGACAGAACCCCCTTCATCTCCCACCAAATAGCAGAGAGCATCATTAGTTGTGAACACTCAAGGCCCCTTTCCCATTTTATTAAGGTGCTCAGCTGCCAAAATCTGTTTTCCCTTGGAAGTAGTTAAATTCTTTAGGTTATGGGTCTCCACTGACTTGCTTAGCTACCATTTCCTTCCATACACACCAAATTTTTCAAATGCTTCCAATGTAGAGTCCTTTAAAACTCAACAGAATGCCTCCACACCACTGCCTCACTTGCCTCATCTTCCTCACCTGCACCCAAAGATGTTCATGGAAGGGCTGTAAGAATAAGAACAAGTCTTCGTTTCCACAAAGCTCTGACAATCCTGCAGAAAGCATGCCCTTCCTAAGGTACATCAGCGGGAAGTGGAGTTTTCTTAAGAAGGTGTAGGTGTTTTCAGGCAATCAAAGGGGAGAAGGAGACATAAAAGGGGGAAAAAATGGAGATGGTGGGAGTGAGCAGCAGGGAGAGAAGAGGATAAAATGGCCTGGGAAGTCAGTATGTATCCCTGTGAGTCATGAGGGAGGACACACTGTCCTGGAAGGAACCCTGGCTAGATGAGAAGGACTTTGAATTTGACGACGAAGACTAATGGTCAAGTTAAGCGTTTTGAAGACAAAACAATATGGCCAAGTCCTTGGGGAAAAAACCATTTTGATTATGCATGCAGAGAAACAGACATCTAGCAAAATGTAGCCAGTTAAATAAACATGTTTAACAACTTCAAGGAGGGGAATATGTTATATAATTAACACAGGTAATTGTAAAAGAGATATATAATTACTATAGTTTAATAAATTGGGTGCTTCTGGATAAGGTAAAAGACATAGCAGTTAAGGTTTAGAAACAGCTTGGATATGAGAAGGGAAAAGAAGAAATACCCCTAAGGTGCCCTTTTTCCAACGAATCAAATCCCACCTATTCTTCAAACTCTAATCAAATCCTTTCCATGAACCTCTATGAAACCACCTCTGACTTCCAGTCCCAAGTAGAATCTTTCTCTCTTAAATGTGTAATTTACTGTCCACACCACTCATTTCTCATCTAATCATATGCCCCTGTATGCAGATATGAATCTTGTGATATCTTGTACTCCATATCTTGTCTCCCCAGTGAGAGTAAAGGGTTTATGGTAGTCTATAGATTCAGGTGCCCAATAACTCCAAGAAGAAGTAAATTTTAAAAATGGAGATAGAAGTATGGCTAGCAAACCAACATATGCTTACAATCCAATGTTATTATTTTGTTTCAATCAGTAATGACATATTGGCCCAAAAATCCATTCTTAATCTCAAAATGACAACTGCATTCAGGCCTCAATAGTTCTAGAGTTCCTCTCAGGCGATGGTTCTTAACTTGAGCATGCATGCTCCAGAAGAATGCACGGGTATGCTGGGGACCCTCCCAGTCCTATTACAAATGTGGAGCATAATTTTATTCAAAGATTTGAAGAAGAACGGGGAGGGCTAAGTAACATAAAGTAATCTAATTAGTAACTTTTAAAAAGCAATTCTATATGAAAACATACATTTCTATATGAAAACAAGACTTCAAATAATTCCATCCCAGTAGCAGACCACTTCGAGCTATACTTTCAGAGGCCAATGTTACTTAACCTCTGCTATCTGCAGTGAGAATTCTCTGGTGAAAAACTCTGGGAAGCACTATTTTAAGTTTCCACAAAACAGAGAATGAAGTGCCAACTATAAGAATAGCAACTCACTAGTGCAGCCACTATGGAAAACAGTGTGGAGGTTCCTCAGAAAACTAAAAATAGAATTACCATATGATCCAACAATCCTATTCCTGGGCATATACCCGGACAAAACTATAATTCAAAAAGATAACATGCACCCCTATGTTCACAGCAGTACTATTCACAATGGCCAAAACATGGAAATAATCTAAATGTCCATCAAGAGATGAATGGATAAAGAAGATGTGGTACACATATACAGTGGAATACTACTCAGTCACAAAAAAAGAATGAAATAATGCCATTTGCAGCAACATGGATGCAACTAGAGATTACCATACTAAGTGAAGTAAGTCAGAAAGAGAAAGACAAATACCGTATGATATCACTTATATGTGGAATCTAAAATATGGCACAAATGAACCTATCTACAAAACAGAAACTGACTCATGGACATAGAGAACAGCCTTGTGGTTGTCAAGGGGGAGGGGCTGGGGGAGGGAAGGACTGGGAGTTTGGGATTAGCAGATGTAAACTATGACATATAGTATGGATAAACAACAAGGTCCTACTGTATAGCACAGGGAACTGTATTCAATATCCTGGGATAAACCGTAATGGAAAAGAATATAAATAAGAAGAATGTCTATATGCATATAACTGAGTCACTCTGCTGTACAGCAGAGATAGGCACAACATTATAAATCAACTATACTTCAATAAAAAATTAAATTAAATTAAAAAAAAAGAATAGCAACTCATGATCGAGCTCTTCCTCCAAGTCAAGTATGGTGCTATGCACTTTATGAACATTTATTAATTTCTTTCTCCAGTCCCATAAGAGTTATGGTGCTCACCTGACAGACGATGAAACTAATTCACATAATTTGCCTATGTCCAAGCCGCTATTAGGTGACAAAGATGGGATTCAAACCCAGGTCTACTGAACATCAATGCTGACGTTCTAACCACATAGTCTCCTGCGTAGGACTGAAAGATGCTTGGACTTGCAGGCCTAACTCTTCTCAAAAGGATACTTCAAATTATAAGCAAATGTTAACACATCTTTGAACAAATGGTTCAGTAGCCTTTCATTGCCGTATCTACTGACATTTTCAAGGCAAGAGAATAGTCTCACTAGATGCTGCCAAGTTTTCAGTACAACAAAAGCTTCTCTGGATTTAAATAAACTCCTGGAGAAGGTCCTAATACAGTAGGTACTCAATATTACATTATCAATAATTGAATCCCAAGAACCTCTTAGAATAATAAAAAAATGCTAGAATCTAGAAGTATGGAGAATTTGTCTTGTAAGAAATTAATTGGCTCTCTCCCTCAGGCCAATTTCTCAGGAACTTTTTCATAAATGTAAGAACCAAATCTCAAATTTTCAACAGTCTTTCTAATCATAGTAAATAGTGTTTGGTGTCTTTGTAACCTTCACTGTGGGATTCTTGAGGCCTTTCCAAAAGGGACAGCCTAATTTTAACTGCCAACATTGCAGAGAAACTGCATCACTCCTGTTACATACATCAGCAAGGAAATGGGACAGACAGAGGAAGGATTTTCGTGTTGGGGGGAAGGAGGGTAGGGTATATGACTAATGCCTGCATACCTCTGGAAAAGATATAGCATTTTTGCTGTTGAGTGAAAAGATAAGCTTATGCATTGTATTAAAATCAAGCCCTTTGACTGAAACAGGATAGCCTAGAAATAGTTCAGAAGCACGGGATATTTGAAACTTGAAAATGGACTTTCAAAGAGGCTATTTTTATAAACCAAATATGCACAGGAAATTCTGTTATTCTATTCCATAGCTTAAAGATCTGTATTGTCCTAGCACAAAGACCTTCTTGGACTCAATCCCAGTCACAGTTGGTTTACTTAAAAATCATGAAAATCTGACTAAATGCCACCTTGTTCCAGATAACATCTTCCTGGCAGATGCCCCTTCCTCACCTCTTTTTCCAAGACTGAATGGTGACTCTTTTGCCCTCTCTCTAAGCCACTAACCTGCATTCTCAGGAAATGCAAAATACAAAGTTTAAAATAATTTCCTATTTTTATATTCAACTTGTGTCTACTTAAAATACAATTTTAAAATTTCCATGAAACCTAAAAAGGTATACAACTTCATCTGTGATGTATGCCTTAATCATTCAGCAGACTTGTACCCGCCATCATTTGAGCAATTTCTAATTTAATTTCACAGTTAATAATAGGCTTTAGTAAATTGATATGATGTTTCTGGAGGGATATTTTGCACTATCCCTCAAATTAAATGTGCACATTCTTTGCCTCAGCAATTCCATGCCTAGAAATTAATTTTTTAGAAATAATGACACAAATGCTCAAAAATGTAAGTGTAAGAACTCTTCTTGCAGCACTATTTATACTACCAAATTTTGGCACCAATCTAAATAGCCCTCAACAGGGTAATGATTAAATGAATTACGGTAGAAGCACATTAGGGAATATTACAAGGAAGTTAAAAACAATGAATATCAAGATTGGTGGATGTCCAAGATGCATTGCAAAGTGAAAACAAAAGCAATTTACAAAAGGATATGTCTAGCATGATACATTTTTTTGTTTAAAAGTTTATTTTTGCACGTATTTGTGTTCACGTGTATTATTACATAATCCATCATTAATACTTCTTACCTTTGGTGGAGAAAGGGAAACAATTTGTATTATCTGAAATTTTTACAAAAGAATACAATATTCTTGTAGCAATTTTTAAATAAAATTTTTCTTTAAAAACATGAATCATCCCCTCCTCTTCCCAAATATGTCAAAGTATCATATCAGGTAACAATATACCTTTCAAAGACATTTTATATACACAGATGTGAATCTACATTCACAGATACTTTTCAATGAAATGAACATTTAGAGAGCTTCATTCACAATCTTACCAAAAAAAAGCTTTGTTAATGGCAATACTTTATTCATCAATATGATTTCCAATGGAAAACAAAATTCCCCAGATAAGTTAAAACATTGAATCAAAGGATGGTGACCATTTATAGGATCATCAAATGGAGAGAGTACTAGCTAGCTACAATTAGGCATCCCAAGGAGAGAAACTTGCCACAGAAACCTTAAGTTACAAAAAAAAAAAAGATAGAAAGCAAGCAAGCAAGCAAGAAAGAAATAGCAAGCTTGTGTCAGAAATTCAATAATTAAGCCATTATATAGTACTTTACAATTTAACAGACCTTGGATTTGGTTTTGGGGGGGATGGTTTGCAAGCAGTATATTTTTTATTCTTAGTCAAAAGGAAACTTTGGAACTGTTGTCTGACATGAGAATACAAGTGAGAGACTTTTAGCCATAAATGCTGTGCACAGAGCACCTGCACAGCATAGGTTACTTCGGCTACTTCTGCTTTCATTGTTCAGTCCCCCTGAGAGATATTATGCTCCATAATGTTCCTCTGTCATTCATTTAATGGCTTTTTTCAGAGTGAATAATGTAGCATATTGAATGATATGTTTTTCATGGTACCTAATACAAATTACCGCAGCAGACCTTTGACAATCTCCTGGAACCCCCCTAAAAAGAGCAAACTGTAGGAGAGCAAACACAATTTCTATGCCTGACAATTTAATTTGGGAGACCAAATGAGTACTTATGAAGGAAACTTAAATATTTGTAAAGCAAATAAAGTAAGAATTAACCAACAAATAAATCTCTTTGTCTTGGGGTTTTTTATTCTTTTGCGGCTCTCCCCAACTAATAACCAGCTTTAACTGTGCCAGATAGGGTAGAACCACAGGCAAAGAGACAGCTAGTAAGTACAAAATAGCCATAGGCTACCAAAATGACACTTAACTAAATGCATTTTGATTCTTTCTTTGATGGTTAATGTAATGTGTAAGAAAGTGTTAAATAGATATGCTTTGTGGAACATTATCATACTAATGAAGCAACAGATCACTAAATGTTTCTGTTTTACACACACACTTGAGATTACATATAAACTATTAAAAAGACGTCTAGGGAAAGGTAGACTCTGTCATTAAAAATTCATCTCATCAAATGAAAGAGATTCTGTAAGTGCAAACCCTCAGATCTTCAAGATGCCATAATTTTCTAAATGTCCTTTCCAAAAGACATTTATACTGTGCAGCTCATTTCTGCAAAATGTGACTTGATTACCAAGTCCTCAGCAACTTACGTGATTTATTTTAGGAGACTGAGTCATTTCCCTAAAGTTTTACAGCTATCTCTTGTCAGTGAAAAAATCCTAACGCTTAAAAGCTCTCAAGAAAATGAACCAAAACATTCTGGAAAATTCTTTCTTTGCAGAGAAGATAACAACAGCTATAAGACCAGGAGGTGTAAGGAAGTTAACAGGGAAGAAGAATGACAAAATGTGATAGGACCTCAGATCTTTCGAAGGAAATTAAAAAAACAGGAACGGGTCCATCTCCCATCTTAATATATGTAGCCAGATTGTAAGCCAGACGCTTTTTCATGTTTTCACAGGTTGTATATCAAGCACATTGTCCTACTTCAGCACCACACTGTCAATATTTTCTATAGCACCCAGTCTTTCTTTTAAAATTATGTTACATGAATATGGTTTAGGCCTCATATTCACCTAAGATCAAAGTTTTAGGTGCCATGTGACTTTGATAATATACAATGGAACCACTCATTGGCTGTGGCTGGCTAGCCATGTTATATTAGGTTTTTACTCTATTCAATTAAGTTCTAAGGGAAAGTTTTCTGTTTGCATCCATACAATAAACAGCTTTCTTGCAATTGGAGGGTCTGTAGCAACTTGCAATATCCACATTGGATAAACTTCATTTTTTAAATCACTGTTGATAGTTGAGGAGGTACATGGTACTGGAGTTGGAGACTGGCTATGAGGCCCATTCTACGAACTTTAAGAGTCAAAAAGCATAATTCTCCTTATGACTCGCCTCATGAATGTTTATTTAGTTGCCCAAAGCATTAGTCATGCTGTTTTCTGCCATATCTGCTAGGATAATGTAGGAATAGAGAGTCTTCAAAGTCTCTCCCTACATCTTTCAGTAGAAGAAAATGATGTTCTCATTGCCCAACACCCAGTAAACCTGGTCCAACCAGTCAGGAAGGTTTGGAGGGTCTTCTAATGCCTCTCCTAGTCAAAAGTTCATAACTTGAGAATGTAATGACACTTTTCTTTTAATTGTGGAGAAACCCTCAAAAAACTGGCATTAAATCCCAAAGGGATTTTCACTCCTGAGACATTTTATTATCTTGGAAACGGTTTCCTGTCTTTTGGGCATATTTCTGTACCCAAGGACCTCTGATCTTCTAGCTCACCAGCTTCAATGCTCCCACTCCAGAAATCCTCTGTCTCAAGCCTTTCAATTCATTTTCTCTGTCAATCACCCCCAAGAAATCAATATGCTCCTCATCCTGCTAGATTCCTTGATCTATTCTTTTAATCACCCTCTGAATCCATCTTCCTTTTCCCCTTCTGCTGTGCCCCATGGCAAAGCTCAACAGTAGTTAAACCTAGCAACCTACTTAGACCTCATCTGCAGCCCAGCTGCTAGAAAAATAAAATGAAACCAAACACAAGGATGCTCACCAGTCTTTTGACCACAAATCTTGCATGGGACTCAATACTGCCATGCGACCTTGCTACACTGCTCAAACACATGTATTCTCTTATTTCCCTAGGTGACTATGTCACATGTTTACCTCTCTCCTCCACCTCCCTACCACATGCATTAAAAAACATTCAAATGCATAAAAAACAGACGTGAACAGACTCATATCTTCATTGGCAGATCTACTGCTGGCCTGCTTCTAGACACATCTTCTCTCCATTGCCTTCTACCCTTCTGGATGAAGTGCTTCTGCTCCTGTTGAAGTCTGAGCTCCTGACCTGTGCTCTCACCTTCTCAAATATTTATCTCCTGCACTTATCCTCTCTCCTGAAACATCAATGTCATCTGGACAATGTCTACTGGATCATATCCATTTTTAACACAAAATGCTAAAATGCCTTCACTTTATTTTGAATGCCCCACCAGGCACTACCCCATCGCTTTAGCCTTCTTCACAGCAAGTTCCTCGAGGGAATGCTCTGCAGCCAAAATAGCCACTTCCTCGCCTTACATTCTCTCCCCAGCTCACTTCATTCCAACTTCCATCCCCATTGATCTTGTCAAGACAGCAGTGATCTCCCTTACCACGTTGCCAAGCCCAGGGGTCAATTCTTGACTCTTAATAGTACTTGACTTCTCAGCTCTAACTGTTGATTACTCCCTCTACTTGATCATATGCTGCTTTCTTCTTATAGCTTCCAGGACACGTCACTCTCTTGGCTTTCTTTCCTGACCACTCGTTCTCAGGCTTCTGTGCCTCCCCTGCTCTGCTCAGCCTCCACCCTAGGTCTCCTTCTCTTCTCTATGTACACACTCTCTCAAGGCAACTCCCTCCAGCCCCATCTGTCAATGATTCCTAGACTCCGGATTCATGGACCCCACCTTCTTCTTGTCATCTCTACCTGGATGTCTAATAGGCACGTCAAAATTGACATGGCCGAAGCAATTCTTAACTGCCTCTTCCCCTCCTCCCCGTTCCCCCCAGTTAATACCTCCCTCAGTCAATTGAACTACTCTGGTCAAAATTCAAGGTGCCATCCGTGATTCTTCTCTTTCCCACAGCACCCCTTATCTGAGCCATGAGGATTCTGTGGATATCATCTTCAATAATGCCCTACATATATTCAACCTCTATCAACTTCTCTGCTATAAGCCCATATTCTCTCTCACCTTCACTGCCACAAGACTGCGGCCTATGATTCATTCTCCACCAGCTGCCAAAGTGATCTCCTAAAAACTCAAACCTGTTACTCTGCTTCTTAAAACCCTTCACTGGTCTCCCTTATACTTAGAATAAAACCCAAACTCCTTATGCTGGCTTACAAAGTGCTCTGTGATCCAACCTCTGTCTGTTTCTCTGACCCCCATCATGTCTCATTTCCCCCTTATCCACTCTGCTCTAGCCACACTGGCCCTCTTTCCATTCTTGAAACCTACTAATAAGCTCATTCCTGCCTAGGAATTATGCTAGAACTATTCCCTCTGCCCAGAAAACTCCTGTCATTGGCATGGCTTTTTCCTTCTCGTCATTCAGCTGAAATGTCACTTTTCAGAGAGGCCTTTCCTGACCCCCAGTATAAAGTCTACCCAATCATTCCTATCAGATTACCCTGTTTTTATTATCTGCATTGTACTTACTTGACAATCCTGATATTTTATTGCTTATTTGTTTATTTTCTGTCTTTCCCCTCTAAAATATAAGCTCCACAAAAAGAGATCCACTCTGTTTTATTCACTGCTGTATCCCAAGATGGAGAAGGATGTCTAGCACCAAGTAGGTGTACAATAAATACTTGATAATAAATACTTATATGGAGAGCTTGGTCAAAGAATATGAGCTTTATGGTTCAAAAAAAGTTATGCTTCCAAAATGTTTATACTTGCATTTATGTGGCAGACAGTAGCTTCAAAACACTTTCACAGTCATTTGTTTAATCTTCCCAATAACCTTTTAGAAGTTCACCATGATTCTTCCTTTCCCTAACACAGAGAGAAGAGGCTAACTGATTTATACCAGGTCACACAGTCAGGCAGTGCAGTGCTGGGACTAAACCCTAATTGCTGGACTCCTTGCTCAGTGCTCTTCCTACTAAGCCTAAGTTAACAAATGAAAGCATGTATTGAACTGGACCTTTCTGCCATCATGTGCTCTGTGCATATGTTGCACTTAAGGATTATACTTAAGTTATTTGTTCACATGTCTCTTCTCCCACTGGCTATAGGCTCCTACAAAACAAAGCTCATGTTTTATTCATCATCTGTATTCCCAGTGCCTAGCACACTGCCTGGCACATGGTAGGCATTTAAATGTTTGTTGAATTTAGCTGAATACTCGCATCAGAGCCAAGCGTTGCTCTCAGTGCAAAACAGATGGGTTATTCTCTATCTCAATACTGAAGATTTCACTCTGAATACATAAAAACCTTTTAATGATTCTTTTGAAAAGCCTCACGTTTCAAGTCATCCAGCACCTTCTAAGTTCTTTCACTGACAACTCATGTGCCACAAGCTGTAGGAGGTTAAATGAGTCCTAGGCATTCCTCCAAATCAGTACTCCAATTCACCTTCCACTTCTTAATGCGAACAAAGGGCATGTTAGAAAACCTAAGATTTATTCGATCTGAAGTCAGAGGCTAATGACATAGGCTCTATGTTTGTCCGTGCTCTGAATGTGAGAAAAAAACAAATAGTCAAAATGGTGTAATAGGAGAAACACTGAATGGGGTATCAAGAATCACAGATTATGATCCCAAACAATGACTCTCAATAGCTATGTGGCTATTTACGTGCAGGTTTCCATCAGTCTCTCAGTTTTCTCATCTATAGTTTAAGAATTTTCGATTATCTTTAGGGTCCTTCTGGTTCTAGAATCTGTTATTCTGTAAGCAGTCCTGATTATCATGACATTGCCCCCAGTATCTTATCCCCCACCCCAGTCTCTAAACTCAAAATATCTAGATGGAGGAGTGCCATAATTAGATTTGGATGCAGCGGTAATAGTCAAATATAAATAAATAAATAAATAACTGACTAGGTGAATGAGAGATGTTCTGCACCCCTCAACTGGACTTTCTCTTGAGATGCAGAATCTTTATGAATAGCAAAGTCTAAGTCCCACAACATGACTATCTCAAAATGCTGTAGAACCAAAAGAAACATCCCCTCTTCACACCCAGTATTTATTATCATACTTTAACTCAAAAAGACAACAAAATCTTATGAAGAGATTAAAATCCAGGGAATTCTGGACTCATTTTAACTGACCTGATCAATAAAATAGGCCCTTGTCTTAGTCACACTGTTTTATCTCCCATCAGCTCAAGGGGCCTACATATCTCACAAGACAACGGTCACTGATATGCCATCAACAATGCCAAAAAGAACAGGCAGAAGAATACAACTGGTGGTGTGTTGGAGCTGGTTGTTAACAGTTTCTGAAACTTGAAAAGCTGATTGTTAGGACGCTTGAAATTGGCCATGGTGGAAGTCTTTATACGATGGAAATCTATGAACACTACAAATCAGGGGGTACTTTTAAAAGAGAGCCAGTTAATCAACACACTACTGAACACGGTGCTTGGCTAGAAACACTGGGAAAAAAAGACGATGCAAGACCAACAGAGAACAGAGAGAAGATCTGAATTCTAGCCCTATATACCCACTCACTGGCCATGAAAACTGTAGCAAGTCTATGAACCTATGGTTTGCTGACTAAAATGTAAGAGAAGTGAAACAAAGGTCCGTTTAGAACCTAAAATTTAGGATTTTGTGGTTCTCTGTCTGGGTCATACTTACCCCGACTCCTGAGGTCTTCTTACAGGAAATGCTACATGAAACAAAACCTGGGTAGCACCAGGGCGTTGATCAATCTTCCCTTTGTTGTGAGAGCACTACTTCAGTCTGACGCATTTGGCCAATCAACCATGTTCAAACCTGGCCAGAGTTCTGAAGTTCCCAGGATCTCTTAATTATTGAGCTGCATCCAAAAAAAAGTTCCAGAAAGCCTCCAGCTGATTCAAGGGTTTCCTTCAGACTTAGGCTAAAGGCTCAGAGAGGATTCCTGGCCATTTTTCCAAGCATGTGCTCCTTCTATATCCTGTCGCTGTGGTGAAGTTCCATAAGGAGCCCTCTGGCATGAGGGCAGAAATGAAAGTGCCATGCTGCCAGAATAAGATGTAGAAGAAGCACATGTCCTAATACCAGACCTTCTTCCTCAAACCTGAGCCACCATCCCAAGCTCAACATACAGTAAGTCCCTTAAAGGCAGAGACTGTGTATTACCCACGAAACCATGGGTTTGCACAAGAACCATGGAAGATCTGCTACAGTGAATTCCCTTGTTTGGTAGAATTTGAGGTTCATCAGCCTGAGGCTGGTGTATGGGCAACAAATAACATTTAGTTAAATGTTTCTCCCAGAGCAGCAAAGGACTCCTCAAAACAGCTGCTCCCTCTGACAAGTCAGCACAGATTTATCCCACAATATAGGATGGCAGTGTCATCATGCATGATTTGATCATGAAAAGATATAAATACCCTTGTTGTGCTTCCAAGTGTTCTCATTTCTGGATGCAAGGATTTGTAAATATCATCATCATTCCATTGCCTTGCTCTTCAAAATAAAAATGCATATATCACATTTGGGGGGAAATATTTAATTGGTAAATAGCAACAGTACAATCTGGACATAATCCTAAAAGTGATGAGAAATATAATATCATCCAAGAGGACCAATTTGTCAGTGTGCTGACAGCCATATATTTTTTTTAACACTCAGTCACAGAGAACAGAACTTAAAAATAGAGTGGTTTAAGCTTAGAACAGATTCTAGAAAATGATCATATATATCCAATCTAAATCATAGAAATAGATTTTTAAGAGATTATGGAAAAAGGCAAGGAATTATTTAAGTCCATCTGCTGTGTTTAGGTCCAGATAGCTACCTAAACCATTGAAAACATTTCCTAAAGCTCCCTAGAAATACAGGAGCCAAAATATCTTGGGAATCCAGTCCAGAACTAAAAACATTCTCTAAATCAACAATATTCTGAATCTAAAGACTAGAAGAGGGCCTCCCTGGTGGCGCAGTGGTTAAGACTCCGCCTGCCAATTCAGGGGACATGGGTTCGAGCCCTGGTCCGGGAAGATCCCACATGCCACGGAGCAACTAAATCTGTGTGCCACAACTACTGAGCCGCCACTCTAGAGCCTGCAAGCCACAACTACTGAAGCCCGCGCGCCCTAGAGCCTGCGCCACAACAACTGAGCCTGCGCTCTAGAGCCCGCGAGCCACAACTACTGAGCCCACGTGCCACAACTACTGAAGCCCACGTGCCTAGAGCCTGTGCTCCGCAACAAGAGAAGCCACCGCAATGAGAAGCCCTCGCACTGCAATGAAGAGTAGCCCCTGCTCGCTGCAACTAGAGAAAGCCTGCATGCAGCAACGAAGACCCAACGCAGCCAAAAATAAAATGAATAAAATAAACTTATTAAAAAAAATAAAATAAAATAAAGACTAGAAGAACATTTCAGGTGCAACGTATCATTGAATTCAATTGTATGGCAAATTAAAATACAACCTATAGGACACTGAACCTCAGTTTTCCTTTTAAAATGCTCATTGATTCAACAAACTCATACTGAATTTGAATTTGGTACTAGGAACTGGGGATCCAAACATGATTAAGACACAGCCAGTCTGCAAACTCACAGACTACAGCAGAAGACACACACCCACAAATGGTAAAGATACAGGATGCTGAGAGCTATGGTAACAGCAGCCCATCCAGATAAGTACAGACTCTGGAGCTTCAAGTGCCATACAAGGCAACAGCTCAGCTGGAGGCAGCAGCATCTTTGAATTAAGGGCCAGGCTCTGTGGTGAATTCAAATAGTGCTCTTTTTAGTGGGTGCTACCACTTCTAAGGATAACAATTTTTTTTCTGGCCAGAAGAAGTAAAAAAAAAAAAAAAACTACAAAGCACTGGAAGTTTAAAAAAAGCAATCCAGGTTCAGTACTAAGGTTTGTGGAAAGGAGGACAGCCCTTTACCTGACGCAGGGTGGCAGAGTCCAGACATCTAGGGGACCTCACATAAAAGGAGACACACCAGAGGGTGCCCAAGCTCAGGATATGGCGGTGCTGTGGCAGGACTGGGGTCGGGGGGACACTGTTGAAGTGGAAAGAGAGAGAAGGGGCAGCCTGAAAAGGCCTTAAGGCTCCTGAACAGGCATTTTTAATTCAAAACTCATGAGTTTGATCAGAATTGCACTGGAAGAAGATCATGTTTTTCAGTTTAAGAATTCTTATTTAGTTACATTCTCAGTATTTAAGCAAATACCTACTGTATTCGTTTCCTAGGGCTGCCATAACAAAGTACCACAAATTGGGTATTTTAAACTGAAGTTTATTGTCTCAGAGTTTGGAGGCTAGAAGTCCGAAATCAAGGTGTTGACAGAACTATTTCCTTCTGAGCACTGTGAGGGAAGGATCTGCTCCGGGCCTCTCTCCTTGGCTTGTAGATGGCTGTCTTCATATTTATATGGCATTCTCCCTGAATGGCACGTCTTTATCCAAATTTCTCCTTTTCATAAGGACAACAGTTATATTGGATTAAGGTCTATCCTAATGACCTCATTTTTAACTTGATTATCTCTATAAAGACCCTCTCTCTAAATAAGGTCACATTCTAAAGTACTAAGGTTAGGATCTCCGCATACAAATTGTAGGGGGACATAATTCAACCCATAACATCTATATTATAAAAGACACAGTAAAAGACACAGTCCTTGTCCAAAAACAGATTATAATCTAATTGTGAAGTTGGGACTGAGCCACATGAGACAATTCCAGAATAACATTCAGAGGATGTAATTGAATTATAAGCTCTGTGTTTTGGGCAAAAGTCTTTAGGCTGGTAGTTCCTAAACATACATGTGCACTGGCCCCCATCACAATTACTGCCACATCTCGGTAGCACTATTTACTTGGTGCTTTTTAATTTCTACTCTTTCACTTAAACAAGTTTATCCTAGTCCATTAATGGAAAACCAGTATCTTTGCCAAAAATAGAAGGCAAACTTAAAAATAAACACATCACTATTAAATTTTTTAAAACTGTCCAAAAATCATCTGAAATCCTCTCACCGCAGTTGTTAACACAGCAGTAAAGGCTGGTACATGGGAGAGAGCCCTCCGAATTAGGAAATTGCAAGACAACTTTGATCAAATTTTGTTACCGTCTATCTAACCTTGGGTAAGCAACTTAACCTGTCTAGTTTCCTCATCTAGTTTCCACCAACAGGTGGCATAGTTAATAAGGTGGTTGGTTGCTATAACAATTACATGAAATGTTCCTGAAAGAACTCTCTAAATATAAAAGTACTGTAAACACAGTATCATGGATAAATTGGAGGGAAGACTGAAACCTTACAACCTTAATCTTGCCTTCTTTTTCACTCTCTGATTTGGAGCTCTCCCTTTGAGGGAGATGGTATCCTTTGAGGTTTACCATCGCTACACTGACCGCCCACACCATCTCTCGCTTCTCTTGGCCTGTCAGTTCGTGCTGGTCCCTATAGGAACACAGAGGCTGTTCGGAGAGACAGGTGGCCTCATTTCAGTCACCCTGCACTTTATGCCTCAAGGACTGAGGCAGACCCGCCTCAGCTTTTTGTTTGTTGTCGTTGGCGATGATCATTGCTCTGCACTTCACCTCCGCATCCAGCTGTATCCCACCAATGTCGTCAAAAGCACAGAGAACACGGTCCCCTGATTTTCTCTTCTTTCGCTGCTCTTGAGTGAAATGCTTTGCTTTTCCACAAATAGTTCAGAGCCTGATGCCACATGCGTATTTCTTCAAAAGTGGTTCTCTCCGGGGGACTGGAGCACAGCTGTCAATCAGCCTGACTTAGAAGCAAGAGATCAGAGAAAGGCATTTTCCCCAACAGTACAGTTTTCGATCCCACTTTGCCTGGTCCCAGTCAGCTCAATTTCACCTCTAAGACTAAAACCATGCCTGTAACATCCCTGTAACCTCCAGTCTTGTAACATCACAATTTGCAACTTGAAAATCAAGCAAAACAAATCTCAACTGTCTCCTCCACCTCAAATTCCAAAGACCCTGTTTAAGCCCATATTTTTCAATATAAATTTAATAACTGGGTATTCAGTGAACTATTACATTGAGCAAGCAGGACTCATTGAGTACGACTTAACCCTATCCTAACAACCCTGCTGCTTGTCCTAATCTGCTCTGGGGGACTAGTTCTTCGTCCACCATTGGATGGGATGAGAGCAGGGCCCTTCACTTTTCTGGTCATTCTGAGATAATGAAAAGTCCTTTGGTCACATCAAGTCACAAAAAAGTTCACTTCTGCAAATAAAATGTCTGGTTCTGTGTCAGAGACAAAACTTCAAGCTTCGGTTACAATGACATCTTCTCTTCTGTCTTCACGTAGGTCTACAGAAAGCCTTCCGAGAGAAAAGGAGGCATGGCTGGATTCCACCACATGAATTATTTCCCACCAGTTTCTGACTCTCTCAGGGTAACAGTAGGGTGGAAGGAAGAGAGATCAGGAGGGAGAGAAGGTCTGACTGAGCTGGCATGGCCACAATCTGGCGCCTGTACTCTGCAAGCTTGGAGTATCTCTCTCTCCAGGGGACCTTCCTGGGTTCTGGAGACATACCCCATTCTGGGGATTCCCACCTGCAATTTCCTTGACGTGATCACTTACAGCCCTCTACCCACCAGAGATGCTGGGACTCCGGGAGCGCACTCGGTCTCTTTCTGCCAAGGTCTTCTGTCCCGCCCTTTTGGGTGGCCCCTGGGAGACAGCAGCCTCTCCAGGTAGTCCCTTGAGCAGGTGTGACAATGACCCCACACCAGCTCTGTCGTGGGCAGACCCCACCCCTGGTCCACAAGAAACATGCATTCTTGTGCCAACAACTCAGGCCGTGCAGGCCACTGCCAGCAAGCCCTCCTCACTCGGAGGTCCAGCCAAAGCTTATTACCTCTAGAGCCCCCAGGAGAGGGTCAGACTGTGACCAGTCTACCGTGTCCCTCACACTGCAGAGGACACTTGTGAGCCTCTCAGAGCAGTTCCCCTGACATCCCTCTCACTTGATTTGAGGTGGAGGGAAGCACCTTACATCTCTCTGACAAGTATGTGTGTGACAGAAAGAACAGGCTTCCCAGCACATGGACGATGCCCCCAAAGAAACCCTCCATCAAATCAACAACTCTGAGCACCTGGGTGGCCAGGAAAGGGTCATGAGAGTGATTCTGGACCACCTCCTTCCCAAGTGCTGCTTGGGTGATCAAGCATCTCACTTTGAAATGTAGACGTGGTTGTCATCTTTCACCTGGGAGCCTCAGCTGACACTGATCCAGAACGATTTCCATATTAACATCCTTGAACACTAATGATGCTATTCATCAACTGAAGTACAATTGCCATCATCATATTTCCTACATACAGTGTTTAGTTTTATTTTTTAACTCAACAAATACTTTAACCAAAAGTAATGGGCTGTACTCGGCAGTACAGCAAATGGAAACAGAAAATGCTCTTTGCCTGGCTCAGATATGCAGTTTAATCATCATCATCATCATCATCATCATAGTCGATACCTCCTATACACTTATTAAACCAAGTCCTGTGCCCAGCACTTTACATGTATACAGAAAAATCCTACTGGGGATTTTGTTATTTCCTATGAGATTGCTACTGCTATCAGAGAGGGTAAGTAACCTGCTCAACATCACACAGGAAGCAAGTGGCAAAGCAAGAGATTTAAATACATGTCTACCCAACTTCGTAGCCTAAACACTTGATCTCTAGCCTCTGTTACGTGAGTTGGGAGGTTTATGACGAAGGATAATAGACAGAGCGTAAGCTACAAAGTCAGGAACATTTCAACTCCTCCTTAGGCTAATTGAAAACACCTTGACTTAAATTCTTGGTCTATTACTTTGGCTGTAAAATGAGGACACTAACAACTGCCTAAATTAGACATTTGTTGCACTACACAGCATCCATCTCTCTCCTCATTCTCAGCAGTGTAGCTTGTATAGCACCACCCCACCCCTACCTCCAGGCAGAACCTGGTTGGGTTGGAGGATAACTTGCATATGCCATTCTCCGGGCCACAGTTACTGGTCCAGGGAAGGGCTAGGTTTGTTTGGTTCTTTTTAGTCACTGACAAATCCTAACTGATACCCTACTCCATAAGGTTGTTTTAAGAATTAAATGAGGTAAGATGTGTAAAGCACTTAGTTTAATGCCTGGCAAAAATAAACTTACATTTATTAAATGTTTGGCAATAATGTGGAACATGGACCGGACTAGAGCATATTCGACTGAGGAGATTACTTCGGTAGCTAATAAAAAAGACCTAAACAGGGCTTCCCTGTTGGCGCAGTGGTTAAGAATCTGCCTGCCAATGCAGGGGACACGGGTTCGAGCCCTGGTCTGGGAAGATCCCACATGCCGCGGAGCAACTAGGCCCGTGAGCCACAATTACTGAGCCTGCGCGTCTGGAGCCTGTGCTCCGCAACGGGAGAGGCCGCGATAGTGAGAGGCCCGCACACCGCGATGAAGAGTGGCCCACGCTTGCCGCAACTGGAGAAAGCCCTAGCACAGAAACAAAGACCCAACACAGCCATAAATAAAAAATAAATAAATAAAATAAAATAAATTAATTAAAAAAAAAAAAGACCTAAACAAAATCAGAATCAAGAGGTGACAGTGCCAGGAATCACTGCTAACTTAAAACTTACATCGCTGAGTAGCAGATTAGATGTGCAGGTTGAGGGAGGGGGTAGAAGTCAACACCTTGGGCAAGGTTGTCAAGCCTGAGAAACTAAAAATAAAAAAAGCATTTCCACTAACTAAAACAGGGAAATGAAGAAAAACTGGTGTGGCATGTCAGTCAATTTGTTTTGAACAGGCTGAGTTTGAGGAATGAGTAGGATATTCAGAGAGACATGATCTCGGGAGCTTTCAGCAGAGGTTGGGACTAGTTAGTGGTGTGCTGGTAAACTAGCTCTGGGTGAGTGGGAGGAAGCCCTGATTTGTAATGTTTGCCCCTTTTTGTGGTATAAATGCTCTCATCACACAACTGCCTTCATGCTACTTACATGAGGAACTGGGAAGAGACGTGCAGAATTGGCTCTCATGAGCCAGGAAGAGATGGCTCCAGTCACCCTTGATGAAAATGAAGCTTTCTGCTTACACTGGCAGTGAATGAAATTGTTCAAGGCGAGAGGTTAAAAAGAAGAGAATTCATAATAAAGCCTGAAGAATACTTAGAGGATAAGGGTGAAAAGGGGGGAGTTTCAGCAAAGAGGAAAAGAATGAATGGCCAGAAAACTGGGGAAGTTGGGACAGTGTCACATCCAATGAAGAAACAGCCTCAAAAACTGGGGGCAGTAGACAGCACGTAAGGCAGAGGGTGCAGACCCAAAAAAGGTCTTTTAAGAGTATTGTTGACTTGAAGTGCACAGTTTTGGTAAATTGCAGGGGGAGAGAGACTCTATTGTAACCTCTTATAAATAATTCTCTATGTATGTCATTTTTTCTTCCTATCCTTTTCTTAATAGAGATATTAAAGAAATTTTGTTGAAATATTTCAGCTCATGGACACTTTTGGGTGCTGGTCACATCTGCCTTTAGAAAACAATAAATTACGTCAGTTATGGTTTAGAGATAGATGAGTAGGTTTGATATTTTATGGCAAAGGCATATAATAGGATCCAAGCAATCATATTAGATCCTCTCAGCCTTTCTTATGCCCAGAGCTTGTAGGCACACTCGGCCCTGTGGATTTAAAATCCCAAGGAATGGGGTGCTCCACTGCAAAGGAAGCACGAGAAGTAACAGAACAATATATATCTCTGTGTATCTGATAAGAGAAGTCACCAGAAAAAATGTGATGGTTTAAATGGAACCATCACAAGAGCCATAAACAAACGTTAAACTCTAGGTAAAAATGCATACTGTAGTGTTTAGGGGTGAAGTATACTGATGTTTGCAATTTACTTTGAAATGCAACCAAAAATAAGATAGATTGATCAATGGATAGATATGTGATAAAATAAATAGAACAAGATGTTCATTGTATAATATAGGTAATGTGTATATGTGTGTGTTCACTGTACAATTCTTTCAAAATTTTCTGTATTTTTGCTATTTTTCTAATAAAAATATTGGGGGAAATGCAAATAAATAAATAAATAAATGGCACTCTTTCACTGAAGTATTGCTCAAAGTGACAATAAGTATTGGGTTGGGGGGGTATTTTAGACAGTGCTATAAAAACTAGTAAAACATGATTTATAAAATAAATCTCTATGAGCTTGCTTTAAAGGAACTAACTCAGCATACACTACAGAATCTTCAAAGATGAACTGATGTTCAAAGGAGGCACAGCAAATACCCATTTAACAAATTCCAGTGGAACCGAAAGGCTCACTCGGGACAAGCAGAAAGACTGAGAATGAGAACAATCTAAGAATAGTGGGAACCATTCCAGACCCTGAGCGCACGCCCCTGGGGGAGCATGAAATGTGCAGCTCTTCCAAGCATCCCACCAGGCTGAGTGGAATTTTAGTTTAAAATGATAGGTTTTTTAATATAAAAACAGCCCCTAAACACAAGCCAACTTCTTCTCTGGCACTCAAGCTAAGACAGGAGTCTGTTCCAATACTGGAAGAAAAGCTAGCTGCACTCAACTCATTGTTAGGTTGCATTGCCTTCCTACGGGGTTTTTCAAGGGTAATTTCGACTACACTCAAAAATCACCCGCAGGAATTGACTTTAGCACCTAACTTCCTTTACAAAGCAACTCCACTGTGGAGGAAATTCCTGTAGACACTATTTTGTCTGACTATTTCACTGAGTAACCATGGGTACATTACTTAATCCATCTGGGCCCTCTGCCTCTCGTTTGTAAAATGAGGTCAGTGAAGTAAATGATCACTAATTTCTTTTCTAAATCTAAAATCCTATGACACTATCTTTCAAAATAAACTTCAATAGATGAATAATATATTTTAATGATTCCAAATGACAAAAAAAAAAAAAAAACCACAGTACTTCACTACAAGCATTCAATTTCCTTAAATAAGTAACAAGGTTTCCTTACATTTGAGTGAAACTTACTTAGAATGAGGAATTCTGGGGTTCTGTCATTAGCATCCACACAATGTGAAGATGATAACCGTGGCTGCTTAACTTAGCAATATTGCCGTAGTTAGAAAGACTAACAAATAATAATAATAATTTCTAAAAGAAATTTCGTTAGTTTCGTAGCACTCCATTCAGGCAAATGAATCACATGATGGGCCACAAAACTCTAAGTTAGCTGACATATGCTGACCTATATAACCTTGCTTAAATCAGCAGTTACAGTGGGTCATGTGCAAAGCACAGTTCACCTTGTTTATCCCTTTGAAATGGCTCAGGAATGACAGGTTTTGGCAGTTAAGGTGAACAGAGAAAAAAATGGCTGTTACACAGCCCCAAACTAAGAATTTAACCTCCTCCAGATGTTCACTGAATTCTTAAGGCTCCCCTTTTCACATGAAATGTTTTATCATGTCAAAAATATGCCACAGACTTAAACTTAAAGAAAAAAATCTATTTGGATGCTTTAAAAAGATACACACTAAATATTTAGAATCCTATTAGTAATGTAAATTCGCAGTTGGAAATGTCAAGATTTTTTTAGGTTAGTCTTTCAGTAACATATTTGCTTCTATATTACACCTTAATGCTATAACTATAGTCTAAAAAACTGTTCTTATTTTTGTAGAGTAAAAGGATGATCATTCCTTGATCCATCAATAATCACATAATAGCACTTGTTCATACTACAAGTATAATAGTTATATATTTCTGAATGACAAAAACACTACAGATATTCTCCATGTCAAACTCACAGCCTTCAGGAAAACATCCAAGAGTGCTTAGAGTAGCAGATGCATACTTTTGAAAACAAGAGACCAAGAAAGGCCAAAAAAGTGAGCGTTTAAAGCAGTAACAGTGAGTTCAGGGAGTAAATTTATTTCTATTTAAACATACAGTGCTTTCTATATATTTTTTTCTTTTTTTAAATTTGGCTGTGTTGGGTCTTCGTTGCTGCACGCGGCAAGCGGGGGCTACTCTTGGTTGCGGTGCACGGGCTTCTCATTGCAGCGGCTTCTCTTGTTGCGGAGCACAGGCTCTAGGTGCGTGGGCTTCAGTAGTTGTGGCACAAGGGTTCAGCAGTTGTGGCTCACGGGCTCAGTAGTTGTGGTTCACGAGCTCAGCAGTTGTGGCACTCAGGCTCTAGAACACAGGCTCAGTAGTTGTGGCGCACGGGCTTAGTTGCTCTATGGCATGTGGGATCTTCCTGGACCAGGGCTCGAACCTGTGTCCCCTGCATTGGCAGGCAGATTCTCAACCACTGCACCACCAGGGAAGTCTAATGCTTTCTATATTAAAGATAGAATCCATGGCTTAAGGAAACAGGAATCTAAAGGCCAACATATTGTATAATAATTGGGAAAAACTCTAGAGTGACAGCACTTTATTAAATATAGATATTTTTAAAATTCTTTCAGATGTCTGGTACAGGGTAAACTCCTAATATTGTTGAATGAACAAATGAATGAATGAATACCAAAAATCATCTTTTGAATAAAATCATTAAGAGAAAACTACATAGATGGCCAACAGGCACATGAAAAGATGCTCAACGTCACTGTCAGAGAAATGCAAATCAAAACCATAATGAGATATCACTTCACACACCTCACATTTGTTAGAATGGCTATCATCAAAAAGAACACAATGGGGGGTGGGGGAATGGGATGAATTGGGAGATTGGGATTGACATATATACACTAATATGTATAAAATAGATAACTAATAAGAACCTGCTGTATAGCACAGGGAACTCTACTTCCCTTCGCTGTACAGTAGAAACTAACACAACATTGTAAAACAACTATACCCCAATTAAAAAAAAATATGGACATAAGAAAAAAAAAGAACACAATAACAAATGCTGGTGAGGATGTAGAGAAAAGGGAACCCTCCTACACTGTTGGTAGGAATGTAAACTGGTGCAGCCACTATGGAAAACAGTATGGAGGGTCCTCAAAAAACTAAAAATAGAACTAACCTATGATCCAGCAGTCCCACTCCTGGGTATATAAACACTAATTCAAAAAGATACATGCACCCTAATGTTCATAACAGCATTATTTACAATTGCCAAGATATGGAAGCAACCTAAGTGTCCATCAACAGATGAATGGATAAAGAAGATGTGTGTTTGTGTGTGTGCGTGCACACACACACAATGGAATACTACTCAGCCATAAAAAAGAATGAAATTTTGCCATTTGCAACAAAATCAATGGACTTGGAGGATATTATGCTAAGTGAAATAAGTCAGACAGAGAAAGAAAAATACTGTATGATAGCACTTATATGTAGAGTCCAAAAAATACAACAAACTAGTGAATATAACAAAAAAGAAGCAGACTCACACATATAGAGAACAAATTAGTGGTTACCAGTGGGGAGAGGGAAGGGGGGAGGGGCAACATAGGGATAGAGAATTAAGAGGTACAAACTATTATGCATAAAGTAAGCTACAAGGATATATTGTACAGCTCAGGAATTATAGCCAATATTTTATAATAACTATAAATGGAGTATAAGCTTTAAAAATTGTGAATCACTATATTGTACAACTGTAACATATAATATTAACATCAACTATACTTCAATAAAAAAAGAAAAAACATAACATGAAATAATCTTCAATAAAAAAGTATTTACTTTTGTGTCATAAGTGCTCTAGCCTAAAGCCTATTCTTTAATGAAATTAATTGATCTGCATGAATAATGAGGCACTGAAAGCTGCTCAGGACACAACATGAACAGGACACAGTTAAAGAGTTAAGAGTGCAACTGAAGAGACAAACGTGGAAGAAGATAAATTACAACACAGTGCAATCAGCACTGAAACAGTGATGCGAAAAAGTTTCTAAGGGAGCAGGAAAACGGACTGATTGCTTGAAAGAGGTGGGGGGTGCATGACAGAGTGGGTGGCTTCTGAATCCTGTCTAAAAGCATACACAGAAGTCATCCAGGAAGAAAGGGGATGGGGACAGAGGCGCAACCTTCTAACATAGCACATGAAGCCCTTCATGGGAAAGACTACATCTGCATGTGCAATTCCCGCCTCCTAGAACGACTTTTACCTTCTTGGTGAAGCCCGTTCTATACCCTTCCCATCCCCGAATCCATCTCAAGCATTAAACTGTTCCCCCTCCATGCTCTCATGGCCTCTGTAACATCGTTCTGAACACACTGCATCATGCACCCCACTAAACTCCGAGCTGATCCATGTTTGTATCCTATTGCCCAGTGGCAGACAAATAGGAGGCTCTCAACAAATGTTTGAAGTTGGTGTGGCAGCTACCTCCCACGAAACAATTACCCTTGTATACATATCACAAGTGTTATCTTGTTCCATCTTCCTTGCAATTGTGTAAAGTTGGTATTGTTCCCACTTCGTATATGAAGAAACGGAGGCTCAGAATGGTTAAAAAACTCCCAAGCACCAACTAAGTGACAGAGTCAGAATCTAAATCCATGTCTGTCTCACACCCCAATTCCAAAACCATCCTCTTATCCACACTATTCCTGATGCTGAGTTGATGGATCCACGAGACCTGACCCAGTTCAAGTTTGTTTGTAATTAAGGCATTAGTGTGGTTCTCATAATGATTTTATGAACTACAGTAAATTGAGCAAATATGACCATCTATCGTATTTACTTGTTGTTTTATAAATTTTGATGTAAGAAAAGAAAAAATCAGGTTTTCTCAATGAGTAGATATACACTAGGAGTTTGCAATTCATAACTGAAATAAAAAATACAAATACAAATCAGTTTTTCTCAATGAGCACGCATACATTGAGAGTTTGCAATTCACAATTGAAATAAAAAATACACACAGAAGGTAGAACTACAAGAACTTAGAGGAAGAATTCCTTAATGTCACCATTAGAACTGTGTTACAACACTCTGGCACTCACAACTTAAAACAGACTGAAGATCTGAGTTGTTCTATACAGTTTCTCTGAAGTCCATATGAAGTGAAGTGAGTCTGCAGTTATTAAAAAATCCAACAATGTCATTCAGATTGTAGGAAACAACTGACGGAAATTAAAATAATGACTTTGATAGTTATCACAGCTTACTATACCTCAAAGACTGCCAGCATAAGGCTGGTTTAAACTAAAGATACAAACAAATGGTACAAAATGAAACAGAGATCGTGTGAGAGCCCATAAAGGGGAAAACTCACTGGAGAAAATGAAGAGAAGATTTCAGACATACCTGACATCTTTTATCATTACCTACATTAACCAGAAAAAAGAATTATTGAATTATTTGATTTGGTAAATCAACAAGGGTTTGAAGTTAAAATTTAAACTCCCCCTACTTGCTTCCATTTATTTTAGAATGCAACTTCGGGGGGTGGTGTGTGTGTGTATGTGTGTGTGTGTGTGTGTGTGTGTTTTGCAGGAAAGTCAAACCCCATGTACTCTAGTGTTGCTGATTCAGATGTCTTTTCTTTTCATCCTTAAATTATTTACTCACTCAATAAATTGTTGCTTTAAGCCACTAAGTTTTGTGGTGGTTTGTTATGCAAAATATATAACCAGAACAATTCCTGTCTATGAAAAAAACACAATAATAATAATGACAATATGGAAGAAAGGGTTTAAAACAGGATGGAATTAAATGTCAACAATAAAAAAGAAGATGGGGAGGGAAGTGATTGTAGTGAATCTCTCCTAAGATCCTTGTACAGTCTGCGAGGTGCTTAAACATATTGATTCATTAAAACCTTTGTTAATTATACATGACACATATTTTAAGGATGACCACTAACAGACTAGAACTAGAATGTTCAACTGCCAAGCAAACAGATTGAAGAAGAAAGTGGGAGGTAAGGATGAGTTAAGAAAACTCATCATTTCAACTGAAGGCATAAAAGTAGAAGGAATAAAATACCTATGAAAAAGCAGGCAATATATAGAAAACAAAATAAGATGTGCAAATAAATCCAAATATATGAAGAAATAACACCAAATGTAAAAACACTAAATGCACCAATTTTAAAAGATGGTCACACAGATTAGATAAAAATCATAAAGCTATAGATGATTTACAGCAGATATATCTGAAGCAGTCAAAGAATGGCTGAAAGTAAATTGGTGGGAAAACATACATCAAGCAAAAACTAACCAAAAGGAAGCTGATAGGGCAACTGATAACAGACAAACGGACTTTAAGAGAGATATCAGGATAAAAAGATGGCATTATAAATGTTCTTTTTTTATTGATGTGCCCACTATTTAGTCCTTAGGAAAGTATGAAAAGCCAATTAAAACAAACATTACAAAATTAGCATGTGTGGTAAGGATTATTTTGTATTTAGTAATGGGTTAATATCAGAATGAAACATTTGTAAACCTCAGGCCAATGGTATTTTCACAAAATATTTACAATTATTTAACATTTAATAATTATGGCACCTACATAAGCCTCCTTTAGGGAAAAGTGACACAAATCAGCATGGGGGAAAAAATCAAGTAGTATTTAGAGAATAACTGGATAGAAAATAAAAACCATGTCACTATATGGAGAGAATAATACCTATTTCAAGTATTGCTTTCAACCAGTATGTTAGGGGATAAAATATACTAAAGTGTCTTCAGTACACTGAGCTATACAATTTTTTGAAACCTACGTCACGTCCAGGGAAGTGTTCCATTACCATTTTGAACTCACGGACTTCTCTGTGAACCAAATCTTCAACATGCATAATAAAGGAAGATCCACGATCATCTGAGACACCAATGCAATGCTGTGAGTTCAGATTCCAGTAACTGCTATTGTGCGTCCATAATGTTGGGTATTATCCTTGGTCCTGCCCTAGATGTGTCCTCTCATTCAGTCTTCTGAACACCTTGCAAAGTATATCCCAAAGTATGACACTTTCTAACCTCCAGCATCTATTCTTGCAGTGACTATGGAAGACCAGACACATCTACTATGGCAGAGATACTGACTGCTCGCCAAATAGCCAAGGGCTTCTCCCCATTTCCCAGTCTCCGTGCAGTTAGGCAGATCATGAGACTAGTGCTAACGATGGACTCTGAGCAGAAATGAAATGTGTCACTTTGGGGACAAAGTATTTAAGAGCTGGTATAAAAGTCTCCAGCTCTCTCTTCCCTTGACACCTGCCCAAAGAGGCCCTATGTTCCAGATGGTGTAATGACAAGATGGTTGAGACTTTAATAATCCAGAATGGCAAAAATCAAGAGGTGGTAAGCCTGAGTCCCTAAAAGACAGTACAAAGCAAGCCCCCATGTTGGATACATAGCATTAGTAATAATCATCTTTTGCCTGTTAAGCCACTAAGGATTCAGGAGTAGTTAATTACTGTAGCATAATCTGACCTATCCTAATACAACAAGGTAACAAAAAGTAATTTAGAGTTAAGTTGTTCCAAAAAATAATTTCATTTCCAAAGCTATTATTTTCTAAGAGAATTTTTTTTTAAATGTAAAGACACGACCTAAAACAACACTTCTTTGGCACTAATCATGTAAAAATACCCCAAAAAAGAGTTTAAGAACAAATACTCTTAACTGTTTTTGACAGCTGTTCTGGAAACTAAATACCTAATACATAAATTATTTGTTCCATTTGACTGAATTTCAGATTAAACTGCAGCTTTCCTATCACCTTGGAAAGCACGCTGGTTTAGAATCTACATAGTACTCAACTTAAAACACTGCATTATTTAGCATTCATATGTTAAGTTCTTTGTATAATTCCTAGAGCTCAATTTCAAAAGAATGGATTTTGTTTTCTGTAAGCAGAAGTAAGCCAGTATGTCACTTTAATCTGGAAATCCTTCTTATGGACTCACTCAGCCGGTAAATTCGTGTTGCTGCTTTAGACTACCAAGGAGATGATTTCATTATTAATAGTAGCCAACATAACGATAATAGTTTACAATCAGCAGACCCTTACAATGAGCCCAGGTACCTTGCTAAGAACACTGCATGTATTATCTCATTTAATTCTCATGATACTGGCACTTTCCTTAGTCTTTTTTTTTTTTTTTAAGATGAGAAACCTGAGGTTTAAAAAGATTACATAATTCTCCCAAGCTAGTAAGTAGATCTGAATTTACTAGTCTGCCTGACTCTAGAGCCTGTGCTCTTAATCACTGATAACCTCAGAATTTCTCAAAGTGTGCTGCGTGTGACAATCCTGGGTGGCCCACAGACACAGTTATTACTGACTGTTAATGTATGTTAGGAAGAAACATAGCTAACACAGCAAGCCTTTCCCAGACCTTACTGCTTAGAACAAGGTCAGGGTACATAACCAGTTTGCTTTCTTTTAATCAGATGGCTTAAAGAAAAAGATTAATAGCACAAGTGATAATCCCAATATTGCAAAAACCAAGAAAGTGCTGAGAAAATAACTAAAGGTTGAAAAACACTGGACTATATTTTTCAACACAGAGGGGAAAACATGAAGACTGGGACACAGGGCTCTTAAGTCCCAGCCTTGACTGCCTCCAAGTAGCTGTATGGTACCACCACTCTGGACCTTAGTTTTTTATCTATAAAACATCAGCTTAAATTTGGAGCTCAAAAATACATGATCCAAATGCCTTGGATAACTACTGCAACTTTATTTTACCATCCAAATGCAAAGAAATATGAAAAATGTCATAATACATAAGCCAGGATTTTTTAAAGACAGGGTCAAAGTACAATTGTTCTGCCATCTATCTTTGAAGGTACAATCAACGCACAGAACTGAGAGGTATACTCAAAGGATGGTCCAGACAATGCTGGTAAATTATTTATCTGTTACCAGTCGATGACAAGATAAGAACCTTGATCCAGAATATGAAATACCTACATCAATAAGCACTTTACTTAGTTTAGATGATTTTTTTAATAGCAAGATTTTCTCAGTGAAGGAAGCTGCTACACTGATTTACATTCTGGAGAATGTTTCTTATCGAGTTACAGATCAGTAACGAACAGTTCAGAGACCAGCACTGTGAGAAGCACAGGTGTACAGCACAGTGTAAACTTCTAATTTTCATAATGTGCATTTTCCCAGTTCTGTTCAGGTACCTGTAGCTGCCTGCACATAAGAAACGGCAAATTAAGCTTCTTGAAGTGTTTCTCTTTTGAACAGCCAGAAAAATAAGCACAAGATTAAAGGTTAAGGGGAATTAGATAGTGAGCCTGAAACAAATTTAATATTTTCTGCCTCCACTTTAAAAAGTGTCCATTTGATTTTTCATGGAAGGCTGTTTGTGTTGAGTACCCTAAGTGTTCTTGCACAAGATAAGCATTTGGTTCTTTTTATTTAGAGAGCTTAGGAGGAAGCAATGGGTAGCACTATTAAATTTGTGAGGGGTCGATTCTAATTTTGGATACCAACACTAAATTATAAACCTAGTGATTTCTGGAAACCATCTGCAAGGCATTAATTGTTGTAATTTGGAGATTTGGCACTACAGGTACATTGTGATCATCTCTGGAAATCTCAGGGTGTATATGAGACTTTCTGGAAGGAGAAAATATAATTAGCTTCTGCTTTAAGAACCATGTTCACACTCAAAGTTTCCCCAAATGGTGTTTTGATATTTTCAACTTTTTTGCTTTATATTCCCAATAGGATCTCTACATTGCCTAAACTGCTTAAAGAAAGATTTATGTTTCTGATCCAGAAGGATATGTTTTCCCTCCAGATTAGTAGAGCTAAAAGTCATCTGGAACAAGCTGTACAGTGCAAAATGTTATTAGCAATTAGCTAAACAAAAACAAATCACACTTCTAGGTAGGAAGAAAATGTAAGCCAAGAGAAATATGATCAAAATGCAGGGTGTGCCAATAAGCCACACCTCGCCAGGCCTATGTTCCACCCAAATCCTTCCCCTTTGGGACTTATTTCTATAGAGACCATCTCTCAGTTCCACAAATAAAACTAGACATGGCTAGGAAACAGTCCAGCTTCTCAGGACACAGCTGAAGAGAAGTGGCTGCTTCCTACTAAGAGGTATAGAAACCTGAAGCTATTCCCACTATATGTGCTTTTATGAAACCTATTTCACAGAGCCTGAGAGAACTTATTATGCATATTCCTCTTCAGTCATAACAGCCTTAAATTTAGGACAAAACTTGGACCCCAACATTCTTTTCCCCACCTTAGCCCTGCATTTCCTCTTTTCTTTCAGGTTTTCTCCAAATGCATCATCTCACCTATCTTCCCTTCATAGGGCCCAAGAAAATTGTTTTGTATGTTTTCAAATTACTAAGTGCTCATTTGAAAGATTCTTCCCATCATGTCACTGATTCTATTAAGCTCTTGAAAATTTCTGCATGGCATGGAGTTACAGTTTTCAAATTTTTTATGTCAATTTTTTGTTACTTCTTTTAAAAACAACTGAGTGGTTTTTACCTATATTAAAGCAGCCCAAGCCCTCACCCTGAAGCAGTAACTATGGAAGTAGCCCACTCACTCTTCATCCTGCCTTTAAAAGCAGTTGTGTTCCTCCTTTCCCCTTTCTCATCATAACAGCCACCCCAGTGACTCAGTTAGGAATAACTGCTGGTACAAGAAAGCCTCACTAATGATGACTTAAACAGAGGTGAAGATTTTTTTTCATATATAGCAAGAACTTTGGAGTTCCAGTCCAAGCTCTTTCTTTCTTCTCTGTAATTCTTGGCTCTTAATTTTCTTGATTGATAACTTATGGTTGCTACATGGATGCCACAACGCAAGATATCACATCCTTTCACCAGAGTCCCAAGTAGGAGAGAAAGGGAGGTTTAAAGACTCTCTTCATGAGGCTCTGGTTTTTCATTAGAAAAGGAAGTTTCCCCAAAGTCTTTCCCTTACATATCACTGGCCAGAACTGGGTCACATGTGTACTCCTTGACTACTCACTAGTTGGATGACCACATCAGTTTAGACCCTTCCTGAGTCTGGAGAGGGCCTGCCTGCCCTGAGATCAAGGGCTTGCTGCCCACCCCCTGACCCCATAAGGAAGATGGGATCAGGAGATGGCTGCCAGCTAAAGACCACAGTGCTGTCACCAGTCCCTCACTACGTGGGATGGCAAAGTCCCCACAGAAGTGAGGTTGTCTCCAGTCCAGAGGTCAGAACAGTCCATGGTAGCCCCAGGGAAGAAATGGATATCTTTGCTTAAACCAAGGTCTCTGTCACTCACTTTGAGGTCCCAGATAAGCCAATCTTTCTTTTAAACACAGCTGTGGTTCTGCAACTACATAAGTGAGCTATCTTTAATGTTCTAGATGTTAGGACCTGTGCCTTTTAAAGCTATTAACTGTGGAAGACCTGTTAAAACCAACAGCATGCCTGAAAATACCACATACCTCATTCCACCTACATGATACTTTTATTCCTGAATTCTAGTCTCTGTGTTCATCCCATCCCCTTAAGAGGTCTGAGGGTGCCAATTCCTCACACCTTTTCCATGTTAGGGATCTAAAACTATTAGAAAATACACTAAGAAGGAGACAAACATATGGGACTCAAACTATCATTTATTATTTATTCAGAGTTCTCTGGAAATGGCTAGATGCGGAAATTAAGTGGAACCTCTTACTGTCTACCCTAAATCAAAAGCAGGGGAGAAATTTCTGCTTCAGACCATATTGCAGTAATTAGTTCCAGACTTGCCTTCCTAATGAAGCAACTGTAAAACTAGAAGGCAGTGGTTTTCTGACATTGCACAATAGATTAAAATCCCAAAGAGAAGGGAAACTTATAAGTTGACTCCATGACCACCCAGATCTCAGCTGGGGGACAATTTCCTGGAAGCTCCGATGAGCTAAGGAGGCAGCAATCAGAGTTTGGGTCAACTGAAGTGGCTAGAGTCTCCAGGCAAGGCACTGGAAAGGAAAGAGCTATGGGGGGATGAAGGCCAGAAGTCCACATGGGGATCCCCCATAAGCCTTTGGCTAAGGTCTGGGCTGCACATGTGCAGGGCAAGACTACCAAGGCTTCTTTCCAGAGAGCAGCTGCTACAGGGCTGAGAGTGTAGTGGAGTTAAAGAAGTCAAGCAGTGCTGGAGAACACTGGAGTTACAGCTGAGCCAGAGAGAATGGTTAACATTCCAGGCATGCAGCTAAGACATCAGAAATGCCACTACTTAGGAATAAGCACAAAGTCCTAGAGTAAAGCCTAGTAGACCTACTCTAACAAAGCCCCAAACCAAGCCCTAACAAAGTCCATAGAGGAGACCAAACTTGAAGGCTGAACGCCATCAAGCTAGAAGTGCTGCATAACTACACCGGGCTTTCCATAGATCCATTCTAACCACGTGTTAAATCATACGTAGTAAGCGCAAGGAAATAAATCTGCCAACCAGAATAAAAAATAACATTAAAATAAAAAGTATGCCACAGAACTCAGGATTTCTACAATACAGAATCCTCAATGTCCAGTGTAAAGTAAAAAATTGCTAGATATACAAAGAAACAGGAAAATGGGACTCATGGTCAAGAGAAAAACAGACAATAAAAACGGACCCTTAGATGACCCCCACAGATATTGGATTTAGCAGAGAATTTAAAGCAGCTGTATTCAGATCAATTCAAAGACCTGAACAAAGATATGGTCTGACAGACTTAAGATATAGGGACTCTCATAAGAGTAATTAAAACTATAAAAAGAGAAATCCATATTCTATCAATGAAAAGTCAAATAACTGAAAATTTAAAATCCATTGGATGGGCCTGACATGGAGAATGAAGATAAAAAAAGAAAAAGTTAGTGAACTTTAAGATAGGTAAGTAGAAATGGTTGAATCTGAATACCAAAGAGATTAAAGAACAATTAACCAGAGCTTCAGGATCTTGTAGAACAATATGAAATGATGTAATGAATGTGTAACTGAAGTCTCAGAAAAACAAGAAGAAAGTGAAAATAGAAAAAAAATCTGAAAATATAATGGCCAAAATTTTCACAGTTTTCATTAAAAACATTTACTTGAAAAACTCAAAGAATCCCAACCAGGATAAATAAAAAGAAAATCACACCTAGGTACACAATAGACAACCTGCTGAAAACCAAGATAAAGAAAAAAATGTTGAAAGTAGCCAAAAGGGAAAAAAAGAAACACATTTCATATAGGGAAGCAAAAATACAATGAGAATACGTAAGAAAGGTACAGAAACAGCTTGAAATAAACTAAAGAAGAATAGCACTTTTCAAAAGAGATTTATTTCCTAATTCTATTTTCCTAGCTTATATCTTTGGACTAATTCCAGATTTAGAACTCTGGCCTATTCTCTAGAAAGTGAAATATAAGAACACCAAGATTTTGTGAATTTGGTCACTTGGGAATAAGATAAACTTGGTTTTGGATCCCTTAGTTCCTTCACAATTAAATACAGACAGGGAAATAAAACAAGTGAGATAAATAAACAGAAACAAAATTAGGTAAAAAAGTATGAAGTAATAGGAGTCATTGTCTTAAGTGATTCTAGCATCTTACAGATTAAGTTATTCACACACAAAAAAGAAACCATCTTAAGTGAGAAAATAAAATTGATTATGTCCTAAAGAAATATCACATAAGAATCATTTAAGAAAACACAATATTCTATTTGTAGCCTTGTATTAAGCAGTACAAAATCTCAAATGAGAAAAAAGGCAAAAAATTATGAGAAAAGAAAAAAGTTTTATGAAATCCAAAAGGGTGAAATTACATCAAAACCAAGAGTTACTTCTAAAGTCACATCAAAACTGTAAGATTCTTTTGTGAACATAATAGAGATCAGATATAAAAATGTAATTTTAAAATCATGAGTCTTCCTCACTTTGAATGTACACTTAAACACACCTGAGGAAAATGATGAACTGTGAAGACTTTTCCTCCTTTTGTGATAAGAGGAAATAGAAAGATAAAAATTCACTGAATTTTTGTGTTTCCATTTCTCTCTACCTAGCATGATTAAACATTAAAAATTACATAAGTAAATACAAATCAATTTTATTTTAGTCAATATAAAATTCTCTGTCCAGAGAAACATAAAGTGCAATGGGTTTAACATTTTAATAAAATTTCAGCCAGGATATTACTTTGCTTCAACCAGGGTTTCTCAACGGTGGCACTGCTGACATGTGGGGATAGATAATTCTTTGTTGGGAGAGGCTGTCCTGTGCATTGCAGTATATATAGCAGCATCACTGACCTCCCATTCCCCTACCCACTTGTGCCAACCAAAAATGTCACCAGACATTGCCAAATGTCCCATAGAGCAGGAGTCCCCAACCCCTGTGCCATGGACCGGTGCTGGTCCACGGCCTGTTAGGAACCACGCCACAGAGCAGAAGGTGACCAGTGGGCAAGCGAGTGAAGCTTCATCTGCCGCTCCCCATCGTTTGCATTACAGCCTGAACCATCCCCCCCATAGCTCGTATTACTGCTGGATCCACTCCCCCAACCCCCCGCACACACCACCCCCCTCACCCCCATCCATGGAAAACTTGTCTTCCACGAAGCCGGTCCCTGGTGCCAAAAAGGTTGGGGACCGCTGCTCTAGAGGAAGTGGGCAAAATCGCCCCTGGCAGAGAAGCACTGCATAAACCAGTCTTCCCCCCCACCCCCCGCAACCAATCTAGTCACTAAAAAAAAGAAAGAAAGAAAGAAAGAAAGTTGCCTGACTTATAGTATACATTGAAAGAAACAATGTCTTTCTGATAAAATATCTGTTGTTGTTAAATTTTTAAAAGAATTCCCTTCATTCAGTGAAAATGTTCTCCAGCTTTGGGGAATGTTAGATTTTATTATCAGAGTTGATTTAGATTTTCTTTATGATTGGTTAGTAGGTTTTGATTTTTGCTTTCAATTAAAGTAGATACTTATATTTTCTGGGATGTGCTATTCATCATGCACTCACCTATGAATAACAGATGCAAATCAGCTAAACAGAGCTAGGACACTATTATTAAAACAAATAGTAACCTATTTCTCAGTCATTTGTTAGGAGAATATGACACTTTCTTTACCTAATTGATCTAGGACACATCAAGGAATTTTGAAATAAAAAGATACTTTAGACTACAAGTTGTTCTTAATGTAATTCAACCTTCTGAAACAGCACATTTTTTCATATCAGTTATCTAAATCTAAACATCCTTTTCATCGGTTTAAAAATACTAGTAAATGTTAATAGCCACCTCTTTCCAAAATGCGGTTATTGATCAAGAGCAAAGTGAAGTTTTAAAAAGAAAATACTGCAGGTTCTGACATTCAATTAAGGTAGAGATAGAACCACAGTATTCATATCAGCAAAGGTATTTATCATTGTTGACTGCCCCTCCCCCCACCGCCCCAAAGAAGAAGAAAAAGTTCCTAGGATCTGGCTGCTTTAAATTATGTGTGTGAATTTCTTCCCAGGAGAAAACACAGAATAGTATAAGGTCAGAGTGAAATGTACGCTCAAGTCACAAGCAAGTCCAGTTCATTTGACTCACCTATGTGATAAAGTCCAATCCAGTCACTGGGGTCCACCTCCTCTTTAATGTCCCAGAAGATAATGAGGTTCTGGGCTTGCCCCAGCGTGTACTCATACATGCTGGCAGTCAGGCTGGAGCGGCTCTCAGAAGTCACCAGATCGGTGTCGCTGTTGGCCCGCTGTAGAGTCATATTCTCGGGCATGGAGCTCTGGGCGGCCAGGCTCTGGAGGTTCTCTGGACTCAGTGTGTACCGCATCTGGGGATTTCGACGCCTCACAAAAAGCAGGTGCTCCCGGGCTGAGCTAGCCATCCCGTCTGCCTCTCTGAGGTTGGCTTTCTACAAAGCTGGGAGAGACAAACAAGCACAAAGCATTAGTGCTACAATGCAAGGAATTAAGTTTAAGCTTCCCAGATAAAAACACTTTATGAGTGTTTGTTAAAGCCTAACCATGCCATAATCTTCTGCTGCCAAAATAAAACCTATTATTCTACTGTCAACTGATGATTGTCAGAAACAACTTCTATAGACTGAGGTCACACGCCGGCAAAGGCCATCAAACACCTGTGGCCCTCAATTTCACTGGGCACAGCTTCCTCAGAGCAATTAAGAAGGGGACTTCCCTACCATCCCTTTTATGGCTATTCTTTCTCCTTCAGAAATGGCATCCTCCTCTCCTTCACCACACTCACATATTCATTTGCTGATGCAATTAAATTTTAAAATAGCAAGACAGAAAATTTTGAGACGTGTTCAACAGAGTTGAAATATACTACTGAGGACAAGTTCTATTTCCTTCCCATAGGAATGAAACTCACTAAACCCTTTTTCAGGAGCTTGCTCAAATGTTACCTCCTCACTTAAACAGAGTTGGCCATCCTATTTAAAACTGCAACAGCCAAGCATTTCTCATCCCTCCTTCCTGGCTTTACTTTTCTCAAAAGCAATTACTCTGATCTGATGTACCACCACATAGTACCATGCTCTTATTTATTTGGTTACTGTGTACATTCCCCCACAAGAATGTAAGCTTGGGGAAAGAACACTCTTCAATAAAAGGTGATTGGAAAAATTGGGCAACCATGTGCAAAAGAATGAAACTGGACCACTGTCTTACACCATACACAAAAATCAACTGAAAATGGCTTAAAAACTTGAAATAAAGCTCCGAGAAGAAAACACAAACCAAAAATTCTTTGACATAAATCGTAGCAATATTTTTTTGGTTCTGTCTCCTAAGGCAAAGGAAACAAAAGCAAAAATAAACAAATGGGATCTAACTAAACTTAAAAGCTTTTGCACAGCAAAGGAAATCACTGATGAAACAAAAAGACAACCTACTGAATGGAAGAAAATATTTGTAAGTGATATGACTGATAAGGGGTTAATATCCAAAATATATAAACAGCTCATACAACTCAGTATCAAGAAAAACCAAACAACCCAATTAAAATATGGGCAGAAGACCTAATACAGACATTTTTCCAAACAAAACATACAGATGACCAACAGGCACATGAAAAAATGCTCAACATCACTAATCATTGGGGAAATGCAAATCAAAACCACAATGAGATATTGCCTCACACCTGTCAGAATGGCTTTTATCAAAAAGAAAACAGGTATCAAATGCTGGCAAGGATGTGGAGAAAAGGAAACTCTCCTGCACTGTTGGTGGGAATGTAAATCGGTACAGCCACTATGGAAAACAGTATGCAGGTTCCTTAAAAAACTAAAAATAGAACCAACCACCATATGATACAGCAATTCCGTTTCTGGGTATATATCCAAAAGAAATGAAAACAGGATATCAAAGAGGTATCTACACTCCCATGTTCATTGCCGCATTTTTCACAATAGCCAAAATATGTAAACAACCTAAGTGTCCATCAATGAATAAATGGATAAAGAAGATGCAATATATATACATACGATGGAGTACTTTCCAGCCATGAGAATGAAGGAAATCCTGCTCTTTGCAACAACATAGATGAACACTGAAGCATCATGCTAAGTGAAATAAGTCAGAGAAAGACACATACTGTGTTATCTCACATGTGGAATCTAAGAAAAAAGTCAAATTCTTAGAAACAGAGAGTAGAAGAGTGGTTGCCAGGGGCTGTGGGATGGGGGGTAATGGGTAGGTTGGTGAAAGGCTACAAACTCTAAATTTTCAGATGAATAAGGTCTGAGGAACTAATGTAAAACATAAATGACTACAGTTGATAACACCATATTATATAATTGAAATTTGCTAAAAGAGTAGAATTTAAATGTTCTCATCAAAAAAAAAGTGAGGTGATACATGTGTTCATTAACTAGATGGTGGGAATCCTTGCACAATGTATATGTACACCAAATCACCACAATATAAACTTTAAATATCTTACAATAGTATCAATTATACCTCAATAAAGCTGAAACTAAAAAAAAAAGAATGTAAGCTTCACAAATGCATCTGTTTTGTTCACTATTTTATCCCCAGTGTTTCCAACAGTGGCTGGTACACAGTAGGTGTCGATAAATGTTGAATGAAAAGATCAGTGAACAGTGAGCATCCTTCTGCTAGATACTCCTTAAGCTCCTAGGAGATACTCCTTACTATCTCCTAGATACTCATGACTCACACCTTGAGTCCCTTTGCTGGGCCCGCCCTTTGCCAAACCTATTTCTACCATCTAGACCCATAGTAAGCTATTTCCTTTGGCTCCCACTTGGCCTCCATCTAAAGGAACAAAGCTTTTCCTGTTCGAACTTAGATCCAGTCCCCTGTTGGTTCACTATGAGTCTAGTCCTAAGATATCCATTTCCTTCTCCATTGCCAGACTCTGACAGAGATTCTTTCTAAGACCTCTGTACTTTACTCTAGCACATTTGAGGTTCCATCGCCAGTGCCTTTCCTGTCTGTCCATGGATTCACACTCCCTCACCCAGACCCCACAGGCTCTACACAGAATGAATCTGGCTCTCCTCTCACTATCCCTTTCAGGACTACATCATTCACTAATAGGTTTATGGATTTAACATTTACTCTGCATCCCTAGTATGTGCTGGCCTCTTCAATATACTACATCTTTTCAAAAGGCCACTCCTGCAAGGTGTCCTAGAATGTCAGCATGAACTTTCATGAAAGAAAACCCAAAACTAATCTTGGGCTTAATATTTATGTTATAACTAATAATCTTGGATACCAAGTCGGAGGGAAGAAAAGAGGAGGGTTCCCTAATTTCTCCCATCCCCTCATCCATTTCACAAACACTTGGGTGAAGGGGACATTCTACCATTGCTAAGGTTATAGTACTTGCAAATGTATCTATTCAATTAATTTCTGTCATAAAGTTGATCTCATATTTTTAGCACTATCCCTTGAATTAAAAAATCACTGGGATTGGTGGGCAAGATGTCCTGTGTAAAAAGGACAGAAATAAAATGAACAGAGAAACTAATACTCCTCTTCCTAAATTTAGCACTTGCTTCCTTATGTGGTATATGGTAACTCTGACATCATATAACCCATAACTGTTAAACAACCTCAAATCCATGAAGCCTAAAATTCAGGTCAACCTCTAATCTCAGGGTTTCATGAAATTTTCATTTTAGTGGATTTCTACAGGCCGTTCTTTGTCTATAAACCCAGAGTGAGCCCAGCACCACATCAGCTTCAGCAAGCACTGTAAATAATTAACTCCTAACATGTTGTAGTCAAATAGAAAATGCAGGCTGGACATAACTAAGCTACTTCCCTGAAAGAAAGAAATAGGCCAGAATCTTTATAGCTTTAAGCCACAACAAAAGAACAACTGAAAATTACTCTGCTCTAGAAAAAAGGGGAAAAACAGGGATGTACACCAAAACTGTTTTATTTTTTAATGACCTCTATTTAATCAGAGAGATAGGTAAACACAGTGGATAAGGGAATAAGCTCCAAAGTCTGATTTCTGGGTTTCAGTCATATTTCTACTATTAAGTTGCTCTGTGATCTTGGACAATTTATTTTTTTATTTTTTTTTTATTTTTTTTTAATTTTTTTATTTTTTTATTTTTTGGCCACACCTTGTGGCTTGTGGGATCTTAGTTCCCCGACCAGGAAACGAACCTGCGCCCTCGGCAGTGAAAGCACAGAGTCCCAACCACTGGACCACCAGGGAATTCCCGACAATTTATTTTAACTCTGTGTGCCTTCATCTTCCCATTTGTAAAGTAGAGAATAATAACACCTGGTTCGTAGAATTTTGGAGAGAACTAAATGAATCAGTATAGGTACAGCATTTAGAACAGTGCTTGGCATATAATAAGTGCTCAATCATGTTTAGCTATTAATATTATTATGTGACTACATTCTACTTTAATTATATAAAGTAGAACTGGTTTTAATCCCCTTGATCCCCCCACTTATTGGGAGAGTAGGCTATCAGTATCTGCCATTATTCAAAGCACAATCCCAAAAACAGAAAAAAAAAAAAAGAAAGAAAGAGCCTGGTAGGCACTGAGGAAGAGCTATCCTGAAGCCCAAGCCTTAACGCCATAACAGTGGCCTGACAAGGGCCATTCTCTGGTCCTCTAGCCAGAGATAAGGGTTGGAATTTGACTTTCTCACCATTATTGGGTTCATTCATTCACACATGCATTCAACAAAATTTTATCGAGTACCTCCCTGGTGAAAGGGAGACACGCAACAGACAGGTCAAAAAATAAGACAGAAATGTGCGAATTTGCTAGTTTAACTGAACCCTGCAAAAAAAAACATATGGAGCATCGATTAGTACACGTCTGGCATAAAGCTACAAAGTATACTAAACAGAAAAGAGAGTAAGGTTTTCTTTCAAATTCTTTCTTTTCTTTCCCTAAGGCATGTAATTTACTCTATAGGAACTTTGACTCTGGGGGGAAAAGACAAATACACATATGAAAGAATTCAATCCTGTACTAATGACACTTCATGTATGTGTATAATTTGTCCCCACAAGTATGTGATGGAGATAATAAATGCTCATGAGGCATCAGGAAGTGATAGTAATATAAGATTTATAAAGTGTTTTACATTTTTCAAAGCATTTTCACTTCTATCATCTCAAGTGAGACCCAGAATATTATGAAGTAAATTTGAGAGATGCCATCATCTCTGTTTTCAGGTGAGAAAACTGAGGATCTGTGAGGCAAAAGGTTAGCTGAAGGAGATAAAAACACTTTGGAAGTGGTTATATATTTGAGGTAAGTCTTAAAAGGATTAGAGGAAAAGAAGAAATATATGAAGAAATGAATGCATTCTAATTGGAAGGATGGATATGGAGAAGCAACCAAGGATGAGAATATGAGAGGGAAGAAACAAAATAGAAAACAGAGGCTCTGCAGAACCCTGGGAAAATGAT